>NW_028320126.1:62500-1311865 GCF_062004578.1 Staurois parvus
AACATTCACTCTCTGACAACAATCACTGACAACATTCATACACTGACAACATTCATTGACAACATTCACTCACTGACAACATTCACTGACAACATTCACTCACTGACAACATTCACTGACAACACTCTCTGACAACATTCACTGACAACACTCACTGACAACATTCACTGACAACATTCACTCACTGACAACACTCACTGACAACATTCACTCACTGACAACATTCACTGACAACATTCACTCACTGACAGCATTCACTGACAACATTCACTGACAACATTCACTAACTGACAACATTCACTGACAACATTCACTCACTGACAACATTCACTGACAACATTCACTCTCTGACAACATTCACTGACAACATTCATTCTCTGACAACATTCACTGACAACATTCACTCACTGACAACATTCACTCACTGACAACATTCACTGACAACATTCACTCACTGACAACATTCACTCACTGACAACATTCACTGACAACATTCACTCACTGACAACATTCACTGACAACATTCACTGACAACATTCACTCACTGACAACATTCACTGACAACATTCACTCTCTGACAACATTCACTCACTGACAACATTCACTCACTGACAACATTCACTGACAACATTCACTCACTGACAACATTCACTGACAACATTCACTCACTGACAACATTCACTGACAACATTCACTGACAACATTCACTGACAACATTCACTCTCTGACAACATTCACTCTCTGACAACATTCACTGACAACATTCACTCACTGACAACATTCACTCACTGACAACATTCTCTGACAACATTCACTCACTGACAACATTCACTCACTGACAACATTCACTGACAACATTCACTGACAACATTTACTCACTGACAACATTCACTGACAACATTCACTGACAACACTCACTGACAACATTCACTGACAACATTCACTCACTGACAACATTCACTGACAACACTCACTGACAACATTCACTGACAACATTCACTCACTGACAACATTCACTGACAACATTCACTCTCTGACAACATTCACTCACTGACAACATTCACTGACAACATTCTCTCACTGACAACATTCACTGACAACATTCACTCACTGACAACATTCACTGACAACATTCATTGACAACATTCACTCACTGACAACATTCACTGACAACATTCACTGACAACATTCACTCACTGACAACATTCACTGACAACATTCACTGACAACATTCACTAACTGACAACATTCACTGACAACATTCACTCTCTGACAACATTCACTGACATTTACTGACAACATTCACTCTCTGACAACATTCACTGACAACATTCACTCTCTAACAACATTCACTGACAACATTCACTCTCTGACAACATTCACTGACAACATTCACTCTCTGACAACATTCACTCACTGACAACATTCACTGACAACATTCACTCTCTGACAACATTCACTGACAACATTCACTCTCTGACAACATTCACTAACAACATTCACTCTCTGACAACATTCACTGACAACATTAACTCACTGACAACATTCACTCACTGACAACATTCACTGACAACATTCACTCTCTGACAACATTCACTCTCTGACAACAATCACTGACAACATTCATACACTGACAACATTCATTGACAACATTCACTCACTGACAACATTCACTGACAACATTCACTCACTGACAACATTCACTGACAACATTCACTCACTGACAACATTCACTGACAACACTCACTGACAACATTCACTGACAACATTCACTCACTGACAACATTCACTCACTGACAACATTCACTGACAACATTCACTCACTGACAGCATTCACTGACAACATTCACTGACAACATTCACTAACTGACAACATTCACTGACAACATTCACTCACTGACAACATTCACTGACAACATTTACTGACAACATTCACTCACTGACAACATTCACTGACAACATTCATTCTCTGACAACATTCACTGACAACATTCACTCACTGACAACATTCACTCACTGACAACATTCACTGACAACATTCACTCACTGACAACATTCACTCACTGACAACATTCACTGACAACATTCACTCACTGACAACATTCACTGACAACATTCACTGACAACATTCACTCACTGACAACATTCACTGACAACATTCACTCTCTGACAACATTCACTCACTGACAACATTCACTCACTGACAACATTCACTGACAACATTTACTCACTGACAACATTCACTGACAACATTCACTGACAACACTCACTGACAACATTCACTGACAACATTCACTCACTGACAACATTCACTGACAACATTCACTCTCTGACAACATTCACTCACTGACAACATTCACTGACAACATTCACTCACTGACAACATTCACTGACAACACTCACTCACTGACAACATTCACTCACTGACAACATTCACTGACAACATTCACTCACTGACAACATTCACGCACTGACAACATTCACTCACTGACAACATTCACTGACAACATTCACTCACTGACAACATTCACTCACTGACAACATTCACTGACAACATTCACTCACTGACAACATTCTCTGACAACATTCACTGACAACATTCACTCACTGACAACATTCACTCACTGACAACATTCACTGACAACATTCACTCACTGACAACATTCACTGACAACACTCACTGACAACATTCACAGACAACATTCACTGACAACATTCACTCACTGACAACATTCACTGACAACATTCACTCACTGACAACATTCACTGACAACATTCACTCACTGACAACATTCACTCACTGACAACATTCACTGACAACACTCACTGACAACATTCACTGACAACATTCACTCTCTGACAGCATTCACTGACAACATTCACTCACTGACAACATTCACTCACTGACAACATTCACTCTCTGACAACATTCACTGACAACATTCACTCACTGACAACATTCACTGACAACACTCACTGACAACATTCACTGACAACACTCACTGACAACATTCACTCACTGACAACATTCACTCTCTGACAACATTCACTCACTGTCAACATTCACTGACAACATTTACTGACAACATTCACTCACTGACAACATTCACTGACAACATTCTCTGACAACATTCACTCACTGACAACATTCACTCTCTGACAACATTCACTCACTGACAACGTTCACTGACAACATTCACTGACAACATTCACTCACTGACAACATTCACTGACAACATTCACTCACTGACAACATTCACTGACAACACTCACTGACAACATTTACTGACAACATTCACTGACAACATTCACTCACTGACAACATTCACTCACTGACAGCATTCACTGACAACATTCACTCACTGACAACATTCACTGACAACATTCACTGACAACATTCACTCACTGACAACATTCACTGACAACATTCACTGACAAAATTCACTCACTGACAACATTCACTGACAACATTCACTCACTGACAATGTTCACTGACAACATTCACTCACTGACAACATTCACTGACAACATTCACTCACTGACAGCATTCACTGACAACATTCACTCACTGACAACATTCACTGACAACATTCACTAACTGACAACATTCACTGACAACATTCACTCTCTGACAACATTCACTGACAACATTTACTGATAACATTCACTCTCTGACAACATTCACTGACAACATTCACTCTCTGACAACATTCACTGACAACATTCACTGACAACATTCACTCACTGACAACATTCACTCACTGACAACATTCACTGACAACATTCACTAACTGACAACATTCACTCACTGACAACATTCACTGACAACATTCACTCACTGACAACATTCACTAACTGACAACATTCACTCACAGACAACATTCACTGACAACATTCACTCACTGACAACTTTCACTCACTGACAAAATTCACTCACTGACAACATTCACTGACAACATTCACTCACTGACAACATTCACTCTCTGACAACATTCACTGACAACATTCACTGACAACATTCACTCACTGACAACATTCACTGACAACATTCACTCACTGACAACATTCACTCACTGACAACATTCACTCACTGACAACATTCACTGACAACATTCACTCACTGACAACATTCACTCACTGACAACATTCACTGACAACATTCACTCACTGACAACATTCACTAACTGACAACATTCACTCACAGACAACATTCACTGACAACATTCACTCACTGACAACATTCACTCACTGACAACATTCACTCACTGACAACATTCACTGACAACATTCACTGACAACATTCACTCACTGACAACATTCACTCTCTGACAACATTCACTGACAACATTCACTGACAACATTCACTGACAACATTCACTCACTGACAACATTCACTGACAACATTCACTCACTGACAACATTCACTCACTGACAACATTCACTGACAACACTCACTGACAACATTCACTGACAACATTCACTGACAACATTCACTCTCTGACAGCATTCACTGACAACATTCACTCACTGACAACATTCACTGACAACATTCACTCTCTGACAACATTCACTCACTGACAATATTCACTGACAACATTCACTCACTGACAGCATTCACTGACAACATTCACTCACTGACAACATTCACTGACAACATTCACTCACTGACAACATTCACTGACAACATTCACTAACTGATAACATTCACTGACAACATTCACTGACAACATTCACTCACTGACAACATTCACTCACTGACAACATTCACTGACAACATTCACTCACTGACAACATTCACTGATAACATTCACTCACTGACAACATTCACTAACAACATTCACTGACAACATTCACTCACTGACAACATTCACTGACAACATTCACTCACTGACAACATTCACTCTCTGACAACATTCACTCACTGACAACACTCACTGACAACATTCACTCACTGACAACATTCACTGACAACATTCACTCACTGACAACATTCACTCACTGACAACATTCACTGACAACATTCACTAACTGACAACATTCACTCACAGACAACATTCACTGACAACATTCACTCACTGACAACATTCACTCACTGACAACATTCACTCACTGACAACATTCACTGACAACACTCACTGACAACATTCACTGACAACATTCACTGACAACATTCACTCTCTGACAACATTCACTGACAACATTCACTCACTGACAACATTCACTGACAACATTCACTAACTGACAACATTCACTGACAACATTCACTCTCTGACAACATTCACTGACAACATTCACTCACTGACAACATTCACTGACAACATTCACTAACTGACAACATTCACTAACTGACAACATTCACTGACAACATTCACTGACAACATTCACTGACAACATTCACTCTCTGACAACCTTCACTGACAACATTCACTCTCTGACAACATTCATTGACAACATTCACTCACTGACAACATTCACTGACAACATTCACTCACTGACAACATTCACTGACAACATTCACTCACTGACAACATTCACTGACAACACTCACTGACAACATTGACTCACAACACTCACTGACAACATTCACTCACTGACAACATTCACTGACAACATTCACTGACAACATTCACTCACTGACAACATTCACTGACAACATTCACTCACTGACAACATTCACTCACTGACAACATTCACTGACAACATTCACTCACTGACAACATTCACTCTCTGACAACATTCACTGACAACATTCACTGACAACATTCACTGACAACATTCACTCTCTGACAACATTCACTCACTGACAACATTCACTCACTGACAGCATTCACTGACAACATTCACTCACTGACAACATTCACTGACAACATTCACTCACTGACAACATTCACTCACTGACAACATTCACTGACAACATTCACTCACTGACATTCACTGACAACATTCACTCACTGACAACATTCACTGACAACATTCACTCACTGACAACATTCACTCACTGACAACATTCACTGACAACATTGACTCTCTGACAACATTCACTGACAACATTCACTCACTGACAACATTCACTCTCTGACAACATTCACTCACTGACAACACTCACTGACAACATTCACTCACTGACAACATTCACTCTCTGACAACATTCACTCACTGACAACACTCACTGACAACATTCACTCACTGACAACATTCACTGACAACATTCACTGACAACATTCACTCACTGACAACATTCACTGACAACATTCACTCACTGACAACATTCACTCTCTGACAACATTCACTCACTGACAACACTCACTGACAACATTCACTCACTGACAACATTCACTGACAACATTCACTGACAACATTCACTCTCTGACAACATTCACTGACAACATTCACTCACTGACAACATTCACTCACTGACAACATTCACTGACAACATTGACTCTCTGATAACATTCACTGACAACATTCACTCACTGACAACATTCACTCACTGACAACATTCACTGACAACATTCACTAACTGACAACATTCACTCACAGACAACATTCACTGACAACATTCACTCACTGACAACATTCACTCACTGACAACATTCACTGACAACACTCACTGAAAACATTCACTGACAACATTCACTGACAACATTCACTCTCTGACAACATTCACTCACTGACAACATTCACTCACTGACAGCATTCACTGACAACATTCACTCACTGACAACATTCACTGACAACATTCACTGACAACATTCACTCACTGACAACATTCACTGACAACATTCACTCACTGAAAATATTCACTGACAACATTCACTCACTGACAACATTCACTCACTGACAGCATTCACTGACAACATTCACTCAATGACAACATTCACTGACAACATTCACTCACTGACAACATTCACTCACTGACAACATTCACTGACAACACTCACTGACAACATTCACTGACAACATTCACTCTCTGACAACATTCACTGACAACATTCACACACTGACAGCATTCACTGACAACATTCACTCACTGACAACATTCACTGACAACATTCACTCACTGACAACATTCACTCACTGACAACATTCACTGACAACATTCACTGACAACATTCACTCACTGACATTCACTGACAACATTCACTCACTGACAACACTCACTGACAACATTCACTGACAACATTCACTCACTGACAACATTCACTCACTGACAACATTCACTAACTGACAACATTCACTCACAGACAACATTCACTGACAACATTCACTCACTGACAACATTCACTCACTGACAAAATTCACTCACTGACAACATTCACTGACAACATTCACTCACTGACAACATTCACTGACAACATTCACTCACTGACAACATTCACTGACAACATTCACTCACTGACAACATTCACTGACAACACTCACTGACAACATTCACTGACAACATTCACTGACAACATTCACTCTCTGACAACATTCACTGACAACATTCACTCACTGACAGCATTCACTGACAACATTCACTCACTGACAACATTCACTGACAACATTCACTCACTGACAACATTCACTGACAACATTCACTGACAACATTCACTCACTGACATTCACTGACAACATTCACTCACTGACAACACTCACTGACAACATTCACTGACAACATTCACTCACTGACAACATTCACTCACTGACAACATTCACTCTCTGACAACATTCACTCACTGACAACATTCACTGACAACATTCACTCACTGACAACATTCACTGACAACATTCACTGACAACATTCACTCACTGACAACATTCACTCACTGACAACATTCACTGACAACACTCACTGACAACATTCACTGACAACATTCACTGACAACATTCACTCTCTGACAACATTCACTCACTGACAGCATTCACTGACAACATTCACTCACTGACAACATTCACTGACAACATTCACCCACTGACAACATTCACTGACAACATTCACTGACAACATTCACTCACTGACAACATTCACTGACAACATTCACTCTCTGACAACATTCACTCACTGACAATATTCACTGACAACATTCACTTACTGACAGCATTCACTGACAACATTCACTCACTGACAACATTCACTGACAACATTCACTGACTGACAACATTCACTGACAACATTCACTAACTGATAACATTCACTGACAACATTCACTGACAACATTCACTCACTGACAACATTCACTCACTGACAACATTCACTGACAACATTCACTGACAACATTCACTCTCTGACAACATTCACTGACAACATTCACTCACTGACAACATTCACTCACTGACAGCATTCACTCACTGACAACATTCACTGACAACATTCACTCACTGACAACATTCACTGACAACATTCACTCACTGACAACATTCACTGACAACATTCACTCACTGACAACATTCACTGATAACATTCACTCACTGACAACATTCACTGACAACATTCACTGACAACATTCACTCACTGACAACATTCACTCACTGACAACATTCACTGACAACATTCACTCACTGACAACATTCACTCTCTGACAACATTCACTCACTGACAACATTCACTGACAACATTCACTCACTGACAACATTCACTCTCTGACAACATTCACTCACTGACAACATTCACTCACTGACAACATTCACTGACAACATTCACTCACTGACAACATTCACTCTCTGACAACATTCACTCACTGACAACACTCACTGACAACATTCACTGACAACATTCACTGACAACATTCACTCACTGACAACATTCACTGACAACATTCACTCACTGACAACATTCACTCACTGACAACATTCACTGACAACATTCACTAACTGACAACATTCACTCACAGACAACATTCACTGACAACATTCACTCACTGACAACATTCACTCACTGACAACATTCACTCACTGACAACATTCACTGACAACACTCACTGACAACATTCACTGACAACATTCACTGACAACATTCACTCTCTGACAACATTCACTGACAACATTCACTCACTGACAACATTCACTCACTGACAGCATTCACTGACAACATTCACTCACTGACAACATTCACTGACAACATTCACTCACTGACAACATTCACTGACAACATTCACTCACTGACAATATTCACTGACAACATTCACTCACTGACAACATTCACTCACTGACAGCATTCACTGACAACATTCACTCACTGACAACATTCACTGACAACATTCACTCACTGACAACATTCACTCTCTGACAACATTCACTCACTGACAACATTCACTGACAACATTCACTAACTGACAACATTCACTGACAACATTCACTCTCTGACAACATTCACTGACAACATTTACTGATAACATTCACTCTCTGACAACATTCACTGACAACATTCACTCTCTGACAACATTCACTGACAACATTCACTGACAACATTCACTCACTGACAACATTCACTCACTGACAACATTCACTGACAACATTCACTAACTGACAACATTCACTCACAGACAACATTCACTGACAACATTCACTCACTGACAACATTCACTCACTGACAACATTCACTCACTGACAACATTCACTCACTGACAACATTCACTGACAACACTCACTGACAACATTCACTGACAACATTCACTGACAACATTCACTCTCTGACAACATTCACTGACAACATTCACTCACTGACAACATTCACTCACTGACAGCATTCACTGACAACACTCACTGACAACATTCACTGACAACATTCACTGACAACATTCACTCTCTGACAACATTCACTGACAACATTCACTCACTGACAATATTCACTGACAACATTCACTCACTGACAACATTCACTCACTGACAGCATTCACTGACAACATTCACTCACTGACAACATTCACTGACAACATTCACTCACTGACAACATTCACTCTCTGACAACATTCACTCACTGACAACATTCACTGACAACATTCACTAACTGACAACATTCACTGACAACATTCACTCTCTGACAACATTCACTGACAACATTTACTGATAACATTCACTCTCTGACAACATTCACTGACAACATTCACTCTCTGACAACATTCACTGACAACATTCACTGACAACATTCACTCACTGACAACATTCACTCACTGACAACATTCACTCACTGACAACATTCACTGACAACATTCACTCACTGACAACATTCACTGACAACATTCACTCACTGACAACATTCACTGACAACATTCACTCACTGACAACATTCACTGACAACATTCACTCACTGACAACATTCACTGACAACACTCACTGACAACATTCACTCACTGACAACATTCACTCACTGACAACATTCACTGACAACATTCACTCACTGACAACATTCACTGACAACACTCACTGACAACATTCACTCACTGACAACATTCACTGACAACATTCACTCACTGACAACATTCACTCACTGACAACATTCACTAACTGACAACATTCACTCACAGACAACATTCACTGACAACATTCACTCACTGACAACATTCACTCACTGACAACATTCACTGACAACATTCACTCACTGACAACATTCACTCTCTGACAACATTCACTGACAACATTCACTGACAACATTCACTGACAACATTCACTCACTGACAACATTCACTGACAACATTCACTCACTGACAACATTCACTCACTGACAACATTCACTGACAACACTCACTGACAACATTCACTGACAACATTCACTGACAACATTCACTCTCTGACAGCATTCACTGACAACATTCACTCACTGACAACATTCACTCTCTGACAACATTCACTGACAACATTCACTCACTGACAACATTCACTGACAACACTCACTGACAACATTCACTGACAACACTCACTGACAACATTCACTCACTGACAACATTCACTCTCTGACAACATTCACTCACTGTCAACATTCACTGACAACATTTACTGACAACATTCACTCACTGACAACATTCACTCACTGACAACATTCACTGACAACATTCTCTGACAACATTCACTCACTGACAACATTCACTCTCTGACAACATTCACTCACTGACAACGTTCACTGACTACATTCACTGACAACATTCACTCACTGACAACATTCACTGACAACATTCACTCACTGACAACATTCACTCACTGACAACATTCACTCACTGACAACATTCACTGACAACACTCACTGACAACATTTACTGACAACATTCACTGACAACATTCACTCACTGACAACATTCACTCACTGACAGCATTCACTGACAACATTCACTCACTGACAACATTCACTGACAACATTCACTGACAACATTCACTCACTGACAACATTCACTGACAACATTCACTAACAAAATTCACTCACTGACAACATTCACTGACAACATTCACTCACTGACAATGTTCACTGACAACATTCACTCACTGACAACATTCACTGACAACATTCACTCACTGACAGCATTCACTGACAACATTCACTCACTGACAACATTCACTGACAACATTCACTCACTGACAACATTCACTGACAACATTCACTAACTGACAACATTCACTAACTGACAACATTCACTGACAACATTCACTCTCTGACAACATTCACTGACAACATTCACTCTCTGACAACATTCACTGACAACATTCACTCTCTGACTACATTCACTGACAACATTCACTGACAACATTCACTCACTGACAACATTCACTCACTGACAACATTCACTCACTGACAACATTCACTGACAACATTCACTCACTGACAACATTCACTCACTGACAACATTCACTGACAACATTCACTCACTGACAACATTCACTAACTGACAACATTCACTCACAGACAACATTCACTGACAACATTCACTCACTGACAACATTCACTCACTGACAAAATTCACTCACTGACAACATTCACTGACAACATTCACTGACAACATTCACTCACTGACAACATTCACTCTCTGACAACATTCACTGACAACATTCACTGACAACATTCACTCACTGACAACATTCACTGACAACATTCACTCACTGACAACATTCAACAACATTCACTCACTGACAATATTCACTGACAACATTCACTCACTGACAACATTCACTCACTGACAGCATTCACTGACAACATTCACTCACTGACAACATTCACTGACAACATTCACTCTCTGACAACATTCACTGACAACATTTACTGATAACATTCACTCTCTGACAACATTCACTGACAACATTCACTCTCTGACAACATTCACTGACAACATTCACTCACTGACAACATTCACTCACTGACAACATTCACTGACAACATTGACTCTCTGACAACATTCACTGACAACATTCACTAACTGACAACATTCACTCACAGACAACATTCACTGACAACATTCACTCACTGACAACATTCACTCACTGACAACATTCACTGACAACATTCACTCACAGACAACATTCACTGACAACATTCACTAACTGATAACATTCACTGACAACATTCACTGACTACATTCACTCACTGACAACATTCACTGACAACATTCACTCACTGACAACATTCACTGACAACATTCACTAACTGATAACATTCACTGACAACATTCACTAACAACATTCACTGACAACATTCACTCACTGACAACATTCACTCACTGACAACATTCACTGACAACATTCACTCACTGACAACATTCACTGATAACATTCACTCACTGACAACATTCACTGACAACAACATTCACTCACTGACAACATTCACTCACTGATAACATTCACTGACAACATTCACTCACTGACAACATTCACTCTCTGACAACATTCACTCACTGACAACACTCACTGACAACATTCACTGACAACATTCACTGACAACATTCACTCACTGACAACATTCACTGACAACATTCACTCACTGACAACATTCACTCACTGACAACATTCACTGACAACATTGACTCTGACAACATTCACTGACAACATTCACTCACTGACAACATTCACTCACTGACAACATTCACTGACAACATTCACTAACTGACAACATTCACTCACAGACAACATTCACTGACAACATTCACTCACTGACAACATTCACTCACTGACAACATTCACTGACAACACTCACTGACAACATTCACTGACAACATTCACTGACAACATTCACTCTCTGACAACATTCACTGACAACATTCACTCACTGACAACATTCACTCACTGACAGCATTCACTCACTGACAACATTCACTGACAACATTCACTCACTGACAACATTCACTGACAACATTCACTCACTGACAACATTCACTGACAACATTCACTCACTGACAACATTCACTGACAACATTCACTCACTGACAACATTCACTCTCTGACAACATTCACTCACTGACAACATTCACTCACTGACAACATTCACTGACAACATTCACTCACTGACAACATTCACTCTCTGACAACATTCACTCACTGACAACACTCACTGACAACATTCACTCACTGACAACATTCACTGACAACATTCACTGACAACATTCACTCACTGACAACATTCACTGACAACATTCACTCACTGACAACATTCACTCACTGACAACATTCACTGACAACATTCACTAACTGACAACATTCACTCACAGACAACATTCACTGACAACATTCACTCACTGACAACATTCACTCACTGACAACATTCACTGACAACACTCACTGACAACATTCACTGACAACATTCACTGACAACATTCACTCACTGACAACATTCACTCACTGACAGCATTCACTCACTGACAACATTCACTGACAACATTCACTCACTGACAACATTCACTCACTGACAACATTCACTGACAACATTCACTCACTGACAACATTCACTGACAACATTCACTCACTGACAACATTCACTCACTGACAACATTCACTGACAACACTCACTGACAACATTCACTGACAACATTCACTGACAACATTCACTGACAACATTCACTCTCTGACAACATTCACTGACAACATTCACTCACTGACAACATTCACTCACTGACAGCATTCACTCACTGACAACATTCACTGACAACATTCACTCACTGACAACATTCACTGACAACATTCACTCACTGACAACATTCACTGACAACATTCACTCACTGACAACATTCACTCTCTGACAACATTCACTCACTGACAACATTCACTGACAACATTCACTCACTGACAACATTCACTCTCTGACAACATTCACTCACTGACAACATTCACTCACTGACAACATTCACTGACAACATTCACTCACTGACAACATTCACTCTCTGACAACATTCACTCACTGACAACACTCACTGACAACATTCACTGACAACATTCACTGACAACATTCACTCACTGACAACATTCACTGACAACATTCACTCACTGACAACATTCACTCACTGACAACATTCACTGACAACATTCACTAACTGACAACATTCACTCACAGACAACATTCACTGACAACATTCACTCACTGACAACATTCACTCACTGACAACATTCACTGACAACACTCACTGACAACATTCACTGACAACATTCACTGACAACATTCACTCTCTGACAACATTCACTGACAACATTCACTCACTGACAACATTCACTCACTGACAGCATTCACTCACTGACAACATTCACTGACAACATTCACTCACTGACAACATTCACTCACTGACAACATTCACTGACAACATTCACTCACTGACAACATTCACTGACAACATTCACTGACAACATTCACTCACTGACAACATTCACTCACTGACAACATTCACTGACAACATTCACTCACTGACAACATTCACTCTCTGACAACATTCACTCACTGACAACATTCACTGACAACATTCACTCACTGACAACATTCACTCTCTGACAACATTCACTCACTGACAACATTCACTCACTGACAACATTCACTGACAACATTCACTCACTGACAACATTCACTCTCTGACAACATTCACTCACTGACAACACTCACTGACAACATTCACTCACTGACAACATTCACTGACAACATTCACTCACTGACAACATTCACTGACAACATTCACTCACTGACAATATTCACTCACTGACAACATTCACTGACAACATTCACTAACTGACAACATTCACTCACAGACAACATTCACTGACAACACTCACTGACAACATTCACTGACAACATTCACTGACAACATTCACTCTCTGACAACATTCACTGACAACATTCACTCACTGACAACATTCACTCACTGACAGCATTCACTGACAACATTCACTCACTGACAACATTCACTGACAACATTCACTGACAACATTCACTCACTGACAACATTCACTGACAACATTCACTCACTGACAATATTCACTGACAACATTCACTCACTGACAACATTCACTCACTGACAGCATTCACTGACAACATTCACTCACTGACAACATTCACTGACAACATTCACTCACTGACAACATTCACTGACAACATTCACTAACTGACAACATTCACTGACAACATTCACTGACAACATTTACTGATAACATTCACTCTCTGACAACATTCACTGACAACATTCACTCTCTGACAACATTCACTGACAACATTCACTGACAACATTCACTCACTGACAACATTCACTCACTGACAACATTCACTCACTGACAACATTCACTGACAACATTCACTCACTGACAACATTCACTGACAACATTCACTCACTGACAACATTCACTGACAACATTCACTCACTGACAACATTCACTGACAACACTCACTGACAACATTGACTCACTTACAACACTCACTGACAACATTCACTCACTGACAACATTCACTGACAACATTCACTCACTGACAACATTCACTCACTGACAACATTCACTGACAACATTCACTCACTGACAACATTCACTAACTGACAACATTCACTCACAGACAACATTCACTGACAACATTCACTCACTGACAACATTCACTCTCTGACAACATTCACTGACAACATTCACTGACAACATTCACTGACAACATTCACTCACTGACAACATTCACTGACAACATTCACTCACTGACAACATTCACTCACTGACAACATTCACTGACAACACTCACTGACAACATTCACTGACAACATTCACTGACAACATTCACTCTCTGACAGCATTCACTGACAACATTCACTCACTGACAACATTCACTCACTGACAACATTCACTCTCTGACAACATTCACTGACAACATTCACTCACTGACAACATTCACTGACAACACTCACTGACAACATTCACTGACAACACTCACTGACAACATTCACTCACTGACAACATTCACTCTCTGACAACATTCACTCACTGTCAACATTCACTGACAACATTTACTGACAACATTCACTCACTGACAACATTCACTCACTGACAACATTCACTGACAACATTCTCTGACAACATTCACTCACTGACAACATTCACTCTCTGACAACATTCACTCACTGACAACGTTCACTGACAACATTCACTGACAACATTCACTCACTGACAACATTCACTGACAACATTCACTCACTGACAACATTCACTCACTGACAACATTCACTGACAACACTCACTGACAACATTCACTCACTGACAACATTCACTCACTGACAGCATTCACTGACAACATTCACTCACTGACAACATTCACTGACAACATTCACTGACAACATTCACTCACTGACAACATTCACTGACAACATTCACTGACAAAATTCACTCACTGACAACATTCACTGACAACATTCACTCACTGACAATGTTCACTGACAACATTCACTCACTGACAACATTCACTGACAACATTCACTCACTGACAGCATTCACTGACAACATTCACTCACTGACAACATTCACTGACAACATTCACTCACTGACAACATTCACTGACAACATTCACTAACTGACAACATTCACTGACAACATTCACTCTCTGACAACATTCACTGACAACATTTACTGATAACATTCACTCTCTGACAACATTCACTGACAACATTCACTCTCTGACAACATTCACTGACAACATTCACTGACAACATTCACTCACTGACAACATTCACTCACTGACAACATTCACTCACTGACAACATTCACTGACAACATTCACTCACTGACAACATTCACTCACTGACAACATTCACTGACAACATTCACTCACTGACAACATTCACTAACTGACAACATTCACTCACAGACAACATTCACTGACAACATTCACTCACTGACAACATTCACTCACTGACAAAATTCACTCACTGACAACATTCACTGACAACATTCACTCACTGACAACATTCACTCTCTGACAACATTCACTCACTGACAACATTCACTCTCTGACAACATTCACTGACAACATTCACTCACTGACAACATTCACTGACAACATTCACTCACTGACAACATTCACTCACTGACAACATTCACTGACAACATTCACTCACTGACAACATTCACTCACTGACAACATTCACTGACAACATTCACTCACTGACAACATTCACTAACTGACAACATTCACTCACAGACAACATTCACTGACAACATTCACTCACTGACAACATTCACTCACTGACAACATTCACTCACTGACAACATTCACTGACAACATTCACTGACAACATTCACTCACTGACAACATTCACTCTCTGACAACATTCACTGACAACATTCACTGACAACATTCACTGACAACATTCACTCACTGACAACATTCACTGACAACATTCACTCACTGACAACATTCACTCACTGACAACATTCACTGACAACACTCACTGACAACATTCACTGACAACATTCACTGACAACATTCACTCTCTGACAGCATTCACTGACAACATTCACTCACTGACAACATTCACTCTCTGACAACATTCACTGACAACATTCACTCACTGACAACATTCACTGACAACACTCACTGACAACATTCACTGACAACACTCACTGACAACATTCACTCTCTGACAACATTCACTCACTGACAACATTCACTCACTGACAGCATTCACTGACAACATTCACTCACTGACAACATTCACTGACAACATTCACTCACTGACAACATTCACTGACAACATTCACTCACTGACAACATTCACTCACTGACAACATTCACTGACAACATTCACTCACTGACAACATTCACTGATAACATTCACTCACTGACAACATTCACTGACAACATTCACTGACAACATTCACTCACTGACAACATTCACTCACTGACAACATTCACTGACAACATTCACTCACTGACAACATTCACTCTCTGACAACATTCACTCACTGACAACATTCACTGACAACATTCACTCACTGACAACATTCACTCTCTGACAACATTCACTCACTGACAACATTCACTCACTGACAACATTCACTGACAACATTCACTCACTGACAACATTCACTCTCTGACAACATTCACTCACTGACAACACTCACTGACAACATTCACTGACAACATTCACTGACAACATTCACTCACTGACAACATTCACTGACAACATTCACTCACTGACAACATTCACTCACTGACAACATTCACTGACAACATTCACTAACTGACAACATTCACTCACAGACAACATTCACTGACAACATTCACTCACTGACAACATTCACTCACTGACAACATTCACTCACTGACAACATTCACTGACAACACTCACTGACAACATTCACTGACAACATTCACTGACAACATTCACTCTCTGACAACATTCACTCACAACATTCACTCACTGACAACATTCACTCACTGACAGCATTCACTGACAACATTCACTCACTGACAACATTCACTGACAACATTCACTGACAACATTCACTCACTGACAACATTCACTGATAACATTCACTCACTGACAATATTCACTGACAACATTCACTCACTGACAACATTCACTCACTGACAGCATTCACTGACAACATTCACTCACTGACAACATTCACTGACAACATTCACTCACTGACAACATTCACTGACAACATTCACTAACTGACAACATTCACTGACAACATTCACTCTCTGACAACATTCACTGACAACATTTACTGATAACATTCACTCTCTGACAACATTCACTGACAACATTCACTCTCTGACAACATTCACTGACAACATTCACTCACTGACAACATTCACTCACTGACAACATTCACTGACAACATTCACTCACTGACAACATTCACTGACAACATTCACTCACTGACAACATTCACTGACAACATTCACTCACTGACAACATTCACTGACAACATTCACTCACTGACAACATTCACTGACAACACTCACTGACAACATTGACTCACTTACAACACTCACTGACAACATTCACTCACTGACAACATTCACTCACTGACAACATTCACTGACAACATTCACTCACTGACAACATTCACTGACAACACTCACTGACAACATTCACTCACTGACAACATTCACTCACTGACAACATTCACTCACTGACAACATTCACTCACTGACAACATTCACTCACTGACAACATTCACTAACTGACAACATTCACTCACAGACAACATTCACTGACAACATTCACTCACTGACAACATTCACTCACTGACAACATTCACTCACTGACAACATTCACTGACAACATTCACTGACAACATTCACTCACTGACAACATTCACTCTCTGACAACATTCACTGACAACATTCACTGACAACATTCACTCACTGACAACATTCACTGACAACATTCACTCACTGACAACATTCACTCACTGACAACATTCACTGACAACACTCACTGACAACATTCACTGACAACATTCACTGACAACATTCACTCTCTGACAGCATTCACTGACAACATTCACTCACTGACAACATTCACTCTCTGACAACATTCACTGACAACATTCACTCACTGACAACATTCACTGACAACACTCACTGACAACATTCACTGACAACACTCACTGACAACATTCACTCACTGACAACATTCACTCTCTGACAACATTCACTCACTGTCAACATTCACTGACAACATTTACTGACAACATTCACTCACTGACAACATTCACTCACTGACAACATTCACTGACAACATTCTCTGACAACATTCACTCACTGACAACATTCACTCTCTGACAACATTCACTCACTGACAACGTTCACTGACTACATTCACTGACAACATTCACTCACTGACAACATTCATTGACAACATTCACTCACTGACAACATTCACTCACTGACAACATTCACTGACAACACTCACTGACAACATTTACTGACAACATTCACTGACAACATTCACTCACTGACAACATTCACTCACTGACAGCATTCACTGACAACATTCACTCACTGACAACATTCACTGACAACATTCACTGACAACATTCACTCACTGACAACATTCACTGACAACATTCACTGACAAAATTCACTCACTGACAACATTCACTGACAACATTCACTCACTGACAGCATTCACTGACAACATTCACTCACTGACAACATTCACTGACAACATTCACTCACTGACAACATTCACTGACAACATTCACTAACTGACAACATTCACTGACAACATTCACTAACTGACAACATTCACTGACAACATTCACTCTCTGACAACATTCACTGACAACATTTACTGATAACATTCACTCTCTGACAACATTCACTGACAACATTCACTCTCTGACAACATTCACTGACAACATTCACTGACAACATTCACTCACTGACAACATTCACTCACTGACAACATTCACTCACTGACAACATTCACTGACAACATTCACTCACTGACAACATTCACTGACAACATTCACTCACTGACAACATTCACTCACTGACAAAATTCACTCACTGACAACATTCACTGACAACATTCACTGACAACATTCACTCACTGACAACATTCACTCTCTGACAACATTCACTGACAACATTCACTGACAACATTCACTGACTGACAACATTCACTGACAACATTCACTCACTGACAATATTCACTGACAACATTCACTCACTGACAACATTCACTCACTGACAGCATTCACTGACAACATTCACTCACTGACAATATTCACTGACAACATTCACTCACTGACAACATTCACTGACAACATTCACTGACAAAATTCACTCACTGACAACATTCACTGACAACATTCACTCACTGACAGCATTCACTGACAACATTCACTCACTGACAACATTCACTGACAACATTCACTCACTGACAACATTCACTGACAACATTCACTAACTGACAACATTCACTGACAACATTCACTCTCTGACAACATTCACTGACAACATTTACTGATAACATTCACTCTCTGACAACATTCACTGACAACATTCACTCTCTGACAACATTCACTGACAACATTCACTGACAACATTCACTCACTGACAACATTCACTCACTGACAACATTCACTCACTGACAACATTCACTGACAACATTCACTCACTGACAACATTCACTGACAACATTCACTCACTGACAACATTCACTCACTGACAAAATTCACTCACTGACAACATTCACTGACAACATTCACTGACAACATTCACTCACTGACAACATTCACTCTCTGACAACATTCACTGACAACATTCACTGACAACATTCACTGACTGACAACATTCACTGACAACATTCACTCACTGACAATATTCACTGACAACATTCACTCACTGACAACATTCACTCACTGACAGCATTCACTGACAACATTCACTCACTGACAACATTCACTGACAACATTCACTCACTGACAACATTCACTGACAACATTCACTGACAACATTCACTCACTGACAACATTCACTGACAACATTCACTCACTGACAACATTCACTCACTGACAACATTCACTGACAACATTGACTCTGACAACATTCACTGACAACATTCACTCACTGACAACATTCACTCACTGACAACATTCACTGACAACATTCACTAACTGACAACATTCACTCACAGACAACATTCACTGACAACATTCACTCACTGACAACATTCACTCACTGACAACATTCACTCACTGACAACATTCACTGACAACACTCACTGACAACATTCACTGACAACATTCACTGACAACATTCACTCACTGACAACATTCACTGACAACATTCACTCACTGACAACATTCACTCACTGACAGCATTCACTCACTGACAACATTCACTGACAACATTCACTCACTGACAACATTCACTGACAACATTCACTCACTGACAACATTCACTGACAACATTCACTCACTGACAACATTCACTCTCTGACAACATTCACTCACTGACAACATTCACTGACAACATTCACTCACTGACAACATTCACTCTCTGACAACATTCACTCACTGACAACATTCACTCACTGACAACATTCACTGACAACATTCACTCACTGAATACATTCACTCTCTGACAACATTCACTCACTGACAACACTCACTGACAACATTCACTCACTGACAACATTCACTGACAACATTCACTGACAACATTCACTCACTTACAACATTCACTGACAACATTCACTCACTGACAACATTCACTCACTGACAACATTCACTGACAACATTCACTAACTGACAACATTCACTCACAGACAACATTCACTGACAACATTCACTCACTGACAACATTCACTGACAACACTCACTGACAACATTCACTGACAACATTCACTGACAACATTCACTCTCTGACAACATTCACTGACAACATTCACTCACTGACAACATTCACTCACTGACAACATTCACTGACAACACTCACTGACAACATTCACTGACAACATTCACTGACAACATTCACTCACTGACAACATTCACTGACAACATTCACTCACTGACAACATTCACTGACAACATTCACTCACTGACAACATTCACTCACTGACAACATTCACTGACAACATTCACTCACTGACAACATTCACTGATAACATTCACTCACTGACAACATTCACTGACAACATTCACTGACAACATTCACTCACTGACAACATTCACTCACTGACAACATTCACTGACAACATTCACTCACTGACAACTTTCACTCTCTGACAACATTCACTCACTGACAACATTCACTGACAACATTCACTCACTGACAACATTCACTCTCTGACAACATTCACTCACTGACAACATTCACTCACTGACAACATTCACTGACAACATTCACTCACTGACAACATTCACTCTCTGACAACATTCACTCACTGACAACACTCACTGACAACATTCACTCACTGACAACATTCACTGACAACATTCACTGACAACATTCACTCACTGACAACATTCACTGACAACATTCACTCACTGACAACATTCACTCACTGACAACATTCACTGACAACATTCACTAACTGACAACATTCACTCACAGACAACATTCACTGACAACATTCACTCACTGACAACATTCACTCACTGACAACATTCACTGACAACACTCACTGACAACATTCACTGACAACATTCACTCACTGACAACATTCACTGACAACATTCACTCACTGACAACATTCACTGACAACATTTACTGATAACATTCACTCTCTGACAACATTCACTGACAACATTCACTCTCTGACAACATTCACTAACTGACAACATTCACTCACAGACAACATTCACTGACAACATTCACTCACTGACAACATTCACTCACTGACAAAATTCACTCACTGACAACATTCACTGACAACATTCACTGACAACATTCACTCACTGACAACATTCACTCTCTGACAACATTCACTGACAACATTCACTCACTGACAACATTCACTGACAACATTCACTGACAACATTCACTGACTGACAACATTCACTGACAACATTCACTCACTGACAATATTCACTGACAACATTCACTCACTGACAACATTCACTCACTGACAGCATTCACTGACAACATTCACTCACTGACAACATTCACTGACAACATTCACTCACTGACAACATTCACTGACAACATTCACTGACAACATTCACTCACTGACAACATTCACTGACAACATTCACTCACTGACAACATTCACTCACTGACAACATTCACTGACAACATTGACTCTGACAACATTCACTGACAACATTCACTCACTGACAACATTCACTCACTGACAACATTCACTGACAACATTCACTAACTGACAACATTCACTCACAGACAACATTCACTGACAACATTCACTAACTGATAACATTCACTGACAACATTCACTGACTACATTCACTCACTGACAACATTCACTGACAACATTCACTCACTGACAACATTCACTGACAACATTCACTAACTGATAACATTCACTGACAACATTCACTAACAACATTCACTGACAACATTCACTCACTGACAACATTCACTCACTGACAACATTCACTGACAACATTCACTCACTGACAACATTCACTGATAACATTCACTCACTGACAACATTCACTGACAACAACATTCACTCACTGACAACATTCACTCACTGATAACATTCACTGACAACATTCACTCACTGACAACATTCACTCTCTGACAACATTCACTCACTGACAACACTCACTGACAACATTCACTGACAACATTCACTGACAACATTCACTCACTGACAACATTCACTGACAACATTCACTCACTGACAACATTCACTCACTGACAACATTCACTGACAACATTGACTCTGACAACATTCACTGACAACATTCACTCACTGACAACATTCACTCACTGACAACATTCACTGACAACATTCACTAACTGACAACATTCACTCACAGACAACATTCACTGACAACATTCACTCACTGACAACATTCACTCACTGACAACATTCACTCACTGACAACATTCACTGACAACACTCACTGACAACATTCACTGACAACATTCACTGACAACATTCACTCTCTGACAACATTCACTGACAACATTCACTCACTGACAACATTCACTCACTGACAGCATTCACTCACTGACAACATTCACTGACAACATTCACTCACTGACAACATTCACTGACAACATTCACTCACTGACAACATTCACTGACAACATTCACTCACTGACAACATTCACTGACAACATTCACTCACTGACAACATTCACTCTCTGACAACATTCACTCACTGACAACATTCACTCACTGACAACATTCACTGACAACATTCACTCACTGACAACATTCACTCTCTGACAACATTCACTCACTGACAACACTCACTGACAACATTCACTCACTGACAACATTCACTGACAACATTCACTGACAACATTCACTCACTGACAACATTCACTGACAACATTCACTCACTGACAACATTCACTCACTGACAACATTCACTGACAACATTCACTAACTGACAACATTCACTCACAGACAACATTCACTGACAACATTCACTCACTGACAACATTCACTCACTGACAACATTCACTGACAACACTCACTGACAACATTCACTGACAACATTCACTGACAACATTCACTCACTGACAACATTCACTCACTGACAGCATTCACTCACTGACAACATTCACTGACAACATTCACTCACTGACAACATTCACTCACTGACAACATTCACTGACAACATTCACTCACTGACAACATTCACTGACAACATTCACTCACTGACAACATTCACTCACTGACAACATTCACTGACAACACTCACTGACAACATTCACTGACAACATTCACTGACAACATTCACTGACAACATTCACTCTCTGACAACATTCACTGACAACATTCACTCACTGACAACATTCACTCACTGACAGCATTCACTCACTGACAACATTCACTGACAACATTCACTCACTGACAACATTCACTGACAACATTCACTCACTGACAACATTCACTGACAACATTCACTCACTGACAACATTCACTCTCTGACAACATTCACTCACTGACAACATTCACTGACAACATTCACTCACTGACAACATTCACTCTCTGACAACATTCACTCACTGACAACATTCACTCACTGACAACATTCACTGACAACATTCACTCACTGACAACATTCACTCTCTGACAACATTCACTCACTGACAACACTCACTGACAACATTCACTCACTGACAACATTCACTGACAACATTCACTGACAACATTCACTCACTGACAACATTCACTGACAACATTCACTCACTGACAACATTCACTCACTGACAACATTCACTGACAACATTCACTAACTGACAACATTCACTCACAGACAACATTCACTGACAACATTCACTCACTGACAACATTCACTCACTGACAACATTCACTGACAACACTCACTGACAACATTCACTGACAACATTCACTGACAACATTCACTCTCTGACAACATTCACTGACAACATTCACTCACTGACAACATTCACTCACTGACAGCATTCACTCACTGACAACATTCACTGACAACATTCACTCACTGACAACATTCACTCACTGACAACATTCACTGACAACATTCACTCACTGACAACATTCACTGACAACATTCACTGACAACATTCACTCACTGACAACATTCACTCACTGACAACATTCACTGACAACATTCACTCACTGACAACATTCACTCTCTGACAACATTCACTCACTGACAACATTCACTGACAACATTCACTCACTGACAACATTCACTCTCTGACAACATTCACTCACTGACAACATTCACTCACTGACAACATTCACTGACAACATTCACTCACTGACAACATTCACTCTCTGACAACATTCACTCACTGACAACACTCACTGACAACATTCACTCACTGACAACATTCACTGACAACATTCACTCACTGACAACATTCACTGACAACATTCACTCACTGACAATATTCACTCACTGACAACATTCACTGACAACATTCACTAACTGACAACATTCACTCACAGACAACATTCACTGACAACACTCACTGACAACATTCACTGACAACATTCACTGACAACATTCACTCTCTGACAACATTCACTGACAACATTCACTCACTGACAACATTCACTCACTGACAGCATTCACTGACAACATTCACTCACTGACAACATTCACTGACAACATTCACTGACAACATTCACTCACTGACAACATTCACTGACAACATTCACTCACTGACAATATTCACTGACAACATTCACTCACTGACAACATTCACTCACTGACAGCATTCACTGACAACATTCACTCACTGACAACATTCACTGACAACATTCACTCACTGACAACATTCACTGACAACATTCACTAACTGACAACATTCACTGACAACATTCACTGACAACATTTACTGATAACATTCACTCTCTGACAACATTCACTGACAACATTCACTCTCTGACAACATTCACTGACAACATTCACTGACAACATTCACTCACTGACAACATTCACTCACTGACAACATTCACTCACTGACAACATTCACTGACAACATTCACTCACTGACAACATTCACTGACAACATTCACTCACTGACAACATTCACTGACAACATTCACTCACTGACAACATTCACTGACAACACTCACTGACAACATTGACTCACTTACAACACTCACTGACAACATTCACTCACTGACAACATTCACTGACAACATTCACTCACTGACAACATTCACTCACTGACAACATTCACTGACAACATTCACTCACTGACAACATTCACTAACTGACAACATTCACTCACAGACAACATTCACTGACAACATTCACTCACTGACAACATTCACTCTCTGACAACATTCACTGACAACATTCACTGACAACATTCACTGACAACATTCACTCACTGACAACATTCACTGACAACATTCACTCACTGACAACATTCACTCACTGACAACATTCACTGACAACACTCACTGACAACATTCACTGACAACATTCACTGACAACATTCACTCTCTGACAGCATTCACTGACAACATTCACTCACTGACAACATTCACTCACTGACAACATTCACTCTCTGACAACATTCACTGACAACATTCACTCACTGACAACATTCACTGACAACACTCACTGACAACATTCACTGACAACACTCACTGACAACATTCACTCACTGACAACATTCACTCTCTGACAACATTCACTCACTGTCAACATTCACTGACAACATTTACTGACAACATTCACTCACTGACAACATTCACTCACTGACAACATTCACTGACAACATTCTCTGACAACATTCACTCACTGACAACATTCACTCTCTGACAACATTCACTCACTGACAACGTTCACTGACAACATTCACTGACAACATTCACTCACTGACAACATTCACTGACAACATTCACTCACTGACAACATTCACTCACTGACAACATTCACTGACAACACTCACTGACAACATTCACTCACTGACAACATTCACTCACTGACAGCATTCACTGACAACATTCACTCACTGACAACATTCACTGACAACATTCACTGACAACATTCACTCACTGACAACATTCACTGACAACATTCACTGACAAAATTCACTCACTGACAACATTCACTGACAACATTCACTCACTGACAATGTTCACTGACAACATTCACTCACTGACAACATTCACTGACAACATTCACTCACTGACAGCATTCACTGACAACATTCACTCACTGACAACATTCACTGACAACATTCACTCACTGACAACATTCACTGACAACATTCACTAACTGACAACATTCACTGACAACATTCACTCTCTGACAACATTCACTGACAACATTTACTGATAACATTCACTCTCTGACAACATTCACTGACAACATTCACTCTCTGACAACATTCACTGACAACATTCACTGACAACATTCACTCACTGACAACATTCACTCACTGACAACATTCACTCACTGACAACATTCACTGACAACATTCACTCACTGACAACATTCACTCACTGACAACATTCACTGACAACATTCACTCACTGACAACATTCACTAACTGACAACATTCACTCACAGACAACATTCACTGACAACATTCACTCACTGACAACATTCACTCACTGACAAAATTCACTCACTGACAACATTCACTGACAACATTCACTCACTGACAACATTCACTCTCTGACAACATTCACTCACTGACAACATTCACTCTCTGACAACATTCACTGACAACATTCACTCACTGACAACATTCACTGACAACATTCACTCACTGACAACATTCACTCACTGACAACATTCACTGACAACATTCACTCACTGACAACATTCACTCACTGACAACATTCACTGACAACATTCACTCACTGACAACATTCACTAACTGACAACATTCACTCACAGACAACATTCACTGACAACATTCACTCACTGACAACATTCACTCACTGACAACATTCACTCACTGACAACATTCACTGACAACATTCACTGACAACATTCACTCACTGACAACATTCACTCTCTGACAACATTCACTGACAACATTCACTGACAACATTCACTGACAACATTCACTCACTGACAACATTCACTGACAACATTCACTCACTGACAACATTCACTCACTGACAACATTCACTGACAACACTCACTGACAACATTCACTGACAACATTCACTGACAACATTCACTCTCTGACAGCATTCACTGACAACATTCACTCACTGACAACATTCACTCTCTGACAACATTCACTGACAACATTCACTCACTGACAACATTCACTGACAACACTCACTGACAACATTCACTGACAACACTCACTGACAACATTCACTCTCTGACAACATTCACTCACTGACAACATTCACTCACTGACAGCATTCACTGACAACATTCACTCACTGACAACATTCACTGACAACATTCACTCACTGACAACATTCACTGACAACATTCACTCACTGACAACATTCACTCACTGACAACATTCACTGACAACATTCACTCACTGACAACATTCACTGATAACATTCACTCACTGACAACATTCACTGACAACATTCACTGACAACATTCACTCACTGACAACATTCACTCACTGACAACATTCACTGACAACATTCACTCACTGACAACATTCACTCTCTGACAACATTCACTCACTGACAACATTCACTGACAACATTCACTCACTGACAACATTCACTCTCTGACAACATTCACTCACTGACAACATTCACTCACTGACAACATTCACTGACAACATTCACTCACTGACAACATTCACTCTCTGACAACATTCACTCACTGACAACACTCACTGACAACATTCACTGACAACATTCACTGACAACATTCACTCACTGACAACATTCACTGACAACATTCACTCACTGACAACATTCACTCACTGACAACATTCACTGACAACATTCACTAACTGACAACATTCACTCACAGACAACATTCACTGACAACATTCACTCACTGACAACATTCACTCACTGACAACATTCACTCACTGACAACATTCACTGACAACACTCACTGACAACATTCACTGACAACATTCACTGACAACATTCACTCTCTGACAACATTCACTCACAACATTCACTCACTGACAACATTCACTCACTGACAGCATTCACTGACAACATTCACTCACTGACAACATTCACTGACAACATTCACTGACAACATTCACTCACTGACAACATTCACTGATAACATTCACTCACTGACAATATTCACTGACAACATTCACTCACTGACAACATTCACTCACTGACAGCATTCACTGACAACATTCACTCACTGACAACATTCACTGACAACATTCACTCACTGACAACATTCACTGACAACATTCACTAACTGACAACATTCACTGACAACATTCACTCTCTGACAACATTCACTGACAACATTTACTGATAACATTCACTCTCTGACAACATTCACTGACAACATTCACTCTCTGACAACATTCACTGACAACATTCACTCACTGACAACATTCACTCACTGACAACATTCACTGACAACATTCACTCACTGACAACATTCACTGACAACATTCACTCACTGACAACATTCACTGACAACATTCACTCACTGACAACATTCACTGACAACATTCACTCACTGACAACATTCACTGACAACACTCACTGACAACATTGACTCACTTACAACACTCACTGACAACATTCACTCACTGACAACATTCACTCACTGACAACATTCACTGACAACATTCACTCACTGACAACATTCACTGACAACACTCACTGACAACATTCACTCACTGACAACATTCACTCACTGACAACATTCACTCACTGACAACATTCACTCACTGACAACATTCACTCACTGACAACATTCACTAACTGACAACATTCACTCACAGACAACATTCACTGACAACATTCACTCACTGACAACATTCACTCACTGACAACATTCACTCACTGACAACATTCACTGACAACATTCACTGACAACATTCACTCACTGACAACATTCACTCTCTGACAACATTCACTGACAACATTCACTGACAACATTCACTCACTGACAACATTCACTGACAACATTCACTCACTGACAACATTCACTCACTGACAACATTCACTGACAACACTCACTGACAACATTCACTGACAACATTCACTGACAACATTCACTCTCTGACAGCATTCACTGACAACATTCACTCACTGACAACATTCACTCTCTGACAACATTCACTGACAACATTCACTCACTGACAACATTCACTGACAACACTCACTGACAACATTCACTGACAACACTCACTGACAACATTCACTCACTGACAACATTCACTCTCTGACAACATTCACTCACTGTCAACATTCACTGACAACATTTACTGACAACATTCACTCACTGACAACATTCACTCACTGACAACATTCACTGACAACATTCTCTGACAACATTCACTCACTGACAACATTCACTCTCTGACAACATTCACTCACTGACAACGTTCACTGACTACATTCACTGACAACATTCACTCACTGACAACATTCATTGACAACATTCACTCACTGACAACATTCACTCACTGACAACATTCACTGACAACACTCACTGACAACATTTACTGACAACATTCACTGACAACATTCACTCACTGACAACATTCACTCACTGACAGCATTCACTGACAACATTCACTCACTGACAACATTCACTGACAACATTCACTGACAACATTCACTCACTGACAACATTCACTGACAACATTCACTGACAAAATTCACTCACTGACAACATTCACTGACAACATTCACTCACTGACAGCATTCACTGACAACATTCACTCACTGACAACATTCACTGACAACATTCACTCACTGACAACATTCACTGACAACATTCACTAACTGACAACATTCACTGACAACATTCACTAACTGACAACATTCACTGACAACATTCACTCTCTGACAACATTCACTGACAACATTTACTGATAACATTCACTCTCTGACAACATTCACTGACAACATTCACTCTCTGACAACATTCACTGACAACATTCACTGACAACATTCACTCACTGACAACATTCACTCACTGACAACATTCACTCACTGACAACATTCACTGACAACATTCACTCACTGACAACATTCACTGACAACATTCACTCACTGACAACATTCACTCACTGACAAAATTCACTCACTGACAACATTCACTGACAACATTCACTGACAACATTCACTCACTGACAACATTCACTCTCTGACAACATTCACTGACAACATTCACTGACAACATTCACTGACTGACAACATTCACTGACAACATTCACTCACTGACAATATTCACTGACAACATTCACTCACTGACAACATTCACTCACTGACAGCATTCACTGACAACATTCACTCACTGACAATATTCACTGACAACATTCACTCACTGACAACATTCACTGACAACATTCACTGACAAAATTCACTCACTGACAACATTCACTGACAACATTCACTCACTGACAGCATTCACTGACAACATTCACTCACTGACAACATTCACTGACAACATTCACTCACTGACAACATTCACTGACAACATTCACTAACTGACAACATTCACTGACAACATTCACTCTCTGACAACATTCACTGACAACATTTACTGATAACATTCACTCTCTGACAACATTCACTGACAACATTCACTCTCTGACAACATTCACTGACAACATTCACTGACAACATTCACTCACTGACAACATTCACTCACTGACAACATTCACTCACTGACAACATTCACTGACAACATTCACTCACTGACAACATTCACTGACAACATTCACTCACTGACAACATTCACTCACTGACAAAATTCACTCACTGACAACATTCACTGACAACATTCACTGACAACATTCACTCACTGACAACATTCACTCTCTGACAACATTCACTGACAACATTCACTGACAACATTCACTGACTGACAACATTCACTGACAACATTCACTCACTGACAATATTCACTGACAACATTCACTCACTGACAACATTCACTCACTGACAGCATTCACTGACAACATTCACTCACTGACAACATTCACTGACAACATTCACTCACTGACAACATTCACTGACAACATTCACTGACAACATTCACTCACTGACAACATTCACTGACAACATTCACTCACTGACAACATTCACTCACTGACAACATTCACTGACAACATTGACTCTGACAACATTCACTGACAACATTCACTCACTGACAACATTCACTCACTGACAACATTCACTGACAACATTCACTAACTGACAACATTCACTCACAGACAACATTCACTGACAACATTCACTCACTGACAACATTCACTCACTGACAACATTCACTCACTGACAACATTCACTGACAACACTCACTGACAACATTCACTGACAACATTCACTGACAACATTCACTCACTGACAACATTCACTGACAACATTCACTCACTGACAACATTCACTCACTGACAGCATTCACTCACTGACAACATTCACTGACAACATTCACTCACTGACAACATTCACTGACAACATTCACTCACTGACAACATTCACTGACAACATTCACTCACTGACAACATTCACTCTCTGACAACATTCACTCACTGACAACATTCACTGACAACATTCACTCACTGACAACATTCACTCTCTGACAACATTCACTCACTGACAACATTCACTCACTGACAACATTCACTGACAACATTCACTCACTGAATACATTCACTCTCTGACAACATTCACTCACTGACAACACTCACTGACAACATTCACTCACTGACAACATTCACTGACAACATTCACTGACAACATTCACTCACTTACAACATTCACTGACAACATTCACTCACTGACAACATTCACTCACTGACAACATTCACTGACAACATTCACTAACTGACAACATTCACTCACAGACAACATTCACTGACAACATTCACTCACTGACAACATTCACTGACAACACTCACTGACAACATTCACTGACAACATTCACTGACAACATTCACTCTCTGACAACATTCACTGACAACATTCACTCACTGACAACATTCACTCACTGACAACATTCACTGACAACACTCACTGACAACATTCACTGACAACATTCACTGACAACATTCACTCACTGACAACATTCACTGACAACATTCACTCACTGACAACATTCACTGACAACATTCACTCACTGACAACATTCACTCACTGACAACATTCACTGACAACATTCACTCACTGACAACATTCACTGATAACATTCACTCACTGACAACATTCACTGACAACATTCACTGACAACATTCACTCACTGACAACATTCACTCACTGACAACATTCACTGACAACATTCACTCACTGACAACTTTCACTCTCTGACAACATTCACTCACTGACAACATTCACTGACAACATTCACTCACTGACAACATTCACTCTCTGACAACATTCACTCACTGACAACATTCACTCACTGACAACATTCACTGACAACATTCACTCACTGACAACATTCACTCTCTGACAACATTCACTCACTGACAACACTCACTGACAACATTCACTCACTGACAACATTCACTGACAACATTCACTGACAACATTCACTCACTGACAACATTCACTGACAACATTCACTCACTGACAACATTCACTCACTGACAACATTCACTGACAACATTCACTAACTGACAACATTCACTCACAGACAACATTCACTGACAACATTCACTCACTGACAACATTCACTCACTGACAACATTCACTGACAACACTCACTGACAACATTCACTGACAACATTCACTCACTGACAACATTCACTGACAACATTCACTCACTGACAACATTCACTGACAACATTTACTGATAACATTCACTCTCTGACAACATTCACTGACAACATTCACTCTCTGACAACATTCACTAACTGACAACATTCACTCACAGACAACATTCACTGACAACATTCACTCACTGACAACATTCACTCACTGACAAAATTCACTCACTGACAACATTCACTGACAACATTCACTGACAACATTCACTCACTGACAACATTCACTCTCTGACAACATTCACTGACAACATTCACTCACTGACAACATTCACTGACAACATTCACTGACAACATTCACTGACTGACAACATTCACTGACAACATTCACTCACTGACAATATTCACTGACAACATTCACTCACTGACAACATTCACTCACTGACAGCATTCACTGACAACATTCACTCACTGACAACATTCACTGACAACATTCACTCACTGACAACATTCACTGACAACATTCACTGACAACATTCACTCACTGACAACATTCACTGACAACATTCACTCACTGACAACATTCACTCACTGACAACATTCACTGACAACACTCACTGACAACATTCACTGACAACATTCACTGACAACATTCACTCTCTGACAGCATTCACTGACAACATTCACTCACTGACAACATTCACTCACTGACAACATTCACTCTCTGACAACATTCACTGACAACATTCACTCACTGACAACATTCACTGACAACACTCACTGACAACATTCACTGACAACACTCACTGACAACATTCACTCACTGACAACATTCACTCTCTGACAACATTCACTCACTGTCAACATTCACTGACAACATTTACTGACAACATTCACTCACTGACAACATTCACTCACTGACAACATTCACTGACAACATTCTCTGACAACATTCACTCACTGACAACATTCACTCTCTGACAACATTCACTCACTGACAACGTTCACTGACAACATTCACTGACAACATTCACTCACTGACAACATTCACTGACAACATTCACTCACTGACAACATTCACTCACTGACAACATTCACTGACAACACTCACTGACAACATTCACTCACTGACAACATTCACTCACTGACAGCATTCACTGACAACATTCACTCACTGACAACATTCACTGACAACATTCACTGACAACATTCACTCACTGACAACATTCACTGACAACATTCACTGACAAAATTCACTCACTGACAACATTCACTGACAACATTCACTCACTGACAATGTTCACTGACAACATTCACTCACTGACAACATTCACTGACAACATTCACTCACTGACAGCATTCACTGACAACATTCACTCACTGACAACATTCACTGACAACATTCACTCACTGACAACATTCACTGACAACATTCACTAACTGACAACATTCACTGACAACATTCACTCTCTGACAACATTCACTGACAACATTTACTGATAACATTCACTCTCTGACAACATTCACTGACAACATTCACTCTCTGACAACATTCACTGACAACATTCACTGACAACATTCACTCACTGACAACATTCACTCACTGACAACATTCACTCACTGACAACATTCACTGACAACATTCACTCACTGACAACATTCACTCACTGACAACATTCACTGACAACATTCACTCACTGACAACATTCACTAACTGACAACATTCACTCACAGACAACATTCACTGACAACATTCACTCACTGACAACATTCACTCACTGACAAAATTCACTCACTGACAACATTCACTGACAACATTCACTCACTGACAACATTCACTCTCTGACAACATTCACTCACTGACAACATTCACTCTCTGACAACATTCACTGACAACATTCACTCACTGACAACATTCACTGACAACATTCACTCACTGACAACATTCACTCACTGACAACATTCACTGACAACATTCACTCACTGACAACATTCACTCACTGACAACATTCACTGACAACATTCACTCACTGACAACATTCACTAACTGACAACATTCACTCACAGACAACATTCACTGACAACATTCACTCACTGACAACATTCACTCACTGACAACATTCACTCACTGACAACATTCACTGACAACATTCACTGACAACATTCACTCACTGACAACATTCACTCTCTGACAACATTCACTGACAACATTCACTGACAACATTCACTGACAACATTCACTCACTGACAACATTCACTGACAACATTCACTCACTGACAACATTCACTCACTGACAACATTCACTGACAACACTCACTGACAACATTCACTGACAACATTCACTGACAACATTCACTCTCTGACAGCATTCACTGACAACATTCACTCACTGACAACATTCACTCTCTGACAACATTCACTGACAACATTCACTCACTGACAACATTCACTGACAACACTCACTGACAACATTCACTGACAACACTCACTGACAACATTCACTCTCTGACAACATTCACTCACTGACAACATTCACTCACTGACAGCATTCACTGACAACATTCACTCACTGACAACATTCACTGACAACATTCACTCACTGACAACATTCACTGACAACATTCACTCACTGACAACATTCACTCACTGACAACATTCACTGACAACATTCACTCACTGACAACATTCACTGATAACATTCACTCACTGACAACATTCACTGACAACATTCACTGACAACATTCACTCACTGACAACATTCACTCACTGACAACATTCACTGACAACATTCACTCACTGACAACATTCACTCTCTGACAACATTCACTCACTGACAACATTCACTGACAACATTCACTCACTGACAACATTCACTCTCTGACAACATTCACTCACTGACAACATTCACTCACTGACAACATTCACTGACAACATTCACTCACTGACAACATTCACTCTCTGACAACATTCACTCACTGACAACACTCACTGACAACATTCACTGACAACATTCACTGACAACATTCACTCACTGACAACATTCACTGACAACATTCACTCACTGACAACATTCACTCACTGACAACATTCACTGACAACATTCACTAACTGACAACATTCACTCACAGACAACATTCACTGACAACATTCACTCACTGACAACATTCACTCACTGACAACATTCACTCACTGACAACATTCACTGACAACACTCACTGACAACATTCACTGACAACATTCACTGACAACATTCACTCTCTGACAACATTCACTCACAACATTCACTCACTGACAACATTCACTCACTGACAGCATTCACTGACAACATTCACTCACTGACAACATTCACTGACAACATTCACTGACAACATTCACTCACTGACAACATTCACTGATAACATTCACTCACTGACAATATTCACTGACAACATTCACTCACTGACAACATTCACTCACTGACAGCATTCACTGACAACATTCACTCACTGACAACATTCACTGACAACATTCACTCACTGACAACATTCACTGACAACATTCACTAACTGACAACATTCACTGACAACATTCACTCTCTGACAACATTCACTGACAACATTTACTGATAACATTCACTCTCTGACAACATTCACTGACAACATTCACTCTCTGACAACATTCACTGACAACATTCACTCACTGACAACATTCACTCACTGACAACATTCACTGACAACATTCACTCACTGACAACATTCACTGACAACATTCACTCACTGACAACATTCACTGACAACATTCACTCACTGACAACATTCACTGACAACATTCACTCACTGACAACATTCACTGACAACACTCACTGACAACATTGACTCACTTACAACACTCACTGACAACATTCACTCACTGACAACATTCACTCACTGACAACATTCACTGACAACATTCACTCACTGACAACATTCACTGACAACACTCACTGACAACATTCACTCACTGACAACATTCACTCACTGACAACATTCACTCACTGACAACATTCACTCACTGACAACATTCACTAACTGACAACATTCACTCACAGACAACATTCACTGACAACATTCACTCACTGACAACATTCACTCACTGACAACATTCACTCACTGACAACATTCACTGACAACATTCACTGACAACATTCACTCACTGACAACATTCACTCTCTGACAACATTCACTGACAACATTCACTGACAACATTCACTCACTGACAACATTCACTGACAACATTCACTCACTGACAACATTCACTCACTGACAACATTCACTGACAACACTCACTGACAACATTCACTGACAACATTCACTGACAACATTCACTCTCTGACAGCATTCACTGACAACATTCACTCACTGACAACATTCACTCTCTGACAACATTCACTGACAACATTCACTCACTGACAACATTCACTGACAACACTCACTGACAACATTCACTGACAACACTCACTGACAACATTCACTCACTGACAACATTCACTCTCTGACAACATTCACTCACTGTCAACATTCACTGACAACATTTACTGACAACATTCACTCACTGACAACATTCACTCACTGACAACATTCACTGACAACATTCTCTGACAACATTCACTCACTGACAACATTCACTCTCTGACAACATTCACTCACTGACAACGTTCACTGACTACATTCACTGACAACATTCACTCACTGACAACATTCATTGACAACATTCACTCACTGACAACATTCACTCACTGACAACATTCACTGACAACACTCACTGACAACATTTACTGACAACATTCACTGACAACATTCACTCACTGACAACATTCACTCACTGACAGCATTCACTGACAACATTCACTCACTGACAACATTCACTGACAACATTCACTGACAACATTCACTCACTGACAACATTCACTGACAACATTCACTGACAAAATTCACTCACTGACAACATTCACTGACAACATTCACTCACTGACAGCATTCACTGACAACATTCACTCACTGACAACATTCACTGACAACATTCACTCACTGACAACATTCACTGACAACATTCACTAACTGACAACATTCACTGACAACATTCACTAACTGACAACATTCACTGACAACATTCACTCTCTGACAACATTCACTGACAACATTTACTGATAACATTCACTCTCTGACAACATTCACTGACAACATTCACTCTCTGACAACATTCACTGACAACATTCACTGACAACATTCACTCACTGACAACATTCACTCACTGACAACATTCACTCACTGACAACATTCACTGACAACATTCACTCACTGACAACATTCACTGACAACATTCACTCACTGACAACATTCACTCACTGACAAAATTCACTCACTGACAACATTCACTGACAACATTCACTGACAACATTCACTCACTGACAACATTCACTCTCTGACAACATTCACTGACAACATTCACTGACAACATTCACTGACTGACAACATTCACTGACAACATTCACTCACTGACAATATTCACTGACAACATTCACTCACTGACAACATTCACTCACTGACAGCATTCACTGACAACATTCACTCACTGACAATATTCACTGACAACATTCACTCACTGACAACATTCACTGACAACATTCACTGACAAAATTCACTCACTGACAACATTCACTGACAACATTCACTCACTGACAGCATTCACTGACAACATTCACTCACTGACAACATTCACTGACAACATTCACTCACTGACAACATTCACTGACAACATTCACTAACTGACAACATTCACTGACAACATTCACTCTCTGACAACATTCACTGACAACATTTACTGATAACATTCACTCTCTGACAACATTCACTGACAACATTCACTCTCTGACAACATTCACTGACAACATTCACTGACAACATTCACTCACTGACAACATTCACTCACTGACAACATTCACTCACTGACAACATTCACTGACAACATTCACTCACTGACAACATTCACTGACAACATTCACTCACTGACAACATTCACTCACTGACAAAATTCACTCACTGACAACATTCACTGACAACATTCACTGACAACATTCACTCACTGACAACATTCACTCTCTGACAACATTCACTGACAACATTCACTGACAACATTCACTGACTGACAACATTCACTGACAACATTCACTCACTGACAATATTCACTGACAACATTCACTCACTGACAACATTCACTCACTGACAGCATTCACTGACAACATTCACTCACTGACAACATTCACTGACAACATTCACTCACTGACAACATTCACTGACAACATTCACTGACAACATTCACTCACTGACAACATTCACTGACAACATTCACTCACTGACAACATTCACTCACTGACAACATTCACTGACAACATTGACTCTGACAACATTCACTGACAACATTCACTCACTGACAACATTCACTCACTGACAACATTCACTGACAACATTCACTAACTGACAACATTCACTCACAGACAACATTCACTGACAACATTCACTCACTGACAACATTCACTCACTGACAACATTCACTCACTGACAACATTCACTGACAACACTCACTGACAACATTCACTGACAACATTCACTGACAACATTCACTCACTGACAACATTCACTGACAACATTCACTCACTGACAACATTCACTCACTGACAGCATTCACTCACTGACAACATTCACTGACAACATTCACTCACTGACAACATTCACTGACAACATTCACTCACTGACAACATTCACTGACAACATTCACTCACTGACAACATTCACTCTCTGACAACATTCACTCACTGACAACATTCACTGACAACATTCACTCACTGACAACATTCACTCTCTGACAACATTCACTCACTGACAACATTCACTCACTGACAACATTCACTGACAACATTCACTCACTGAATACATTCACTCTCTGACAACATTCACTCACTGACAACACTCACTGACAACATTCACTCACTGACAACATTCACTGACAACATTCACTGACAACATTCACTCACTTACAACATTCACTGACAACATTCACTCACTGACAACATTCACTCACTGACAACATTCACTGACAACATTCACTAACTGACAACATTCACTCACAGACAACATTCACTGACAACATTCACTCACTGACAACATTCACTGACAACACTCACTGACAACATTCACTGACAACATTCACTGACAACATTCACTCTCTGACAACATTCACTGACAACATTCACTCACTGACAACATTCACTCACTGACAACATTCACTGACAACACTCACTGACAACATTCACTGACAACATTCACTGACAACATTCACTCACTGACAACATTCACTGACAACATTCACTCACTGACAACATTCACTGACAACATTCACTCACTGACAACATTCACTCACTGACAACATTCACTGACAACATTCACTCACTGACAACATTCACTGATAACATTCACTCACTGACAACATTCACTGACAACATTCACTGACAACATTCACTCACTGACAACATTCACTCACTGACAACATTCACTGACAACATTCACTCACTGACAACTTTCACTCTCTGACAACATTCACTCACTGACAACATTCACTGACAACATTCACTCACTGACAACATTCACTCTCTGACAACATTCACTCACTGACAACATTCACTCACTGACAACATTCACTGACAACATTCACTCACTGACAACATTCACTCTCTGACAACATTCACTCACTGACAACACTCACTGACAACATTCACTCACTGACAACATTCACTGACAACATTCACTGACAACATTCACTCACTGACAACATTCACTGACAACATTCACTCACTGACAACATTCACTCACTGACAACATTCACTGACAACATTCACTAACTGACAACATTCACTCACAGACAACATTCACTGACAACATTCACTCACTGACAACATTCACTCACTGACAACATTCACTGACAACACTCACTGACAACATTCACTGACAACATTCACTCACTGACAACATTCACTGACAACATTCACTCACTGACAACATTCACTGACAACATTTACTGATAACATTCACTCTCTGACAACATTCACTGACAACATTCACTCTCTGACAACATTCACTAACTGACAACATTCACTCACAGACAACATTCACTGACAACATTCACTCACTGACAACATTCACTCACTGACAAAATTCACTCACTGACAACATTCACTGACAACATTCACTGACAACATTCACTCACTGACAACATTCACTCTCTGACAACATTCACTGACAACATTCACTCACTGACAACATTCACTGACAACATTCACTGACAACATTCACTGACTGACAACATTCACTGACAACATTCACTCACTGACAATATTCACTGACAACATTCACTCACTGACAACATTCACTCACTGACAGCATTCACTGACAACATTCACTCACTGACAACATTCACTGACAACATTCACTCACTGACAACATTCACTGACAACATTCACTGACAACATTCACTCACTGACAACATTCACTGACAACATTCACTCACTGACAACATTCACTCACTGACAACATTCACTGACAACATTGACTCTGACAACATTCACTGACAACATTCACTCACTGACAACATTCACTCACTGACAACATTCACTGACAACATTCACTAACTGACAACATTCACTCACAGACAACATTCACTGACAACATTCACTCACTGACAACATTCACTCACTGACAACATTCACTCACTGACAACATTCACTGACAACACTCACTGACAACATTCACTGACAACATTCACTGACAACATTCACTCACTGACAACATTCACTGACAACATTCACTCACTGACAACATTCACTCACTGACAGCATTCACTCACTGACAACATTCACTGACAACATTCACTCACTGACAACATTCACTGACAACATTCACTCACTGACAACATTCACTGACAACATTCACTCACTGACAACATTCACTCTCTGACAACATTCACTCACTGACAACATTCACTGACAACATTCACTCACTGACAACATTCACTCTCTGACAACATTCACTCACTGACAACATTCACTCACTGACAACATTCACTGACAACATTCACTCACTGAATACATTCACTCTCTGACAACATTCACTCACTGACAACACTCACTGACAACATTCACTCACTGACAACATTCACTGACAACATTCACTGACAACATTCACTCACTTACAACATTCACTGACAACATTCACTCACTGACAACATTCACTCACTGACAACATTCACTGACAACATTCACTAACTGACAACATTCACTCACAGACAACATTCACTGACAACATTCACTCACTGACAACATTCACTCACTGACAACATTCACTGACAACACTCACTGACAACATTCACTGACAACACTCACTGACAACATTCACTCACTGACAACATTCACTCTCTGACAACATTCACTCACTGTCAACATTCACTGACAACATTTACTGACAACATTCACTCACTGACAACATTCACTCACTGACAACATTCACTGACAACATTCTCTGACAACATTCACTCACTGACAACATTCACTCTCTGACAACATTCACTCACTGACAACGTTCACTGACTACATTCACTGACAACATTCACTCACTGACAACATTCATTGACAACATTCACTCACTGACAACATTCACTCACTGACAACATTCACTGACAACACTCACTGACAACATTTACTGACAACATTCACTGACAACATTCACTCACTGACAACATTCACTCACTGACAGCATTCACTGACAACATTCACTCACTGACAACATTCACTGACAACATTCACTGACAACATTCACTCACTGACAACATTCACTGACAACATTCACTGACAAAATTCACTCACTGACAACATTCACTGACAACATTCACTCACTGACAGCATTCACTGACAACATTCACTCACTGACAACATTCACTGACAACATTCACTCACTGACAACATTCACTGACAACATTCACTAACTGACAACATTCACTGACAACATTCACTCTCTGACAACATTCACTGACAACATTTACTGATAACATTCACTCTCTGACAACATTCACTGACAACATTCACTCTCTGACAACATTCACTGACAACATTCACTGACAACATTCACTCACTGACAACATTCACTGATAACATTCACTCACTGACAACATTCACTAACAACATTCACTGACAACATTCACTCACTGACAACATTCACTGACAACATTCACTCACTGACAACATTCACTCTCTGACAACATTCACTCACTGACAACACTCACTGACAACATTCACTCACTGACAACATTCACTGACAACATTCACTCACTGACAACATTCACTCACTGACAACATTCACTGACAACATTCACTAACTGACAACATTCACTCACAGACAACATTCACTGACAACATTCACTCACTGACAACATTCACTCACTGACAACATTCACTCACTGACAACATTCACTGACAACACTCACTGACAACATTCACTGACAACATTCACTGACAACATTCACTCTCTGACAACATTCACTGACAACATTCACTCACTGACAACATTCACTGACAACATTCACTAACTGACAACATTCACTGACAACATTCACTCTCTGACAACATTCACTGACAACATTCACTCACTGACAACATTCACTGACAACATTCACTAACTGACAACATTCACTAACTGACAACATTCACTGACAACATTCACTGACAACATTCACTGACAACATTCACTCTCTGACAACCTTCACTGACAACATTCACTCTCTGACAACATTCATTGACAACATTCACTCACTGACAACATTCACTGACAACATTCACTCACTGACAACATTCACTGACAACATTCACTCACTGACAACATTCACTGACAACACTCACTGACAACATTGACTCACTGACAACATTCACTGACAACATTCACTGACAACATTCACTCACTGACAACATTCACTGACAACATTCACTCACTGACAACATTCACTCACTGACAACATTCACTGACAACATTCACTCACTGACAACATTCACTCTCTGACAACATTCACTGACAACATTCACTGACAACATTCACTGACAACATTCACTCTCTGACAACATTCACTCACTGACAACATTCACTCACTGACAGCATTCACTGACAACATTCACTCACTGACAACATTCACTGACAACATTCACTCACTGACAACATTCACTCACTGACAACATTCACTGACAACATTCACTCACTGACATTCACTGACAACATTCACTCACTGACAACATTCACTGACAACATTCACTCACTGACAACATTCACTCACTGACAACATTCACTGACAACATTGACTCTCTGACAACATTCACTGACAACATTCACTCACTGACAACATTCACTCTCTGACAACATTCACTCACTGACAACACTCACTGACAACATTCACTCACTGACAACATTCACTCTCTGACAACATTCACTCACTGACAACACTCACTGACAACATTCACTCACTGACAACATTCACTGACAACATTCACTGACAACATTCACTCACTGACAACATTCACTGACAACATTCACTCACTGACAACATTCACTCTCTGACAACATTCACTCACTGACAACACTCACTGACAACATTCACTCACTGACAACATTCACTGACAACATTCACTGACAACATTCACTCTCTGACAACATTCACTGACAACATTCACTCACTGACAACATTCACTCACTGACAACATTCACTGACAACATTGACTCTCTGATAACATTCACTGACAACATTCACTCACTGACAACATTCACTCACTGACAACATTCACTGACAACATTCACTAACTGACAACATTCACTCACAGACAACATTCACTGACAACATTCACTCACTGACAACATTCACTCACTGACAACATTCACTGACAACACTCACTGAAAACATTCACTGACAACATTCACTGACAACATTCACTCTCTGACAACATTCACTCACTGACAACATTCACTCACTGACAGCATTCACTGACAACATTCACTCACTGACAACATTCACTGACAACATTCACTGACAACATTCACTCACTGACAACATTCACTGACAACATTCACTCACTGAAAATATTCACTGACAACATTCACTCACTGACAACATTCACTCACTGACAGCATTCACTGACAACATTCACTCAATGACAACATTCACTGACAACATTCACTCACTGACAACATTCACTCACTGACAACATTCACTGACAACACTCACTGACAACATTCACTGACAACATTCACTCTCTGACAACATTCACTGACAACATTCACACACTGACAGCATTCACTGACAACATTCACTCACTGACAACATTCACTGACAACATTCACTCACTGACAACATTCACTCACTGACAACATTCACTGACAACATTCACTGACAACATTCACTCACTGACATTCACTGACAACATTCACTCACTGACAACACTCACTGACAACATTCACTGACAACATTCACTCACTGACAACATTCACTCACTGACAACATTCACTAACTGACAACATTCACTCACAGACAACATTCACTGACAACATTCACTCACTGACAACATTCACTCACTGACAAAATTCACTCACTGACAACATTCACTGACAACATTCACTCACTGACAACATTCACTGACAACATTCACTCACTGACAACATTCACTGACAACATTCACTCACTGACAACATTCACTGACAACACTCACTGACAACATTCACTGACAACATTCACTGACAACATTCACTCTCTGACAACATTCACTGACAACATTCACTCACTGACAGCATTCACTGACAACATTCACTCACTGACAACATTCACTGACAACATTCACTCACTGACAACATTCACTGACAACATTCACTGACAACATTCACTCACTGACATTCACTGACAACATTCACTCACTGACAACACTCACTGACAACATTCACTGACAACATTCACTCACTGACAACATTCACTCACTGACAACATTCACTCTCTGACAACATTCACTCACTGACAACATTCACTGACAACATTCACTCACTGACAACATTCACTGACAACATTCACTGACAACATTCACTCACTGACAACATTCACTCACTGACAACATTCACTGACAACACTCACTGACAACATTCACTGACAACATTCACTGACAACATTCACTCTCTGACAACATTCACTCACTGACAGCATTCACTGACAACATTCACTCACTGACAACATTCACTGACAACATTCACCCACTGACAACATTCACTGACAACATTCACTGACAACATTCACTCACTGACAACATTCACTGACAACATTCACTCTCTGACAACATTCACTCACTGACAATATTCACTGACAACATTCACTTACTGACAGCATTCACTGACAACATTCACTCACTGACAACATTCACTGACAACATTCACTGACTGACAACATTCACTGACAACATTCACTAACTGATAACATTCACTGACAACATTCACTGACAACATTCACTCACTGACAACATTCACTCACTGACAACATTCACTGACAACATTCACTGACAACATTCACTCTCTGACAACATTCACTGACAACATTCACTCACTGACAACATTCACTCACTGACAGCATTCACTCACTGACAACATTCACTGACAACATTCACTCACTGACAACATTCACTGACAACATTCACTCACTGACAACATTCACTGACAACATTCACTCACTGACAACATTCACTGATAACATTCACTCACTGACAACATTCACTGACAACATTCACTGACAACATTCACTCACTGACAACATTCACTCACTGACAACATTCACTGACAACATTCACTCACTGACAACATTCACTCTCTGACAACATTCACTCACTGACAACATTCACTGACAACATTCACTCACTGACAACATTCACTCTCTGACAACATTCACTCACTGACAACATTCACTCACTGACAACATTCACTGACAACATTCACTCACTGACAACATTCACTCTCTGACAACATTCACTCACTGACAACACTCACTGACAACATTCACTGACAACATTCACTGACAACATTCACTCACTGACAACATTCACTGACAACATTCACTCACTGACAACATTCACTCACTGACAACATTCACTGACAACATTCACTAACTGACAACATTCACTCACAGACAACATTCACTGACAACATTCACTCACTGACAACATTCACTCACTGACAACATTCACTCACTGACAACATTCACTGACAACACTCACTGACAACATTCACTGACAACATTCACTGACAACATTCACTCTCTGACAACATTCACTGACAACATTCACTCACTGACAACATTCACTCACTGACAGCATTCACTGACAACATTCACTCACTGACAACATTCACTGACAACATTCACTCACTGACAACATTCACTGACAACATTCACTCACTGACAATATTCACTGACAACATTCACTCACTGACAACATTCACTCACTGACAGCATTCACTGACAACATTCACTCACTGACAACATTCACTGACAACATTCACTCACTGACAACATTCACTCTCTGACAACATTCACTCACTGACAACATTCACTGACAACATTCACTAACTGACAACATTCACTGACAACATTCACTCTCTGACAACATTCACTGACAACATTTACTGATAACATTCACTCTCTGACAACATTCACTGACAACATTCACTCTCTGACAACATTCACTGACAACATTCACTGACAACATTCACTCACTGACAACATTCACTCACTGACAACATTCACTGACAACATTCACTAACTGACAACATTCACTCACAGACAACATTCACTGACAACATTCACTCACTGACAACATTCACTCACTGACAACATTCACTCACTGACAACATTCACTGACAACACTCACTGACAACATTCACTGACAACATTCACTGACAACATTCACTCTCTGACAACATTCACTGACAACATTCACTCACTGACAACATTCACTCACTGACAGCATTCACTGACAACATTCACTCACTGACAACATTCACTGACAACATTCACTGACAACATTCACTCACTGACAACATTCACTCACTGACAGCATTCACTGACAACATTCACTCACTGACAACATTCACTGACAACATTCACTCACTGACAACATTCACTCTCTGACAACATTCACTCACTGACAACATTCACTGACAACATTCACTAACTGACAACATTCACTGACAACATTCACTCTCTGACAACATTCACTGACAACATTTACTGATAACATTCACTCTCTGACAACATTCACTGACAACATTCACTCTCTGACAACATTCACTGACAACATTCACTGACAACATTCACTCACTGACAACATTCACTCACTGACAACATTCACTCACTGACAACATTCACTGACAACATTCACTCACTGACAACATTCACTGACAACATTCACTCACTGACAACATTCACTGACAACATTCACTCACTGACAACATTCACTGACAACATTCACTCACTGACAACATTCACTGACAACACTCACTGACAACATTCACTCACTGACAACATTCACTCACTGACAACATTCACTGACAACATTCACTCACTGACAACATTCACTGACAACACTCACTGACAACATTCACTCACTGACAACATTCACTGACAACATTCACTCACTGACAACATTCACTCACTGACAACATTCACTAACTGACAACATTCACTCACAGACAACATTCACTGACAACATTCACTCACTGACAACATTCACTCACTGACAACATTCACTGACAACATTCACTCACTGACAACATTCACTCTCTGACAACATTCACTGACAACATTCACTGACAACATTCACTGACAACATTCACTCACTGACAACATTCACTGACAACATTCACTCACTGACAACATTCACTCACTGACAACATTCACTGACAACACTCACTGACAACATTCACTGACAACATTCACTGACAACATTCACTCTCTGACAGCATTCACTGACAACATTCACTCACTGACAACATTCACTCTCTGACAACATTCACTGACAACATTCACTCACTGACAACATTCACTGACAACACTCACTGACAACATTCACTGACAACACTCACTGACAACATTCACTCACTGACAACATTCACTCTCTGACAACATTCACTCACTGTCAACATTCACTGACAACATTTACTGACAACATTCACTCACTGACAACATTCACTCACTGACAACATTCACTGACAACATTCTCTGACAACATTCACTCACTGACAACATTCACTCTCTGACAACATTCACTCACTGACAACGTTCACTGACTACATTCACTGACAACATTCACTCACTGACAACATTCACTGACAACATTCACTCACTGACAACATTCACTCACTGACAACATTCACTCACTGACAACATTCACTGACAACACTCACTGACAACATTTACTGACAACATTCACTGACAACATTCACTCACTGACAACATTCACTCACTGACAGCATTCACTGACAACATTCACTCACTGACAACATTCACTGACAACATTCACTGACAACATTCACTCACTGACAACATTCACTGACAACATTCACTAACAAAATTCACTCACTGACAACATTCACTGACAACATTCACTCACTGACAATGTTCACTGACAACATTCACTCACTGACAACATTCACTGACAACATTCACTCACTGACAGCATTCACTGACAACATTCACTCACTGACAACATTCACTGACAACATTCACTCACTGACAACATTCACTGACAACATTCACTAACTGACAACATTCACTAACTGACAACATTCACTGACAACATTCACTCTCTGACAACATTCACTGACAACATTCACTCTCTGACTACATTCACTGACAACATTCACTGACAACATTCACTCACTGACAACATTCACTCACTGACAACATTCACTCACTGACAACATTCACTGACAACATTCACTCACTGACAACATTCACTCACTGACAACATTCACTGACAACATTCACTCACTGACAACATTCACTAACTGACAACATTCACTCACAGACAACATTCACTGACAACATTCACTCACTGACAACATTCACTCACTGACAAAATTCACTCACTGACAACATTCACTGACAACATTCACTGACAACATTCACTCACTGACAACATTCACTCTCTGACAACATTCACTGACAACATTCACTGACAACATTCACTCACTGACAACATTCACTGACAACATTCACTCACTGACAACATTCACTGACAACATTCACTCACTGACAATATTCACTGACAACATTCACTCACTGACAACATTCACTCACTGACAGCATTCACTGACAACATTCACTCACTGACAACATTCACTGACAACATTCACTCTCTGACAACATTCACTGACAACATTTACTGATAACATTCACTCTCTGACAACATTCACTGACAACATTCACTCTCTGACAACATTCACTGACAACATTCACTCACTGACAACATTCACTCACTGACAACATTCACTGACAACATTGACTCTCTGACAACATTCACTGACAACATTCACTAACTGACAACATTCACTCACAGACAACATTCACTGACAACATTCACTCACTGACAACATTCACTCACTGACAACATTCACTGACAACATTCACTCACTGACAACATTCACTGACAACATTCACTAACTGATAACATTCACTGACAACATTCACTGACTACATTCACTCACTGACAACATTCACTGACAACATTCACTCACTGACAACATTCACTGACAACATTCACTAACTGATAACATTCACTGACAACATTCACTAACAACATTCACTGACAACATTCACTCACTGACAACATTCACTCACTGACAACATTCACTGACAACATTCACTCACTGACAACATTCACTGATAACATTCACTCACTGACAACATTCACTGACAACAACATTCACTCACTGACAACATTCACTCACTGATAACATTCACTGACAACATTCACTCACTGACAACATTCACTCTCTGACAACATTCACTCACTGACAACACTCACTGACAACATTCACTGACAACATTCACTGACAACATTCACTCACTGACAACATTCACTGACAACATTCACTCACTGACAACATTCACTCACTGACAACATTCACTGACAACATTGACTCTGACAACATTCACTGACAACATTCACTCACTGACAACATTCACTCACTGACAACATTCACTGACAACATTCACTAACTGACAACATTCACTCACAGACAACATTCACTGACAACATTCACTCACTGACAACATTCACTCACTGACAACATTCACTCACTGACAACATTCACTGACAACACTCACTGACAACATTCACTGACAACATTCACTGACAACATTCACTCTCTGACAACATTCACTGACAACATTCACTCACTGACAACATTCACTCACTGACAGCATTCACTCACTGACAACATTCACTGACAACATTCACTCACTGACAACATTCACTGACAACATTCACTCACTGACAACATTCACTGACAACATTCACTCACTGACAACATTCACTGACAACATTCACTCACTGACAACATTCACTGACAACATTCACTCACTGACAACATTCACTCTCTGACAACATTCACTGACAACATTCACTCACTGACAACATTCACTCTCTGACAACATTCACTCACTGACAACACTCACTGACAACATTCACTGACAACATTCACTGACAACATTCACTCACTGACAACATTCACTGACAACATTCACTCACTGACAACATTCACTCACTGACAACATTCACTGACAACATTCACTAACTGACAACATTCACTCACAGACAACATTCACTGACAACATTCACTCACTGACAACATTCACTCACTGACAACATTCACTGACAACACTCACTGACAACATTCACTGACAACATTCACTGACAACATTCACTCACTGACAACATTCACTCACTGACAGCATTCACTCACTGACAACATTCACTGACAACATTCACTCACTGACAACATTCACTCACTGACAACATTCACTGACAACATTCACTCACTGACAACATTCACTGACAACATTCACTCACTGACAACATTCACTCACTGACAACATTCACTGACAACACTCACTGACAACATTCACTGACAACATTCACTGACAACATTCACTGACAACATTCACTCTCTGACAACATTCACTGACAACATTCACTCACTGACAACATTCACTCACTGACAGCATTCACTCACTGACAACATTCACTGACAACATTCACTCACTGACAACATTCACTGACAACATTCACTCACTGACAACATTCACTGACAACATTCACTCACTGACAACATTCACTCTCTGACAACATTCACTCACTGACAACATTCACTGACAACATTCACTCACTGACAACATTCACTCTCTGACAACATTCACTCACTGACAACATTCACTCACTGACAACATTCACTGACAACATTCACTCACTGACAACATTCACTCTCTGACAACATTCACTCACTGACAACACTCACTGACAACATTCACTCACTGACAACATTCACTGACAACATTCACTGACAACATTCACTCACTGACAACATTCACTGACAACATTCACTCACTGACAACATTCACTCACTGACAACATTCACTGACAACATTCACTAACTGACAACATTCACTCACAGACAACATTCACTGACAACATTCACTCACTGACAACATTCACTCACTGACAACATTCACTGACAACACTCACTGACAACATTCACTGACAACATTCACTGACAACATTCACTCTCTGACAACATTCACTGACAACATTCACTCACTGACAACATTCACTCACTGACAGCATTCACTCACTGACAACATTCACTGACAACATTCACTCACTGACAACATTCACTCACTGACAACATTCACTGACAACATTCACTCACTGACAACATTCACTGACAACATTCACTGACAACATTCACTCACTGACAACATTCACTCACTGACAACATTCACTGACAACATTCACTCACTGACAACATTCACTCTCTGACAACATTCACTCACTGACAACATTCACTGACAACATTCACTCACTGACAACATTCACTCTCTGACAACATTCACTCACTGACAACATTCACTCACTGACAACATTCACTGACAACATTCACTCACTGACAACATTCACTCTCTGACAACATTCACTCACTGACAACACTCACTGACAACATTCACTCACTGACAACATTCACTGACAACATTCACTCACTGACAACATTCACTGACAACATTCACTCACTGACAATATTCACTCACTGACAACATTCACTGACAACATTCACTAACTGACAACATTCACTCACAGACAACATTCACTGACAACATTCACTCACTGACAACATTCACTCACTGACAACATTCACTGACAACACTCACTGACAACATTCACTGACAACATTCACTGACAACATTCACTCTCTGACAACATTCACTGACAACATTCACTCACTGACAACATTCACTCACTGACAGCATTCACTGACAACATTCACTCACTGACAACATTCACTGACAACATTCACTGACAACATTCACTCACTGACAACATTCACTGACAACATTCACTCACTGACAATATTCACTGACAACATTCACTCACTGACAACATTCACTCACTGACAGCATTCACTGACAACATTCACTCACTGACAACATTTACTGATAACATTCACTCTCTGACAACATTCACTGACAACATTCACTCTCTGACAACATTCACTGACAACATTCACTGACAACATTCACTCACTGACAACATTCACTCACTGACAACATTCACTCACTGACAACATTCACTGACAACATTCACTCACTGACAACATTCACTGACAACATTCACTCACTGACAACATTCACTGACAACATTCACTCACTGACAACATTCACTGACAACACTCACTGACAACATTGACTCACTTACAACACTCACTGACAACATTCACTCACTGACAACATTCACTGACAACATTCACTCACTGACAACATTCACTCACTGACAACATTCACTGACAACATTCACTCACTGACAACATTCACTAACTGACAACATTCACTCACAGACAACATTCACTGACAACATTCACTCACTGACAACATTCACTCTCTGACAACATTCACTGACAACATTCACTGACAACATTCACTGACAACATTCACTCACTGACAACATTCACTGACAACATTCACTCACTGACAACATTCACTCACTGACAACATTCACTGACAACACTCACTGACAACATTCACTGACAACATTCACTGACAACATTCACTCTCTGACAGCATTCACTGACAACATTCACTCACTGACAACATTCACTCACTGACAACATTCACTCTCTGACAACATTCACTGACAACATTCACTCACTGACAACATTCACTGACAACACTCACTGACAACATTCACTGACAACACTCACTGACAACATTCACTCACTGACAACATTCACTCTCTGACAACATTCACTCACTGTCAACATTCACTGACAACATTTACTGACAACATTCACTCACTGACAACATTCACTCACTGACAACATTCACTGACAACATTCTCTGACAACATTCACTCACTGACAACATTCACTCTCTGACAACATTCACTCACTGACAACGTTCACTGACAACATTCACTGACAACATTCACTCACTGACAACATTCACTGACAACATTCACTCACTGACAACATTCACTCACTGACAACATTCACTGACAACACTCACTGACAACATTCACTCACTGACAACATTCACTCACTGACAGCATTCACTGACAACATTCACTCACTGACAACATTCACTGACAACATTCACTGACAACATTCACTCACTGACAACATTCACTGACAACATTCACTGACAAAATTCACTCACTGACAACATTCACTGACAACATTCACTCACTGACAATGTTCACTGACAACATTCACTCACTGACAACATTCACTGACAACATTCACTCACTGACAGCATTCACTGACAACATTCACTCACTGACAACATTCACTGACAACATTCACTCACTGACAACATTCACTGACAACATTCACTAACTGACAACATTCACTGACAACATTCACTCTCTGACAACATTCACTGACAACATTTACTGATAACATTCACTCTCTGACAACATTCACTGACAACATTCACTCTCTGACAACATTCACTGACAACATTCACTGACAACATTCACTCACTGACAACATTCACTCACTGACAACATTCACTCACTGACAACATTCACTGACAACATTCACTCACTGACAACATTCACTCACTGACAACATTCACTGACAACATTCACTCACTGACAACATTCACTCACTGACAAAATTCACTCACTGACAACATTCACTGACAACATTCACTCACTGACAACATTCACTCTCTGACAACATTCACTCACTGACAACATTCACTCTCTGACAACATTCACTGACAACATTCACTGACAACATTCACTCACTGACAACATTCACTGACAACATTCACTCACTGACAACATTCACTCACTGACAACATTCACTGACAACATTCACTCACTGACAACATTCACTCACTGACAACATTCACTGACAACATTCACTCACTGACAACATTCACTAACTGACAACATTCACTCACAGACAACATTCACTGACAACATTCACTCACTGACAACATTCACTCACTGACAACATTCACTCACTGACAACATTCACTGACAACATTCACTGACAACATTCACTCACTGACAACATTCACTCTCTGACAACATTCACTGACAACATTCACTGACAACATTCACTGACAACATTCACTCACTGACAACATTCACTGACAACATTCACTCACTGACAACATTCACTCACTGACAACATTCACTGACAACACTCACTGACAACATTCACTGACAACATTCACTGACAACATTCACTCTCTGACAGCATTCACTGACAACATTCACTCACTGACAACATTCACTCTCTGACAACATTCACTGACAACATTCACTCACTGACAACATTCACTGACAACACTCACTGACAACATTCACTGACAACACTCACTGACAACATTCACTCTCTGACAACATTCACTCACTGACAACATTCACTCACTGACAGCATTCACTGACAACATTCACTCACTGACAACATTCACTGACAACATTCACTCACTGACAACATTCACTCACTGACAACATTCACTCACTGACAACATTCACTGACAACATTCACTCACTGACAACATTCACTGATAACATTCACTCACTGACAACATTCACTGACAACATTCACTGACAACATTCACTCACTGACAACATTCACTCACTGACAACATTCACTGACAACATTCACTCACTGACAACATTCACTCTCTGACAACATTCACTCACTGACAACATTCACTGACAACATTCACTCACTGACAACATTCACTCTCTGACAACATTCACTCACTGACAACATTCACTCACTGACAACATTCACTGACAACATTCACTCACTGACAACATTCACTCTCTGACAACATTCACTCACTGACAACATTCACTCACTGACAACATTCACTGACAACATTCACTCACTGAATACATTCACTCTCTGACAACATTCACTCACTGACAACACTCACTGACAACATTCACTCACTGACAACATTCACTGACAACATTCACTCACTGACAACATTCACTGACAACATTCACTGACAACATTCACTCACTGACAACATTCACTGATAACATTCACTCACTGACAATATTCACTGACAACATTCACTCACTGACAACATTCACTCACTGACAGCATTCACTGACAACATTCACTCACTGACAACATTCACTGACAACATTCACTCACTGACAACATTCACTGACAACATTCACTAACTGACAACATTCACTGACAACATTCACTCTCTGACAACATTCACTGACAACATTTACTGATAACATTCACTCTCTGACAACATTCACTGACAACATTCACTCTCTGACAACATTCACTGACAACATTCACTCACTGACAACATTCACTCACTGACAACATTTACTGACAACATTCACTCACTGACAACATTCACTGACAACATTCACTCACTGACAACATTCACTGACAACATTCACTCACTGACAACATTCACTGACAACATTCACTCACTGACAACATTCACTGACAACACTCACTGACAACATTGACTCACTTACAACACTCACTGACAACATTCACTCACTGACAACATTCACTCACTGACAACATTCACTGACAACATTCACTCACTGACAACATTCACTGACAACACTCACTGACAACATTCACTCACTGACAACATTCACTCACTGACAACATTCACTCACTGACAACATTCACTCACTGACAACATTCACTAACTGACAACATTCACTCACTGACAACATTCACTCACTGACAACATTCACTGACAACATTCACTGACAACATTCACTCACTGACAACATTCACTCTCTGACAACATTCACTGACAACATTCACTGACAACATTCACTCACTGACAACATTCACTGACAACATTCACTCACTGACAACATTCACTCACTGACAACATTCACTGACAACACTCACTGACAACATTCACTGACAACATTCACTGACAACATTCACTCTCTGACAACATTCACTGACAACATTTACTGATAACATTCACTCTCTGACAACATTCACTGACAACATTCACTCTCTGACAACATTCACTGACAACATTCACTCACTGACAACATTCACTCACTGACAACATTTACTGACAACATTCACTCACTGACAACATTCACTGACAACATTCACTCACTGACAACATTCACTGACAACATTCACTCACTGACAACATTCACTGACAACATTCACTCACTGACAACATTCACTGACAACACTCACTGACAACATTGACTCACTTACAACACTCACTGACAACATTCACTCACTGACAACATTCACTCACTGACAACATTCACTGACAACATTCACTCACTGACAACATTCACTGACAACACTCACTGACAACATTCACTCACTGACAACATTCACTCACTGACAACATTCACTCACTGACAACATTCACTCACTGACAACATTCACTCACTGACAACATTCACTCACTGACAACATTCACTCTCTGACAACATTCACTCACTGACAACATTCACTGACAACATTCACTCACTGACAACATTCACTCTCTGACAACATTCACTCACTGACAACATTCACTCACTGACAACATTCACTGACAACATTCACTCACTGACAACATTCACTCTCTGACAACATTCACTCACTGACAACATTCACTCACTGACAACATTCACTGACAACATTCACTCACTGAATACATTCACTCTCTGACAACATTCACTCACTGACAACACTCACTGACAACATTCACTCACTGACAACATTCACTGACAACATTCACTCACTGACAACATTCACTGACAACATTCACTGACAACATTCACTCACTGACAACATTCACTGATAACATTCACTCACTGACAATATTCACTGACAACATTCACTCACTGACAACATTCACTCACTGACAGCATTCACTGACAACATTCACTCACTGACAACATTCACTGACAACATTCACTCACTGACAACATTCACTGACAACATTCACTAACTGACAACATTCACTGACAACATTCACTCTCTGACAACATTCACTGACAACATTTACTGATAACATTCACTCTCTGACAACATTCACTGACAACATTCACTCTCTGACAACATTCACTGACAACATTCACTCACTGACAACATTCACTCACTGACAACATTTACTGACAACATTCACTCACTGACAACATTCACTGACAACATTCACTCACTGACAACATTCACTGACAACATTCACTCACTGACAACATTCACTGACAACATTCACTCACTGACAACATTCACTGACAACACTCACTGACAACATTGACTCACTTACAACACTCACTGACAACATTCACTCACTGACAACATTCACTCACTGACAACATTCACTGACAACATTCACTCACTGACAACATTCACTGACAACACTCACTGACAACATTCACTCACTGACAACATTCACTCACTGACAACATTCACTCACTGACAACATTCACTCACTGACAACATTCACTCACTGACAACATTCACTAACTGACAACATTCACTCACTGACAACATTCACTCACTGACAACATTCACTGACAACATTCACTGACAACATTCACTCACTGACAACATTCACTCTCTGACAACATTCACTGACAACATTCACTGACAACATTCACTCACTGACAACATTCACTGACAACATTCACTCACTGACAACATTCACTCACTGACAACATTCACTGACAACACTCACTGACAACATTCACTGACAACATTCACTGACAACATTCACTCTCTGACAGCATTCACTGACAACATTCACTCACTGACAACATTCACTCTCTGACAACATTCACTGACAACATTCACTCACTGACAACATTCACTGACAACACTCACTGACAACATTCACTGACAACACTCACTGACAACATTCACTCACTGACAACATTCACTCTCTGACAACATTCACTCACTGTCAACATTCACTGACAACATTTACTGACAACATTCACTCACTGACAACATTCACTCACTGACAACATTCACTGACAACATTCTCTGACAACATTCACTCACTGACAACATTCACTCTCTGACAACATTCACTCACTGACAACGTTCACTGACTACATTCACTGACAACATTCACTCACTGACAACATTCATTGACAACATTCACTCACTGACAACATTCACTCACTGACAACATTCACTGACAACACTCACTGACAACATTTACTGACAACATTCACTGACAACATTCACTCACTGACAACATTCACTCACTGACAGCATTCACTGACAACATTCACTCACTGACAACATTCACTGACAACATTCACTGACAACATTCACTCACTGACAACATTCACTGACAACATTCACTGACAAAATTCACTCACTGACAACATTCACTGACAACATTCACTCACTGACAGCATTCACTGACAACATTCACTCACTGACAACATTCACTGACAACATTCACTCACTGACAACATTCACTGACAACATTCACTAACTGACAACATTCACTGACAACATTCACTCTCTGACAACATTCACTGACAACATTTACTGATAACATTCACTCTCTGACAACATTCACTGACAACATTCACTCTCTGACAACATTCACTGACAACATTCACTGACAACATTCACTCACTGACAACATTCACTCACTGACAACATTCACTCACTGACAACATTCACTGACAACATTCACTCACTGACAACATTCACTGACAACATTCACTCACTGACAACATTCACTAACTGACAACATTCACTCACAGACAACATTCACTGACAACATTCACTCACTGACAACATTCACTCACTGACAAAATTCACTCACTGACAACATTCACTGACAACATTCACTGACAACATTCACTCACTGACAACATTCACTCTCTGACAACATTCACTGACAACATTCACTGACAACATTCACTGACTGACAACATTCACTGACAACATTCACTCACTGACAATATTCACTGACAACATTCACTCACTGACAACATTCACTCACTGACAGCATTCACTGACAACATTCACTCACTGACAACATTCACTGACAACATTCACTCACTGACAACATTCACTGACAACATTCACTGACAACATTCACTCACTGACAACATTCACTGACAACATTCACTCACTGACAACATTCACTCACTGACAACATTCACTGACAACATTGACTCTGACAACATTCACTGACAACATTCACTCACTGACAACATTCACTCACTGACAACATTCACTGACAACATTCACTAACTGACAACATTCACTCACAGACAACATTCACTGACAACATTCACTCACTGACAACATTCACTCACTGACAACATTCACTCACTGACAACATTCACTGACAACACTCACTGACAACATTCACTGACAACATTCACTGACAACATTCACTCACTGACAACATTCACTGACAACATTCACTCACTGACAACATTCACTCACTGACAGCATTCACTCACTGACAACATTCACTGACAACATTCACTCACTGACAACATTCACTGACAACATTCACTCACTGACAACATTCACTGACAACATTCACTCACTGACAACATTCACTCTCTGACAACATTCACTCACTGACAACATTCACTGACAACATTCACTCACTGACAACATTCACTCTCTGACAACATTCACTCACTGACAACATTCACTCACTGACAACATTCACTGACAACATTCACTCACTGAATACATTCACTCTCTGACAACATTCACTCACTGACAACACTCACTGACAACATTCACTCACTGACAACATTCACTGACAACATTCACTGACAACATTCACTCACTTACAACATTCACTGACAACATTCACTCACTGACAACATTCACTCACTGACAACATTCACTGACAACATTCACTAACTGACAACATTCACTCACAGACAACATTCACTGACAACATTCACTCACTGACAACATTCACTCACTGACAACATTCACTGACAACACTCACTGACAACATTCACTGACAACATTCACTGACAACATTCACTCTCTGACAACATTCACTGACAACATTCACTCACTGACAACATTCACTCACTGACAACATTCACTGACAACACTCACTGACAACATTCACTGACAACATTCACTGACAACATTCACTCACTGACAACATTCACTGACAACATTCACTCACTGACAACATTCACTGACAACATTCACTCACTGACAACATTCACTCACTGACAACATTCACTGACAACATTCACTCACTGACAACATTCACTGATAACATTCACTCACTGACAACATTCACTGACAACATTCACTGACAACATTCACTCACTGACAACATTCACTCACTGACAACATTCACTGACAACATTCACTCACTGACAACTTTCACTCTCTGACAACATTCACTCACTGACAACATTCACTGACAACATTCACTCACTGACAACATTCACTCTCTGACAACATTCACTCACTGACAACATTCACTCACTGACAACATTCACTGACAACATTCACTCACTGAATACATTCACTCTCTGACAACATTCACTCACTGACAACACTCACTGACAACATTCACTCACTGACAACATTCACTGACAACATTCACTGACAACATTCACTCACTTACAACATTCACTGACAACATTCACTCACTGACAACATTCACTCACTGACAACATTCACTGACAACATTCACTAACTGACAACATTCACTCACAGACAACATTCACTGACAACATTCACTCACTGACAACATTCACTCACTGACAACATTCACTGACAACACTCACTGACAACATTCACTGACAACATTCACTGACAACATTCACTCTCTGACAACATTCACTGACAACATTCACTCACTGACAACATTCACTCACTGACAACATTCACTGACAACACTCACTGACAACATTCACTGACAACATTCACTGACAACATTCACTCACTGACAACATTCACTGACAACATTCACTCACTGACAACATTCACTGACAACATTCACTCACTGACAACATTCACTCACTGACAACATTCACTGACAACATTCACTCACTGACAACATTCACTGATAACATTCACTCACTGACAACATTCACTGACAACATTCACTGACAACATTCACTCACTGACAACATTCACTGACAACATTCACTCACTGACAACATTCACTGACAACATTCACTCACTGACAACATTCACTCACTGACAACATTCACTGACAACATTCACTCACTGACAACATTCACTGATAACATTCACTCACTGACAACATTCACTGACAACATTCACTGACAACATTCACTCACTGACAACATTCACTCACTGACAACATTCACTGACAACATTCACTCACTGACAACTTTCACTCTCTGACAACATTCACTCACTGACAACATTCACTGACAACATTCACTCACTGACAACATTCACTCTCTGACAACATTCACTCACTGACAACATTCACTCACTGACAACATTCACTGACAACATTCACTCACTGACAACATTCACTCTCTGACAACATTCACTCACTGACAACACTCACTGACAACATTCACTCACTGACAACATTCACTGACAACATTCACTGACAACATTCACTCACTGACAACATTCACTGACAACATTCACTCACTGACAACATTCACTCACTGACAACATTCACTGACAACATTCACTAACTGACAACATTCACTCACAGACAACATTCACTGACAACATTCACTCACTGACAACATTCACTCACTGACAACATTCACTGACAACACTCACTGACAACATTCACTGACAACATTCACTGACAACATTCACTCTCTGACAACATTCACTGACAACATTCACTCACTGACAACATTCACTCACTGACAGCATTCACTGACAACATTCACTCACTGACAACATTCACTGACAACATTCACTCACTGACAACATTCACTGACAACATTCACTCACTGACAATATTCACTGACAACATTCACTCACTGACAACATTCACTCACTGACAGCATTCACTGACAACATTCACTCACTGACAACATTCACTGACAACATTCACTCACTGACAACATTCACTGACAACATTCACTAACTGACAACATTCACTGACAACATTCACTCTCTGACAACATTCACTGACAACATTTACTGATAACATTCACTCTCTGACAACATTCACTGACAACATTCACTCTCTGACAACATTCACTGACAACATTCACTGACAACATTCACTCACTGACAACATTCACTCACTGACAACATTCACTCACTGACAACATTCACTGACAACATTCACTCACTGACAACATTCACTGACAACATTCACTCACTGACAACATTCACTGACAACATTCACTCACTGACAACATTCACTGACAACACTCACTGACAACATTGACTCACTTACAACACTCACTGACAACATTCACTCACTGACAACATTCACTGACAACATTCACTCACTGACAACATTCACTCACTGACAACATTCACTGACAACATTCACTCACTGACAACATTCACTAACTGACAACATTCACTCACAGACAACATTCACTGACAACATTCACTCACTGACAACATTCACTGACAACATTCACTCACTGACAACATTCACTCTCTGACAACATTCACTGACAACATTCACTGACAACATTCACTGACAACATTCACTCACTGACAACATTCACTGACAACATTCACTCACTGACAACATTCACTCACTGACAACATTCACTGACAACACTCACTGACAACATTCACTGACAACATTCACTGACAACATTCACTCTCTGACAGCATTCACTGACAACATTCACTCACTGACAACATTCACTCACTGACAACATTCACTCTCTGACAACATTCACTGACAACATTCACTCACTGACAACATTCACTGACAACACTCACTGACAACATTCACTGACAACACTCACTGACAACATTCACTCACTGACAACATTCACTCTCTGACAACATTCACTCACTGTCAACATTCACTGACAACATTTACTGACAACATTCACTCACTGACAACATTCACTCACTGACAACATTCACTGACAACATTCTCTGACAACATTCACTCTCTGACAACATTCACTCACTGACAACGTTCACTGACAACATTCACTGACAACATTCACTCACTGACAACATTCACTGACAACATTCACTCACTGACAACATTCACTCACTGACAACATTCACTGACAACACTCACTGACAACATTTACTGACAACATTCACTGACAACATTCACTCACTGACAACATTCACTCACTGACAGCATTCACTGACAACATTCACTCACTGACAACATTCACTGACAACATTCACTCACTGACAACATTCACTGACAACATTCACTGACAAAATTCACTCACTGACAACATTCACTGACAACATTCACTCACTGACAATGTTCACTGACAACATTCACTCACTGACAACATTCACTGACAACATTCACTCACTGACAGCATTCACTGACAACATTCACTCACTGACAACATTCACTGACAACATTCACTCACTGACAACATTCACTGACAACATTCACTAACTGACAACATTCACTGACAACATTCACTCTCTGACAACATTCACTGACAACATTTACTGATAACATTCACTCTCTGACAACATTCACTGACAACATTCACTCTCTGACAACATTCACTGACAACATTCACTGACAACATTCACTCACTGACAACATTCACTCACTGACAACATTCACTCACTGACAACATTCACTGACAACATTCACTCACTGACAACATTCACTCACTGACAACATTCACTGACAACATTCACTCACTGACAACATTCACTCACTGACAACATTCACTGACAACATTCACTCACTGACAACATTCACTAACTGACAACATTCACTCACAGACAACATTCACTGACAACATTCACTCACTGACAACATTCACTCACTGACAAAATTCACTCACTGACAACATTCACTGACAACATTCACTGACAACATTCACTCACTGACAACATTCACTCTCTGACAACATTCACTGACAACATTCACTGACAACATTCACTCACTGACAACATTCACTGACAACATTCACTCACTGACAACATTCACTCACTGACAACATTCACTCACTGACAACATTCACTGACAACATTCACTCACTGACAACATTCACTCACAGACAACATTCACTGACAACATTCACTCACTGACAACATTCACTAACTGACAACATTCACTCACAGACAACATTCACTGACAACATTCACTCACTGACAACATTCACTCACTGACAACATTCACTGACAACATTCACTGACAACATTCACTCACTGACAACATTCACTCTCTGACAACATTCACTGACAACATTCACTGACAACATTCACTGACAACATTCACTCACTGACAACATTCACTCACTGACAACATTCACTGACAACACTCACTGACAACATTCACTGACAACATTCACTGACAACATTCACTCTCTGACAGCATTCACTGACAACATTCACTCACTGACAACATTCACTCACTGACAACATTCACTCTCTGACAACATTCACTGACAACATTCACTCACTGACAACATTCACTGACAACACTCACTGACAACATTCACTGACAACACTCACTGACAACATTCACTCACTGACAACATTCACTCTCTGACAACATTCACTCACTGTCAACATTCACTGACAACATTTACTGACAACATTCACTCACTGACAACATTCACTCACTGACAACATTCACTGACAACATTCTCTGACAACATTCACTCACTGACAACATTCACTCTCTGACAACATTCACTCACTGACAACGTTCACTGACAACATTCACTGACAACATTCACTCACTGACAACATTCACTGACAACATTCACTCACTGACAACATTCACTCACTGACAACATTCACTCACTGACAACATTCACTGACAACACTCACTGACAACATTTACTGACAACATTCACTGACAACATTCACTCACTGACAACATTCACTCACTGACAGCATTCACTGACAACATTCACTCACTGACAACATTCACTGACAACATTCACTGACAACATTCACTCACTGACAACATTCACTGACAACATTCACTCACTGACAACATTCACTGACAACATTCACTCACTGACAATGTTCACTGACAACATTCACTCACTGACAACATTCACTGACAACATTCACTCACTGACAGCATTCACTGACAACATTCACTCACTGACAACATTCACTGACAACATTCACTCACTGACAACATTCACTGACAACATTCACTAACTGACAACATTCACTGACAACATTCACTCTCTGACAACATTCACTGACAACATTTACTGATAACATTCACTCTCTGACAACATTCACTGACAACATTCACTCTCTGACAACATTCACTGACAACATTCACTGACAACATTCACTCACTGACAACATTCACTCACTGACAACATTCACTCACTGACAACATTCACTGACAACATTCACTCACTGACAACATTCACTCACTGACAACATTCACTGACAACATTCACTCACTGACAACATTCACTAACTGACAACATTCACTCACAGACAACATTCACTGACAACATTCACTCACTGACAACATTCACTCACTGACAAAATTCACTCACTGACAACATTCACTGACAACATTCACTGACAACATTCACTCACTGACAACATTCACACTCTGACAACATTCACTGACAACATTCACTGACAACATTCACTCACTGACAACATTCACTGACAACATTCACTCACTGACAGCATTCACTCACTGACAACATTCACTGACAACATTCACTCACTGACAACATTCACTGACAACATTCACTCACTGACAACATTCACTGACAACATTCACTCACTGACAACATTCACTCTCTGACAACATTCACTCACTGACAACATTCACTGACAACATTCACTCACTGACAACATTCACTCTCTGACAACATTCACTCACTGACAACATTCACTGACAACATTCACTCACTGACAACATTCACTCTCTGACAACATTCACTCACTGACAACACTCACTGACAACATTCACTCACTGACAACATTCACTGACAACATTCACTGACAACACTCACTGACAACATTCACTGACAACATTCACTGACAACATTCACTCACTGACAACATTCACTGACAACATTCACTAACTGACAACATTCACTCACAGACAACATTCACTGACAACATTCACTCACTGACAACATTCACTCACTGACAACATTCACTGACAACACTCACTGACAACATTCACTGACAACATTCACTGACAACATTCACTCACTGACAACATTCACTGACAACATTCACTCACTGACAACATTCACTGACAACATTCACTCACTGACAACATTCACTGACAACATTCACTCACTGACAACATTCACTCACTGACAACATTCACTGACAACATTCACTCACTGACAACATTCACTGATAACATTCACTCACTGACAACATTCACTGACAACATTCACTGACAACATTCACTCACTGACAACATTCACTGACAACATTCACTCACTGACAACATTCACTCTCTGACAACATTCACTCACTGACAACATTCACTGACAACATTCACTCACTGATAACATTCACTCTCTGACAACATTCACTCACTGACAACATTCACTCACTGACAACATTCACTGACAACATTCACTCACTGACAACATTCACTGACAACATTCACTCACTGACAACATTCACTCACTGACAACATTCACTGACAACATTCACTAACTGACAACATTCACTCACAGACAACATTCACTGACAACATTCACTCACTGACAACATTCACTCACTGACAACATTCACTCACTGACAACACTCACTGACAACATTCACTGACAACATTCACTGACAACATTCACTCTCTGACAACATTCACTGACAACATTCACTCACTGACAACATTCACTCACTGACAGCATTCACTGACAACATTCACTCACTGACAACATTCACTGACAACATTCACTCACTGACAATATTCACTGACAACATTCACTCACTGACAACATTCACTCACTGACAGCATTCACTGACAACATTCACTCACTGACAACATTCACTGACAACATTCACTCACTGACAACATTCACTGACAACATTCACTAACTGACAACATTCACTGACAACATTCACTCTCTGACAACATTCACTGACAACATTTACTGATAACATTCACTCTCTGACAACATTCAATGACAACATTCACTCTCTGACAACATTCACTGACAACATTCACTCACTGACAACATTCACTCACTGACAACATTCACTCACTGACAACATTCACTCACTGACAACATTCACTGACAACATTCACTCACTGACAACATTCACTGACAACATTCACTCACTGACAACATTCACTGACACCATTCACTCACTGACAACATTCACTCACTGACAACATTCACTGACAACATTCACTAACTGATAACATTCACTCACAGACAACATTCACTGACAACATTCACTCACTGACAACATTCACTCACTGACAACATTCACTCACTGACAACATTCACTGACAACACTCACTGACAACATTCACTGACAACATTCACTGACAACATTCACTCTCTGACAACATTCACTGACAACATTCACTCACTGACAACATTCACTCACTGACAGCATTCACTGACAACATTCACTCACTGACAACATTCACTGACAACATTCACTGACAACATTCACTCACTGACAACATTCACTGACAACATTCACTCACTGACAATATTCACTGACAACATTCACTCACTGACAACATTCACTCACTGACAACATTCACTGACAACATTCACTCACTGACAACATTCACTGACAACATTCACTCACTGACAACATTCACTGACAACATTCACTAACTGACAACATTCACTGACAACATTCACTCTCTGACAACATTCACTGACAACATTTACTGATAACATTCACTCTCTGACAACATTCACTGACAACATTCACTCTCTGACAACATTCACTGACAACGTTCACTGACAACATTCACTCACTGACAACATTCACTCACTGACAACATTCACTGACAACATTCACTCACTGACAACATTCACTGACAACATTCACTCACTGACAACATTCACTGACAACATTCACTCACTGACAACATTCACTGACAACATTCACTCAATGACAACATTCACTCACTGACAACATTCACTGACAACACTCACTGACAACATTGACTCACTTACAACACTCACTGACAACATTCACTCACTGACAACATTCACTCACTGACAACATTCACTGACAACATTCACTCACTGACAACATTCACTAACTGACAACATTCACTCACAGACAACATTCACTGACAACATTCACTCACTGACAACATTCACTCACTGACAACATTCACTCACTGACAACATTCACTGACAACATTCACTGACAACATTCACTCTCTGACAACATTCACTGACAACATTCACTGACAACATTCACTGACAACATTCACTGACAACATTCACTCACTGACAGCATTCACTGACAACATTCACTCACTGACAACATTCACTGACAACATTCACTCACTGACAACATTCACTGACAACATTCACTAACTGACAACATTCACTGACAACATTCACTCTCTGACAACATTCACTGACAACATTTACTGATAACATTCACTCTCTGACAACATTCACTGACAACATTCACTCTCTGACAACATTCACTGACAACATTCACTGACAACATTCACTCACTGACAACATTCACTCACTGACAACATTCACTCACTGACAACATTCACTGACAACATTCACTCACTGACAACATTCACTCACTGACAACATTCACTGACAACATTCACTCACTGACAACATTCACTAACTGACAACATTCACTCACAGACAACATTCACTGACAACATTCACTCACTGACAACATTCACTCACTGACAAAATTCACTCACTGACAACATTCACTGACAACATTCACTGACAACATTCACTCACTGACAACATTCACACTCTGACAACATTCACTGACAACATTCACTGACAACATTCACTCACTGACAACATTCACTGACAACATTCACTCACTGACAGCATTCACTCACTGACAACATTCACTGACAACATTCACTCACTGACAACATTCACTGACAACATTCACTCACTGACAACATTCACTGACAACATTCACTCACTGACAACATTCACTCTCTGACAACATTCACTCACTGACAACATTCACTGACAACATTCACTCACTGACAACATTCACTCTCTGACAACATTCACTCACTGACAACATTCACTGACAACATTCACTCACTGACAACATTCACTCTCTGACAACATTCACTCACTGACAACACTCACTGACAACATTCACTCACTGACAACATTCACTGACAACATTCACTGACAACACTCACTGACAACATTCACTGACAACATTCACTGACAACATTCACTCACTGACAACATTCACTGACAACATTCACTAACTGACAACATTCACTCACAGACAACATTCACTGACAACATTCACTCACTGACAACATTCACTCACTGACAACATTCACTGACAACACTCACTGACAACATTCACTGACAACATTCACTGACAACATTCACTCACTGACAACATTCACTGACAACATTCACTCACTGACAACATTCACTGACAACATTCACTCACTGACAACATTCACTGACAACATTCACTCACTGACAACATTCACTGACAACATTCACTCACTGACAACATTCACTCACTGACAACATTCACTCACTGACAACATTCACTGACAACACTCACTGACAACATTTACTGACAACATTCACTGACAACATTCACTCACTGACAACATTCACTCACTGACAGCATTCACTGACAACATTCACTCACTGACAACATTCACTGACAACATTCACTGACAACATTCACTCACTGACAACATTCACTGACAACATTCACTCACTGACAACATTCACTGACAACATTCACTCACTGACAATGTTCACTGACAACATTCACTCACTGACAACATTCACTGACAACATTCACTCACTGACAGCATTCACTGACAACATTCACTCACTGACAACATTCACTGACAACATTCACTCACTGACAACATTCACTGACAACATTCACTAACTGACAACATTCACTGACAACATTCACTCTCTGACAACATTCACTGACAACATTTACTGATAACATTCACTCTCTGACAACATTCACTGACAACATTCACTCTCTGACAACATTCACTGACAACATTCACTGACAACATTCACTCACTGACAACATTCACTCACTGACAACATTCACTCACTGACAACATTCACTGACAACATTCACTCACTGACAACATTCACTCACTGACAACATTCACTGACAACATTCACTCACTGACAACATTCACTCACAGACAACATTCACTGACAACATTCACTCACTGACAACATTCACTCACTGACAAAATTCACTCACTGACAACATTCACTGACAACATTCACTGACAACATTCACTCACTGACAACATTCACACTCTGACAACATTCACTGACAACATTCACTGACAACATTCACTCACTGACAACATTCACTGACAACATTCACTCACTGACAGCATTCACTCACTGACAACATTCACTGACAACATTCACTCACTGACAACATTCACTGACAACATTCACTCACTGACAACATTCACTGACAACATTCACTCACTGACAACATTCACTCTCTGACAACATTCACTCACTGACAACATTCACTGACAACATTCACTCACTGACAACATTCACTCTCTGACAACATTCACTCACTGACAACATTCACTGACAACATTCACTCACTGACAACATTCACTCTCTGACAACATTCACTCACTGACAACACTCACTGACAACATTCACTCACTGACAACATTCACTGACAACATTCACTGACAACACTCACTGACAACATTCACTGACAACATTCACTGACAACATTCACTCACTGACAACATTCACTGACAACATTCACTAACTGACAACATTCACTCACAGACAACATTCACTGACAACATTCACTCACTGACAACATTCACTCACTGACAACATTCACTGACAACACTCACTGACAACATTCACTGACAACATTCACTGACAACATTCACTCACTGACAACATTCACTGACAACATTCACTCACTGACAACATTCACTGACAACATTCACTCACTGACAACATTCACTGACAACATTCACTCACTGACAACATTCACTCACTGACAACATTCACTGACAACATTCACTCACTGACAACATTCACTGATAACATTCACTCACTGACAACATTCACTGACAACATTCACTGACAACATTCACTCACTGACAACATTCACTGACAACATTCACTCACTGACAACATTCACTCTCTGACAACATTCACTCACTGACAACATTCACTGACAACATTCACTCACTGATAACATTCACTCTCTGACAACATTCACTCACTGACAACATTCACTCACTGACAACATTCACTGACAACATTCACTCACTGACAACATTCACTGACAACATTCACTCACTGACAACATTCACTCACTGACAACATTCACTGACAACATTCACTAACTGACAACATTCACTCACAGACAACATTCACTGACAACATTCACTCACTGACAACATTCACTCACTGACAACATTCACTCACTGACAACACTCACTGACAACATTCACTGACAACATTCACTGACAACATTCACTCTCTGACAACATTCACTGACAACATTCACTCACTGACAACATTCACTCACTGACAGCATTCACTGACAACATTCACTCACTGACAACATTCACTGACAACATTCACTCACTGACAATATTCACTGACAACATTCACTCACTGACAACATTCACTCACTGACAGCATTCACTGACAACATTCACTCACTGACAACATTCACTGACAACATTCACTCACTGACAACATTCACTGACAACATTCACTAACTGACAACATTCACTGACAACATTCACTCTCTGACAACATTCACTGACAACATTTACTGATAACATTCACTCTCTGACAACATTCAATGACAACATTCACTCTCTGACAACATTCACTGACAACATTCACTCACTGACAACATTCACTGACAACACTCACTGACAACATTCACTGACAACACTCACTGACAACATTCACTCACTGACAACATTCACTCTCTGACAACATTCACTCACTGTCAACATTCACTGACAACATTTACTGACAACATTCACTCACTGACAACATTCACTCACTGACAACATTCACTGACAACATTCTCTGACAACATTCACTCTCTGACAACATTCACTCACTGACAACGTTCACTGACAACATTCACTGACAACATTCACTCACTGACAACATTCACTGACAACATTCACTCACTGACAACATTCACTCACTGACAACATTCACTGACAACACTCACTGACAACATTTACTGACAACATTCACTGACAACATTCACTCACTGACAACATTCACTCACTGACAGCATTCACTGACAACATTCACTCACTGACAACATTCACTGACAACATTCACTCACTGACAACATTCACTGACAACATTCACTGACAAAATTCACTCACTGACAACATTCACTGACAACATTCACTCACTGACAATGTTCACTGACAACATTCACTCACTGACAACATTCACTGACAACATTCACTCACTGACAGCATTCACTGACAACATTCACTCACTGACAACATTCACTGACAACATTCACTCACTGACAACATTCACTGACAACATTCACTAACTGACAACATTCACTGACAACATTCACTCTCTGACAACATTCACTGACAACATTTACTGATAACATTCACTCTCTGACAACATTCACTGACAACATTCACTCTCTGACAACATTCACTGACAACATTCACTGACAACATTCACTCACTGACAACATTCACTCACTGACAACATTCACTCACTGACAACATTCACTGACAACATTCACTCACTGACAACATTCACTCACTGACAACATTCACTGACAACATTCACTCACTGACAACATTCACTCACTGACAACATTCACTGACAACATTCACTCACTGACAACATTCACTAACTGACAACATTCACTCACAGACAACATTCACTGACAACATTCACTCACTGACAACATTCACTCACTGACAAAATTCACTCACTGACAACATTCACTGACAACATTCACTGACAACATTCACTCACTGACAACATTCACTCTCTGACAACATTCACTGACAACATTCACTGACAACATTCACTCACTGACAACATTCACTGACAACATTCACTCACTGACAACATTCACTCACTGACAACATTCACTCACTGACAACATTCACTGACAACATTCACTCACTGACAACATTCACTCACAGACAACATTCACTGACAACATTCACTCACTGACAACATTCACTAACTGACAACATTCACTCACAGACAACATTCACTGACAACATTCACTCACTGACAACATTCACTCACTGACAACATTCACTGACAACATTCACTGACAACATTCACTCACTGACAACATTCACTCTCTGACAACATTCACTGACAACATTCACTGACAACATTCACTGACAACATTCACTCACTGACAACATTCACTCACTGACAACATTCACTGACAACACTCACTGACAACATTCACTGACAACATTCACTGACAACATTCACTCTCTGACAGCATTCACTGACAACATTCACTCACTGACAACATTCACTCACTGACAACATTCACTCTCTGACAACATTCACTGACAACATTCACTCACTGACAACATTCACTGACAACACTCACTGACAACATTCACTGACAACACTCACTGACAACATTCACTCACTGACAACATTCACTCTCTGACAACATTCACTCACTGTCAACATTCACTGACAACATTTACTGACAACATTCACTCACTGACAACATTCACTCACTGACAACATTCACTGACAACATTCTCTGACAACATTCACTCACTGACAACATTCACTCTCTGACAACATTCACTCACTGACAACGTTCACTGACAACATTCACTGACAACATTCACTCACTGACAACATTCACTGACAACATTCACTCACTGACAACATTCACTCACTGACAACATTCACTCACTGACAACATTCACTGACAACACTCACTGACAACATTTACTGACAACATTCACTGACAACATTCACTCACTGACAACATTCACTCACTGACAGCATTCACTGACAACATTCACTCACTGACAACATTCACTGACAACATTCACTGACAACATTCACTCACTGACAACATTCACTGACAACATTCACTCACTGACAACATTCACTGACAACATTCACTCACTGACAATGTTCACTGACAACATTCACTCACTGACAACATTCACTGACAACATTCACTCACTGACAGCATTCACTGACAACATTCACTCACTGACAACATTCACTGACAACATTCACTCACTGACAACATTCACTGACAACATTCACTAACTGACAACATTCACTGACAACATTCACTCTCTGACAACATTCACTGACAACATTTACTGATAACATTCACTCTCTGACAACATTCACTGACAACATTCACTCTCTGACAACATTCACTGACAACATTCACTGACAACATTCACTCACTGACAACATTCACTCACTGACAACATTCACTCACTGACAACATTCACTGACAACATTCACTCACTGACAACATTCACTCACTGACAACATTCACTGACAACATTCAGTCACTGACAACATTCACTAACTGACAACATTCACTCACAGACAACATTCACTGACAACATTCACTCACTGACAACATTCACTCACTGACAAAATTCACTCACTGACAACATTCACTGACAACATTCACTGACAACATTCACTCACTGACAACATTCACACTCTGACAACATTCACTGACAACATTCACTGACAACATTCACTCACTGACAACATTCACTGACAACATTCACTCACTGACAGCATTCACTCACTGACAACATTCACTGACAACATTCACTCACTGACAACATTCACTGACAACATTCACTCACTGACAACATTCACTGACAACATTCACTCACTGACAACATTCACTCTCTGACAACATTCACTCACTGACAACATTCACTGACAACATTCACTCACTGACAACATTCACTCTCTGACAACATTCACTCACTGACAACATTCACTGACAACATTCACTCACTGACAACATTCACTCTCTGACAACATTCACTCACTGACAACACTCACTGACAACATTCACTCACTGACAACATTCACTGACAACATTCACTGACAACACTCACTGACAACATTCACTGACAACATTCACTGACAACATTCACTCACTGACAACATTCACTGACAACATTCACTAACTGACAACATTCACTCACAGACAACATTCACTGACAACATTCACTCACTGACAACATTCACTCACTGACAACATTCACTGACAACACTCACTGACAACATTCACTGACAACATTCACTGACAACATTCACTCACTGACAACATTCACTGACAACATTCACTCACTGACAACATTCACTGACAACATTCACTCACTGACAACATTCACTGACAACATTCACTCACTGACAACATTCACTCACTGACAACATTCACTGACAACATTCACTCACTGACAACATTCACTGATAACATTCACTCACTGACAACATTCACTGACAACATTCACTGACAACATTCACTCACTGACAACATTCACTGACAACATTCACTCACTGACAACATTCACTCTCTGACAACATTCACTCACTGACAACATTCACTGACAGCATTCACTCACTGATAACATTCACTCTCTGACAACATTCACTCACTGACAACATTCACTCACTGACAACATTCACTGACAACATTCACTCACTGACAACATTCACTGACAACATTCACTCACTGACAACATTCACTCACTGACAACATTCACTGACAACATTCACTAACTGACAACATTCACTCACAGACAACATTCACTGACAACATTCACTCACTGACAACATTCACTCACTGACAACATTCACTCACTGACAACACTCACTGACAACATTCACTGACAACATTCACTGACAACATTCACTCTCTGACAACATTCACTGACAACATTCACTCACTGACAACATTCACTCACTGACAGCATTCACTGACAACATTCACTCACTGACAACATTCACTGACAACATTCACTCACTGACAATATTCACTGACAACATTCACTCACTGACAACATTCACTCACTGACAGCATTCACTGACAACATTCACTCACTGACAACATTCACTGACAACATTCACTCACTGACAACATTCACTGACAACATTCACTAACTGACAACATTCACTGACAACATTCACTCTCTGACAACATTCACTGACAACATTTACTGATAACATTCACTCTCTGACAACATTCAATGACAACATTCACTCTCTGACAACATTCACTGACAACATTCACTCACTGACAACATTCACTCACTGACAACATTCACTCACTGACAACATTCACTCACTGACAACATTCACTGACAACATTCACTCACTGACAACATTCACTGACAACATTCACTCACTGACAACATTCACTGACACCATTCACTCACTGACAACATTCACTCACTGACAACATTCACTGACAACATTCACTAACTGATAACATTCACTCACAGACAACATTCACTGACAACATTCACTCACTGACAACATTCACTCACTGACAACATTCACTCACTGACAACATTCACTGACAACACTCACTGACAACATTCACTGACAACATTCACTGACAACATTCACTCTCTGACAACATTCACTGACAACATTCACTCACTGACAACATTCACTCACTGACAGCATTCACTGACAACATTCACTCACTGACAACATTCACTGACAACATTCACTGACAACATTCACTCACTGACAACATTCACTGACAACATTCACTCACTGACAATATTCACTGACAACATTCACTCACTGACAACATTCACTCACTGACAACATTCACTGACAACATTCACTCACTGACAACATTCACTGACAACATTCACTCACTGACAACATTCACTGACAACATTCACTAACTGACAACATTCACTGACAACATTCACTCTCTGACAACATTCACTGACAACATTTACTGATAACATTCACTCTCTGACAACATTCACTGACAACATTCACTCTCTGACAACATTCACTGACAACGTTCACTGACAACATTCACTCACTGACAACATTCACTCACTGACAACATTCACTGACAACATTCACTCACTGACAACATTCACTGACAACATTCACTCACTGACAACATTCACTGACAACATTCACTCACTGACAACATTCACTGACAACATTCACTCAATGACAACATTCACTCACTGACAACATTCACTGACAACACTCACTGACAACATTGACTCACTTACAACACTCACTGACAACATTCACTCACTGACAACATTCACTCACTGACAACATTCACTGACAACATTCACTCACTGACAACATTCACTAACTGACAACATTCACTCACAGACAACATTCACTGACAACATTCACTCACTGACAACATTCACTCACTGACAACATTCACTGACAACATTCACTGACAACATTCACTCTCTGACAACATTCACTGACAACATTCACTGACAACATTCACTGACAACATTCACTGACAACATTCACTCACTGACAGCATTCACTGACAACATTCACTCACTGACAACATTCACTGACAACATTCACTCACTGACAACATTCACTGACAACATTCACTAACTGACAACATTCACTGACAACATTCACTCACTGACAACATTCACTGACAACATTCACTCACTGACAACATTCACTGACAACATTCACTCACTGACAGCATTCACTCACTGACAACATTCACTGACAACATTCACTGACAACATTCACTCACTGACAACATTCACTGACAACATTCACTCACTGACAGCATTCACTCACTGACAACATTCACTGACAACATTCACTCACTGACAACATTCACTGACAACATTCACTCACTGACAACATTCACTGACAACATTCACTCACTGACAACATTCACTCTCTGACAACATTCACTCACTGACAACATTCACTGACAACATTCACTCACTGACAACATTCACTCTCTGACAACATTCACTCACTGACAACATTCACTGACAACATTCACTCACTGACAACATTCACTCTCTGACAACATTCACTCACTGACAACACTCACTGACAACATTCACTCACTGACAACATTCACTGACAACATTCACTGACAACACTCACTGACAACATTCACTGACAACATTCACTGACAACATTCACTCACTGACAACATTCACTGACAACATTCACTAACTGACAACATTCACTCACAGACAACATTCACTGACAACATTCACTCACTGACAACATTCACTCACTGACAACATTCACTGACAACACTCACTGACAACATTCACTGACAACATTCACTGACAACATTCACTCACTGACAACATTCACTGACAACATTCACTCACTGACAACATTCACTGACAACATTCACTCACTGACAACATTCACTGACAACATTCACTCACTGACAACATTCACTGACAACATTCACTCACTGACAACATTCACTCACTGACAACATTCACTCACTGACAACATTCACTGACAACACTCACTGACAACATTTACTGACAACATTCACTGACAACATTCACTCACTGACAACATTCACTCACTGACAGCATTCACTGACAACATTCACTCACTGACAACATTCACTGACAACATTCACTGACAACATTCACTCACTGACAACATTCACTGACAACATTCACTCACTGACAACATTCACTGACAACATTCACTCACTGACAATGTTCACTGACAACATTCACTCACTGACAACATTCACTGACAACATTCACTCACTGACAGCATTCACTGACAACATTCACTCACTGACAACATTCACTGACAACATTCACTCACTGACAACATTCACTGACAACATTCACTAACTGACAACATTCACTGACAACATTCACTCTCTGACAACATTCACTGACAACATTTACTGATAACATTCACTCTCTGACAACATTCACTGACAACATTCACTCTCTGACAACATTCACTGACAACATTCACTGACAACATTCACTCACTGACAACATTCACTCACTGACAACATTCACTCACTGACAACATTCACTGACAACATTCACTCACTGACAACATTCACTCACTGACAACATTCACTGACAACATTCACTCACTGACAACATTCACTAACTGACAACATTCACTCACAGACAACATTCACTGACAACATTCACTCACTGACAACATTCACTCACTGACAAAATTCACTCACTGACAACATTCACTGACAACATTCACTGACAACATTCACTCACTGACAACATTCACACTCTGACAACATTCACTGACAACATTCACTGACAACATTCACTCACTGACAACATTCACTGACAACATTCACTCACTGACAGCATTCACTCACTGACAACATTCACTGACAACATTCACTCACTGACAACATTCACTGACAACATTCACTCACTGACAACATTCACTGACAACATTCACTCACTGACAACATTCACTCTCTGACAACATTCACTCACTGACAACATTCACTGACAACATTCACTCACTGACAACATTCACTCTCTGACAACATTCACTCACTGACAACATTCACTGACAACATTCACTCACTGACAACATTCACTCTCTGACAACATTCACTCACTGACAACACTCACTGACAACATTCACTCACTGACAACATTCACTGACAACATTCACTGACAACACTCACTGACAACATTCACTGACAACATTCACTGACAACATTCACTCACTGACAACATTCACTGACAACATTCACTAACTGACAACATTCACTCACAGACAACATTCACTGACAACATTCACTCACTGACAACATTCACTCACTGACAACATTCACTGACAACACTCACTGACAACATTCACTGACAACATTCACTGACAACATTCACTCACTGACAACATTCACTGACAACATTCACTCACTGACAACATTCACTGACAACATTCACTCACTGACAACATTCACTGACAACATTCACTCACTGACAACATTCACTCACTGACAACATTCACTGACAACATTCACTCACTGACAACATTCACTGATAACATTCACTCACTGACAACATTCACTGACAACATTCACTGACAACATTCACTCACTGACAACATTCACTGACAACATTCACTCACTGACAACATTCACTCTCTGACAACATTCACTCACTGACAACATTCACTGACAACATTCACTCACTGATAACATTCACTCTCTGACAACATTCACTCACTGACAACATTCACTCACTGACAACATTCACTGACAACATTCACTCACTGACAACATTCACTGACAACATTCACTCACTGACAACATTCACTCACTGACAACATTCACTGACAACATTCACTAACTGACAACATTCACTCACAGACAACATTCACTGACAACATTCACTCACTGACAACATTCACTCACTGACAACATTCACTCACTGACAACACTCACTGACAACATTCACTGACAACATTCACTGACAACATTCACTCTCTGACAACATTCACTGACAACATTCACTCACTGACAACATTCACTCACTGACAGCATTCACTGACAACATTCACTCACTGACAACATTCACTGACAACATTCACTCACTGACAATATTCACTGACAACATTCACTCACTGACAACATTCACTCACTGACAGCATTCACTGACAACATTCACTCACTGACAACATTCACTGACAACATTCACTCACTGACAACATTCACTGACAACATTCACTAACTGACAACATTCACTGACAACATTCACTCTCTGACAACATTCACTGACAACATTTACTGATAACATTCACTCTCTGACAACATTCAATGACAACATTCACTCTCTGACAACATTCACTGACAACATTCACTCACTGACAACATTCACTCACTGACAACATTCACTCACTGACAACATTCACTCACTGACAACATTCACTGACAACATTCACTCACTGACAACATTCACTGACAACATTCACTCACTGACAACATTCACTGACACCATTCACTCACTGACAACATTCACTCACTGACAACATTCACTGACAACATTCACTAACTGATAACATTCACTCACAGACAACATTCACTGACAACATTCACTCACTGACAACATTCACTCACTGACAACATTCACTCACTGACAACATTCACTGACAACACTCACTGACAACATTCACTGACAACATTCACTGACAACATTCACTCTCTGACAACATTCACTGACAACATTCACTCACTGACAACATTCACTCACTGACAGCATTCACTGACAACATTCACTCACTGACAACATTCACTGACAACATTCACTGACAACATTCACTCACTGACAACATTCACTGACAACATTCACTCACTGACAATATTCACTGACAACATTCACTCACTGACAACATTCACTCACTGACAACATTCACTGACAACATTCACTCACTGACAACATTCACTGACAACATTCACTCACTGACAACATTCACTGACAACATTCACTAACTGACAACATTCACTGACAACATTCACTCTCTGACAACATTCACTGACAACATTTACTGATAACATTCACTCTCTGACAACATTCACTGACAACATTCACTCTCTGACAACATTCACTGACAACGTTCACTGACAACATTCACTCACTGACAACATTCACTCACTGACAACATTCACTGACAACATTCACTCACTGACAACATTCACTGACAACATTCACTCACTGACAACATTCACTGACAACATTCACTCACTGACAACATTCACTGACAACATTCACTCAATGACAACATTCACTCACTGACAACATTCACTGACAACACTCACTGACAACATTGACTCACTTACAACACTCACTGACAACATTCACTCACTGACAACATTCACTCACTGACAACATTCACTGACAACATTCACTCACTGACAACATTCACTAACTGACAACATTCACTCACAGACAACATTCACTGACAACATTCACTCACTGACAACATTCACTCACTGACAACATTCACTCACTGACAACATTCACTGACAACATTCACTGACAACATTCACTCTCTGACAACATTCACTGACAACATTCACTGACAACATTCACTGACAACATTCACTCACTGACAGCATTCACTGACAACATTCACTCACTGACAACATTCACTGACAACATTCACTCACTGACAACATTCACTGACAACATTCACTGACAACATTCACTCTCTGACAACATTCACTGACAACATTCACTGACAACATTCACTGACAACATTCACTGACAACATTCACTCACTGACAGCATTCACTGACAACATTCACTCACTGACAACATTCACTGACAACATTCACTCACTGACAACATTCACTGACAACATTCACTAACTGACAACATTCACTGACAACATTCACTCTCTGACAACATTCACTGACAACATTTACTGATAACATTCACTCTCTGACAACATTCACTGACAACATTCACTCTCTGACAACATTCACTGACAACATTCACTGACAACATTCACTCACTGACAACATTCACTCACTGACAACATTCACTCACTGACAACATTCACTGACAACATTCACTCACTGACAACATTCACTCACTGACAACATTCACTGACAACATTCACTCACTGACAACATTCACTAACTGACAACATTCACTCACAGACAACATTCACTGACAACATTCACTCACTGACAACATTCACTCACTGACAAAATTCACTCACTGACAACATTCACTGACAACATTCACTGACAACATTCACTCACTGACAACATTCACACTCTGACAACATTCACTGACAACATTCACTGACAACATTCACTCACTGACAACATTCACTGACAACATTCACTCACTGACAGCATTCACTCACTGACAACATTCACTGACAACATTCACTCACTGACAACATTCACTGACAACATTCACTCACTGACAACATTCACTGACAACATTCACTCACTGACAACATTCACTCTCTGACAACATTCACTCACTGACAACATTCACTGACAACATTCACTCACTGACAACATTCACTCTCTGACAACATTCACTCACTGACAACATTCACTGACAACATTCACTCACTGACAACATTCACTCTCTGACAACATTCACTCACTGACAACACTCACTGACAACATTCACTCACTGACAACATTCACTGACAACATTCACTGACAACACTCACTGACAACATTCACTGACAACATTCACTGACAACATTCACTCACTGACAACATTCACTGACAACATTCACTAACTGACAACATTCACTCACAGACAACATTCACTGACAACATTCACTCACTGACAACATTCACTCACTGACAACATTCACTGACAACACTCACTGACAACATTCACTGACAACATTCACTGACAACATTCACTCACTGACAACATTCACTGACAACATTCACTCACTGACAACATTCACTGACAACATTCACTCACTGACAACATTCACTGACAACACTCACTGACAACATTTACTGACAACATTCACTGACAACATTCACTCACTGACAACATTCACTCACTGACAGCATTCACTGACAACATTCACTCACTGACAACATTCACTGACAACATTCACTGACAACATTCACTCACTGACAACATTCACTGACAACATTCACTCACTGACAACATTCACTGACAACATTCACTCACTGACAATGTTCACTGACAACATTCACTCACTGACAACATTCACTGACAACATTCACTCACTGACAGCATTCACTGACAACATTCACTCACTGACAACATTCACTGACAACATTCACTCACTGACAACATTCACTGACAACATTCACTAACTGACAACATTCACTGACAACATTCACTCTCTGACAACATTCACTGACAACATTTACTGATAACATTCACTCTCTGACAACATTCACTGACAACATTCACTCTCTGACAACATTCACTGACAACATTCACTGACAACATTCACTCACTGACAACATTCACTCACTGACAACATTCACTCACTGACAACATTCACTGACAACATTCACTCACTGACAACATTCACTCACTGACAACATTCACTGACAACATTCACTCACTGACAACATTCACTAACTGACAACATTCACTCACAGACAACATTCACTGACAACATTCACTCACTGACAACATTCACTCACTGACAAAATTCACTCACTGACAACATTCACTGACAACATTCACTGACAACATTCACTCACTGACAACATTCACACTCTGACAACATTCACTGACAACATTCACTGACAACATTCACTCACTGACAACATTCACTGACAACATTCACTCACTGACAGCATTCACTCACTGACAACATTCACTGACAACATTCACTCACTGACAACATTCACTGACAACATTCACTCACTGACAACATTCACTGACAACATTCACTCACTGACAACATTCACTCTCTGACAACATTCACTCACTGACAACATTCACTGACAACATTCACTCACTGACAACATTCACTCTCTGACAACATTCACTCACTGACAACATTCACTGACAACATTCACTCACTGACAACATTCACTCTCTGACAACATTCACTCACTGACAACACTCACTGACAACATTCACTCACTGACAACATTCACTGACAACATTCACTGACAACACTCACTGACAACATTCACTGACAACATTCACTGACAACATTCACTCACTGACAACATTCACTGACAACATTCACTAACTGACAACATTCACTCACAGACAACATTCACTGACAACATTCACTCACTGACAACATTCACTCACTGACAACATTCACTGACAACACTCACTGACAACATTCACTGACAACATTCACTGACAACATTCACTCACTGACAACATTCACTGACAACATTCACTCACTGACAACATTCACTGACAACATTCACTCACTGACAACATTCACTGACAACATTCACTCACTGACAACATTCACTCACTGACAACATTCACTGACAACATTCACTCACTGACAACATTCACTGATAACATTCACTCACTGACAACATTCACTGACAACATTCACTGACAACATTCACTCACTGACAACATTCACTGACAACATTCACTCACTGACAACATTCACTCTCTGACAACATTCACTCACTGACAACATTCACTGACAACATTCACTCACTGATAACATTCACTCTCTGACAACATTCACTCACTGACAACATTCACTCACTGACAACATTCACTGACAACATTCACTCACTGACAACATTCACTGACAACATTCACTCACTGACAACATTCACTCACTGACAACATTCACTGACAACATTCACTAACTGACAACATTCACTCACAGACAACATTCACTGACAACATTCACTCACTGACAACATTCACTCACTGACAACATTCACTCACTGACAACACTCACTGACAACATTCACTGACAACATTCACTGACAACATTCACTCTCTGACAACATTCACTGACAACATTCACTCACTGACAACATTCACTCACTGACAGCATTCACTGACAACATTCACTCACTGACAACATTCACTGACAACATTCACTCACTGACAATATTCACTGACAACATTCACTCACTGACAACATTCACTCACTGACAGCATTCACTGACAACATTCACTCACTGACAACATTCACTGACAACATTCACTCACTGACAACATTCACTGACAACATTCACTAACTGACAACATTCACTGACAACATTCACTCTCTGACAACATTCACTGACAACATTTACTGATAACATTCACTCTCTGACAACATTCAATGACAACATTCACTCTCTGACAACATTCACTCACTGACAACATTCACTCACTGACAACATTCACTGACAACACTCACTGACAACATTCACTGACAACATTCACTGACAACATTCACTCTCTGACAACATTCACTGACAACATTCACTCACTGACAACATTCACTCACTGACAGCATTCACTGACAACATTCACTCACTGACAACATTCACTGACAACATTCACTGACAACATTCACTCACTGACAACATTCACTGACAACATTCACTCACTGACAACATTCACTGACAACATTCACTGACAACATTCACTCACTGACAACATTCACTGACAACATTCACTCACTGACAACATTCACTCACTGACAACATTCACTCACTGACAACATTCACTCACTGACAACATTCACTGACAACATTCACTCACTGACAACATTCACTGACAACATTCACTCACTGACAACATTCACTGACACCATTCACTCACTGACAACATTCACTCACTGACAACATTCACTGACAACATTCACTAACTGATAACATTCACTCACAGACAACATTCACTGACAACATTCACTCACTGACAACATTCACTCACTGACAACATTCACTCACTGACAACATTCACTGACAACACTCACTGACAACATTCACTGACAACATTCACTGACAACATTCACTCTCTGACAACATTCACTGACAACATTCACTCACTGACAACATTCACTCACTGACAGCATTCACTGACAACATTCACTCACTGACAACATTCACTGACAACATTCACTGACAACATTCACTCACTGACAACATTCACTGACAACATTCACTCACTGACAACATTCACTGACAACATTCACTGACAACATTCACTCACTGACAACATTCACTGACAACATTCACTCACTGACAACATTCACTGACAACATTCACTCACTGACAATGTTCACTGACAACATTCACTCACTGACAGCATTCACTGACAACATTCACTCACTGACAACATTCACTGACAACATTCACTCACTGACAACATTCACTGACAACATTCACTAACTGACAACATTCACTGACAACATTCACTCTCTGACAACATTCACTGACAACATTTACTGATAACATTCACTCTCTGACAACATTCACTGACAACATTCACTCTCTGACAACATTCACTGACAACATTCACTGACAACATTCACTCACTGACAACATTCACTCACTGACAACATTCACTCACTGACAACATTCACTGACAACATTCACTCACTGACAACATTCACTCACTGACAACATTCACTGACAACATTCACTCACTGACAACATTCACTAACTGACAACATTCACTCACAGACAACATTCACTGACAACATTCACTCACTGACAACATTCACTCACTGACAAAATTCACTCACTGACAACATTCACTGACAACATTCACTGACAACATTCACTCACTGACAACATTCACACTCTGACAACATTCACTGACAACATTCACTGACAACATTCTCTGACAACATTCACTCACTGACAACATTCACTCTCTGACAACATTCACTCACTGACAACGTTCACTGACAACATTCACTGACAACATTCACTCACTGACAACATTCACTGACAACATTCACTCACTGACAACATTCACTCACTGACAACATTCACTGACAACACTCACTGACAACATTTACTGACAACATTCACTGACAACATTCACTCACTGACAACATTCACTCACTGACAGCATTCACTGACAACATTCACTCACTGACAACATTCACTGACAACATTCACTGACAACATTCACTCACTGACAACATTCACTGACAACATTCACTCACTGACAACATTCACTGACAACATTCACTCACTGACAATGTTCACTGACAACATTCACTCACTGACAACATTCACTGACAACATTCACTCACTGACAGCATTCACTGACAACATTCACTCACTGACAACATTCACTGACAACATTCACTCACTGACAACATTCACTGACAACATTCACTAACTGACAACATTCACTGACAACATTCACTCTCTGACAACATTCACTGACAACATTTACTGATAACATTCACTCTCTGACAACATTCACTGACAACATTCACTCTCTGACAACATTCACTGACAACATTCACTGACAACATTCACTCACTGACAACATTCACTCACTGACAACATTCACTCACTGACAACATTCACTGACAACATTCACTCACTGACAACATTCACTCACTGACAACATTCACTGACAACATTCACTCACTGACAACATTCACTAACTGACAACATTCACTCACAGACAACATTCACTGACAACATTCACTCACTGACAACATTCACTCACTGACAAAATTCACTCACTGACAACATTCACTGACAACATTCACTGACAACATTCACTCACTGACAACATTCACACTCTGACAACATTCACTGACAACATTCACTGACAACATTCACTCACTGACAACATTCACTGACAACATTCACTCACTGACAGCATTCACTCACTGACAACATTCACTGACAACATTCACTCACTGACAACATTCACTGACAACATTCACTCACTGACAACATTCACTGACAACATTCACTCACTGACAACATTCACTCTCTGACAACATTCACTCACTGACAACATTCACTGACAACATTCACTCACTGACAACATTCACTCTCTGACAACATTCACTCACTGACAACATTCACTGACAACATTCACTCACTGACAACATTCACTCTCTGACAACATTCACTCACTGACAACACTCACTGACAACATTCACTCACTGACAACATTCACTGACAACATTCACTGACAACACTCACTGACAACATTCACTGACAACATTCACTGACAACATTCACTCACTGACAACATTCACTGACAACATTCACTAACTGACAACATTCACTCACAGACAACATTCACTGACAACATTCACTCACTGACAACATTCACTCACTGACAACATTCACTGACAACACTCACTGACAACATTCACTGACAACATTCACTGACAACATTCACTCACTGACAACATTCACTGACAACATTCACTCACTGACAACATTCACTGACAACATTCACTCACTGACAACATTCACTGACAACATTCACTCACTGACAACATTCACTCACTGACAACATTCACTGACAACATTCACTCACTGACAACATTCACTGATAACATTCACTCACTGACAACATTCACTGACAACATTCACTGACAACATTCACTCACTGACAACATTCACTGACAACATTCACTCACTGACAACATTCACTCTCTGACAACATTCACTCACTGACAACATTCACTGACAACATTCACTCACTGATAACATTCACTCTCTGACAACATTCACTCACTGACAACATTCACTCACTGACAACATTCACTGACAACATTCACTCACTGACAACATTCACTGACAACATTCACTCACTGACAACATTCACTCACTGACAACATTCACTGACAACATTCACTAACTGACAACATTCACTCACAGACAACATTCACTGACAACATTCACTCACTGACAACATTCACTCACTGACAACATTCACTCACTGACAACACTCACTGACAACATTCACTGACAACATTCACTGACAACATTCACTCTCTGACAACATTCACTGACAACATTCACTCACTGACAACATTCACTCACTGACAGCATTCACTGACAACATTCACTCACTGACAACATTCACTGACAACATTCACTCACTGACAATATTCACTGACAACATTCACTCACTGACAACATTCACTCACTGACAGCATTCACTGACAACATTCACTCACTGACAACATTCACTGACAACATTCACTCACTGACAACATTCACTGACAACATTCACTAACTGACAACATTCACTGACAACATTCACTCTCTGACAACATTCACTGACAACATTTACTGATAACATTCACTCTCTGACAACATTCAATGACAACATTCACTCTCTGACAACATTCACTGACAACATTCACTCACTGACAACATTCACTCACTGACAACATTCACTCACTGACAACATTCACTCACTGACAACATTCACTGACAACATTCACTCACTGACAACATTCACTGACAACATTCACTCACTGACAACATTCACTGACACCATTCACTCACTGACAACATTCACTCACTGACAACATTCACTGACAACATTCACTAACTGATAACATTCACTCACAGACAACATTCACTGACAACATTCACTCACTGACAACATTCACTCACTGACAACATTCACTCACTGACAACATTCACTGACAACACTCACTGACAACATTCACTGACAACATTCACTGACAACATTCACTCTCTGACAACATTCACTGACAACATTCACTCACTGACAACATTCACTCACTGACAGCATTCACTGACAACATTCACTCACTGACAACATTCACTGACAACATTCACTGACAACATTCACTCACTGACAACATTCACTGACAACATTCACTCACTGACAATATTCACTGACAACATTCACTCACTGACAACATTCACTCACTGACAACATTCACTGACAACATTCACTCACTGACAACATTCACTGACAACATTCACTCACTGACAACATTCACTGACAACATTCACTAACTGACAACATTCACTGACAACATTCACTCTCTGACAACATTCACTGACAACATTTACTGATAACATTCACTCTCTGACAACATTCACTGACAACATTCACTCTCTGACAACATTCACTGACAACGTTCACTGACAACATTCACTCACTGACAACATTCACTCACTGACAACATTCACTGACAACATTCACTCACTGACAACATTCACTGACAACATTCACTCACTGACAACATTCACTGACAACATTCACTCACTGACAACATTCACTGACAACATTCACTCAATGACAACATTCACTGATAACATTCACTCACTGACAACATTCACTGACAACACTCACTGACAACATTGACTCACTTACAACACTCACTGACAACATTCACTCACTGACAACATTCACTCACTGACAACATTCACTGACAACATTCACTCACTGACAACATTCACTAACTGACAACATTCACTCACAGACAACATTCACTGACAACATTCACTCACTGACAACATTCACTCACTGACAACATTCACTCACTGACAACATTCACTGACAACATTCACTGACAACATTCACTCTCTGACAACATTCACTGACAACATTCACTGACAACATTCACTCACTGACAACATTCACTCACTGACAACATTCACTCACTGACAGCATTCACTGACAACATTCACTCACTGACAACATTCACTGACAACATTCACTCACTGACAACATTCACTGACAACATTCACTAACTGACAACATTCACTGACAACATTCACTCTCTGACAACATTCACTGACAACATTTACTGATAACATTCACTCTCTGACAACATTCACTGACAACATTCACTCTCTGACAACATTCACTGACAATGTTCACTGACAACATTCACTCACTGACAACATTCACTCACTGACAACATTCACTGACAACATTCACTCACTGACAACATTCACTGACAACATTCACTCACTGACAACATTCACTGACAACATTCACTCACTGACAACATTCACTGACAACATTCACTCAATGACAACATTCACTGATAACATTCACTCACTGACAACATTCACTGACAACACTCACTGACAACATTGACTCACTTACAACACTCACTGACAACATTCACTCACTGACAACATTCACTCACTGACAACATTCACTGACAACATTCACTAACTGACAACATTCACTCACAGACAACATTCACTGACAACATTCACTCACTGACAACATTCACTCACTGACAACATTCACTCACTGACAACATTCACTGACAACATTCACTGACAACATTCACTCACTGACAACATTCACTCTCTGACAACATTCACTGACAACATTCACTGACAACATTCACTGACAACATTCACTCACTGACAACATTCACTGACAACATTCACTCACTGACAACATTCACTCACTGACAACATTCACTGACAACACTCACTGACAACATTCACTGACAACATTCACTCACTGACAACATTCACTGACAACATTCACTCTCTGACAACATTCACTCACTGACAACATTCACTGACAACATTCACTCACTGACAACATTCACTCACAGACAACATTCACTGACAACATTCACTCACTGACAACATTCACTAACTGACAACATTCACTCACAGACAACATTCACTGACAACATTCACTCACTGACAACATTCACTCACTGACAACATTCACTGACAACATTCACTGACAACATTCACTCACTGACAACATTCACTCTCTGACAACATTCACTGACAACATTCACTGACAACATTCACTGACAACATTCACTCACTGACAACATTCACTCACTGACAACATTCACTCTCTGACAACATTCACTGACAACATTCACTCACTGACAACATTCACTGACAACACTCACTGACAACATTCACTGACAACACTCACTGACAACATTCACTCACTGACAACATTCACTCTCTGACAACATTCACTCACTGTCAACATTCACTGACAACATTTACTGACAACATTCACTCACTGACAACATTCACTCACTGACAACATTCACTGACAACATTCTCTGACAACATTCACTCACTGACAACATTCACTCTCTGACAACATTCACTCACTGACAACGTTCACTGACAACATTCACTGACAACATTCACTCACTGACAACATTCACTGACAACATTCACTCACTGACAACATTCACTCACTGACAACATTCACTCACTGACAACATTCACTGACAACACTCACTGACAACATTTACTGACAACATTCACTGACAACATTCACTCACTGACAACATTCACTCACTGACAGCATTCACTGACAACATTCACTCACTGACAACATTCACTGACAACATTCACTGACAACATTCACTCACTGACAACATTCACTGACAACATTCACTGACAAAATTCACTCACTGACAACATTCACTGACAACATTCACTCACTGACAATGTTCACTGACAACATTCACTCACTGACAACATTCACTGACAACATTCACTCACTGACAGCATTCACTGACAACATTCACTCACTGACAACATTCACTGACAACATTCACTCACTGACAACATTCACTGACAACATTCACTAACTGACAACATTCACTGACAACATTCACTCTCTGACAACATTCACTGACAACATTTACTGATAACATTCACTCTCTGACAACATTCACTGACAACATTCACTCTCTGACAACATTCACTGACAACATTCACTGACAACATTCACTCACTGACAACATTCACTCACTGACAACATTCACTCACTGACAACATTCACTGACAACATTCACTCACTGACAACATTCACTCACTGACAACATTCACTGACAACATTCACTCACTGACAACATTCACTAACTGACAACATTCACTCACAGACAACATTCACTGACAACATTCACTCACTGACAACATTCACTCACTGACAAAATTCACTCACTGACAACATTCACTGACAACATTCACTGACAACATTCACTCACTGACAACATTCACACTCTGACAACATTCACTGACAACATTCACTGACAACATTCACTCACTGACAACATTCACTGACAACATTCACTCACTGACAGCATTCACTCACTGACAACATTCACTGACAACATTCACTCACTGACAACATTCACTGACAACATTCACTCACTGACAACATTCACTGACAACATTCACTCACTGACAACATTCACTCTCTGACAACATTCACTCACTGACAACATTCACTGACAACATTCACTCACTGACAACATTCACTCTCTGACAACATTCACTCACTGACAACATTCACTCACTGACAACATTCACTGACAACATTCACTCACTGACAACATTCACTCTCTGACAACATTCACTCACTGACAACACTCACTGACAACATTCACTCACTGACAACATTCACTGACAACATTCACTGACAACACTCACTGACAACATTCACTGACAACATTCACTGACAACATTCACTCACTGACAACATTCACTGACAACATTCACTAACTGACAACATTCACTCACAGACAACATTCACTGACAACATTCACTCACTGACAACATTCACTCACTGACAACATTCACTGACAACACTCACTGACAACATTCACTGACAACATTCACTGACAACATTCACTCACTGACAACATTCACTGACAACATTCACTCACTGACAACATTCACTGACAACATTCACTCACTGACAACATTCACTGACAACATTCACTCACTGACAACATTCACTCACTGACAACATTCACTGACAACATTCACTCACTGACAACATTCACTGATAACATTCACTCACTGACAACATTCACTGACAACATTCACTGACAACATTCACTCACTGACAACATTCACTGACAACATTCACTCACTGACAACATTCACTCTCTGACAACATTCACTCACTGACAACATTCACTGACAACATTCACTCACTGATAACATTCACTCTCTGACAACATTCACTCACTGACAACATTCACTCACTGACAACATTCACTGACAACATTCACTGACAACATTCACTCACTGACAACATTCACTGACAACATTCACTCACTGACAACATTCACTCACTGACAACATTCACTGACAACATTCACTAACTGACAACATTCACTCACAGACAACATTCACTGACAACATTCACTCACTGACAACATTCACTCACTGACAACACTCACTGACAACATTCACTGACAACATTCACTGACAACATTCACTCTCTGACAACATTCACTGACAACATTCACTCACTGACAACATTCACTCACTGACAGCATTCACTGACAACATTCACTCACTGACAACATTCACTGACAACATTCACTCACTGACAATATTCACTGACAACATTCACTCACTGACAACATTCACTCACTGACAGCATTCACTGACAACATTCACTCACTGACAACATTCACTGACAACATTCACTCACTGACAACATTCACTGACAACATTCACTAACTGACAACATTCACTGACAACATTCACTCTCTGACAACATTCACTGACAACATTTACTGATAACATTCACTCTCTGACAACATTCAATGACAACATTCACTCTCTGACAACATTCACTGACAACATTCACTGACAACATTCACTCACTGACAACATTCACTCACTGACAACATTCACTCACTGACAACATTCACTGACAACATTCACTCACTGACAACATTCACTGACAACATTCACTCACTGACAACATTCACTGACACCATTCACTCACTGACAACATTCACTCACTGACAACATTCACTGACAACATTCACTAACTGATAACATTCACTCACAGACAACATTCACTGACAACATTCACTCACTGACAACATTCACTCACTGACAACATTCACTGACAACACTCACTGACAACATTCACTGACAACATTCACTGACAACATTCACTCTCTGACAACATTCACTGACAACATTCACTCACTGACAACATTCACTCACTGACAGCATTCACTGACAACATTCACTCACTGACAACATTCACTGACAACATTCACTGACAACATTCACTCACTGACAACATTCACTGACAACATTCACTCACTGACAATATTCACTGACAACATTCACTCACTGACAACATTCACTCACTGACAACATTCACTGACAACATTCACTCACTGACAACATTCACTGACAACATTCACTAACTGACAACATTCACTGACAACATTCACTCTCTGACAACATTCACTGACAACATTTACTGATAACATTCACTCTCTGACAACATTCACTGACAACATTCACTCTCTGACAACATTCACTGACAACGTTCACTGACAACATTCACTCACTGACAACATTCACTCACTGACAACATTCACTGACAACATTCACTCACTGACAACATTCACTGACAACATTCACTCACTGACAACATTCACTGACAACATTCACTCACTGACAACATTCACTGACAACATTCACTCAATGACAACATTCACTGATAACATTCACTCACTGACAACATTCACTGACAACACTCACTGACAACATTGACTCACTTACAACACTCACTGACAACATTCACTCACTGACAACATTCACTCACTGACAACATTCACTGACAACATTCACTCACTGACAACATTCACTAACTGACAACATTCACTCACAGACAACATTCACTGACAACATTCACTCACTGACAACATTCACTCACTGACAACATTCACTCACTGACAACATTCACTGACAACATTCACTGACAACATTCACTCTCTGACAACATTCACTGACAACATTCACTGACAACATTCACTCACTGACAACATTCACTCACTGACAACATTCACTCACTGACAGCATTCACTGACAACATTCACTCACTGACAACATTCACTGACAACATTCACTCACTGACAACATTCACTGACAACATTCACTAACTGACAACATTCACTGACAACATTCACTCTCTGACAACATTCACTGACAACATTTACTGATAACATTCACTCTCTGACAACATTCACTGACAACATTCACTCTCTGACAACATTCACTGACAACGTTCACTGACAACATTCACTCACTGACAACATTCACTCACTGACAACATTCACTCACTGACAACATTCACTGACAACATTCACTCACTGACAACATTCACTGACAACATTCACTCACTGACAACATTCACTGACAACATTCACTCACTGACAACATTCACTGACAACATTCACTCAATGACAACATTCACTGATAACATTCACTCACTGACAACATTCACTGACAACACTCACTGACAACATTGACTCACTTACAACACTCACTGACAACATTCACTCACTGACAACATTCACTGACAACATTCACTAACTGACAACATTCACTCACAGACAACATTCACTGACAACATTCACTCACTGACAACATTCACTCACTGACAACATTCACTCACTGACAACATTCACTGACAACATTCACTGACAACATTCACTCACTGACAACATTCACTCTCTGACAACATTCACTGACAACATTCACTGACAACATTCACTGACAACATTCACTCACTGACAACATTCACTGACAACATTCACTCACTGACAACATTCACTCACTGACAACATTCACTGACAACACTCACTGACAACATTCACTGACAACATTCACTCACTGACAACATTCACTGACAACATTCACTCTCTGACAACATTCACTCACTGACAACATTCACTCACTGACAGCATTCACTGACAACATTCACTCACTGACAACATTCACTGACAACATTCACTCACTGACAACATTCACTCACTGACAACATTCACTGACAACATTCACTGACAACATTCACTCACTGACATTCACTGACAACATTCACTCACTGACAGCATTCACTGACAACATTCACTCACTGACAACATTCACTGACAACATTCACTGACAACATTCACTCACTGACAACATTCACTGACAACATTCACTCACTGACAATATTCACTGACAACATTCACTCACTGACAACATTCACTCACTGACAGCATTCACTGACAACATTCACTCACTGACAACATTCACTGACAACATTCACTCACTGACAACATTCACTGACAACATTCACTAACTGACAACATTCACTGACAACATTCACTCTCTGACAACATTCACTGACAACATTTACTGATAACATTCACTCTCTGACAACATTCACTGACAACATTCACTCTCTGACAACATTCACTGACAACATTCACTCACTGACAACATTCACTCACTGACAACATTCACTCACTGACAACATTCACTGACAACATTCACTGACAACATTCACTCACTGACAACATTCACTGACAACATTCACTCACTGACAACATTCACTGACAACATTCACTCACTGACAACATTCACTGACAACACTCACTGACAACATTGACTCACTTACAACACTCACTGACAACATTCACTCACTGACAACATTCACTGACAACATTCACTCACTGACAACATTCACTGACAACACTCACTGACAACATTCACTCACTGACAACATTCACTGACAACATTCACTCACTGACAACATTCACTCACTGACAACATTCACTGACAACATTCACTGACAACATTCACTCACTGACAACATTCACTGACAATATTCACTGACAAAATTCACTCACTGACAACATTCACTGACAACATTCACTCACTGACAATGTTCACTGACAACATTCACTCACTGACAACATTCACTGACAACATTCACTCACTGACAGCATTCACTGACAACATTCACTCACTGACAACATTCACTGACAACATTCACTCACTGACAACATTCACTGACAACATTCACTAACTGACAACATTCACTGACAACATTCACTCTCTGACAACATTCACTGACAACATTTACTGATAACATTCACTCTCTGACAACATTCACTGACAATATTCACTCTCTGACAACATTCACTGACAACATTCACTGACAACATTCACTCACTGACAACATTCACTCACTGACAACATTCACTGACAACATTCACTCACTGACAACATTCACTAACTGACAACATTCACTCACAGACAACATTCACTGACAACATTCACTCACTGACAACATTCACTCACTGACAAAATTCACTCACTGACAACATTCACTGACAACATTCACTGACAACATTCACTCACTGACAACATTCACACTCTGACAACATTCACTGACAACATTCACTGACAACATTCACTCACTGACAACATTCACTGACAACATTCACTCACTGACAGCATTCACTCACTGACAACATTCACTGACAACATTCACTCACTGACAACATTCACTGACAACATTCACTCACTGACAACATTCACTGACAACATTCACTCACTGACAACATTCACTCTCTGACAACATTCACTCACTGACAACATTCACTGACAACATTCACTCACTGACAACATTCACTCTCTGACAACATTCACTCACTGACAACATTCACTCACTGACAACATTCACTGACAACATTCACTCACTGACAACATTCACTCTCTGACAACATTCACTCACTGACAACACTCACTGACAACATTCACTCACTGACAACATTCACTGACAACATTCACTGACAACACTCACTGACAACATTCACTGACAACATTCACTGACAACATTCACTCACTGACAACATTCACTGACAACATTCACTAACTGACAACATTCACTCACAGACAACATTCACTGACAACATTCACTCACTGACAACATTCACTCACTGACAACATTCACTGACAACACTCACTGACAACATTCACTGACAACATTCACTGACAACATTCACTCACTGACAACATTCACTGACAACATTCACTCACTGACAACATTCACTGACAACATTCACTCACTGACAACATTCACTGACAACATTCACTCACTGACAACATTCACTCACTGACAACATTCACTGACAACATTCACTCACTGACAACATTCACTGATAACATTCACTCACTGACAACATTCACTGACAACATTCACTGACAACATTCACTCACTGACAACATTCACTGACAACATTCACTCACTGACAACATTCACTCTCTGACAACATTCACTCACTGACAACATTCACTGACAACATTCACTCACTGATAACATTCACTCTCTGACAACATTCACTCACTGACAACATTCACTCACTGACAACATTCACTGACAACATTCACTGACAACATTCACTCACTGACAACATTCACTGACAACATTCACTGACAACATTCACTCACTGACAACATTCACTGACAACATTCACTCACTGACAATATTCACTGACAACATTCACTCACTGACAACATTCACTCACTGACAGCATTCACTGACAACATTCACTCACTGACAACATTCACTGACAACATTCACTCACTGACAACATTCACTGACAACATTCACTAACTGACAACATTCACTGACAACATTCACTCTCTGACAACATTCACTGACAACATTTACTGATAACATTCACTCTCTGACAACATTCACTGACAACATTCACTCTCTGACAACATTCACTGACAACATTCACTCACTGACAACATTCACTCACTGACAACATTCACTGACAACATTCACTGACAACATTCACTCACTGACAACATTCACTGACAACATTCACTCACTGACAACATTCACTGACAACATTCACTCACTGACAACATTCACTGACAACACTCACTGACAACATTGACTCACTTACAACACTCACTGACAACATTCACTCACTGACAACATTCACTGACAACATTCACTCACTGACAACATTCACTGACAACACTCACTGACAACATTCACTCACTGACAACATTCACTGACAACATTCACTCACTGACAACATTCACTCACTGACAACATTCACTGACAACATTCACTGACAACATTCACTCACTGACAACATTCACTGACAACATTCACTGACAAAATTCACTCACTGACAACATTCACTGACAACATTCACTCACTGACAATGTTCACTGACAACATTCACTCACTGACAACATTCACTGACAACATTCACTCACTGACAGCATTCACTGACAACATTCACTCACTGACAACATTCACTGACAACATTCACTCTCTGACAACATTCACTGACAACATTTACTGATAACATTCACTCTCTGACAACATTCACTGACAACATTCACTCTCTGACAACATTCACTGACAACATTCACTGACAACATTCACTCACTGACAACATTCACTCACTGACAACATTCACTGACAACATTCACTCACTGACAACATTCACTCACTGACAACATTCACTGACAACATTCACTCACTGACAACATTCACTAACTGACAACATTCACTCACAGACAACATTCACTGACAACATTCACTCACTGACAACATTCACTCACTGACAAAATTCACTCACTGACAACATTCACTGACAACATTCACTGACAACATTCACTCACTGACAACATTCACACTCTGACAACATTCACTGACAACATTCACTGACAACATTCACTCACTGACAACATTCACTGACAACATTCACTCACTGACAGCATTCACTCACTGACAACATTCACTGACAACATTCACTCACTGACAACATTCACTGACAACATTCACTCACTGACAACATTCACTGACAACATTCACTCACTGACAACATTCACTCTCTGACAACATTCACTCACTGACAACATTCACTGACAACATTCACTCACTGACAACATTCACTCTCTGACAACATTCACTCACTGACAACATTCACTCACTGACAACATTCACTGACAACATTCACTCACTGACAACATTCACTCTCTGACAACATTCACTCACTGACAACACTCACTGACAACATTCACTCACTGACAACATTCACTGACAACATTCACTCACTGACAACACTCACTGACAACATTCACTGACAACATTCACTGACAACATTCACTCACTGACAACATTCACTGACAACATTAACTAACTGACAACATTCACTCACAGACAACATTCACTGACAACATTCACTCACTGACAACATTCACTCACTGACAACATTCACTGACAACACTCACTGACAACATTCACTGACAACATTCACTGACAACATTCACTCACTGACAACATTCACTGACAACATTCACTCACTGACAACATTCACTGACAACATTCACTCACTGACAACATTCACTGACAACATTCACTCACTGACAACATTCACTCACTGACAACATTCACTGACAACATTCACTCACTGACAACATTCACTGATAACATTCACTCACTGACAACATTCACTGACAACATTCACTGACAACATTCACTCACTGACAACATTCACTGACAACATTCACTCACTGACAACATTCACTCTCTGACAACATTCACTCACTGACAACATTCACTGACAACATTCACTCACTGATAACATTCACTCTCTGACAACATTCACTCACTGACAACATTCACTCACTGACAACATTCACTGACAACATTCACTCACTGACAACATTCACTCACTGACAACATTCACTCACTGACAACACTCACTGACAACATTCACTGACAACATTCACTGACAACATTCACTCTCTGACAACATTCACTGACAACATTCACTCACTGACAACATTCACTCACTGACAGCATTCACTGACAACATTCACTCACTGACAACATTCACTGACAACATTCACTCACTGACAATATTCACTGACAACATTCACTCACTGACAACATTCACTCACTGACAGCATTCACTGACAACATTCACTCACTGACAACATTCACTGACAACATTCACTCACTGACAACATTCACTGACAACATTCACTAACTGACAACATTCACTGACAACATTCACTCTCTGACAACATTCACTGACAACATTTACTGATAACATTCACTCTCTGACAACATTCAATGACAACATTCACTCTCTGACAACATTCACTGACAACATTCACTGACAACATTCACTCACTGACAACATTCACTCACTGACAACATTCACTCACTGACAACATTCACTGACAACATTCACTCACTGACAACATTCACTGACAACATTCACTCACTGACAACATTCACTGACACCATTCACTCACTGACAACATTCACTCACTGACAACATTCACTGACAACATTCACTAACTGATAACATTCACTCACAGACAACATTCACTGACAACATTCACTCACTGACAACATTCACTCACTGACAACATTCACTCACTGACAACATTCACTGACAACACTCACTGACAACATTCACTGACAACATTCACTGACAACATTCACTCTCTGACAACATTCACTGACACCATTCACTCACTGACAACATTCACTCACTGACAACATTCACTGACAACATTCACTCACTGACAACATTCACTGACAACATTCACTGACAACATTCACTCACTGACAACATTCACTGACAACATTCACTCACTGACAATATTCACTGACAACATTCACTCACTGACAACATTCACTCACTGACAACATTCACTGACAACATTCACTCACTGACAACATTCACTGACAACATTCACTCACTGACAACATTCACTGACAACATTCACTAACTGACAACATTCACTGACAACATTCACTCTCTGACAACATTCACTGACAACATTTACTGATAACATTCACTCTCTGACAACATTCACTGACAACATTCACTCTCTGACAACATTCACTGACAACGTTCACTGACAACATTCACTCACTGACAACATTCACTCACTGACAACATTCACTGACAACATTCACTCACTGACAACATTCACTGACAACATTCACTCACTGACAACATTCACTGACAACATTCACTCACTGACAACATTCACTGACAACATTCACTCAATGACAACATTCACTGATAACATTCACTCACTGACAACATTCACTGACAACACTCACTGACAACATTGACTCACTTACAACACTCACTGACAACATTCACTCACTGACAACATTCACTGACAACATTCACTCACTGACAACATTCACTAACTGACAACATTCACTCACAGACAACATTCACTGACAACATTCACTCACTGACAACATTCACTCACTGACAACATTCACTCACTGACAACATTCACTGACAACATTCACTCTCTGACAACATTCACTGACAACATTCACTGACAACATTCACTCACTGACAACATTCACTCACTGACAACATTCACTCACTGACAGCATTCACTGACAACATTCACTCACTGACAACATTCACTGACAACATTCACTCACTGACAACATTCACTGACAACATTCACTAACTGACAACATTCACTGACAACATTCACTCTCTGACAACATTCACTGACAACATTTACTGATAACATTCACTCTCTGACAACATTCACTGACAACATTCACTCTCTGACAACATTCACTGACAACGTTCACTGACAACATTCACTCACTGACAACATTCACTCACTGACAACATTCACTCACTGACAACATTCACTGACAACATTCACTCACTGACAACATTCACTGACAACATTCACTCACTGACAACATTCACTGACAACATTCACTCACTGACAACATTCACTGACAACATTCACTCAATGACAACATTCACTGATAACATTCACTCAATGACAACACTCACTGACAACATTGACTCACTTACAACACTCACTGACAACATTCACTCACTGACAACATTCACTCACTGACAACATTCACTGACAACATTCACTAACTGACAACATTCACTCACAGACAACATTCACTGACAACATTCACTCACTGACAACATTCACTCACTGACAACATTCACTCACTGACAACATTCACTGACAACATTCACTGACAACATTCACTCACTGACAACATTCACTCTCTGACAACATTCACTGACAACATTCACTGACAACATTCACTCACTGACAACATTCACTGACAACATTCACTCACTGACAACATTCACTCACTGACAACATTCACTGACAACACTCACTGACAACATTCACTGACAACATTCACTGACAACATTCACTCTCTGACAACATTCACTCACTGACAACATTCACTCACTGACAGCATTCACTGACAACATTCACTCACTGACAACATTCACTGACAACATTCACTCACTGACAACATTCACTCACTGACAACATTCACTGACAACATTCACTGACAACATTCACTCACTGACATTCACTGACAACATTCACTCACTGACAGCATTCACTGACAACATTCACTCACTGACAACATTCACTGACAACATTCACTGACAACATTCACTCACTGACAACATTCACTGACAACATTCACTCACTGACAATATTCACTGACAACATTCACTCACTGACAACATTCACTCACTGACAGCATTCACTGACAACATTCACTCACTGACAACATTCACTGACAACATTCACTCACTGACAACATTCACTGACAACATTCACTAACTGACAACATTCACTGACAACATTCACTCTCTGACAACATTCACTGACAACATTTACTGATAACATTCACTCTCTGACAACATTCACTGACAACATTCACTCTCTGACAACATTCACTGACAACATTCACTCACTGACAACATTCACTCACTGACAACATTCACTCACTGACAACATTCACTGACAACATTCACTGACAACATTCACTCACTGACAACATTCACTGACAACATTCACTCACTGACAACATTCACTGACAACATTCACTCACTGACAACATTCACTGACAACACTCACTGACAACATTGACTCACTTACAACACTCACTGACAACATTCACTCACTGACAACATTCACTGACAACATTCACTCACTGACAACATTCACTGACAACACTCACTGACAACATTCACTCACTGACAACATTCACTGACAACATTCACTCACTGACAACATTCACTCACTGACAACATTCACTGACAACATTCACTCACTGACAACATTCACTCACAGACAACATTCACTGACAACATTCACTCACTGACAACATTCACTCACTGACAACATTCACTGACAACATTCACTGACAACATTCACTCACTGACAACATTCACTCTCTGACAACATTCACTGACAACATTCACTGACAACATTCACTCACTGACAACATTCACTGACAACATTCACTCACTGACAACATTCACTCACTGACAACATTCACTGACAACACTCACTGACAACATTCACTGACAACATTCACTGACAACATTCACTCTCTGACAGCATTCACTGACAACATTCACTCACTGACAACATTCACTCACTGACAACATTCACTCTCTGACAGCATTCACTGACAACATTCACTCACTGACAACATTCACTCACTGACAACATTCACTCTCTGACAACATTCACTGACAACATTCACTCACTGACAACATTCACTGACAACACTCACTGACAACATTCACTGACAACACTCACTGACAACATTCACTCACTGACAACATTCACTCTCTGACAACATTCACTCACTGTCAACATTCACTGACAACATTTACTGACAACATTCACTCACTGACAACATTCACTCACTGACAACATTCACTGACAACATTCTCTGACAACATTCACTCACTGACAACATTCACTCTGACAACATTCACTCACTGACAACGTTCACTGACTACATTCACTGACAAAATTCACTCACTGACAACATTCACTGACAACATTCACTCACTGACAACATCCACTCACTGACAACATTCACTCACTGACAACATTCACTGACAACACTCACTGACAACATTTACTGACAACATTCACTGACAACATTCACTCACTGACAACATTCACTCACTGACAGCATTCACTGACAACATTCACTCACTGACAACATTCACTGACAACATTCACTCACTGACAACATTCACTGACAACACTCACTGACAACATTCACTGACAACATTCACTGACAACATTCACTCTCTGACAGCATTCACTGACAGCATTCACTCACTGACAACATTCACTCACTGACAACATTCACTCTCTGACAACATTCACTGACAACATTCACTCACTGACAACATTCACTGACAACACTCACTGACAACATTCACTGACAACACTCACTGACAACATTCACTCACTGACAACATTCACTCTCTGACAACATTCACTCACTGTCAACATTCACTGACAACATTTACTGACAACATTCACTCACTGACAACATTCACTCACTGACAACATTCACTGACAACATTCTCTGACAACATTCACTCACTGACAACATTCACTCTCTGACAACATTCACTCACTGACAACGTTCACTGACAACATTCACTGACAACATTCACTCACTGACAACATTCACTGACAACATTCACTCACTGACAACATTCACTCACTGACAACATTCACTGACAACACTCACTGACAACATTCACTCACTGACAACATTCACTCACTGACAGCATTCACTGACAACATTCACTCACTGACAACATTCACTGACAACATTCACTGACAACATTCACTGACAACATTCACTCACTGACAACATTCACTGACAACATTCACTCACTGACAACATTCACTCACTGACAACATTCACTGACAACACTCACTGACAACATTCACTGACAACATTCACTCTCTGACAGCATTCACTGACAACATTCACTCACTGACAACATTCACTCTCTGACAACATTCACTGACAACATTCACTCACTGACAACATTCACTGACAACACTCACTGACAACATTCACTGACAACACTCACTGACAACATTCACTCACTGACAACATTCACTCTCTGACAACATTCACTCACTGTCAACATTCACTGACAACATTTACTGACAACATTCACTCACTGACAACATTCACTCACTGACAACATTCACTGACAACATTCTCTGACAACATTCACTCACTGACAACATTCACTCTCTGACAACATTCACTCACTGACAACGTTCACTGACTACATTCACTGACAACATTCACTCACTGACAACATTCACTGACAACATTCACTCACTGACAACATTCACTCACTGACAACATTCACTCACTGACAACATTCACTGACAACACTCACTGACAACATTTACTGACAACATTCACTGACAACATTCACTCACTGACAACATTCACTCACTGACAGCATTCACTGACAACATTCACTCACTGACAACATTCACTGACAACATTCACTGACAACATTCACTCACTGACAACATTCACTGACAACATTCACTGACAAAATTCACTCACTGACAACATTCACTGACAACATTCACTCACTGACAGCATTCACTGACAACATTCACTCACTGACAACATTCACTCACTGACAACATTCACTCACTGACAACATTCACTGACAACATTCACTCACTGACAACATTCACTAACTGACAACATTCACTCACAGACAACATTCACTGACAACATTCACTCACTGACAACATTCACTCACTGACAAAATTCACTCACTGACAACATTCACTGACAACATTCACTGACAACATTCACTCACTGACAACATTCACTCTCTGACAACATTCACTGACAACATTCACTGACAACATTCACTCACTGACAACATTCACTGACAACATTCACTCACTGACAGCATTCACTCACTGACAACATTCACTGACAACATTCACTCACTGACAACATTCTCTGACAACATTCACTCACTGACAACATTCACTGACAACATTCACTCACTGACAACATTCACTCTCTGACAACATTCACTCACTGACAACATTCACTGACAACATTCACTCACTGACAACATTCACTCTCTGACAACATTCACTCACTGACAACATTCACTCACTGACAACATTCACTGACAACATTCACTCACTGACAACATTCACTCTCTGACAACATTCACTCACTGACAACACTCACTGACAACATTCACTCACTGACAACATTCACTGACAACATTCACTGACAACACTCACTGACAACATTCACTGACAACATTCACTGACAACATTCACTCACTGACAACATTCACTGACAACATTCACTAACTGACAACATTCACTCACAGACAACATTCACTGACAACATTCACTCACTGACAACATTCACTCACTGACAACATTCACTGACAACACTCACTGACAACATTCACTGACAACATTCACTGACAACATTCACTCACTGACAACATTCACTGACAACATTCACTCACTGACAACATTCACTGACAACATTCACTCACTGACAACATTCACTGACAACATTCACTCACTGACAACATTCACTCACTGACAACATTCACTGACAACATTCACTCACTGACAACATTCACTGATAACATTCACTCACTGACAACATTCACTGACAACATTCACTGACAACATTCACTCACTGACAACATTCACTGACAACATTCACTCACTGACAACATTCACTCTCTGACAACATTCACTCACTGACAACATTCACTGACAACATTCACTCACTGATAACATTCACTCTCTGACAACATTCACTCACTGACAACATTCACTCACTGACAACATTCACTGACAACATTCACTGACAACATTCACTCACTGACAACATTCACTGACAACATTCACTCACTGACAACATTCACTGACAACATTCACTAACTGACAACATTCACTCACAGACAACATTCACTGACAACATTCACTCACTGACAACATTCACTCACTGACAACATTCACTCACTGACAACACTCACTGACAACATTCACTGACAACATTCACTGACAACATTCACTCTCTGACAACATTCACTGACAACATTCACTCACTGACAACATTCACTCACTGACAGCATTCACTGACAACATTCACTCACTGACAACATTCACTGACAACATTCACTCACTGACAATATTCACTGACAACATTCACTCACTGACAACATTCACTCACTGACAGCATTCACTGACAACATTCACTCACTGACAACATTCACTGACAACATTCACTCACTGACAACATTCACTGACAACATTCACTAACTGACAACATTCACTGACAACATTCACTCTCTGACAACATTCACTGACAACATTTACTGATAACATTCACTCTCTGACAACATTCAATGACAACATTCACTCTCTGACAACATTCACTGACAACATTCACTGACAACATTCACTCACTGACAACATTCACTCACTGACAACATTCACTCACTGACAACATTCACTGACAACATTCACTCACTGACAACATTCACTGACAACATTCACTCACTGACAACATTCACTGACACCATTCACTCACTGACAACATTCACTCACTGACAACATTCACTGACAACATTCACTAACTGATAACATTCACTCACAGACAACATTCACTGACAACATTCACTCACTGACAACATTCACTCACTGACAACATTCACTGACAACACTCACTGACAACATTCACTGACAACATTCACTGACAACATTCACTCTCTGACAACATTCACTGACAACATTCACTCACTGACAACATTCACTCACTGACAGCATTCACTGACAACATTCACTCACTGACAACATTCACTGACAACATTCACTGACAACATTCACTCACTGACAACATTCACTGACAACATTCACTCACTGACAATATTCACTGACAACATTCACTCACTGACAACATTCACTCACTGACAACATTCACTGACAACATTCACTCACTGACAACATTCACTGACAACATTCACTCACTGACAACATTCACTGACAACATTCACTAACTGACAACATTCACTGACAACATTCACTCTCTGACAACATTCACTGACAACATTTACTGATAACATTCACTCTCTGACAACATTCACTGACAACGTTCACTGACAACATTCACTCACTGACAACATTCACTCACTGACAACATTCACTGACAACATTCACTCACTGACAACATTCACTGACAACATTCACTCACTGACAACATTCACTGACAACATTCACTCACTGACAACATTCACTGACAACATTCACTCAATGACAACATTCACTGATAACATTCACTCACTGACAACATTCACTGACAACACTCACTGACAACATTGACTCACTTACAACACTCACTGACAACATTCACTCACTGACAACATTCACTCACTGACAACATTCACTGACAACATTCACTCACTGACAACATTCACTAACTGACAACATTCACTCACAGACAACATTCACTGACAACATTCACTCACTGACAACATTCACTCACTGACAACATTCACTCACTGACAACATTCACTGACAACATTCACTGACAACATTCACTCTCTGACAACATTCACTGACAACATTCACTGACAACATTCACTCACTGACAACATTCACTCACTGACAACATTCACTCACTGACAGCATTCACTGACAACATTCACTCACTGACAACATTCACTGACAACATTCACTCACTGACAACATTCACTGACAACATTCACTAACTGACAACATTCACTGACAACATTCACTCTCTGACAACATTCACTGACAACATTTACTGATAACATTCACTCTCTGACAACATTCACTGACAACATTCACTCTCTGACAACATTCACTGACAACGTTCACTGACAACATTCACTCACTGACAACATTCACTCACTGACAACATTCACTCACTGACAACATTCACTGACAACATTCACTCACTGACAACATTCACTGACAACATTCACTCAATGACAACATTCACTGATAACATTCACTCACTGACAACATTCACTGACAACACTCACTGACAACATTGACTCACTTACAACACTCACTGACAACATTCACTCACTGACAACATTCACTCACTGACAACATTCACTCACAGACAACATTCACTGACAACATTCACTCACTGACAACATTCACTCACTGACAACATTCACTCACTGACAACATTCACTGACAACATTCACTGACAACATTCACTCACTGACAACATTCACTCTCTGACAACATTCACTGACAACATTCACTGACAACATTCACTGACAACATTCACCCACTGACAACATTCACTGACAACATTCACTCACTGACAACATTCACTCACTGACAACATTCACTGACAACACTCACTGACAACATTCACTGACAACATTCACTGACAACATTCACTCTCTGACAACATTCACTCACTGACAACATTCACTCACTGACAGCATTCACTGACAACATTCACTCACTGACAACATTCACTGACAACATTCACTCACTGACAACATTCACTCACTGACAACATTCACTGACAACATTCACTGACAACATTCACTCACTGACATTCACTGACAACATTCACTCACTGACAGCATTCACTGACAACATTCACTCACTGACAACATTCACTGACAACATTCACTCACTGACAACATTCACTGACAACATTCACTCACTGACAATATTCACTGACAACATTCACTCACTGACAACATTCACTCACTGACAGCATTCACTGACAACATTCACTCACTGACAACATTCACTGACAACATTCACTCACTGACAACATTCACTGACAACATTCACTAACTGACAACATTCACTGACAACATTCACTCTCTGACAACATTCACTGACAACATTTACTGATAACATTCACTCTCTGACAACATTCACTGACAACATTCACTCTCTGACAACATTCACTGACAACATTCACTGACAACATTCACTCACTGACAACATTCACTCACTGACAACATTCACTCACTGACAACATTCACTGACAACATTCACTCACTGACAACATTCACTGACAACATTCACTCACTGACAACATTCACTGACAACATTCACTCACTGACAACATTCACTGACAACATTCACTCACTGACAACATTCACTGACAACACTCACTGACAACATTGACTCACTTACAACACTCACTGACAACATTCACTCACTGACAACATTCACTGACAACATTCACTCACTGACAACATTCACTGACAACACTCACTGACAACATTCACTCACTGACAACATTCACTGACAACATTCACTCACTGACAACATTCACTCACTGACAACATTCACTGACAACATTCACTCACTGACAACATTCACTCACAGACAACATTCACTGACAACATTCACTCACTGACAACATTCACTCACTGACAACATTCACTGACAACATTCACTGACAACATTCACTCACTGACAACATTCACTCTCTGACAACATTCACTGACAACATTCACTGACAACATTCACTGACAACATTCACTCACTGACAACATTCACTGACAACACTCACTGACAACATTCACTGACAACATTCACTAACTGACAACATTCACTGACAACATTCACTCTCTGACAACATTCACTGACAACATTTACTGATAACATTCACTCTCTGACAACATTCACTGACAACATTCACTCTCTGACAACATTCACTGACAACATTCACTGACAACATTCACTCACTGACAACATTCACTCACTGACAACATTCACTCACTGACAACATTCACTGACAACATTCACTCACTGACAACATTCACTGACAACATTCACTCACTGACAACATTCACTGACAACATTCACTCACTGACAACATTCACTGACAACATTCACTCACTGACAACATTCACTGACAACACTCACTGACAACATTGACTCACTTACAACACTCACTGACAACATTCACTCACTGACAACATTCACTGACAACATTCACTCACTGACAACATTCACTCACTGACAACATTCACTGACAACATTCACTAACTGATAACATTCACTCACAGACAACATTCACTCACTGACAACATTCACTCACTGACAACATTCACTCACTGACAACATTCACTGACAACATTCACTGACAACATTCACTCTCTGACAACATTCACTGACAACATTCACTCACTGACAACATTCACTCACTGACAGCATTCACTGACAACATTCACTCACTGACAACATTCACTGACAACATTCACTGACAACATTCACTCACTGACAACATTCACTGACAACATTCACTCACTGACAATATTCACTGACAACATTCACTCACTGACAACATTCACTCACTGACAGCATTCACTGACAACATTCACTCACTGACAACATTCACTGACAACATTCACTCACTGACAACATTCACTGACAACATTCACTAACTGACAACATTCACTGACAACATTCACTCTCTGACAACATTCACTGACAACATTTACTGATAACATTCACTCTCTGACAACATTCACTGACAACATTCACTCTCTGACAACATTCACTGACAACGTTCACTGACAACATTCACTCACTGACAACATTCACTCACTGACAACATTCACTCACTGACAACATTCACTCACTGACAAAATTCACTCACTGACAACATTCACTGACAACATTCACTGACAACATTCACTCACTGACAACATTCACACTCTGACAACATTCACTGACAACATTCACTGACAACATTCACTGACAACATTCACTCACTGACAGCATTCACTGACAACATTCACTCACTGACAACATTCACTGACAACATTCACTCACTGACAACATTCACTCACTGACAACATTCACTGACAACATTCACTCACTGACATTCACTGACAACATTCACTCACTGACAACATTCACTGACAACATTGACTCTCTGACAACATTCACTCACTGACAACATTCACTCACTGACAACATTCACTGACAACATTGACTCTGACAACATTCACTGACAACATTCACTCACTGACAACATTCACTCACTGACAACATTCACTGACAACATTGACTCTCTGACAACATTCACTCACTGACAACATTCACTCACTGACAACATTCACTGACAACATTGACTCTGACAACATTCACTGACAACATTCACTCACTGACAACATTCACTCACTGACAACATTCACTCACTGACAACATTCACTGACAACACTCACTGACAACATTCACTGACAACATTCACTGACAACATTCACTCTCTGACAACATTCACTGACAACATTCACTCACTGACAACATTCACTCACTGACAGCATTCACTCACTGACAACATTCACTGACAACATTCACTCACTGACAACATTCACTGACAACATTCACTCACTGACAACATTCACTGACAACATTCACTCACTGACAACATTCACTCTCTGACAACATTCACTCACTGACAACATTCACTGACAACATTCACTCACTGACAACATTCACTCTCTGACAACATTCACTCACTGACAACATTCACTCACTGACAACATTCACTGACAACATTCACTGACAACATTCACTCACTGACAACATTCACTGACAACATTCACTCACTGACAACATTCACTGACAACATTCACAAACTGACAACATTCACTCACAGACAACATTCAATGACAACATTCACTCACTGACAACATTCACTCACTGACAACATTCACTCACTGACAACACTCACTGACAACATTCACTGACAACATTCACTGACAACATTCACTCTCTGACAACATTCACTGACAACATTCACTCACTGACAACATTCACTCACTGACAGCATTCACTGACAACATTCACTCACTGACAACATTCACTGACAACATTCACTCACTGACAATATTCACTGACAACATTCACTCACTGACAACATTCACTCACTGACAGCATTCACTGACAACATTCACTCACTGACAACATTCACTGACAACATTCACTAACTGACAACATTCACTGACAACATTCACTCTCTGACAACATTCACTGACAACATTTACTGATAACATTCACTCTCTGACAACATTCACTGACATCATTCACTCTCTGACAACATTCACTGACAACATTCACTGACAACATTCACTCACTGACAACATTCACTCACTGACAACATTCACTCACTGACAACATTCACTGACAACATTCACTCACTGACAACATTCACTGACAACATTCACTCACTGACAACATTCACTCAATGACAACATTCACTGACAACATTCACTGACAACACTCACTGACAACATTGACTCACTTACAACACTCACTGACAACATTCACTCACTGACAACATTCACTCACTGACAACATTCACTGACAACATTCACTCACTGACAACATTCACTAACTGACAACATTCACTCACAGACAACATTCACTGACAACATTCACTCACTGACAACATTCACTGACAACATTCACTCACTGACAACATTCACTCACTGACAATATTCACTGACAACACTCACTGACAACATTCACTGACAACATTCACTGACAACATTCACTCTCTGACAACATTCACTCACTGACAACATTCACTCACTGACAGCATTCACTGACAACATTCACTCACTGACAACATTCACTGACAACATTCACTCACTGACAACATTCACTCACTGACAGCATTCACTCACTGACAACATTCACTGACAACATTCACTCACTGACAACATTCACTGACAACATTCACTCACTGACAACATTCACTGACAACATTCACTCACTGACAACATTCACTCTCTGACAACATTCACTCACTGACAACATTCACTGACAACATTCACTGACAACATTCACTCACTGACAACATTCACTCACTGACAACATTCACTGACAACATTCACTCACTGACAACATTCACTCACTGACAACATTCACTGACAACATTCACTCACTGACAACATTCACTAACTGACAACATTCACTCACAGACAACATTCACTGACAACATTCACTCACTGACAACATTCACTCACTGACAAAATTCACTCACTGACAACATTCACTGACAACATTCACTGACAACATTCACTCACTGACAACATTCACACTCTGACAACATTCACTGACAACATTCACTGACAACATTCACTCACTGACAACATTCACTGACAACATTCACTCACTGACAGCATTCACTCACTGACAACATTCACTGACAACATTCACTCACTGACAACATTCACTGACAACATTCACTCACTGACAACATTCACTGACAACATTCACTCACTGACAACATTCACTCTCTGACAACATTCACTCACTGACAACATTCACTGACAACATTCACTCACTGACAACATTCACTCTCTGACAACATTCACTCACTGACAACATTCACTCACTGACAACATTCACTGACAACATTCACTCACTGACAACATTCACTCTCTGACAACATTCACTCACTGACAACACTCACTGACAACATTCACTCACTGACAACATTCACTGACAACATTCACTCACTGACAACACTCACTGACAACATTCACTGACAACATTCACTGACAACATTCACTCACTGACAACATTCACTGACAACATTAACTAACTGACAACATTCACTCACAGACAACATTCACTGACAACATTCACTCACTGACAACATTCACTCACTGACAACATTCACTGACAACACTCACTGACAACATTCACTGACAACATTCACTGACAACATTCACTCACTGACAACATTCACTGACAACATTCACTCACTGACAACATTCACTGACAACATTCACTCACTGACAACATTCACTGACAACATTCACTCACTGACAACATTCACTCACTGACAACATTCACTGACAACATTCACTCACTGACAACATTCACTGATAACATTCACTCACTGACAACATTCACTGACAACATTCACTGACAACATTCACTCACTGACAACATTCACTGACAACATTCACTCACTGACAACATTCACTCTCTGACAACATTCACTCACTGACAACATTCACTGACAACATTCACTCACTGATAACATTCACTCTCTGACAACATTCACTCACTGACAACATTCACTCACTGACAACATTCACTGACAACATTCACTCACTGACAACATTCACTCACTGACAACATTCACTCACTGACAACACTCACTGACAACATTCACTGACAACATTCACTGACAACATTCACTCTCTGACAACATTCACTGACAACATTCACTCACTGACAACATTCACTCACTGACAGCATTCACTGACAACATTCACTCACTGACAACATTCACTGACAACATTCACTCACTGACAATATTCACTGACAACATTCACTCACTGACAACATTCACTCACTGACAGCATTCACTGACAACATTCACTCACTGACAACATTCACTGACAACATTCACTCACTGACAACATTCACTGACAACATTCACTAACTGACAACATTCACTGACAACATTCACTCTCTGACAACATTCACTGACAACATTTACTGATAACATTCACTCTCTGACAACATTCAATGACAACATTCACTCTCTGACAACATTCACTGACAACATTCACTGACAACATTCACTCACTGACAACATTCACTCACTGACAACATTCACTCACTGACAACATTCACTGACAACATTCACTCACTGACAACATTCACTGACAACATTCACTCACTGACAACATTCACTGACACCATTCACTCACTGACAACATTCACTCACTGACAACATTCACTGACAACATTCACTAACTGATAACATTCACTCACAGACAACATTCACTGACAACATTCACTCACTGACAACATTCACTCACTGACAACATTCACTCACTGACAACATTCACTGACAACACTCACTGACAACATTCACTGACAACATTCACTGACAACATTCACTCTCTGACAACATTCACTGACACCATTCACTCACTGACAACATTCACTCACTGACAACATTCACTGACAACATTCACTCACTGACAACATTCACTGACAACATTCACTGACAACATTCACTCACTGACAACATTCACTGACAACATTCACTCACTGACAATATTCACTGACAACATTCACTCACTGACAACATTCACTCACTGACAACATTCACTGACAACATTCACTCACTGACAACATTCACTGACAACATTCACTCACTGACAACATTCACTGACAACATTCACTAACTGACAACATTCACTGACAACATTCACTCTCTGACAACATTCACTGACAACATTTACTGATAACATTCACTCTCTGACAACATTCACTGACAACATTCACTCTCTGACAACATTCACTGACAACGTTCACTGACAACATTCACTCACTGACAACATTCACTCACTGACAACATTCACTGACAACATTCACTCACTGACAACATTCACTGACAACATTCACTCACTGACAACATTCACTGACAACATTCACTCACTGACAACATTCACTGACAACATTCACTCAATGACAACATTCACTGATAACATTCACTCACTGACAACATTCACTGACAACACTCACTGACAACATTGACTCACTTACAACACTCACTGACAACATTCACTCACTGACAACATTCACTGACAACATTCACTCACTGACAACATTCACTAACTGACAACATTCACTCACAGACAACATTCACTGACAACATTCACTCACTGACAACATTCACTCACTGACAACATTCACTCACTGACAACATTCACTGACAACATTCACTCTCTGACAACATTCACTGACAACATTCACTGACAACATTCACTCACTGACAACATTCACTCACTGACAACATTCACTCACTGACAGCATTCACTGACAACATTCACTCACTGACAACATTCACTGACAACATTCACTCACTGACAACATTCACTGACAACATTCACTAACTGACAACATTCACTGACAACATTCACTCTCTGACAACATTCACTGACAACATTTACTGATAACATTCACTCTCTGACAACATTCACTGACAACATTCACTCTCTGACAACATTCACTGACAACGTTCACTGACAACATTCACTCACTGACAACATTCACTCACTGACAACATTCACTCACTGACAACATTCACTGACAACATTCACTCACTGACAACATTCACTGACAACATTCACTCACTGACAACATTCACTGACAACATTCACTCACTGACAACATTCACTGACAACATTCACTCAATGACAACATTCACTGATAACATTCACTCAATGACAACACTCACTGACAACATTGACTCACTTACAACACTCACTGACAACATTCACTCACTGACAACATTCACTCACTGACAACATTCACTGACAACATTCACTAACTGACAACATTCACTCACAGACAACATTCACTGACAACATTCACTCACTGACAACATTCACTCACTGACAACATTCACTCACTGACAACATTCACTGACAACATTCACTGACAACATTCACTCACTGACAACATTCACTCTCTGACAACATTCACTGACAACATTCACTGACAACATTCACTGACAACATTCACTCACTGACAACATTCACTGACAACATTCACTCACTGACAACATTCACTCACTGACAACATTCACTGACAACACTCACTGACAACATTCACTGACAACATTCACTGACAACATTCACTCTCTGACAACATTCACTCACTGACAACATTCACTCACTGACAGCATTCACTGACAACATTCACTCACTGACAACATTCACTGACAACATTCACTCACTGACAACATTCACTCACTGACAACATTCACTGACAACATTCACTGACAACATTCACTCACTGACATTCACTGACAACATTCACTCACTGACAGCATTCACTGACAACATTCACTCACTGACAACATTCACTGACAACATTCACTGACAACATTCACTCACTGACAACATTCACTGACAACATTCACTCACTGACAATATTCACTGACAACATTCACTCACTGACAACATTCACTCACTGACAGCATTCACTGACAACATTCACTCACTGACAACATTCACTGACAACATTCACTCACTGACAACATTCACTGACAACATTCACTAACTGACAACATTCACTGACAACATTCACTCTCTGACAACATTCACTGACAACATTTACTGATAACATTCACTCTCTGACAACATTCACTGACAACATTCACTCTCTGACAACATTCACTGACAACATTCACTCACTGACAACATTCACTCACTGACAACATTCACTCACTGACAACATTCACTGACAACATTCACTGACAACATTCACTCACTGACAACATTCACTGACAACATTCACTCACTGACAACATTCACTGACAACATTCACTCACTGACAACATTCACTGACAACACTCACTGACAACATTGACTCACTTACAACACTCACTGACAACATTCACTCACTGACAACATTCACTGACAACATTCACTCACTGACAACATTCACTGACAACACTCACTGACAACATTCACTCACTGACAACATTCACTGACAACATTCACTCACTGACAACATTCACTCACTGACAACATTCACTGACAACATTCACTCACTGACAACATTCACTCACAGACAACATTCACTGACAACATTCACTCACTGACAACATTCACTCACTGACAACATTCACTGACAACATTCACTGACAACATTCACTCACTGACAACATTCACTCTCTGACAACATTCACTGACAACATTCACTGACAACATTCACTCACTGACAACATTCACTGACAACATTCACTCACTGACAACATTCACTCACTGACAACATTCACTGACAACACTCACTGACAACATTCACTGACAACATTCACTGACAACATTCACTCTCTGACAGCATTCACTGACAACATTCACTCACTGACAACATTCACTCACTGACAACATTCACTCTCTGACAGCATTCACTGACAACATTCACTCACTGACAACATTCACTCACTGACAACATTCACTCTCTGACAACATTCACTGACAACATTCACTCACTGACAACATTCACTGACAACACTCACTGACAACATTCACTGACAACACTCACTGACAACATTCACTCACTGACAACATTCACTCTCTGACAACATTCACTCACTGTCAACATTCACTGACAACATTTACTGACAACATTCACTCACTGACAACATTCACTCACTGACAACATTCACTGACAACATTCTCTGACAACATTCACTCACTGACAACATTCACTCTGACAACATTCACTCACTGACAACGTTCACTGACTACATTCACTGACAAAATTCACTCACTGACAACATTCACTGACAACATTCACTCACTGACAACATCCACTCACTGACAACATTCACTCACTGACAACATTCACTGACAACACTCACTGACAACATTTACTGACAACATTCACTGACAACATTCACTCACTGACAACATTCACTCACTGACAGCATTCACTGACAACATTCACTCACTGACAACATTCACTGACAACATTCACTCACTGACAACATTCACTGACAACACTCACTGACAACATTCACTGACAACATTCACTGACAACATTCACTCTCTGACAGCATTCACTGACAGCATTCACTCACTGACAACATTCACTCACTGACAACATTCACTCTCTGACAACATTCACTGACAACATTCACTCACTGACAACATTCACTGACAACACTCACTGACAACATTCACTGACAACACTCACTGACAACATTCACTCACTGACAACATTCACTCTCTGACAACATTCACTCACTGTCAACATTCACTGACAACATTTACTGACAACATTCACTCACTGACAACATTCACTCACTGACAACATTCACTGACAACATTCTCTGACAACATTCACTCACTGACAACATTCACTCTCTGACAACATTCACTCACTGACAACGTTCACTGACAACATTCACTGACAACATTCACTCACTGACAACATTCACTGACAACATTCACTCACTGACAACATTCACTCACTGACAACATTCACTGACAACACTCACTGACAACATTCACTCACTGACAACATTCACTCACTGACAGCATTCACTGACAACATTCACTCACTGACAACATTCACTGACAACATTCACTGACAACATTCACTGACAACATTCACTCACTGACAACATTCACTGACAACATTCACTCACTGACAACATTCACTCACTGACAACATTCACTGACAACACTCACTGACAACATTCACTGACAACATTCACTCTCTGACAGCATTCACTGACAACATTCACTCACTGACAACATTCACTCTCTGACAACATTCACTGACAACATTCACTCACTGACAACATTCACTGACAACACTCACTGACAACATTCACTGACAACACTCACTGACAACATTCACTCACTGACAACATTCACTCTCTGACAACATTCACTCACTGTCAACATTCACTGACAACATTTACTGACAACATTCACTCACTGACAACATTCACTCACTGACAACATTCACTGACAACATTCTCTGACAACATTCACTCACTGACAACATTCACTCTCTGACAACATTCACTCACTGACAACGTTCACTGACTACATTCACTGACAACATTCACTCACTGACAACATTCACTGACAACATTCACTCACTGACAACATTCACTCACTGACAACATTCACTCACTGACAACATTCACTGACAACACTCACTGACAACATTTACTGACAACATTCACTGACAACATTCACTCACTGACAACATTCACTCACTGACAGCATTCACTGACAACATTCACTCACTGACAACATTCACTGACAACATTCACTGACAACATTCACTCACTGACAACATTCACTGACAACATTCACTGACAAAATTCACTCACTGACAACATTCACTGACAACATTCACTCACTGACAGCATTCACTGACAACATTCACTCACTGACAACATTCACTCACTGACAACATTCACTCACTGACAACATTCACTGACAACATTCACTCACTGACAACATTCACTAACTGACAACATTCACTCACAGACAACATTCACTGACAACATTCACTCACTGACAACATTCACTCACTGACAAAATTCACTCACTGACAACATTCACTGACAACATTCACTGACAACATTCACTCACTGACAACATTCACTCTCTGACAACATTCACTGACAACATTCACTGACAACATTCACTCACTGACAACATTCACTGACAACATTCACTCACTGACAGCATTCACTCACTGACAACATTCACTGACAACATTCACTCACTGACAACATTCTCTGACAACATTCACTCACTGACAACATTCACTGACAACATTCACTCACTGACAACATTCACTCTCTGACAACATTCACTCACTGACAACATTCACTGACAACATTCACTCACTGACAACATTCACTCTCTGACAACATTCACTCACTGACAACATTCACTCACTGACAACATTCACTGACAACATTCACTCACTGACAACATTCACTCTCTGACAACATTCACTCACTGACAACACTCACTGACAACATTCACTCACTGACAACATTCACTGACAACATTCACTGACAACACTCACTGACAACATTCACTGACAACATTCACTGACAACATTCACTCACTGACAACATTCACTGACAACATTCACTAACTGACAACATTCACTCACAGACAACATTCACTGACAACATTCACTCACTGACAACATTCACTCACTGACAACATTCACTGACAACACTCACTGACAACATTCACTGACAACATTCACTGACAACATTCACTCACTGACAACATTCACTGACAACATTCACTCACTGACAACATTCACTGACAACATTCACTCACTGACAACATTCACTGACAACATTCACTCACTGACAACATTCACTCACTGACAACATTCACTGACAACATTCACTCACTGACAACATTCACTGATAACATTCACTCACTGACAACATTCACTGACAACATTCACTGACAACATTCACTCACTGACAACATTCACTGACAACATTCACTCACTGACAACATTCACTCTCTGACAACATTCACTCACTGACAACATTCACTGACAACATTCACTCACTGATAACATTCACTCTCTGACAACATTCACTCACTGACAACATTCACTCACTGACAACATTCACTGACAACATTCACTGACAACATTCACTCACTGACAACATTCACTGACAACATTCACTCACTGACAACATTCACTGACAACATTCACTAACTGACAACATTCACTCACAGACAACATTCACTGACAACATTCACTCACTGACAACATTCACTCACTGACAACATTCACTCACTGACAACACTCACTGACAACATTCACTGACAACATTCACTGACAACATTCACTCTCTGACAACATTCACTGACAACATTCACTCACTGACAACATTCACTCACTGACAGCATTCACTGACAACATTCACTCACTGACAACATTCACTGACAACATTCACTCACTGACAATATTCACTGACAACATTCACTCACTGACAACATTCACTCACTGACAGCATTCACTGACAACATTCACTCACTGACAACATTCACTGACAACATTCACTCACTGACAACATTCACTGACAACATTCACTAACTGACAACATTCACTGACAACATTCACTCTCTGACAACATTCACTGACAACATTTACTGATAACATTCACTCTCTGACAACATTCAATGACAACATTCACTCTCTGACAACATTCACTGACAACATTCACTGACAACATTCACTCACTGACAACATTCACTCACTGACAACATTCACTCACTGACAACATTCACTGACAACATTCACTCACTGACAACATTCACTGACAACATTCACTCACTGACAACATTCACTGACACCATTCACTCACTGACAACATTCACTCACTGACAACATTCACTGACAACATTCACTAACTGATAACATTCACTCACAGACAACATTCACTGACAACATTCACTCACTGACAACATTCACTCACTGACAACATTCACTGACAACACTCACTGACAACATTCACTGACAACATTCACTGACAACATTCACTCTCTGACAACATTCACTGACAACATTCACTCACTGACAACATTCACTCACTGACAGCATTCACTGACAACATTCACTCACTGACAACATTCACTGACAACATTCACTGACAACATTCACTCACTGACAACATTCACTGACAACATTCACTCACTGACAATATTCACTGACAACATTCACTCACTGACAACATTCACTCACTGACAACATTCACTGACAACATTCACTCACTGACAACATTCACTGACAACATTCACTCACTGACAACATTCACTGACAACATTCACTAACTGACAACATTCACTGACAACATTCACTCTCTGACAACATTCACTGACAACATTTACTGATAACATTCACTCTCTGACAACATTCACTGACAACGTTCACTGACAACATTCACTCACTGACAACATTCACTCACTGACAACATTCACTGACAACATTCACTCACTGACAACATTCACTGACAACATTCACTCACTGACAACATTCACTGACAACATTCACTCACTGACAACATTCACTGACAACATTCACTCAATGACAACATTCACTGATAACATTCACTCACTGACAACATTCACTGACAACACTCACTGACAACATTGACTCACTTACAACACTCACTGACAACATTCACTCACTGACAACATTCACTCACTGACAACATTCACTGACAACATTCACTCACTGACAACATTCACTAACTGACAACATTCACTCACAGACAACATTCACTGACAACATTCACTCACTGACAACATTCACTCACTGACAACATTCACTCACTGACAACATTCACTGACAACATTCACTGACAACATTCACTCTCTGACAACATTCACTGACAACATTCACTGACAACATTCACTCACTGACAACATTCACTCACTGACAACATTCACTCACTGACAGCATTCACTGACAACATTCACTCACTGACAACATTCACTGACAACATTCACTCACTGACAACATTCACTGACAACATTCACTAACTGACAACATTCACTGACAACATTCACTCTCTGACAACATTCACTGACAACATTTACTGATAACATTCACTCTCTGACAACATTCACTGACAACATTCACTCTCTGACAACATTCACTGACAACGTTCACTGACAACATTCACTCACTGACAACATTCACTCACTGACAACATTCACTCACTGACAACATTCACTGACAACATTCACTCACTGACAACATTCACTGACAACATTCACTCAATGACAACATTCACTGATAACATTCACTCACTGACAACATTCACTGACAACACTCACTGACAACATTGACTCACTTACAACACTCACTGACAACATTCACTCACTGACAACATTCACTCACTGACAACATTCACTCACAGACAACATTCACTGACAACATTCACTCACTGACAACATTCACTCACTGACAACATTCACTCACTGACAACATTCACTGACAACATTCACTGACAACATTCACTCACTGACAACATTCACTCTCTGACAACATTCACTGACAACATTCACTGACAACATTCACTGACAACATTCACCCACTGACAACATTCACTGACAACATTCACTCACTGACAACATTCACTCACTGACAACATTCACTGACAACACTCACTGACAACATTCACTGACAACATTCACTGACAACATTCACTCTCTGACAACATTCACTCACTGACAACATTCACTCACTGACAGCATTCACTGACAACATTCACTCACTGACAACATTCACTGACAACATTCACTCACTGACAACATTCACTCACTGACAACATTCACTGACAACATTCACTGACAACATTCACTCACTGACATTCACTGACAACATTCACTCACTGACAGCATTCACTGACAACATTCACTCACTGACAACATTCACTGACAACATTCACTCACTGACAACATTCACTGACAACATTCACTCACTGACAATATTCACTGACAACATTCACTCACTGACAACATTCACTCACTGACAGCATTCACTGACAACATTCACTCACTGACAACATTCACTGACAACATTCACTCACTGACAACATTCACTGACAACATTCACTAACTGACAACATTCACTGACAACATTCACTCTCTGACAACATTCACTGACAACATTTACTGATAACATTCACTCTCTGACAACATTCACTGACAACATTCACTCTCTGACAACATTCACTGACAACATTCACTGACAACATTCACTCACTGACAACATTCACTCACTGACAACATTCACTCACTGACAACATTCACTGACAACATTCACTCACTGACAACATTCACTGACAACATTCACTCACTGACAACATTCACTGACAACATTCACTCACTGACAACATTCACTGACAACATTCACTCACTGACAACATTCACTGACAACACTCACTGACAACATTGACTCACTTACAACACTCACTGACAACATTCACTCACTGACAACATTCACTGACAACATTCACTCACTGACAACATTCACTGACAACACTCACTGACAACATTCACTCACTGACAACATTCACTGACAACATTCACTCACTGACAACATTCACTCACTGACAACATTCACTGACAACATTCACTCACTGACAACATTCACTCACAGACAACATTCACTGACAACATTCACTCACTGACAACATTCACTCACTGACAACATTCACTGACAACATTCACTGACAACATTCACTCACTGACAACATTCACTCTCTGACAACATTCACTGACAACATTCACTGACAACATTCACTGACAACATTCACTCACTGACAACATTCACTGACAACACTCACTGACAACATTCACTGACAACATTCACTAACTGACAACATTCACTGACAACATTCACTCTCTGACAACATTCACTGACAACATTTACTGATAACATTCACTCTCTGACAACATTCACTGACAACATTCACTCTCTGACAACATTCACTGACAACATTCACTGACAACATTCACTCACTGACAACATTCACTCACTGACAACATTCACTCACTGACAACATTCACTGACAACATTCACTCACTGACAACATTCACTGACAACATTCACTCACTGACAACATTCACTGACAACATTCACTCACTGACAACATTCACTGACAACATTCACTCACTGACAACATTCACTGACAACACTCACTGACAACATTGACTCACTTACAACACTCACTGACAACATTCACTCACTGACAACATTCACTGACAACATTCACTCACTGACAACATTCACTCACTGACAACATTCACTGACAACATTCACTAACTGATAACATTCACTCACAGACAACATTCACTCACTGACAACATTCACTCACTGACAACATTCACTCACTGACAACATTCACTGACAACATTCACTGACAACATTCACTCTCTGACAACATTCACTGACAACATTCACTCACTGACAACATTCACTCACTGACAGCATTCACTGACAACATTCACTCACTGACAACATTCACTGACAACATTCACTGACAACATTCACTCACTGACAACATTCACTGACAACATTCACTCACTGACAATATTCACTGACAACATTCACTCACTGACAACATTCACTCACTGACAGCATTCACTGACAACATTCACTCACTGACAACATTCACTGACAACATTCACTCACTGACAACATTCACTGACAACATTCACTAACTGACAACATTCACTGACAACATTCACTCTCTGACAACATTCACTGACAACATTTACTGATAACATTCACTCTCTGACAACATTCACTGACAACATTCACTCTCTGACAACATTCACTGACAACGTTCACTGACAACATTCACTCACTGACAACATTCACTCACTGACAACATTCACTCACTGACAACATTCACTCACTGACAAAATTCACTCACTGACAACATTCACTGACAACATTCACTGACAACATTCACTCACTGACAACATTCACACTCTGACAACATTCACTGACAACATTCACTGACAACATTCACTGACAACATTCACTCACTGACAGCATTCACTGACAACATTCACTCACTGACAACATTCACTGACAACATTCACTCACTGACAACATTCACTCACTGACAACATTCACTGACAACATTCACTCACTGACATTCACTGACAACATTCACTCACTGACAACATTCACTGACAACATTGACTCTCTGACAACATTCACTCACTGACAACATTCACTCACTGACAACATTCACTGACAACATTGACTCTGACAACATTCACTGACAACATTCACTCACTGACAACATTCACTCACTGACAACATTCACTGACAACATTGACTCTCTGACAACATTCACTCACTGACAACATTCACTCACTGACAACATTCACTGACAACATTGACTCTGACAACATTCACTGACAACATTCACTCACTGACAACATTCACTCACTGACAACATTCACTCACTGACAACATTCACTGACAACACTCACTGACAACATTCACTGACAACATTCACTGACAACATTCACTCTCTGACAACATTCACTGACAACATTCACTCACTGACAACATTCACTCACTGACAGCATTCACTCACTGACAACATTCACTGACAACATTCACTCACTGACAACATTCACTGACAACATTCACTCACTGACAACATTCACTGACAACATTCACTCACTGACAACATTCACTCTCTGACAACATTCACTCACTGACAACATTCACTGACAACATTCACTCACTGACAACATTCACTCTCTGACAACATTCACTCACTGACAACATTCACTCACTGACAACATTCACTGACAACATTCACTGACAACATTCACTCACTGACAACATTCACTGACAACATTCACTCACTGACAACATTCACTGACAACATTCACAAACTGACAACATTCACTCACAGACAACATTCAATGACAACATTCACTCACTGACAACATTCACTCACTGACAACATTCACTCACTGACAACACTCACTGACAACATTCACTGACAACATTCACTGACAACATTCACTCTCTGACAACATTCACTGACAACATTCACTCACTGACAACATTCACTCACTGACAGCATTCACTGACAACATTCACTCACTGACAACATTCACTGACAACATTCACTCACTGACAATATTCACTGACAACATTCACTCACTGACAACATTCACTCACTGACAGCATTCACTGACAACATTCACTCACTGACAACATTCACTGACAACATTCACTAACTGACAACATTCACTGACAACATTCACTCTCTGACAACATTCACTGACAACATTTACTGATAACATTCACTCTCTGACAACATTCACTGACATCATTCACTCTCTGACAACATTCACTGACAACATTCACTGACAACATTCACTCACTGACAACATTCACTCACTGACAACATTCACTCACTGACAACATTCACTGACAACATTCACTCACTGACAACATTCACTGACAACATTCACTCACTGACAACATTCACTCAATGACAACATTCACTGACAACATTCACTGACAACACTCACTGACAACATTGACTCACTTACAACACTCACTGACAACATTCACTCACTGACAACATTCACTCACTGACAACATTCACTGACAACATTCACTCACTGACAACATTCACTAACTGACAACATTCACTCACAGACAACATTCACTGACAACATTCACTCACTGACAACATTCACTGACAACATTCACTCACTGACAACATTCACTCACTGACAATATTCACTGACAACACTCACTGACAACATTCACTGACAACATTCACTGACAACATTCACTCTCTGACAACATTCACTCACTGACAACATTCACTCACTGACAGCATTCACTGACAACATTCACTCACTGACAACATTCACTGACAACATTCACTCACTGACAACATTCACTCACTGACAACATTCACTGACAACATTCACTGACAACATTCACTCACTGACATTCACTGACAACATTCACTCACTGACAACATTCACTGACAACACTCACTGACAACATTCACTGACAACATTCACTGACAACATTTACTCTCTGACAACATTCACTGACAACATTCACTCACTGACAACATTGACTCACTTACAACACTCACTGACAACATTCACTCACTGACAACATTCACTCACTGACAACATTCACTCACAGACAACATTCACTGACAACATTCACTCACTGACAACATTCACTCACTGACAACATTCACTCACTGACAACATTCACTGACAACATTCACTGACAACATTCACTCACTGACAACATTCACTCTCTGACAACATTCACTGACAACATTCACTGACAACATTCACTGACAACATTCACCCACTGACAACATTCACTGACAACATTCACTCACTGACAACATTCACTCACTGACAACATTCACTGACAACACTCACTGACAACATTCACTGACAACATTCACTGACAACATTCACTCTCTGACAACATTCACTCACTGACAACATTCACTCACTGACAGCATTCACTGACAACATTCACTCACTGACAACATTCACTGACAACATTCACTCACTGACAACATTCACTCACTGACAACATTCACTGACAACATTCACTGACAACATTCACTCACTGACATTCACTGACAACATTCACTCACTGACAGCATTCACTGACAACATTCACTCACTGACAACATTCACTGACAACATTCACTCACTGACAACATTCACTGACAACATTCACTCACTGACAATATTCACTGACAACATTCACTCACTGACAACATTCACTCACTGACAGCATTCACTGACAACATTCACTCACTGACAACATTCACTGACAACATTCACTCACTGACAACATTCACTGACAACATTCACTAACTGACAACATTCACTGACAACATTCACTCTCTGACAACATTCACTGACAACATTTACTGATAACATTCACTCTCTGACAACATTCACTGACAACATTCACTCTCTGACAACATTCACTGACAACATTCACTGACAACATTCACTCACTGACAACATTCACTCACTGACAACATTCACTCACTGACAACATTCACTGACAACATTCACTCACTGACAACATTCACTGACAACATTCACTCACTGACAACATTCACTGACAACATTCACTCACTGACAACATTCACTGACAACATTCACTCACTGACAACATTCACTGACAACACTCACTGACAACATTGACTCACTTACAACACTCACTGACAACATTCACTCACTGACAACATTCACTGACAACATTCACTCACTGACAACATTCACTGACAACACTCACTGACAACATTCACTCACTGACAACATTCACTGACAACATTCACTCACTGACAACATTCACTCACTGACAACATTCACTGACAACATTCACTCACTGACAACATTCACTCACAGACAACATTCACTGACAACATTCACTCACTGACAACATTCACTCACTGACAACATTCACTGACAACATTCACTGACAACATTCACTCACTGACAACATTCACTCTCTGACAACATTCACTGACAACATTCACTGACAACATTCACTGACAACATTCACTCACTGACAACATTCACTGACAACACTCACTGACAACATTCACTGACAACATTCACTAACTGACAACATTCACTGACAACATTCACTCTCTGACAACATTCACTGACAACATTTACTGATAACATTCACTCTCTGACAACATTCACTGACAACATTCACTCTCTGACAACATTCACTGACAACATTCACTGACAACATTCACTCACTGACAACATTCACTCACTGACAACATTCACTCACTGACAACATTCACTGACAACATTCACTCACTGACAACATTCACTGACAACATTCACTCACTGACAACATTCACTGACAACATTCACTCACTGACAACATTCACTGACAACATTCACTCACTGACAACATTCACTGACAACACTCACTGACAACATTGACTCACTTACAACACTCACTGACAACATTCACTCACTGACAACATTCACTGACAACATTCACTCACTGACAACATTCACTCACTGACAACATTCACTGACAACATTCACTAACTGATAACATTCACTCACAGACAACATTCACTCACTGACAACATTCACTCACTGACAACATTCACTCACTGACAACATTCACTGACAACATTCACTGACAACATTCACTCTCTGACAACATTCACTGACAACATTCACTCACTGACAACATTCACTCACTGACAGCATTCACTGACAACATTCACTCACTGACAACATTCACTGACAACATTCACTGACAACATTCACTCACTGACAACATTCACTGACAACATTCACTCACTGACAATATTCACTGACAACATTCACTCACTGACAACATTCACTCACTGACAGCATTCACTGACAACATTCACTCACTGACAACATTCACTGACAACATTCACTCACTGACAACATTCACTGACAACATTCACTAACTGACAACATTCACTGACAACATTCACTCTCTGACAACATTCACTGACAACATTTACTGATAACATTCACTCTCTGACAACATTCACTGACAACATTCACTCTCTGACAACATTCACTGACAACGTTCACTGACAACATTCACTCACTGACAACATTCACTCACTGACAACATTCACTCACTGACAACATTCACTCACTGACAAAATTCACTCACTGACAACATTCACTGACAACATTCACTGACAACATTCACTCACTGACAACATTCACACTCTGACAACATTCACTGACAACATTCACTGACAACATTCACTGACAACATTCACTCACTGACAGCATTCACTGACAACATTCACTCACTGACAACATTCACTGACAACATTCACTCACTGACAACATTCACTCACTGACAACATTCACTGACAACATTCACTCACTGACATTCACTGACAACATTCACTCACTGACAACATTCACTGACAACATTGACTCTCTGACAACATTCACTCACTGACAACATTCACTCACTGACAACATTCACTGACAACATTGACTCTGACAACATTCACTGACAACATTCACTCACTGACAACATTCACTCACTGACAACATTCACTGACAACATTGACTCTCTGACAACATTCACTCACTGACAACATTCACTCACTGACAACATTCACTGACAACATTGACTCTGACAACATTCACTGACAACATTCACTCACTGACAACATTCACTCACTGACAACATTCACTCACTGACAACATTCACTGACAACACTCACTGACAACATTCACTGACAACATTCACTGACAACATTCACTCTCTGACAACATTCACTGACAACATTCACTCACTGACAACATTCACTCACTGACAGCATTCACTCACTGACAACATTCACTGACAACATTCACTCACTGACAACATTCACTGACAACATTCACTCACTGACAACATTCACTGACAACATTCACTCACTGACAACATTCACTCTCTGACAACATTCACTCACTGACAACATTCACTGACAACATTCACTCACTGACAACATTCACTCTCTGACAACATTCACTCACTGACAACATTCACTCACTGACAACATTCACTGACAACATTCACTGACAACATTCACTCACTGACAACATTCACTGACAACATTCACTCACTGACAACATTCACTGACAACATTCACAAACTGACAACATTCACTCACAGACAACATTCAATGACAACATTCACTCACTGACAACATTCACTCACTGACAACATTCACTCACTGACAACACTCACTGACAACATTCACTGACAACATTCACTGACAACATTCACTCTCTGACAACATTCACTGACAACATTCACTCACTGACAACATTCACTCACTGACAGCATTCACTGACAACATTCACTCACTGACAACATTCACTGACAACATTCACTCACTGACAATATTCACTGACAACATTCACTCACTGACAACATTCACTCACTGACAGCATTCACTGACAACATTCACTCACTGACAACATTCACTGACAACATTCACTAACTGACAACATTCACTGACAACATTCACTCTCTGACAACATTCACTGACAACATTTACTGATAACATTCACTCTCTGACAACATTCACTGACATCATTCACTCTCTGACAACATTCACTGACAACATTCACTGACAACATTCACTCACTGACAACATTCACTCACTGACAACATTCACTCACTGACAACATTCACTGACAACATTCACTCACTGACAACATTCACTGACAACATTCACTCACTGACAACATTCACTCAATGACAACATTCACTGACAACATTCACTGACAACACTCACTGACAACATTGACTCACTTACAACACTCACTGACAACATTCACTCACTGACAACATTCACTCACTGACAACATTCACTGACAACATTCACTCACTGACAACATTCACTAACTGACAACATTCACTCACAGACAACATTCACTGACAACATTCACTCACTGACAACATTCACTGACAACATTCACTCACTGACAACATTCACTCACTGACAATATTCACTGACAACACTCACTGACAACATTCACTGACAACATTCACTGACAACATTCACTCTCTGACAACATTCACTCACTGACAACATTCACTCACTGACAGCATTCACTGACAACATTCACTCACTGACAACATTCACTGACAACATTCACTCACTGACAACATTCACTCACTGACAACATTCACTGACAACATTCACTGACAACATTCACTCACTGACATTCACTGACAACATTCACTCACTGACAACATTCACTGACAACACTCACTGACAACATTCACTGACAACATTCACTGACAACATTTACTCTCTGACAACATTCACTGACAACATTCACTCACTGACAGCATTCACTCACTGACAACATTCACTGACAACATTCACTCACTGACAACATTCACTGACAACATTCACTCACTGACAACATTCACTGACAACATTCACTCACTGACAACATTCACTGACAACACTCACTGACAACATTGACTCACAACACTCACTGACAACATTCACTCACTGACAACATTCACTGACAACATTCACTGACAACATTCACTCACTGACAACATTCACTGACAACATTCACTCACTGACAACATTCACTCACTGACAACATTCACTGACAACATTCACTCACTGACAACATTCACTCTCTGACAACATTCACTGACAACATTCACTGACAACATTCACTGACAAAATTCACTCACTGACAACATTCACTGACAACATTCACTCACTGACAACATTCACTCACTGACAACATTCACTCACTGACAACATTCACTGACAACACTCACTGACAACATTCACTGACAACATTCACTGACAACATTCACTCACTGACAACATTCACTCACTGACAGTATTCACTGACAACATTCACTCACTGACAACATTCACTGACAACATTCACTCACTGACAACATTCACTCACTGACAACATTCACTGACAACATTCACTCACTGACATTCACTGACAACATTCACTCACTGACAACATTCACTGACAACATTCACTCACTGACAACATTCACTCACTGACAACATTCACTGACAACATTGACTCTCTGACAACATTCACTGACAACATTCACTCACTGACAACATTCACTGACAACATTCACTCACTGACAACATTCACTGATAACATTCACTCACTGACAACATTCACTGACAACATTCACTCACTGACAACATTCACTCTCTGACAACATTCACTCACTGACAACACTCACTGACAACATTCACTCACTGACAACATTCACTCTCTGACAACATTCACTGACAACATTCACTGACAACATTCACTCACTGACAACATTCACTGACAACATTCACTCACTGACAACATTCACTCACTGACAACATTCACTGACAACACTCACTGACAACATTCACTGACAACATTCACTGACAACATTCACTCTCTGACAACATTCACTCACTGACAACATTCACTCACTGACAACATTCACTGACAACATTCACTCACTGACAACATTCACTCACTGACAACATTCACTGACAACATTCACTCACTGACATTCACTGACAACATTCACCGACTGACAACATTCACTGACAACATTCACTCACTGACAACATTCACTCACTGACAACATTCACTGACAACATTGACTCTCTGACAACATTCACTGACAACATTCACTCACTGACAACATTCACTGACAACATTCACTCACTGACAACATTCACTGATAACATTCACTCACTGACAACATTCACTGACAACATTCACTCACTGACAACATTCACTCTCTGACAACATTCACTCACTGACAACACTCACTGACAACATTCACTCACTGACAACATTCACTCTCTGACAACATTCACTGACAACATTCACTGACAACATTCACTCACTGACAACATTCACTGACAACATTCACTCACTGACAACATTCACTCACTGACAACATTCACTGACAACACTCACTGACAACATTCACTGACAACATTCACTGACAACATTCACTCTCTGACAACATTCACTCACTGACAACATTCACTCACTGACAGCATTCACTGACAACATTCACTCACTGACAACATTCACTGACAACATTCACTCACTGACAACATTCACTCACTGACAACATTCACTGACAACATTCACTCACTGACATTCACTGACAACATTGACTCACTGACAACATTCACTCACTGACAACATTCACTGACAACATTCACTCACTGACAACATTCACTGACAACATTCACTCACTGACAACATTCACTGACAACATTCACTCACTGACAACATTCACTGATAACATTCACTCACTGACAACATTCACTGACAACATTCACTCTCTGACAACATTCACTCACTGACAACACTCACTGACAACATTCACTCACTGACAACATTCACTCTCTGACAACATTCACTCACTGACAACACTCACTGACAACATTCACTCACTGACAACATTCACTGACAACATTCACTGACAACATTCACTCACTGACAACATTCACTGACAACATTCACTCACTGACAACATTCACTCTCTGACAACATTCACTCACTGACAACACTCACTGACAACATTCACTCACTGACAACATTCACTCACTGACAACATTCACTCACTGACAACATTCACTGACAACATTCACTCACTGACAACATTCACTGACAACATTCACTCACTGACAACATTCACTCAATGACAACATTCACTGACAACATTCACTGACAACACTCACTGACAACATTGACTCACTTACAACACTCACTGACAACATTCACTCACTGACAACATTCACTCACTGACAACATTCACTGACAACATTCACTCACTGACAACATTCACTAACTGACAACATTCACTCACAGACAACATTCACTGACAACATTCACTCACTGACAACATTCACTGACAACATTCACTCACTGACAACATTCACTCACTGACAATATTCACTGACAACACTCACTGACAACATTCACTGACAACATTCACTGACAACATTCACTCTCTGACAACATTCACTCACTGACAACATTCACTCACTGACAGCATTCACTGACAACATTCACTCACTGACAACATTCACTGACAACATTCACTCACTGACAACATTCACTCACTGACAACATTCACTGACAACATTCACTGACAACATTCACTCACTGACATTCACTGACAACATTCACTCACTGACAACATTCACTGACAACACTCACTGACAACATTCACTGACAACATTCACTGACAACATTTACTCTCTGACAACATTCACTGACAACATTCACTCACTGACAACATTCACTCACTGACAGCATTCACTCACTGACAACATTCACTGACAACATTCACTCACTGACAACATTCACTGACAACATTCACTCACTGACAACATTCACTGACAACATTCACTCACTGACAACATTCACTGACAACACTCACTGACAACATTGACTCACAACACTCACTGACAACATTCACTCACTGACAACATTCACTGACAACATTCACTGACAACATTCACTCACTGACAACATTCACTGACAACATTCACTCACTGACAACATTCACTCACTGACAACATTCACTGACAACATTCACTCACTGACAACATTCACTCTCTGACAACATTCACTGACAACATTCACTGACAACATTCACTGACAAAATTCACTCACTGACAACATTCACTGACAACATTCACTCACTGACAACATTCACTCACTGACAACATTCACTCACTGACAACATTCACTGACAACACTCACTGACAACATTCACTGACAACATTCACTGACAACATTCACTCACTGACAACATTCACTCACTGACAGCATTCACTGACAACATTCACTCACTGACAACATTCACTGACAACATTCACTCACTGACAACATTCACTCACTGACAACATTCACTGACAACATTCACTCACTGACATTCACTGACAACATTCACTCACTGACAACATTCACTGACAACATTCACTCACTGACAACATTCACTCACTGACAACATTCACTGACAACATTGACTCTCTGACAACATTCACTGACAACATTCACTCACTGACAACATTCACTGACAACATTCACTCACTGACAACATTCACTGATAACATTCACTCACTGACAACATTCACTGACAACATTCACTCACTGACAACATTCACTCTCTGACAACATTCACTCACTGACAACACTCACTGACAACATTCACTCACTGACAACATTCACTCTCTGACAACATTCACTGACAACATTCACTGACAACATTCACTGACAACATTCACTCACTGACAACATTCACTGACAACATTCACTCACTGACAACATTCACTCACTGACAACATTCACTGACAACACTCACTGACAACATTCACTGACAACATTCACTGACAACATTCACTCTCTGACAACATTCACTCACTGACAACATTCACTCACTGACAACATTCACTGACAACATTCACTCACTGACAACATTCACTCACTGACAACATTCACTGACAACATTCACTCACTGACATTCACTGACAACATTCACCGACTGACAACATTCACTGACAACATTCACTCACTGACAACATTCACTCACTGACAACATTCACTGACAACATTGACTCTCTGACAACATTCACTGACAACATTCACTCACTGACAACATTCACTGACAACATTCACTCACTGACAACATTCACTGATAACATTCACTCACTGACAACATTCACTGACAACATTCACTCACTGACAACATTCACTCTCTGACAACATTCACTCACTGACAACACTCACTGACAACATTCACTCACTGACAACATTCACTCTCTGACAACATTCACTGACAACATTCACTGACAACATTCACTCACTGACAACATTCACTGACAACATTCACTCACTGACAACATTCACTCACTGACAACATTCACTGACAACACTCACTGACAACATTCACTGACAACATTCACTGACAACATTCACTCTCTGACAACATTCACTCACTGACAACATTCACTCACTGACAGCATTAACTGACAACATTCACTCACTGACAACATTCACTGACAACATTCACTCACTGACAACATTCACTCACTGACAACATTCACTGACAACATTCACTCACTGACATTCACTGACAACATTGACTCACTGACAACATTCACTCACTGACAACATTCACTGACAACATTCACTCACTGACAACATTCACTGACAACATTCACTCACTGACAACATTCACTGATAACATTCACTCACTGACAACATTCACTGACAACATTCACTCTCTGACAACATTCACTCACTGACAACACTCACTGACAACATTCACTCACTGACAACATTCACTCTCTGACAACATTCACTCACTGACAACACTCACTGACAACATTCACTCACTGACAACATTCACTGACAACATTCACTGACAACATTCACTCACTGACAACATTCACTGACAACATTCACTCACTGACAACATTCACTCTCTGACAACATTCACTCACTGACAACACTCACTGACAACATTCACTCACTGACAACATTCACTGACAACATTCACTGACAACATTCACTCACTGACAACATTCACTCACTGACAACATTCACTGACAACATTGACTCTCTGACAACATTCACTGACAACATTCACTAACTGACAACATTCACTCACAGACAACATTCACTGACAACATTCACTCACTGACAACATTCACTCACTGACAACATTCACTCACTGACAACATTCACTGACAACATTCACTGACAACATTCACTCACTGACAACATTCACTCACTGACAGCATTCACTGACAACATTCACTGACAACATTCACTCACTGACAACATTCACTGACAACATTCACTCACTGACAACATTCACTGACAACATTCACTAACTGACAACATTCACTGACAACATTCACTCTCTGACAACATTTACTGATAACATTCACTCTCTGACAACATTCACTGACAACATTCACTCTCTGACAACATTCACTGACAACATTCACTGACAACATTCACTCACTGACAACATTCACTGACAACATTGACTCTCTGACAACATTCACTGACAACATTCACTAACTGACAACATTCACTCACAGACAACATTCACTGACAACATTCACTCACTGACAACATTCACTCACTGACAACATTCACTGACAACATTCACTCACTGACAACATTCACTGACAACATTCACTGACAACATTCACTCACTGACAACATTCACTCACTGACAACATTCACTGACAACATTCACTCACTGACAACATTCACTCTCTGACAACATTCACTCACTGACAACACTCACTCACTGACAACATTCACTGACAACATTCACTGACAACATTCACTCACTGACAACATTCACTGACAACATTCACTCACTGACAACATTCACTGACAACATTGACTCTCTGACAACATTCACTGACAACATTCACTCACTGACAACATTCACTCACTGACAACATTCACTGACAACATTCACTAACTGACAACATTCACTCACAGACAACATTCACTGACAACATTCACTCACTGACAACATTCACTCACTGACAACATTCACTGACAACACTCACTGACAACATTCACTGACAACATTCACTGACAACATTCACTCTCTGACAACATTCACTGACAACATTCACTCACTGACAACATTCACTCACTGACAGCATTCACTGACAACATTCACTCACTGACAACATTCACTGACAACATTCACTGACAACATTCACTCACTGACAACATTCACTGACAACATTCACTCACTGACAATATTCACTGACAACATTCACTCACTGACAACATTCACTCACTGACAGCATTCACTGACAACATTCACTCACTGACAACATTCACTGACAACATTCACTCACTGACAACATTCACTGACAACATTCACTAACTGACAACATTCACTGACAACATTCACTGACAGCATTCACTCACTGACAACATTCACTCTCTGACAACATTCACTGACAACATTTACTGATAACATTCACTCTCTGACAACATTCACTGACAACATTCACTCTCTGACAACATTCACTGACAACATTCACTAACAACATTCACTCACTGACAACATTCACTCACTGACAACATTCACTGACAACATTGACTCTCTGACAACATTCACTGACAACATTCACTAACTGACAACATTCACTCACAGACAACATTCACTGACAACATTCACTCACTGACAACATTCACTCACTGACAACATTCACTGACAACATTCACTCACTGACAACATTCACTGACAACATTCACTAACTGATAACATTCACTGACAACATTCACTGACAACATTCACTCACTGACAACATTCACTCACTGACAACATTCACTGACAACATTCACTCACTGACAACATTCACTGATAACATTCACTCACTGACAACATTCACTGACAACATTCACTGACAACATTCACTCACTGACAACATTCACTCACTGACAACATTCACTGACAACATTCACTCTCTGACAACATTCACTCACTGACAACACTCACTGACAACATTCACTCACTGACAACATTCACTGACAACATTCACTGACAACATTCACTCACTGACAACATTCACTCACTGACAACATTCACTGACAACATTGACTCTCTGACAACATTCACTGACAACATTCACTCACTGACAACATTCACTGACAACATTCACTCACTGACAACATTCACTGACAGCATTCACTCACTGACAACATTCACTGACAACATTCACTGACAACATTCACTCACTGACAACATTCACTCACTGACAACATTCACTGACAACATTCACTGACAACATTCACTCACTGACAACATTCACTGACAACATTCACTGACAACATTCACTAACTGATAACATTCACTGACAACATTCACTGACAACATTCACTCACTGACAACATTCACTCACTGACAACATTCACTGACAACATTCACTCACTGACAACATTCACTGATAACATTCACTCACTGACAACATTCACTGACAACATTCACTGACAACATTCACTCACTGACAACATTCACTCACTGACAACACTCACTGACAACATTCACTAACTGATAACATTCACTGACAACATTCACTGACAACATTCACTCACTGACAACATTCACTCACTGACAACATTCACTGACAACATTCACTCACTGACAACATTCACTGATAACATTCACTCACTGACAACATTCACTGACAACATTCACTGACAACATTCACTCACTGACAACATTCACTCACTGACAACATTCACTGACAACATTCACTCCCTGACAACATTCACTCACTGACAACATTCACTCACTGACAACATTCACTGACAACATTCACTCACTGACAACATTCACTCACTGACAACATTCACTGACAACATTCACTCACTGACAACATTCACTCACTGACAACATTCACTGACAACATTCACTCACTGACATTCACTGACAACATTCACTCACTGACAACATTCACTGACAACATTCACTCACTGACAACATTCACTGACAACATTGACTCTCTGACAACATTCACTGACAACATTCACTAACTGACAACATTCACTCACAGACAACATTCACTGACAACATTCACTCACTGACAACATTCACTCACTGACAACATTCACTGACAACATTCACTGACAACATTCACTGACAACATTCACTCACTGACAACATTCACTCACTGACAACATTCACTGACAACATTCACTGACAACATTCACTCACTGACAACATTCACTGACAACATTCACTCACTGACAACATTCACTGACAACACTCACTGACAACATTCACTGACAACATTCACTCTCTGACAACATTCACTCACTGACAACATTCACTCACTGACAGCATTCACTGACAACATTCACTCACTGACAACATTCACTGACAACATTCACTCACTGACAACATTCACTGACAACATTCACTGACAACATTCACTCACTGACAACATTCACTTACAACATTCACTCTCTGACAACATCCACTCACTGACAATATTCACTGACAACATTCACTCACTGACAGCATTCACTGACAACATTCACTCACTGACAACATTCACTGACAACATTCACTCACTGACAACATTCACTGACAACATTCACTGACAACATTCACTCACTGACAACATTCACTGACAACATTAACTGACAACATTCACTGACAACATTCACTCACTGACAACATTCACTCACTGACAACATTCACTGACAACATTCACTCACTGACAACATTCACTCTCTGACAACATTCACTCACTGACAACATTCACTGACAACATTCACTCACTGACAACATTCACTCTCTGACAACATTCACTCACTGACAACATTCACTGACAACATTCACTCACTGACAACATTCACTGACAACATTCACTCACTGACAACATTCACTGACAACATTCACTCACTGACAACATTCACTGACAACATTCACTAACTGACAACATTCACTCACAGACAACATTCACTGACAACATTCACTCACTGACAACATTCACTGACAACATTCACTCACTGACAACATTCACTCTCTGACAACATTCACTGACAACACTCACTGACAACATTCACTGACAACATTCACTGACAACATTCACTCTCTGACAACATTCACTCACTGACAACATTCACTCACTGACAGCATTCACTGACAACATTCACTCACTGACAACATTCACTGACAACATTCACTCACTGACAACATTCACTCACTGACAACATTCACTGACAACATTCACTGACAACATTCACTCACTGACATTCACTGACAACATTCACTCACTGACAACATTCACTGACAACATTCACTCACTGACAACATTCACTCACTGACAACATTCACTGACAACATTGACTCTCTGACAACATTCACTGACAACATTCACTAACTGACAACATTCACTCACAGACAACATTCACTGACAACATTCACTCACTGACAACATTCACTCACTGACAACATTCACTGACAACATTCACTCACTGACAACATTCACTGACAACATTCACTGACAACATTCACTCACTGACAACATTCACTCACTGACAACATTCACTGACAACATTCACTCACTGACAACATTCACTCTCTGACAACATTCACTCACTGACAACACTCACTGACAACATTCACTCACTGACAACATTCACTGACAACATTCACTGACAACATTCACTCACTGACAACATTCACTGACAACATTCACTCACTGACAACATTCACTCACTGACAACATTCACTGACAACATTGACTCTCTGACAACATTCACTGACAACATTCACTCACTGACAACATTCACTCACTGACAACATTCACTGACAACATTCACTAACTGACAACATTCACTCACAGACAACATTCACTCACTGACAACATTCACTCACTGACAACATTCACTCACTGACAACATTCACTCACTGACAACATTCACTGACAACACTCACTGACAACATTCACTGACAACATTCACTGACAACATTCACTCTCTGACAACTTTCACTGACAACATTCACTCACTGACAACATTCACTCACTGACAGCATTCACTGACAACATTCACTCACTGACAATATTCACTGACAACATTCACTCACTGACAACATTCACTCACTGACAGCATTCACTGACAACATTCACTCACTGACAACATTCACTCACTGACAACATTCACTGACAACATTCACTAACTGACAACATTCACTGACAACATTCACTCTCTGACAACATTCACTGACAACATTTACTGATAACATTCACTCTCTGACAACATTCACTGACAACATTCACTCTCTGACAACATTCACTAACAACATTCACTCACTGACAACATTCACTCACTGACAACATTCACTGACAACATTGACTCTCTGACAACATTCACTGACAACATTCACTAACTGACAACATTCACTCACAGACAACATTCACTGACAACATTCACTCACTGACAACATTCACTCACTGACAACATTCACTGACAACATTCACTCACTGACAACATTCACTGACAACATTCACTAACTGATAACATTCACTGACAACATTCACTGACAACATTCACTCACTGACAACATTCACTCACTGACAACTTTCACTGACAACATTCACTCACTGACAACATTCACTGACAACATTCACTCACTGACAACATTCACTCTCTGACAACATTCACTCACTGACAACACTCACTGACAACATTCACTCACTGACAACATTCACTGACAACATTCACTGACAACATTCACTCACTGACAACATTCACTGACAACATTCACTCACTGACAACATTCACTCACTGACAACATTCACTGACAACATTGACTCTCTGACAACATTCACTGACAACATTCACTCACTGACAACATTCACTGACAACATTCACTCACTGACAACATTCACTGACAACATTCACTCACTGACAACATTCACTGACAACATTCACTGACAACATTCACTCACTGACAACATTCACTCACTGACAACATTCACTGACAACATTCACTGACAACATTCACTCACTGACAACATTCATTGACAACATTCACTGACAACATTCACTAACTGATAACATTCACTGACAACATTCACTGACAACATTCACTCACTGACAACATTCACTCACTGACAACATTCACTGACAACATTCACTCACTGACAACATTCACTGATAACATTCACTCACTGACAACATTCACTGACAACATTCACTGACAACATTCACTCACTGACAACATTCACTCACTGACAACATTCACTGACAACATTCACTCACTGACAACATTCACTCACTGACAACATTCACTCACTGACAACATTCACTGACAACACTCACTGACAACATTCACTGACAACATTCACTGACAACATTCACTCTCTGACAACATTCACTGACAACATTCACTCACTGACAACATTCACTCACTGACAACATTCACTGACAACATTCACTCACTGACATTCACTGACAACATTCACTCACTGACAACATTCACTGACAACATTCACTCACTGACAACATTCACTCACTGACAACATTCACTGACAACATTGACTCTCTGACAACATTCACTGACAACATTCACTAACTGACAACATTCACTCACAGACAACATTCACTGACAACATTCACTCACTGACAACATTCACTCACTGACAACATTCACTGACAACATTCACTGACAACATTCACTCACTGACAACATTCACTCACTGACAACATTCACTGACAACATTCACTGACAACATTCACTCACTGACAACATTCACTGACAACATTCACTCACTGACAACATTCACTCTCTGACAACATTCACTCACTGACAACACTCACTGACAACATTCACTCACTGACAACATTCACTGACAACATTCACTGACAACATTCACTCACTGACAACATTCACTGACAACATTCACTCACTGACAACATTCACTCACTGACAACATTCACTGACAACATTGACTCTCTGACAACATTCACTGACAACATTCACTCACTGACAACATTCACTGACAACATTCACTCACTGACAACATTCACTGACAACATTCACTCACTGACAACATTCACTGACAACATTCACTGACAACATTCACTCACTGACAACATTCACTGACAACATTCACTGACAACATTCACTCACTGACAACATTCATTGACAACATTCACTGACAACATTCACTAACTGATAACATTCACTGACAACATTCACTGACAACATTCACTCACTGACAACATTCACTCACTGACAACATTCACTGACAACATTCACTCACTGACAACATTCACTGATAACATTCACTCACTGACAACATTCACTCTCTGACAACATTCACTCACTGACAACATTCACTGACAACATTCACTCACTGACAACATTCACTCTCTGACAACATTCACTCACTGACAACATTCACTCACTGACAACATTCACTCTCTGACAACATTCACTCACTGACAACATTCACTGACAACATTCACTCACTGACAACATTCACTCTCTGACAACATTCACTCACTGACAACATTCACTCACTGACAACATTCACTGACAACATTCACTGACAACATTCACTCACTGACAACATTCACTGACAACATTCACTCACTGACAACATTCACTGACAACATTCACAAACTGACAACATTCACTCACAGACAACATTCAATGACAACATTCACTCACTGACAACATTCACTCACTGACAACATTCACTCACTGACAACACTCACTGACAACATTCACTGACAACATTCACTGACAACATTCACTCTCTGACAACATTCACTGACAACATTCACTCACTGACAACATTCACTCACTGACAGCATTCACTGACAACATTCACTCACTGACAACATTCACTGACAACATTCACTCACTGACAATATTCACTGACAACATTCACTCACTGACAACATTCACTCACTGACAGCATTCACTGACAACATTCACTCACTGACAACATTCACTGACAACATTCACTAACTGACAACATTCACTGACAACATTCACTCTCTGACAACATTCACTGACAACATTTACTGATAACATTCACTCTCTGACAACATTCACTGACATCATTCACTCTCTGACAACATTCACTGACAACATTCACTGACAACATTCACTCACTGACAACATTCACTCACTGACAACATTCACTCACTGACAACATTCACTGACAACATTCACTCACTGACAACATTCACTGACAACATTCACTCACTGACAACATTCACTCAATGACAACATTCACTGACAACATTCACTGACAACACTCACTGACAACATTGACTCACTTACAACACTCACTGACAACATTCACTCACTGACAACATTCACTCACTGACAACATTCACTGACAACATTCACTCACTGACAACATTCACTAACTGACAACATTCACTCACAGACAACATTCACTGACAACATTCACTCACTGACAACATTCACTGACAACATTCACTCACTGACAACATTCACTCACTGACAATATTCACTGACAACACTCACTGACAACATTCACTGACAACATTCACTGACAACATTCACTCTCTGACAACATTCACTCACTGACAACATTCACTCACTGACAGCATTCACTGACAACATTCACTCACTGACAACATTCACTGACAACATTCACTCACTGACAACATTCACTCACTGACAACATTCACTGACAACATTCACTGACAACATTCACTCACTGACATTCACTGACAACATTCACTCACTGACAACATTCACTGACAACACTCACTGACAACATTCACTGACAACATTCACTGACAACATTTACTCTCTGACAACATTCACTGACAACATTCACTCACTGACAACATTCACTCACTGACAGCATTCACTCACTGACAACATTCACTGACAACATTCACTCACTGACAACATTCACTGACAACATTCACTCACTGACAACATTCACTGACAACATTCACTCACTGACAACATTCACTGACAACACTCACTGACAACATTGACTCACAACACTCACTGACAACATTCACTCACTGACAACATTCACTGACAACATTCACTGACAACATTCACTCACTGACAACATTCACTGACAACATTCACTCACTGACAACATTCACTCACTGACAACATTCACTGACAACATTCACTCACTGACAACATTCACTCTCTGACAACATTCACTGACAACATTCACTGACAACATTCACTGACAAAATTCACTCACTGACAACATTCACTGACAACATTCACTCACTGACAACATTCACTCACTGACAACATTCACTCACTGACAACATTCACTGACAACACTCACTGACAACATTCACTGACAACATTCACTGACAACATTCACTCACTGACAACATTCACTCACTGACAGCATTCACTGACAACATTCACTCACTGACAACATTCACTGACAACATTCACTCACTGACAACATTCACTCACTGACAACATTCACTGACAACATTCACTCACTGACATTCACTGACAACATTCACTCACTGACAACATTCACTGACAACATTCACTCACTGACAACATTCACTCACTGACAACATTCACTGACAACATTGACTCTCTGACAACATTCACTGACAACATTCACTCACTGACAACATTCACTGACAACATTCACTCACTGACAACATTCACTGATAACATTCACTCACTGACAACATTCACTGACAACATTCACTCACTGACAACATTCACTCTCTGACAACATTCACTCACTGACAACACTCACTGACAACATTCACTCACTGACAACATTCACTCTCTGACAACATTCACTGACAACATTCACTGACAACATTCACTCACTGACAACATTCACTGACAACATTCACTCACTGACAACATTCACTCACTGACAACATTCACTGACAACACTCACTGACAACATTCACTGACAACATTCACTGACAACATTCACTCTCTGACAACATTCACTCACTGACAACATTCACTCACTGACAACATTCACTGACAACATTCACTCACTGACAACATTCACTCACTGACAACATTCACTGACAACATTCACTCACTGACATTCACTGACAACATTCACCGACTGACAACATTCACTGACAACATTCACTCACTGACAACATTCACTCACTGACAACATTCACTGACAACATTGACTCTCTGACAACATTCACTGACAACATTCACTCACTGACAACATTCACTGACAACATTCACTCACTGACAACATTCACTGATAACATTCACTCACTGACAACATTCACTGACAACATTCACTCACTGACAACATTCACTCTCTGACAACATTCACTCACTGACAACACTCACTGACAACATTCACTCACTGACAACATTCACTCTCTGACAACATTCACTGACAACATTCACTGACAACATTCACTCACTGACAACATTCACTGACAACATTCACTCACTGACAACATTCACTCACTGACAACATTCACTGACAACACTCACTGACAACATTCACTGACAACATTCACTGACAACATTCACTCTCTGACAACATTCACTCACTGACAACATTCACTCACTGACAGCATTCACTGACAACATTCACTCACTGACAACATTCACTGACAACATTCACTCACTGACAACATTCACTCACTGACAACATTCACTGACAACATTCACTCACTGACATTCACTGACAACATTGACTCACTGACAACATTCACTCACTGACAACATTCACTGACAACATTCACTCACTGACAACATTCACTGACAACATTCACTCACTGACAACATTCACTGATAACATTCACTCACTGACAACATTCACTGACAACATTCACTCTCTGACAACATTCACTCACTGACAACACTCACTGACAACATTCACTCACTGACAACATTCACTCTCTGACAACATTCACTCACTGACAACACTCACTGACAACATTCACTCACTGACAACATTCACTGACAACATTCACTGACAACATTCACTCACTGACAACATTCACTGACAACATTCACTCACTGACAACATTCACTCTCTGACAACATTCACTCACTGACAACACTCACTGACAACATTCACTCACTGACAACATTCACTCACTGACAACATTCACTCACTGACAACATTCACTGACAACATTCACTCACTGACAACATTCACTGACAACATTCACTCACTGACAACATTCACTCAATGACAACATTCACTGACAACATTCACTGACAACACTCACTGACAACATTGACTCACTTACAACACTCACTGACAACATTCACTCACTGACAACATTCACTCACTGACAACATTCACTGACAACATTCACTCACTGACAACATTCACTAACTGACAACATTCACTCACAGACAACATTCACTGACAACATTCACTCACTGACAACATTCACTGACAACATTCACTCACTGACAACATTCACTCACTGACAATATTCACTGACAACACTCACTGACAACATTCACTGACAACATTCACTGACAACATTCACTCTCTGACAACATTCACTCACTGACAACATTCACTCACTGACAGCATTCACTGACAACATTCACTCACTGACAACATTCACTGACAACATTCACTCACTGACAACATTCACTCACTGACAACATTCACTGACAACATTCACTGACAACATTCACTCACTGACATTCACTGACAACATTCACTCACTGACAACATTCACTGACAACACTCACTGACAACATTCACTGACAACATTCACTGACAACATTTACTCTCTGACAACATTCACTGACAACATTCACTCACTGACAACATTCACTCACTGACAGCATTCACTCACTGACAACATTCACTGACAACATTCACTCACTGACAACATTCACTGACAACATTCACTCACTGACAACATTCACTGACAACATTCACTCACTGACAACATTCACTGACAACACTCACTGACAACATTGACTCACAACACTCACTGACAACATTCACTCACTGACAACATTCACTGACAACATTCACTGACAACATTCACTCACTGACAACATTCACTGACAACATTCACTCACTGACAACATTCACTCACTGACAACATTCACTGACAACATTCACTCACTGACAACATTCACTCTCTGACAACATTCACTGACAACATTCACTGACAACATTCACTGACAAAATTCACTCACTGACAACATTCACTGACAACATTCACTCACTGACAACATTCACTCACTGACAACATTCACTCACTGACAACATTCACTGACAACACTCACTGACAACATTCACTGACAACATTCACTGACAACATTCACTCACTGACAACATTCACTCACTGACAGCATTCACTGACAACATTCACTCACTGACAACATTCACTGACAACATTCACTCACTGACAACATTCACTCACTGACAACATTCACTGACAACATTCACTCACTGACATTCACTGACAACATTCACTCACTGACAACATTCACTGACAACATTCACTCACTGACAACATTCACTCACTGACAACATTCACTGACAACATTGACTCTCTGACAACATTCACTGACAACATTCACTCACTGACAACATTCACTGACAACATTCACTCACTGACAACATTCACTGATAACATTCACTCACTGACAACATTCACTGACAACATTCACTCACTGACAACATTCACTCTCTGACAACATTCACTCACTGACAACACTCACTGACAACATTCACTCACTGACAACATTCACTCTCTGACAACATTCACTGACAACATTCACTGACAACATTCACTGACAACATTCACTCACTGACAACATTCACTGACAACATTCACTCACTGACAACATTCACTCACTGACAACATTCACTGACAACACTCACTGACAACATTCACTGACAACATTCACTGACAACATTCACTCTCTGACAACATTCACTCACTGACAACATTCACTCACTGACAACATTCACTGACAACATTCACTCACTGACAACATTCACTCACTGACAACATTCACTGACAACATTCACTCACTGACATTCACTGACAACATTCACCGACTGACAACATTCACTGACAACATTCACTCACTGACAACATTCACTCACTGACAACATTCACTGACAACATTGACTCTCTGACAACATTCACTGACAACATTCACTCACTGACAACATTCACTGACAACATTCACTCACTGACAACATTCACTGATAACATTCACTCACTGACAACATTCACTGACAACATTCACTCACTGACAACATTCACTCTCTGACAACATTCACTCACTGACAACACTCACTGACAACATTCACTCACTGACAACATTCACTCTCTGACAACATTCACTGACAACATTCACTGACAACATTCACTCACTGACAACATTCACTGACAACATTCACTCACTGACAACATTCACTCACTGACAACATTCACTGACAACACTCACTGACAACATTCACTGACAACATTCACTGACAACATTCACTCTCTGACAACATTCACTCACTGACAACATTCACTCACTGACAGCATTAACTGACAACATTCACTCACTGACAACATTCACTGACAACATTCACTCACTGACAACATTCACTCACTGACAACATTCACTGACAACATTCACTCACTGACATTCACTGACAACATTGACTCACTGACAACATTCACTCACTGACAACATTCACTGACAACATTCACTCACTGACAACATTCACTGACAACATTCACTCACTGACAACATTCACTGACAACATTCACTCACTGACAACATTCACTGATAACATTCACTCACTGACAACATTCACTGACAACATTCACTCTCTGACAACATTCACTCACTGACAACACTCACTGACAACATTCACTCACTGACAACATTCACTCTCTGACAACATTCACTCACTGACAACACTCACTGACAACATTCACTCACTGACAACATTCACTGACAACATTCACTGACAACATTCACTCACTGACAACATTCACTGACAACATTCACTCACTGACAACATTCACTCTCTGACAACATTCACTCACTGACAACACTCACTGACAACATTCACTCACTGACAACATTCACTGACAACATTCACTGACAACATTCACTCACTGACAACATTCACTCACTGACAACATTCACTGACAACATTGACTCTCTGACAACATTCACTGACAACATTCACTAACTGACAACATTCACTCACAGACAACATTCACTGACAACATTCACTCACTGACAACATTCACTCACTGACAACATTCACTCACTGACAACATTCACTGACAACATTCACTGACAACATTCACTCACTGACAACATTCACTCACTGACAGCATTCACTGACAACATTCACTGACAACATTCACTCACTGACAACATTCACTGACAACATTCACTCACTGACAACATTCACTGACAACATTCACTAACTGACAACATTCACTGACAACATTCACTCTCTGACAACATTTACTGATAACATTCACTCTCTGACAACATTCACTGACAACATTCACTCTCTGACAACATTCACTGACAACATTCACTGACAACATTCACTCACTGACAACATTCACTGACAACATTGACTCTCTGACAACATTCACTGACAACATTCACTAACTGACAACATTCACTCACAGACAACATTCACTGACAACATTCACTCACTGACAACATTCACTCACTGACAACATTCACTGACAACATTCACTCACTGACAACATTCACTGACAACATTCACTGACAACATTCACTCACTGACAACATTCACTCACTGACAACATTCACTGACAACATTCACTCACTGACAACATTCACTCTCTGACAACATTCACTCACTGACAACACTCACTCACTGACAACATTCACTGACAACATTCACTGACAACATTCACTCACTGACAACATTCACTGACAACATTCACTCACTGACAACATTCACTGACAACATTGACTCTCTGACAACATTCACTGACAACATTCACTCACTGACAACATTCACTCACTGACAACATTCACTGACAACATTCACTAACTGACAACATTCACTCACAGACAACATTCACTGACAACATTCACTCACTGACAACATTCACTCACTGACAACATTCACTGACAACACTCACTGACAACATTCACTGACAACATTCACTGACAACATTCACTCTCTGACAACATTCACTGACAACATTCACTCACTGACAACATTCACTCACTGACAGCATTCACTGACAACATTCACTCACTGACAACATTCACTGACAACATTCACTGACAACATTCACTCACTGACAACATTCACTGACAACATTCACTCACTGACAATATTCACTGACAACATTCACTCACTGACAACATTCACTCACTGACAGCATTCACTGACAACATTCACTCACTGACAACATTCACTGACAACATTCACTCACTGACAACATTCACTGACAACATTCACTAACTGACAACATTCACTGACAACATTCACTGACAGCATTCACTCACTGACAACATTCACTCTCTGACAACATTCACTGACAACATTTACTGATAACATTCACTCTCTGACAACATTCACTGACAACATTCACTCTCTGACAACATTCACTGACAACATTCACTAACAACATTCACTCACTGACAACATTCACTCACTGACAACATTCACTGACAACATTGACTCTCTGACAACATTCACTGACAACATTCACTAACTGACAACATTCACTCACAGACAACATTCACTGACAACATTCACTCACTGACAACATTCACTCACTGACAACATTCACTGACAACATTCACTCACTGACAACATTCACTGACAACATTCACTAACTGATAACATTCACTGACAACATTCACTGACAACATTCACTCACTGACAACATTCACTCACTGACAACATTCACTGACAACATTCACTCACTGACAACATTCACTGATAACATTCACTCACTGACAACATTCACTGACAACATTCACTGACAACATTCACTCACTGACAACATTCACTCACTGACAACATTCACTGACAACATTCACTCTCTGACAACATTCACTCACTGACAACACTCACTGACAACATTCACTCACTGACAACATTCACTGACAACATTCACTGACAACATTCACTCACTGACAACATTCACTCACTGACAACATTCACTGACAACATTGACTCTCTGACAACATTCACTGACAACATTCACTCACTGACAACATTCACTGACAACATTCACTCACTGACAACATTCACTGACAGCATTCACTCACTGACAACATTCACTGACAACATTCACTGACAACATTCACTCACTGACAACATTCACTCACTGACAACATTCACTGACAACATTCACTGACAACATTCACTCACTGACAACATTCACTGACAACATTCACTGACAACATTCACTAACTGATAACATTCACTGACAACATTCACTGACAACATTCACTCACTGACAACATTCACTCACTGACAACATTCACTGACAACATTCACTCACTGACAACATTCACTGATAACATTCACTCACTGACAACATTCACTGACAACATTCACTGACAACATTCACTCACTGACAACATTCACTCACTGACAACACTCACTGACAACATTCACTAACTGATAACATTCACTGACAACATTCACTGACAACATTCACTCACTGACAACATTCACTCACTGACAACATTCACTGACAACATTCACTCACTGACAACATTCACTGATAACATTCACTCACTGACAACATTCACTGACAACATTCACTGACAACATTCACTCACTGACAACATTCACTCACTGACAACATTCACTGACAACATTCACTCACTGACAACATTCACTCACTGACAACATTCACTCACTGACAACATTCACTGACAACATTCACTCACTGACAACATTCACTCACTGACAACATTCACTGACAACATTCACTCACTGACAACATTCACTCACTGACAACATTCACTGACAACATTCACTCACTGACATTCACTGACAACATTCACTCACTGACAACATTCACTGACAACATTCACTCACTGACAACATTCACTGACAACATTGACTCTCTGACAACATTCACTGACAACATTCACTAACTGACAACATTCACTCACAGACAACATTCACTGACAACATTCACTCACTGACAACATTCACTCACTGACAACATTCACTGACAACATTCACTGACAACATTCACTGACAACATTCACTCACTGACAACATTCACTCACTGACAACATTCACTGACAACATTCACTGACAACATTCACTCACTGACAACATTCACTGACAACATTCACTCACTGACAACATTCACTGACAACACTCACTGACAACATTCACTGACAACATTCACTCTCTGACAACATTCACTCACTGACAACATTCACTCACTGACAGCATTCACTGACAACATTCACTCACTGACAACATTCACTGACAACATTCACTCACTGACAACATTCACTGACAACATTCACTGACAACATTCACTCACTGACAACATTCACTTACAACATTCACTCTCTGACAACATCCACTCACTGACAATATTCACTGACAACATTCACTCACTGACAGCATTCACTGACAACATTCACTCACTGACAACATTCACTGACAACATTCACTCACTGACAACATTCACTGACAACATTCACTGACAACATTCACTCACTGACAACATTCACTGACAACATTAACTGACAACATTCACTGACAACATTCACTCACTGACAACATTCACTCACTGACAACATTCACTGACAACATTCACTCACTGACAACATTCACTCTCTGACAACATTCACTCACTGACAACATTCACTGACAACATTCACTCACTGACAACATTCACTCTCTGACAACATTCACTCACTGACAACATTCACTGACAACATTCACTCACTGACAACATTCACTGACAACATTCACTCACTGACAACATTCACTGACAACATTCACTCACTGACAACATTCACTGACAACATTCACTAACTGACAACATTCACTCACAGACAACATTCACTGACAACATTCACTCACTGACAACATTCACTGACAACATTCACTCACTGACAACATTCACTCTCTGACAACATTCACTGACAACACTCACTGACAACATTCACTGACAACATTCACTGACAACATTCACTCTCTGACAACATTCACTCACTGACAACATTCACTCACTGACAGCATTCACTGACAACATTCACTCACTGACAACATTCACTGACAACATTCACTCACTGACAACATTCACTCACTGACAACATTCACTGACAACATTCACTGACAACATTCACTCACTGACATTCACTGACAACATTCACTCACTGACAACATTCACTGACAACATTCACTCACTGACAACATTCACTCACTGACAACATTCACTGACAACATTGACTCTCTGACAACATTCACTGACAACATTCACTAACTGACAACATTCACTCACAGACAACATTCACTGACAACATTCACTCACTGACAACATTCACTCACTGACAACATTCACTGACAACATTCACTCACTGACAACATTCACTGACAACATTCACTGACAACATTCACTCACTGACAACATTCACTCACTGACAACATTCACTGACAACATTCACTCACTGACAACATTCACTCTCTGACAACATTCACTCACTGACAACACTCACTGACAACATTCACTCACTGACAACATTCACTGACAACATTCACTGACAACATTCACTCACTGACAACATTCACTGACAACATTCACTCACTGACAACATTCACTCACTGACAACATTCACTGACAACATTGACTCTCTGACAACATTCACTGACAACATTCACTCACTGACAACATTCACTCACTGACAACATTCACTGACAACATTCACTAACTGACAACATTCACTCACAGACAACATTCACTCACTGACAACATTCACTCACTGACAACATTCACTCACTGACAACATTCACTCACTGACAACATTCACTGACAACACTCACTGACAACATTCACTGACAACATTCACTGACAACATTCACTCTCTGACAACTTTCACTGACAACATTCACTCACTGACAACATTCACTCACTGACAGCATTCACTGACAACATTCACTCACTGACAATATTCACTGACAACATTCACTCACTGACAACATTCACTCACTGACAGCATTCACTGACAACATTCACTCACTGACAACATTCACTCACTGACAACATTCACTGACAACATTCACTAACTGACAACATTCACTGACAACATTCACTCTCTGACAACATTCACTGACAACATTTACTGATAACATTCACTCTCTGACAACATTCACTGACAACATTCACTCTCTGACAACATTCACTAACAACATTCACTCACTGACAACATTCACTCACTGACAACATTCACTGACAACATTGACTCTCTGACAACATTCACTGACAACATTCACTAACTGACAACATTCACTCACAGACAACATTCACTGACAACATTCACTCACTGACAACATTCACTCACTGACAACATTCACTGACAACATTCACTCACTGACAACATTCACTGACAACATTCACTAACTGATAACATTCACTGACAACATTCACTGACAACATTCACTCACTGACAACATTCACTCACTGACAACTTTCACTGACAACATTCACTCACTGACAACATTCACTGACAACATTCACTCACTGACAACATTCACTCTCTGACAACATTCACTCACTGACAACACTCACTGACAACATTCACTCACTGACAACATTCACTGACAACATTCACTGACAACATTCACTCACTGACAACATTCACTGACAACATTCACTCACTGACAACATTCACTCACTGACAACATTCACTGACAACATTGACTCTCTGACAACATTCACTGACAACATTCACTCACTGACAACATTCACTGACAACATTCACTCACTGACAACATTCACTGACAACATTCACTCACTGACAACATTCACTGACAACATTCACTGACAACATTCACTCACTGACAACATTCACTCACTGACAACATTCACTGACAACATTCACTGACAACATTCACTCACTGACAACATTCATTGACAACATTCACTGACAACATTCACTAACTGATAACATTCACTGACAACATTCACTGACAACATTCACTCACTGACAACATTCACTCACTGACAACATTCACTGACAACATTCACTCACTGACAACATTCACTGATAACATTCACTCACTGACAACATTCACTGACAACATTCACTGACAACATTCACTCACTGACAACATTCACTCACTGACAACATTCACTGACAACATTCACTCACTGACAACATTCACTCACTGACAACATTCACTCACTGACAACATTCACTGACAACACTCACTGACAACATTCACTGACAACATTCACTGACAACATTCACTCTCTGACAACATTCACTGACAACATTCACTCACTGACAACATTCACTCACTGACAACATTCACTGACAACATTCACTCACTGACATTCACTGACAACATTCACTCACTGACAACATTCACTGACAACATTCACTCACTGACAACATTCACTCACTGACAACATTCACTGACAACATTGACTCTCTGACAACATTCACTGACAACATTCACTAACTGACAACATTCACTCACAGACAACATTCACTGACAACATTCACTCACTGACAACATTCACTCACTGACAACATTCACTGACAACATTCACTGACAACATTCACTCACTGACAACATTCACTCACTGACAACATTCACTGACAACATTCACTGACAACATTCACTCACTGACAACATTCACTGACAACATTCACTCACTGACAACATTCACTCTCTGACAACATTCACTCACTGACAACACTCACTGACAACATTCACTCACTGACAACATTCACTGACAACATTCACTGACAACATTCACTCACTGACAACATTCACTGACAACATTCACTCACTGACAACATTCACTCACTGACAACATTCACTGACAACATTGACTCTCTGACAACATTCACTGACAACATTCACTCACTGACAACATTCACTGACAACATTCACTCACTGACAACATTCACTGACAACATTCACTCACTGACAACATTCACTGACAACATTCACTGACAACATTCACTCACTGACAACATTCACTCACTGACAACATTCACTGACAACATTCACTGACAACATTCACTCACTGACAACATTCATTGACAACATTCACTGACAACATTCACTAACTGATAACATTCACTGACAACATTCACTGACAACATTCACTCACTGACAACATTCACTCACTGACAACATTCACTGACAACATTCACTCACTGACAACATTCACTGATAACATTCACTCACTGACAACATTCACTGACAACATTCACTGACAACATTCACTCACTGACAACATTCACTCACTGACAACATTCACTGACAACATTCACTCACTGACAACATTTACTCACTGACAACATTCACTCACTGACAACATTCACTGACAACACTCACTGACAACATTCACTGACAACATTCACTGACAACATTCACTCTCTGACAACATTCACTGACAACATTCACTCACTGACAACATTCACTCACTGACAACATTCACTGACAACATTCACTCACTGACATTCACTGACAACATTCACTCACTGACAACATTCACTGACAACATTCACTCACTGACAACATTCACTCACTGACAACATTCACTGACAACATTGACTCTCTGACAACATTCACTGACAACATTCACTAACTGACAACATTCACTCACAGACAACATTCACTGACAACATTCACTCACTGACAACATTCACTCACTGACAACATTCACTGACAACATTCACTGACAACATTCACTCACTGACAACATTCACTCACTGACAACATTCACTGACAACATTCACTGACAACATTCACTCACTGACAACATTCACTGACAACATTCACTCACTGACAACATTCACTGACAACACTCACTGACAACATTCACTGACAACATTCACTCTCTGACAACATTCACTCACTGACAACATTCACTCACTGACAGCATTCACTGACAACATTCACTCACTGACAACATTCACTGACAACATTCACTCACTGACAACATTCACTGACAACATTCACTGACAACATTCACTCACTGACAACATTCACTTACAACATTCACTCTCTGACAACATCCACTCACTGACAATATTCACTGACAACATTCACTCACTGACAGCATTCACTGACAACATTCACTCACTGACAACATTCACTGACAACATTCACTCACTGACAACATTCACTGACAACATTCACTGACAACATTCACTCACTGACAACATTCACTGACAACATTCACTGACAACATTCACTCACTGACAACATTCACTGACAACATTAACTGACAACATTCACTGACAACATTCACTCACTGACAACATTCACTCACTGACAACATTCACTGACAACATTCACTCACTGACAACATTCACTCTCTGACAACATTCACTCACTGACAACATTCACTGACAACATTCACTCACTGACAACATTCACTCTCTGACAACATTCACTCACTGACAACATTCACTGACAACATTCACTCACTGACAACATTCACTGACAACATTCACTCACTGACAACATTCACTGACAACATTCACTCACTGACAACATTCACTCACTGACAACATTCACTGACAACATTGACTCTCTGACAACATTCACTGACATCATTCACTCACTGACAACATTCACTCACTGACAACATTCACTGACAACATTCACTAACTGACAACATTCACTCACAGACAACATTCACTGACAACATTCACTCACTGACAACATTCACTGACAACATTCACTCACTGACAACATTCACTCTCTGACAACATTCACTGACAACACTCACTGACAACATTCACTGACAACATTCACTGACAACATTCACTCTCTGACAACATTCACTCACTGACAACATTCACTCACTGACAGCATTCACTGACAACATTCACTCACTGACAACATTCACTGACAACATTCACTCACTGACAACATTCACTGACAACATTCACTGACAACATTCACTCACTGACATTCACTGACAACATTCACTCACTGACAACATTCACTGACAACATTCACTCACTGACAACATTCACTCACTGACAACATTCACTGACAACATTGACTCTCTGACAACATTCACTGACAACATTCACTAACTGACAACATTCACTCACAGACAACATTCACTGACAACATTCACTCACTGACAACATTCACTCACTGACAACATTCACTGACAACATTCACTCACTGACAACATTCACTGACAACATTCACTAACTGACAACATTCACTGACAACATTCACTCACTGACAACATTCACTCACTGACAACATTCACTGACAACATTCACTCACTGACAACATTCACTGATAACATTCACTCACTGACAACATTCACTGACAACATTCACTGACAACATTCACTGTCAACATTCACTCACTGACAACATTCACTCACTGACAACATTCACTGACAACATTCACTCACTGACAACATTCACTGACAACATTCACTCACTGACAGCATTCACTGACAACATTCACTCACTGACAACATTCACTGACAACATTCACTCACTGACAACATTCACTGACCACATTCACTCACTGACAACATTCACTCTCTGACAACATTCACTCACTGACAATATTCACTGACAACATTCACTCACTGACAGCATTCACTGACAACATTCACTCACTGACAACATTCACTGACAACATTCACTCACTGACAACATTCACTGACAACATTCACTCACTGACAACATTCACTGACAACATTCACTCACAGACAACATTCACTGACAACATTCACTGACAACATTCACTCACTGACAACATTCACTCTCTGACAACATTCACTCACTGACAACATTCACTGACAACATTCACTGACAACATTCACTCACTAACAACATTCACTCACTGACAACATTCACTCACTGATAACATTCACTGACAACATTCACTGACAACATTCACTCACTGACAACATTCACTCACTGACAACATTCACTGACAACATTCACTCACTGACAACATTCACTGACAACATTCACTCACTGACAACATTCACTGACAACATTAACTGACAACATTCACTGACAACATTCACTCACTGACAACATTCACTCACTGACAACATTCACTGACAACATTCACTCACTGACAACATTCACTCTCTGACAACATTCACTGACAACATTCACTCACTGACAACATTCACTCACTGACAACATTCACTGACAACATTCACTGACAACATTCACTCACTGACATTCACTGACAACATTCACTCACTGACAACATTCACTGACAACATTCACTCACTGACAACATTCACTCACTGACAACATTCACTGACAACATTGACTCTCTGACAACATTCACTGACAACATTCACTAACTGACAACATTCACTCACAGACAACATTCACTGACAACATTCACTCACTGACAACATTCACTCACTGACAACATTCACTGACAACATTCACTCACTGACAACATTCACTGACAACATTCACTAACTGATAACATTCACTGACAACATTCACTGACAACATTCACTCACTGACAACATTCACTCACTGACAACATTCACTGATAACATTCACTCACTGACAACATTCACTGACAACATTCACTGACAACATTCACTCACTGACAACATTCACTCACTGACAACATTCACTGACAACATTCACTCACTGACAACATTCACTCTCTGACAACATTCACTCACTGACAACACTCACTGACAACATTCACTCACTGACAACATTCACTGACAACATTCACTGACAACATTCACTCACTGACAACATTCACTGACAACATTCACTCACTGACAACATTCACTCACTGACAACATTCACTGACAACATTGACTCTCTGACAACATTCACTGACAACATTCACTCACTGACAACATTCACTCACTGACAACATTCACTGACAACATTCACTAACTGACAACATTCACTCACAGACAACATTCACTGACAACATTCACTCAGTGACAACATTCACTCACTGACAACATTCACTCACTGACAACATTCACTGACAACACTCACTGACAACATTCACTGACAACATTCACTGACAACATTCACTCTCTGACAACATTCACTGACAACATTCACTCACTGACAACATTCACTCACTGACAGCATTCACTCACTGACAACATTCACTGACAACATTCACTCACTGACAACATTCACTGACAACATTCACTCACTGACAACATTCACTGACAACATTCACTCACTGACAACATTCACTGACAACATTCACTCACTGACAACATTCACTCACTGACAACATTCACTGACAACATTCACTCACTGACAACATTCACTGACAACATTCACTCACTGACAACATTCACTCACTGACAGCATTCACTCACTGACAACATTCACTGACAACATTCACTCACTGACAACATTCACTGACAACATTCACTCACTGACAACATTCACTCACTGACAACATTCACTGATAACATTCACTCTCTGACAACATTCACTGACAACATTCACTGACAACATTCACTCACTGACAACATTCACTCACTGACAACATTCACTGACAACATTGACTCTCTGACAACATTCACTGACAACATTCACTAACTGACAACATTCACTCACAGACAACATTCACTGACAACATTCACTCACTGACAACATTCACTCACTGACAACATTCACTGACAACATTCACTCACTGACAACATTCACTGACAACATTCACTGACAACATTCACTCACTGACAACATTCACTGACAACATTCACTCACTGACAACATTCACTCACTGACAGCATTCACTCACTGACAACATTCACTGACAACATTCACTCACTGACAACATTCACTGACAACATTCACTCACTGACAACATTCACTCACTGACAACATTCACTGATAACATTCACTCTCTGACAACATTCACTGACAACATTCACTGACAACATTCACTCACTGACAACATTCACTCACTGACAACATTCACTGACAACATTGACTCTCTGACAACATTCACTGACAACATTCACTAACTGACAACATTCACTCACAGACAACATTCACTGACAACATTCACTCACTGACAACATTCACTCACTGACAACATTCACTGACAACATTCACTCACTGACAACATTCACTGACAACATTCACTGACAACATTCACTGACAACATTCACTCACTGACAACATTCACTCACTGACAACATTCACTGATAACATTCACTCACTGACAACATTCACTGACAACATTCACTGACAACATTCACTCACTGACAACATTCACTCACTGACAACATTCACTGACAACATTCACTCACTGACAACATTCACTCTCTGACAACATTCACTCACTGACAACACTCACTGACAACATTCACTCACTGACAACATTCACTGACAACATTCACTGACAACATTCACTCACTGACAACATTCACTGACAACATTCACTCACTGACAACATTCACTCACTGACAACATTCACTGACAACATTGACTCTCTGACAACATTCACTGACAACATTCACTCACTGACAACATTCACTCACTGACAACATTCACTGACAACATTCACTAACTGACAACATTCACTCACAGACAACATTCACTGACAACATTCACTCACTGACAACATTCACTCACTGACAACATTCACTCACTGACAACATTCACTGACAACACTCACTGACAACATTCACTGACAACATTCACTGACAACATTCACTCTCTGACAACATTCACTGACAACATTCACTCACTGACAACATTCACTCACTGACAGCATTCACTCACTGACAACATTCACTGACAACATTCACTCACTGACAACATTCACTGACAACATTCACTCACTGACAACATTCACTGACAACATTCACTCACTGACAACATTCACTCACTGACAACATTCACTGACAACATTCACTCACTGACAACATTCACTGATAACATTCACTCACTGACAACATTCACTGACAACATTCACTCACTGACAACATTCACTCACTGACAGCATTCACTCACTGACAACATTCACTGACAACATTCACTCACTGACAACATTCACTGACAACATTCACTCACTGACAACATTCACTCACTGACAACATTCACTGACAACATTCACTCACTGACAACATTCACTCTCTGACAACATTCACTCACTGACAACATTCACTGACAACATTCACTCACTGACAACATTCACTCTCTGACAACATTCACTCACTGACAACATTCACTCACTGACAACATTCACTGAGAACATTCACTCACTGACAACATTCACTCTCTGACAACATTCACTCACTGACAACATTCACTCACTGACAACATTCACTGACAACATTCACTGACAACATTCACTCACTGACAACATTCACTGACAACATTCACTCACTGACAACATTCACTCACTGACAACATTCACTGACAACATTGACTCTCTGACAACATTCACTGACAACATTCACTCACTGACAACATTCACTCACTGACAACATTCACTGACAACATTCACTCACTGACAACATTCACTAACTGACAACATTCACTCACAGACAACATTCACTGACAACATTCACTCACTGACAACATTCACTCACTGACAACATTCACTGACAACACTCACTGACAACATTCACTGACAACATTCACTGACAACATTCACTCTCTGACAACATTCACTGACAACATTCACTCACTGACAACATTCACTCACTGACAGCATTCACTGACAACATTCACTCACTGACAACATTCACTGACAACATTCACTGACAACATTCACTCACTGACAACATTCACTGACAACATTCACTCACTGACAATATTCACTGACAACATTCACTCACTGACAACATTCACTCACTGACAGCATTCACTGACAACATTCACTCACTGACAACATTCACTGACAACATTCACTCACTGACAACATTCACTGACAACATTCACTAACTGACAACATTCACTGACAACATTCACTCACTGACAACATTCACTGACAACATTTACTGATAACATTCACTCTCTGACAACATTCACTGACAACATTCACTCTCTGACAACATTCACTGACAACGTTCACTGACAACATTCACTCACTGACAACATTCACTCACTGACAACATTCACTCACTGACAACATTCACTTACAACATTCACTCACTGACAACATTCACTGACAACATTCACTCACTGACAACATTCACTGACAACATTCACTCACTGACAACATTCACTGACAACATTCACTCACTGACAACATTCACTGATAACATTCACTCACTGACAACATTCACTGACAACACTCACTGACAACATTGACTCACTTACAACACTCACTGACAACATTCACTCACTGACAACATTCACTCACTGACAACATTCACTGACAACATTCACTCACTGACAACATTCACTAACTGACAACATTCACTCACAGACAACATTCACTGACAACATTCACTCACTGACAACATTCACTCACTGACAACATTCACTCACTGACAACATTCACTGACAACATTCACTGACAACATTCACTCACTGACAACATTCACTCACTGACAACATTCACTCACTGACAACATTCACTGACAACATTCACTCACTGACAACATTCACTCTCTGACAACATTCACTCACTGACAACATTCACTGACAACATTCACTCACTGACAACATTCACTCTCTGACAACATTCACTCACTGACAACATTCACTCACTGACAACATTCACTGAGAACATTCACTCACTGACAACATTCACTCTCTGACAACATTCACTCACTGACAACATTCACTCACTGACAACATTCACTGACAACATTCACTGACAACATTCACTCACTGACAACATTCACTGACAACATTCACTCACTGACAACATTCACTCACTGACAACATTCACTGACAACATTGACTCTCTGACAACATTCACTGACAACATTCACTCACTGACAACATTCACTCACTGACAACATTCACTGACAACATTCACTCACTGACAACATTCACTAACTGACAACATTCACTCACAGACAACATTCACTGACAACATTCACTCACTGACAACATTCACTCACTGACAACATTCACTGACAACACTCACTGACAACATTCACTGACAACATTCACTGACAACATTCACTCACTGACAACATTCACTGACAACATTCACTCACTGACAACATTCACTCACTGACAACATTCACTGACAACATTCACTCACTGACAACATTCACTCTCTGACAACATTCACTCACTGACAACATTCACTGACAACATTCACTCACTGACAACATTCACTCTCTGACAACATTCACTCACTGACAACATTCACTCACTGACAACATTCACTGAGAACATTCACTCACTGACAACATTCACTCTCTGACAACATTCACTCACTGACAACATTCACTCACTGACAACATTCACTGACAACATTCACTGACAACATTCACTCACTGACAACATTCACTGACAACATTCACTCACTGACAACATTCACTCACTGACAACATTCACTGACAACATTGACTCTCTGACAACATTCACTGACAACATTCACTCACTGACAACATTCACTCACTGACAACATTCACTGACAACATTCACTCACTGACAACATTCACTAACTGACAACATTCACTCACAGACAACATTCACTGACAACATTCACTCACTGACAACATTCACTCACTGACAACATTCACTGACAACACTCACTGACAACATTCACTGACAACATTCACTGACAACATTCACTCTCTGACAACATTCACTGACAACATTCACTCACTGACAACATTCACTCACTGACAGCATTCACTGACAACATTCACTCACTGACAACATTCACTGACAACATTCACTGACAACATTCACTCACTGACAACATTCACTGACAACATTCACTCACTGACAATATTCACTGACAACATTCACTCACTGACAACATTCACTCACTGACAGCATTCACTGACAACATTCACTCACTGACAACATTCACTGACAACATTCACTCACTGACAACATTCACTGACAACATTCACTAACTGACAACATTCACTGACAACATTCACTCACTGACAACATTCACTGACAACATTTACTGATAACATTCACTCTCTGACAACATTCACTGACAACATTCACTCTCTGACAACATTCACTGACAACGTTCACTGACAACATTCACTCACTGACAACATTCACTCACTGACAACATTCACTCACTGACAACATTCACTTACAACATTCACTCACTGACAACATTCACTGACAACATTCACTCACTGACAACATTCACTGACAACATTCACTCACTGACAACATTCACTGACAACATTCACTCACTGACAACATTCACTGATAACATTCACTCACTGACAACATTCACTGACAACACTCACTGACAACATTGACTCACTTACAACACTCACTGACAACATTCACTCACTGACAACATTCACTCACTGACAACATTCACTGACAACATTCACTCACTGACAACATTCACTAACTGACAACATTCACTCACAGACAACATTCACTGACAACATTCACTCACTGACAACATTCACTCACTGACAACATTCACTCACTGACAACATTCACTGACAACATTCACTGACAACATTCACTCACTGACAACATTCACTCACTGACAACATTCACTCACTGACAACATTCACTGACAACATTCACTCACTGACAACATTCACTCTCTGACAACATTCACTCACTGACAACATTCACTGACAACATTCACTCACTGACAACATTCACTCTCTGACAACATTCACTCACTGACAACATTCACTCACTGACAACATTCACTGAGAACATTCACTCACTGACAACATTCACTCTCTGACAACATTCACTCACTGACAACATTCACTCACTGACAACATTCACTGACAACATTCACTGACAACATTCACTCACTGACAACATTCACTGACAACATTCACTCACTGACAACATTCACTCACTGACAACATTCACTGACAACATTGACTCTCTGACAACATTCACTGACAACATTCACTCACTGACAACATTCACTCACTGACAACATTCACTGACAACATTCACTCACTGACAACATTCACTAACTGACAACATTCACTCACAGACAACATTCACTGACAACATTCACTCACTGACAACATTCACTCACTGACAACATTCACTGACAACACTCACTGACAACATTCACTGACAACATTCACTGACAACATTCACTCTCTGACAACATTCACTGACAACATTCACTCACTGACAACATTCACTCACTGACAGCATTCACTGACAACATTCACTCACTGACAACATTCACTGACAACATTCACTGACAACATTCACTCACTGACAACATTCACTGACAACATTCACTCACTGACAATATTCACTGACAACATTCACTCACTGACAACATTCACTCACTGACAGCATTCACTGACAACATTCACTCACTGACAACATTCACTGACAACATTCACTCACTGACAACATTCACTGACAACATTCACTAACTGACAACATTCACTGACAACATTCACTCACTGACAACATTCACTGACAACATTTACTGATAACATTCACTCTCTGACAACATTCACTGACAACATTCACTCTCTGACAACATTCACTGACAACGTTCACTGACAACATTCACTCACTGACAACATTCACTCACTGACAACATTCACTCACTGACAACATTCACTTACAACATTCACTCACTGACAACATTCACTGACAACATTCACTCACTGACAACATTCACTGACAACATTCACTCACTGACAACATTCACTGACAACATTCACTCACTGACAACATTCACTGATAACATTCACTCACTGACAACATTCACTGACAACACTCACTGACAACATTGACTCACTTACAACACTCACTGACAACATTCACTCACTGACAACATTCACTCACTGACAACATTCACTGACAACATTCACTCACTGACAACATTCACTAACTGACAACATTCACTCACAGACAACATTCACTGACAACATTCACTCACTGACAACATTCACTCACTGACAACATTCACTCACTGACAACATTCACTGACAACATTCACTGACAACATTCACTCACTGACAACATTCACTCTCTGACAACATTCACTGACAACATTCACTGACAACATTCACTCACTGACAACATTCACTGACAACATTCACTCACTGACAACATTCACTCACTGACAACATTCACTGACAACACTCACTGACAACATTCACTGACAACATTCACTGACAACATTCACTCTCTGACAACATTCACTCACTGACAACATTCACTCACTGACAGCATTCACTGACAACATTCACTCACTGACAACATTCACTGACAACATTCACTCACTGACAACATTCACTCACTGACAACATTCACTGACAACATTCACTGACAACATTCACTCACTGACAACATTCACTCTCTGACAACATTCACTGACAACATTCACTGACAACATTCACTCACTGACAACATTCACTGACAACATTCACTCACTGACAACATTCACTCACTGACAACATTCACTCACTGACAACATTCACTGACAACACTCACTGACAACATTCACTGACAACATTCACTGACAACATTCACTCTCTGACAACATTCACTCACTAACAACATTCACTCACTGACAGCATTCACTGACAACATTCACTCACTGACAACATTCACTGACAACATTCACTCACTGACAACATTCACTGACAACATTCACTGACAACATTCACTCACTGACATTCACTGACAACATTCACTCACTGACAACATTCACTGACAACACTCACTGACAACATTCACTGACAACATTCACTGACAACATTCACTCTCTGACAACATTCACTCACTGACAACATTCACTCACTGACAGCATTCACTGACAACATTCACTCACTGACAACATTCACTGACAACATTCACTCACTGACAACATTCACTCACTGACAACATTCACTGACAACATTCACTCACTGACATTCACTGACAACATTCACTCACTGACAACATTCACTGACAACATTCACTCACTGACAACATTCACTCACTGACAACATTCACTGACAACATTGACTCTCTGACAACATTCACTGACAACATTCACTCACTGACAACATTCACTGACAACATTCACTCACTGACAACATTCACTGATAACATTCACTCACTGACAACATTCACTGACAACATTCACTCACTGACAACATTCACTCTCTGACAACATTCACTTACTGACAACACTCACTGACAACATTCACTCACTGACAACATTCACTCTCTGACAACATTCACTCACTGACAACACTCACTGACAACATTCACTCACTGACAACATTCACTGACAACATTCACTGACAACATTCACTCACTGACAACATTCACTGACAACATTCACTCACTGACAACATTCACTCTCTGACAACATTCACTCACTGACAACACTCACTGACAACATTCACTCACTGACAACATTCACTGACAACATTCACTGACAACATTCACTCTCTGACAACATTCACTGACAACATTCACTCACTGACAACATTCACTCACTGACAACATTCACTGACAACATTGACTCTCTGACAACATTCACTGACAACATTCACTCACTGACAACATTCACTCACTGACAACATTCACTGACAACATTCACTAACTGACAACATTCACTCACAGACAACATTCACTGACAACATTCACTCACTGACAACATTCACTCACTGACAACATTCACTGACAACACTCACTGACAACATTCACTGACAACATTCACTGACAACATTCACTCTCTGACAACATTCACTCACTGACAACATTCACTCACTGACAGCATTCACTGACAACATTCACTCACTGACAACATTCACTGATAACATTCACGCACTGACAACATTCACTGACAACATTCACTGACAACATTCACGCACTGACAACATTCACTGACAATATTCACTGACAACATTCACTCACTGACAGCATTCACTGACAACATTCACTCACTGACAACATTCACTGACAACATTCACTCACTGACAACATTCACTGACAACATTCACTAACTGATAACATTCACTGACAACATTCACTGACAACATTCACTCACTGACAACATTCACTCACTGACAACATTCACTGACAACATTCACTCACTGACAACATTCACTGACAACATTCACTCACTGACAACATTCACTGACAACATTAACTGACAACATTCACTGACAACATTCACTCACTGACAACATTCACTCACTGACAACATTCACTGACAACATTAACTCACTGACAACATTCACTGACAACATTGACTCTCTGACAACATTCACTCACTGGCAACATTCACTGACAACATTCACTAACTGACAACATTCACTCACAGACAACATTCACTGACAACATTCACTCACTGACAACATTCACTCACTGACAACATTCACTGACAACATTCACTGACAACATTCACTCACTGACAACATTCACTCTCTGACAACATTCACTCACTGACAACATTCACTGACAACATTCACTGACAACATTCACTCACTGACAACATTCACTGACAACATTCACTCACTGACAACATTCACTCACTGACAACATTCACTCACTGACAACATTCACTGACAACACTCACTGACAACATTCACTGACAACATTCACTGACAACATTCACTCTCTGACAACATTCACTCACTGACAGCATTCACTGACAACATTCACTCACTGACAACATTCACTGACAACATTTACTCACTGACAACATTCACTGACAACATTCACTGACAACATTCACTCACTGACAACATTCACTGACAACATTCACTCTCTGACAACACTCACTGACAACACTCACTGAAAACATTCACTCACTGACAACATTCACTGACAACATTCACTGACAACATTCACTCACTGACAACATTCACTGACAACATTCACTCACTGACAACATTCACTCACTGACAACATTCACTGAGAACATTGACTCTCTGACAACATTCACTGACAACATTCACTCACTGACAACATTCACTCACTGACAACATTCACTGACAACATTCACTAACTGACAACATTCACTCACAGACAACATTCACTGACAACATTCACTCACTGACAACATTCACTCACTGACAACATTCACTGACAACATTCACTGACAACATTCACTGACAACATTCACTCTCTGACAACATTCACTGACAACATTCACTCACTGACAACATTCACTCACTGACAGCATTCACTGACAACATTCACTCACTGACAACATTCACTGACAACATTCACTGACAACATTCACTCACTGACAACATTCACTGACAACATTCACTCACTGACAATATTCACTGACAACATTCACTCACTGACAACATTCACTCACTGACAGCATTCACTGACAACATTCACTCACTGACAACATTCACTGACAACATTCACTCACTGACAACATTCACTGACAACATTCACTAACTGACAACATTCACTGACAACATTCACTCTCTGACAACATTCACTGACAACATTTACTGATAACATTCACTCTCTGACAACATTCACTGACAACATTCACTCTCTGACAACATTCACTGACAACATTCACTGACAACATTCACTCACTGACAACATTCACTCACTGACAACATTCACTGACAACATTGACTCTCTGACAACATTCACTGACAACATTCACTAACTGACAACATTCACTCACAGACAACATTCACTGACAACATTCACTCACTGACAACATTCACTCACTGACAACATTCACTGACAACATTCACTCACTGACAACATTCACTGACAACATTCACTAACTGATAACATTCACTGACAACATTCACTCACTGACAACATTCACTCACTGACAACATTCACTGATAACATTCACTCACTGACAACATTCACTGACAACATTCACTCACTGACAACATTCACTCACTGACAACATTCACTGACAACATTCACTCACTGACAACATTCACTCTCTGACAACATTCACTCACTGACAACACTCACTGACAACATTCACTCACTGACAACATTCACTGACAACATTCACTCACTGACAACATTCACTCACTGACAACATTCACTGACAACATTGACTCTCTGACAACATTCACTGACAACATTCACTAACTGACAACATTCACTCACAGACAACATTCACTGACAACATTCACTCACTGACAACATTCACTCACTGACAACATTCACTGACAACATTCACTCACTGACAACATTCACTGACAACATTCACTAACTGATAACATTCACTGACAACATTCACTGACAACATTCACTCACTGACAACATTCACTCACTGACAACTTTCACTGACAACATTCACTCACTGACAACATTCACTGACAACATTCACTCACTGACAACATTCACTCTCTGACAACATTCACTCACTGACAACACTCACTGACAACATTCACTCACTGACAACATTCACTGACAACATTCACTGACAACATTCACTCACTGACAACATTCACTGACAACATTCACTCACTGACAACATTCACTCACTGACAACATTCACTGACAACATTGACTCTCTGACAACATTCACTGACAACATTCACTCACTGACAACATTCACTGACAACATTCACTCACTGACAACATTCACTGACAACATTCACTCACTGACAACATTCACTGACAACATTCACTGACAACATTCACTCACTGACAACATTCACTCACTGACAACATTCACTGACAACATTCACTGACAACATTCACTCACTGACAACATTCATTGACAACATTCACTGACAACATTCACTAACTGATAACATTCACTGACAACATTCACTGACAACATTCACTCACTGACAACATTCACTCACTGACAACATTCACTGACAACATTCACTCACTGACAACATTCACTGATAACATTCACTCACTGACAACATTCACTGACAACATTCACTGACAACATTCACTCACTGACAACATTCACTCACTGACAACATTCACTGACAACATTCACTCACTGACAACATTCACTCACTGACAACATTCACTCACTGACAACATTCACTGACAACACTCACTGACAACATTCACTGACAACATTCACTGACAACATTCACTCTCTGACAACATTCACTGACAACATTCACTCACTGACAACATTCACTCACTGACAACATTCACTGACAACATTCACTCACTGACATTCACTGACAACATTCACTCACTGACAACATTCACTGACAACATTCACTCACTGACAACATTCACTCACTGACAACATTCACTGACAACATTGACTCTCTGACAACATTCACTGACAACATTCACTAACTGACAACATTCACTCACAGACAACATTCACTGACAACATTCACTCACTGACAACATTCACTCACTGACAACATTCACTGACAACATTCACTGACAACATTCACTCACTGACAACATTCACTCACTGACAACATTCACTGACAACATTCACTGACAACATTCACTCACTGACAACATTCACTGACAACATTCACTCACTGACAACATTCACTCTCTGACAACATTCACTCACTGACAACACTCACTGACAACATTCACTCACTGACAACATTCACTGACAACATTCACTGACAACATTCACTCACTGACAACATTCACTGACAACATTCACTCACTGACAACATTCACTCACTGACAACATTCACTGACAACATTGACTCTCTGACAACATTCACTGACAACATTCACTCACTGACAACATTCACTGACAACATTCACTCACTGACAACATTCACTGACAACATTCACTCACTGACAACATTCACTGACAACATTCACTGACAACATTCACTCACTGACAACATTCACTCACTGACAACATTCACTGACAACATTCACTGACAACATTCACTCACTGACAACATTCATTGACAACATTCACTGACAACATTCACTAACTGATAACATTCACTGACAACATTCACTGACAACATTCACTCACTGACAACATTCACTCACTGACAACATTCACTGACAACATTCACTCACTGACAACATTCACTGATAACATTCACTCACTGACAACATTCACTGACAACATTCACTGACAACATTCACTCACTGACAACATTCACTCACTGACAACATTCACTGACAACATTCACTCACTGACAACATTTACTCACTGACAACATTCACTCACTGACAACATTCACTGACAACACTCACTGACAACATTCACTGACAACATTCACTGACAACATTCACTCTCTGACAACATTCACTGACAACATTCACTCACTGACAACATTCACTCACTGACAACATTCACTGACAACATTCACTCACTGACATTCACTGACAACATTCACTCACTGACAACATTCACTGACAACATTCACTCACTGACAACATTCACTCACTGACAACATTCACTGACAACATTGACTCTCTGACAACATTCACTGACAACATTCACTAACTGACAACATTCACTCACAGACAACATTCACTGACAACATTCACTCACTGACAACATTCACTCACTGACAACATTCACTGACAACATTCACTGACAACATTCACTCACTGACAACATTCACTCACTGACAACATTCACTGACAACATTCACTGACAACATTCACTCACTGACAACATTCACTGACAACATTCACTCACTGACAACATTCACTGACAACACTCACTGACAACATTCACTGACAACATTCACTCTCTGACAACATTCACTCACTGACAACATTCACTCACTGACAGCATTCACTGACAACATTCACTCACTGACAACATTCACTGACAACATTCACTCACTGACAACATTCACTGACAACATTCACTGACAACATTCACTCACTGACAACATTCACTTACAACATTCACTCTCTGACAACATCCACTCACTGACAATATTCACTGACAACATTCACTCACTGACAGCATTCACTGACAACATTCACTCACTGACAACATTCACTGACAACATTCACTCACTGACAACATTCACTGACAACATTCACTGACAACATTCACTCACTGACAACATTCACTGACAACATTCACTGACAACATTCACTCACTGACAACATTCACTGACAACATTAACTGACAACATTCACTGACAACATTCACTCACTGACAACATTCACTCACTGACAACATTCACTGACAACATTCACTCACTGACAACATTCACTCTCTGACAACATTCACTCACTGACAACATTCACTGACAACATTCACTCACTGACAACATTCACTCTCTGACAACATTCACTCACTGACAACATTCACTGACAACATTCACTCACTGACAACATTCACTGACAACATTCACTCACTGACAACATTCACTGACAACATTCACTCACTGACAACATTCACTCACTGACAACATTCACTGACAACATTGACTCTCTGACAACATTCACTGACATCATTCACTCACTGACAACATTCACTCACTGACAACATTCACTGACAACATTCACTAACTGACAACATTCACTCACAGACAACATTCACTGACAACATTCACTCACTGACAACATTCACTGACAACATTCACTCACTGACAACATTCACTCTCTGACAACATTCACTGACAACACTCACTGACAACATTCACTGACAACATTCACTGACAACATTCACTCTCTGACAACATTCACTCACTGACAACATTCACTCACTGACAGCATTCACTGACAACATTCACTCACTGACAACATTCACTGACAACATTCACTCACTGACAACATTCACTGACAACATTCACTGACAACATTCACTCACTGACATTCACTGACAACATTCACTCACTGACAACATTCACTGACAACATTCACTCACTGACAACATTCACTCACTGACAACATTCACTGACAACATTGACTCTCTGACAACATTCACTGACAACATTCACTAACTGACAACATTCACTCACAGACAACATTCACTGACAACATTCACTCACTGACAACATTCACTCACTGACAACATTCACTGACAACATTCACTCACTGACAACATTCACTGACAACATTCACTAACTGACAACATTCACTGACAACATTCACTCACTGACAACATTCACTCACTGACAACATTCACTGACAACATTCACTCACTGACAACATTCACTGATAACATTCACTCACTGACAACATTCACTGACAACATTCACTGACAACATTCACTGTCAACATTCACTCACTGACAACATTCACTCACTGACAACATTCACTGACAACATTCACTCACTGACAACATTCACTGACAACATTCACTCACTGACAGCATTCACTGACAACATTCACTCACTGACAACATTCACTGACAACATTCACTCACTGACAACATTCACTGACCACATTCACTCACTGACAACATTCACTCTCTGACAACATTCACTCACTGACAATATTCACTGACAACATTCACTCACTGACAGCATTCACTGACAACATTCACTCACTGACAACATTCACTGACAACATTCACTCACTGACAACATTCACTGACAACATTCACTCACTGACAACATTCACTGACAACATTCACTCACAGACAACATTCACTGACAACATTCACTGACAACATTCACTCACTGACAACATTCACTCTCTGACAACATTCACTCACTGACAACATTCACTGACAACATTCACTGACAACATTCACTCACTAACAACATTCACTCACTGACAACATTCACTCACTGATAACATTCACTGACAACATTCACTGACAACATTCACTCACTGACAACATTCACTCACTGACAACATTCACTGACAACATTCACTCACTGACAACATTCACTGACAACATTCACTCACTGACAACATTCACTGACAACATTAACTGACAACATTCACTGACAACATTCACTCACTGACAACATTCACTCACTGACAACATTCACTGACAACATTCACTCACTGACAACATTCACTCTCTGACAACATTCACTGACAACATTCACTCACTGACAACATTCACTCACTGACAACATTCACTGACAACATTCACTGACAACATTCACTCACTGACATTCACTGACAACATTCACTCACTGACAACATTCACTGACAACATTCACTCACTGACAACATTCACTCACTGACAACATTCACTGACAACATTGACTCTCTGACAACATTCACTGACAACATTCACTAACTGACAACATTCACTCACAGACAACATTCACTGACAACATTCACTCACTGACAACATTCACTCACTGACAACATTCACTGACAACATTCACTCACTGACAACATTCACTGACAACATTCACTAACTGATAACATTCACTGACAACATTCACTGACAACATTCACTCACTGACAACATTCACTCACTGACAACATTCACTGATAACATTCACTCACTGACAACATTCACTGACAACATTCACTGACAACATTCACTCACTGACAACATTCACTCACTGACAACATTCACTGACAACATTCACTCACTGACAACATTCACTCTCTGACAACATTCACTCACTGACAACACTCACTGACAACATTCACTCACTGACAACATTCACTGACAACATTCACTGACAACATTCACTCACTGACAACATTCACTGACAACATTCACTCACTGACAACATTCACTCACTGACAACATTCACTGACAACATTGACTCTCTGACAACATTCACTGACAACATTCACTCACTGACAACATTCACTCACTGACAACATTCACTGACAACATTCACTAACTGACAACATTCACTCACAGACAACATTCACTGACAACATTCACTCAGTGACAACATTCACTCACTGACAACATTCACTCACTGACAACATTCACTGACAACACTCACTGACAACATTCACTGACAACATTCACTGACAACATTCACTCTCTGACAACATTCACTGACAACATTCACTCACTGACAACATTCACTCACTGACAGCATTCACTCACTGACAACATTCACTGACAACATTCACTCACTGACAACATTCACTGACAACATTCACTCACTGACAACATTCACTGACAACATTCACTCACTGACAACATTCACTGACAACATTCACTCACTGACAACATTCACTCACTGACAACATTCACTGACAACATTCACTCACTGACAACATTCACTGACAACATTCACTCACTGACAACATTCACTCACTGACAGCATTCACTCACTGACAACATTCACTGACAACATTCACTCACTGACAACATTCACTGACAACATTCACTCACTGACAACATTCACTCACTGACAACATTCACTGATAACATTCACTCTCTGACAACATTCACTGACAACATTCACTGACAACATTCACTCACTGACAACATTCACTCACTGACAACATTCACTGACAACATTGACTCTCTGACAACATTCACTGACAACATTCACTAACTGACAACATTCACTCACAGACAACATTCACTGACAACATTCACTCACTGACAACATTCACTCACTGACAACATTCACTGACAACATTCACTCACTGACAACATTCACTGACAACATTCACTGACAACATTCACTCACTGACAACATTCACTGACAACATTCACTCACTGACAACATTCACTCACTGACAGCATTCACTCACTGACAACATTCACTGACAACATTCACTCACTGACAACATTCACTGACAACATTCACTCACTGACAACATTCACTCACTGACAACATTCACTGATAACATTCACTCTCTGACAACATTCACTGACAACATTCACTGACAACATTCACTCACTGACAACATTCACTCACTGACAACATTCACTGACAACATTGACTCTCTGACAACATTCACTGACAACATTCACTAACTGACAACATTCACTCACAGACAACATTCACTGACAACATTCACTCACTGACAACATTCACTCACTGACAACATTCACTGACAACATTCACTCACTGACAACATTCACTGACAACATTCACTGACAACATTCACTGACAACATTCACTCACTGACAACATTCACTCACTGACAACATTCACTGATAACATTCACTCACTGACAACATTCACTGACAACATTCACTGACAACATTCACTCACTGACAACATTCACTCACTGACAACATTCACTGACAACATTCACTCACTGACAACATTCACTCTCTGACAACATTCACTCACTGACAACACTCACTGACAACATTCACTCACTGACAACATTCACTGACAACATTCACTGACAACATTCACTCACTGACAACATTCACTGACAACATTCACTCACTGACAACATTCACTCACTGACAACATTCACTGACAACATTGACTCTCTGACAACATTCACTGACAACATTCACTCACTGACAACATTCACTCACTGACAACATTCACTGACAACATTCACTAACTGACAACATTCACTCACAGACAACATTCACTGACAACATTCACTCACTGACAACATTCACTCACTGACAACATTCACTCACTGACAACATTCACTGACAACACTCACTGACAACATTCACTGACAACATTCACTGACAACATTCACTCTCTGACAACATTCACTGACAACATTCACTCACTGACAACATTCACTCACTGACAGCATTCACTCACTGACAACATTCACTGACAACATTCACTCACTGACAACATTCACTGACAACATTCACTCACTGACAACATTCACTGACAACATTCACTCACTGACAACATTCACTGACAACATTCACTCACTGACAACATTCACTCACTGACAACATTCACTGACAACATTCACTCACTGACAACATTCACTGATAACATTCACTCACTGACAACATTCACTGACAACATTCACTCACTGACAACATTCACTCACTGACAGCATTCACTCACTGACAACATTCACTGACAACATTCACTCACTGACAACATTCACTGACAACATTCACTCACTGACAACATTCACTCACTGACAACATTCACTGACAACATTCACTCACTGACAACATTCACTCTCTGACAACATTCACTCACTGACAACATTCACTGACAACATTCACTCACTGACAACATTCACTCTCTGACAACATTCACTCACTGACAACATTCACTCACTGACAACATTCACTGAGAACATTCACTCACTGACAACATTCACTCTCTGACAACATTCACTCACTGACAACATTCACTCACTGACAACATTCACTGACAACATTCACTGACAACATTCACTCACTGACAACATTCACTGACAACATTCACTCACTGACAACATTCACTCACTGACAACATTCACTGACAACATTGACTCTCTGACAACATTCACTGACAACATTCACTCACTGACAACATTCACTCACTGACAACATTCACTGACAACATTCACTCACTGACAACATTCACTAACTGACAACATTCACTCACAGACAACATTCACTGACAACATTCACTCACTGACAACATTCACTCACTGACAACATTCACTGACAACACTCACTGACAACATTCACTGACAACATTCACTGACAACATTCACTCTCTGACAACATTCACTGACAACATTCACTCACTGACAACATTCACTCACTGACAGCATTCACTGACAACATTCACTCACTGACAACATTCACTGACAACATTCACTGACAACATTCACTCACTGACAACATTCACTGACAACATTCACTCACTGACAATATTCACTGACAACATTCACTCACTGACAACATTCACTCACTGACAGCATTCACTGACAACATTCACTCACTGACAACATTCACTGACAACATTCACTCACTGACAACATTCACTGACAACATTCACTAACTGACAACATTCACTGACAACATTCACTCACTGACAACATTCACTGACAACATTTACTGATAACATTCACTCTCTGACAACATTCACTGACAACATTCACTCTCTGACAACATTCACTGACAACGTTCACTGACAACATTCACTCACTGACAACATTCACTCACTGACAACATTCACTCACTGACAACATTCACTTACAACATTCACTCACTGACAACATTCACTGACAACATTCACTCACTGACAACATTCACTGACAACATTCACTCACTGACAACATTCACTGACAACATTCACTCACTGACAACATTCACTGATAACATTCACTCACTGACAACATTCACTGACAACACTCACTGACAACATTGACTCACTTACAACACTCACTGACAACATTCACTCACTGACAACATTCACTCACTGACAACATTCACTGACAACATTCACTCACTGACAACATTCACTAACTGACAACATTCACTCACAGACAACATTCACTGACAACATTCACTCACTGACAACATTCACTCACTGACAACATTCACTCACTGACAACATTCACTGACAACATTCACTGACAACATTCACTCACTGACAACATTCACTCACTGACAACATTCACTCACTGACAACATTCACTGACAACATTCACTCACTGACAACATTCACTCTCTGACAACATTCACTCACTGACAACATTCACTGACAACATTCACTCACTGACAACATTCACTCTCTGACAACATTCACTCACTGACAACATTCACTCACTGACAACATTCACTGAGAACATTCACTCACTGACAACATTCACTCTCTGACAACATTCACTCACTGACAACATTCACTCACTGACAACATTCACTGACAACATTCACTGACAACATTCACTCACTGACAACATTCACTGACAACATTCACTCACTGACAACATTCACTCACTGACAACATTCACTGACAACATTGACTCTCTGACAACATTCACTGACAACATTCACTCACTGACAACATTCACTCACTGACAACATTCACTGACAACATTCACTCACTGACAACATTCACTAACTGACAACATTCACTCACAGACAACATTCACTGACAACATTCACTCACTGACAACATTCACTCACTGACAACATTCACTGACAACACTCACTGACAACATTCACTGACAACATTCACTGACAACATTCACTCACTGACAACATTCACTGACAACATTCACTCACTGACAACATTCACTCACTGACAACATTCACTGACAACATTCACTCACTGACAACATTCACTCTCTGACAACATTCACTCACTGACAACATTCACTGACAACATTCACTCACTGACAACATTCACTCTCTGACAACATTCACTCACTGACAACATTCACTCACTGACAACATTCACTGAGAACATTCACTCACTGACAACATTCACTCTCTGACAACATTCACTCACTGACAACATTCACTCACTGACAACATTCACTGACAACATTCACTGACAACATTCACTCACTGACAACATTCACTGACAACATTCACTCACTGACAACATTCACTCACTGACAACATTCACTGACAACATTGACTCTCTGACAACATTCACTGACAACATTCACTCACTGACAACATTCACTCACTGACAACATTCACTGACAACATTCACTCACTGACAACATTCACTAACTGACAACATTCACTCACAGACAACATTCACTGACAACATTCACTCACTGACAACATTCACTCACTGACAACATTCACTGACAACACTCACTGACAACATTCACTGACAACATTCACTGACAACATTCACTCTCTGACAACATTCACTGACAACATTCACTCACTGACAACATTCACTCACTGACAGCATTCACTGACAACATTCACTCACTGACAACATTCACTGACAACATTCACTGACAACATTCACTCACTGACAACATTCACTGACAACATTCACTCACTGACAATATTCACTGACAACATTCACTCACTGACAACATTCACTCACTGACAGCATTCACTGACAACATTCACTCACTGACAACATTCACTGACAACATTCACTCACTGACAACATTCACTGACAACATTCACTAACTGACAACATTCACTGACAACATTCACTCACTGACAACATTCACTGACAACATTTACTGATAACATTCACTCTCTGACAACATTCACTGACAACATTCACTCTCTGACAACATTCACTGACAACGTTCACTGACAACATTCACTCACTGACAACATTCACTCACTGACAACATTCACTCACTGACAACATTCACTTACAACATTCACTCACTGACAACATTCACTGACAACATTCACTCACTGACAACATTCACTGACAACATTCACTCACTGACAACATTCACTGACAACATTCACTCACTGACAACATTCACTGATAACATTCACTCACTGACAACATTCACTGACAACACTCACTGACAACATTGACTCACTTACAACACTCACTGACAACATTCACTCACTGACAACATTCACTCACTGACAACATTCACTGACAACATTCACTCACTGACAACATTCACTCACTGACAACATTCACTCACAGACAACATTCACTGACAACATTCACTCACTGACAACATTCACTCACTGACAACATTCACTCACTGACAACATTCACTGACAACATTCACTGACAACATTCACTCACTGACAACATTCACTCACTGACAACATTCACTCACTGACAACATTCACTGACAACATTCACTCACTGACAACATTCACTCTCTGACAACATTCACTCACTGACAACATTCACTGACAACATTCACTCACTGACAACATTCACTCTCTGACAACATTCACTCACTGACAACATTCACTCACTGACAACATTCACTGAGAACATTCACTCACTGACAACATTCACTCTCTGACAACATTCACTCACTGACAACATTCACTCACTGACAACATTCACTGACAACATTCACTGACAACATTCACTCACTGACAACATTCACTGACAACATTCACTCACTGACAACATTCACTCACTGACAACATTCACTGACAACATTGACTCTCTGACAACATTCACTGACAACATTCACTCACTGACAACATTCACTCACTGACAACATTCACTGACAACATTCACTCACTGACAACATTCACTAACTGACAACATTCACTCACAGACAACATTCACTGACAACATTCACTCACTGACAACATTCACTCACTGACAACATTCACTGACAACACTCACTGACAACATTCACTGACAACATTCACTGACAACATTCACTCTCTGACAACATTCACTGACAACATTCACTCACTGACAACATTCACTCACTGACAGCATTCACTGACAACATTCACTCACTGACAACATTCACTGACAACATTCACTGACAACATTCACTCACTGACAACATTCACTGACAACATTCACTCACTGACAATATTCACTGACAACATTCACTCACTGACAACATTCACTCACTGACAGCATTCACTGACAACATTCACTCACTGACAACATTCACTGACAACATTCACTCACTGACAACATTCACTGACAACATTCACTAACTGACAACATTCACTGACAACATTCACTCACTGACAACATTCACTGACAACATTTACTGATAACATTCACTCTCTGACAACATTCACTGACAACATTCACTCTCTGACAACATTCACTGACAACGTTCACTGACAACATTCACTCACTGACAACATTCACTCACTGACAACATTCACTCACTGACAACATTCACTTACAACATTCACTCACTGACAACATTCACTGACAACATTCACTCACTGACAACATTCACTGACAACATTCACTCACTGACAACATTCACTGACAACATTCACTCACTGACAACATTCACTGATAACATTCACTCACTGACAACATTCACTGACAACACTCACTGACAACATTGACTCACTTACAACACTCACTGACAACATTCACTCACTGACAACATTCACTCACTGACAACATTCACTGACAACATTCACTCACTGACAACATTCACTAACTGACAACATTCACTCACAGACAACATTCACTGACAACATTCACTCACTGACAACATTCACTCACTGACAACATTCACTCACTGACAACATTCACTGACAACATTCACTGACAACATTCACTCACTGACAACATTCACTCTCTGACAACATTCACTGACAACATTCACTGACAACATTCACTCACTGACAACATTCACTGACAACATTCACTCACTGACAACATTCACTCACTGACAACATTCACTGACAACACTCACTGACAACATTCACTGACAACATTCACTGACAACATTCACTCTCTGACAACATTCACTCACTGACAACATTCACTCACTGACAGCATTCACTGACAACATTCACTCACTGACAACATTCACTGACAACATTCACTCACTGACAACATTCACTCACTGACAACATTCACTGACAACATTCACTGACAACATTCACTCACTGACAACATTCACTCTCTGACAACATTCACTGACAACATTCACTGACAACATTCACTCACTGACAACATTCACTGACAACATTCACTCACTGACAACATTCACTCACTGACAACATTCACTCACTGACAACATTCACTGACAACACTCACTGACAACATTCACTGACAACATTCACTGACAACATTCACTCTCTGACAACATTCACTCACTAACAACATTCACTCACTGACAGCATTCACTGACAACATTCACTCACTGACAACATTCACTGACAACATTCACTCACTGACAACATTCACTGACAACATTCACTGACAACATTCACTCACTGACATTCACTGACAACATTCACTCACTGACAACATTCACTGACAACACTCACTGACAACATTCACTGACAACATTCACTGACAACATTCACTCTCTGACAACATTCACTCACTGACAACATTCACTCACTGACAGCATTCACTGACAACATTCACTCACTGACAACATTCACTGACAACATTCACTCACTGACAACATTCACTCACTGACAACATTCACTGACAACATTCACTCACTGACATTCACTGACAACATTCACTCACTGACAACATTCACTGACAACATTCACTCACTGACAACATTCACTCACTGACAACATTCACTGACAACATTGACTCTCTGACAACATTCACTGACAACATTCACTCACTGACAACATTCACTGACAACATTCACTCACTGACAACATTCACTGATAACATTCACTCACTGACAACATTCACTGACAACATTCACTCACTGACAACATTCACTCTCTGACAACATTCACTTACTGACAACACTCACTGACAACATTCACTCACTGACAACATTCACTCTCTGACAACATTCACTCACTGACAACACTCACTGACAACATTCACTCACTGACAACATTCACTGACAACATTCACTGACAACATTCACTCACTGACAACATTCACTGACAACATTCACTCACTGACAACATTCACTCTCTGACAACATTCACTCACTGACAACACTCACTGACAACATTCACTCACTGACAACATTCACTGACAACATTCACTGACAACATTCACTCTCTGACAACATTCACTGACAACATTCACTCACTGACAACATTCACTCACTGACAACATTCACTGACAACATTGACTCTCTGACAACATTCACTGACAACATTCACTCACTGACAACATTCACTCACTGACAACATTCACTGACAACATTCACTAACTGACAACATTCACTCACAGACAACATTCACTGACAACATTCACTCACTGACAACATTCACTCACTGACAACATTCACTGACAACACTCACTGACAACATTCACTGACAACATTCACTGACAACATTCACTCTCTGACAACATTCACTCACTGACAACATTCACTCACTGACAGCATTCACTGACAACATTCACTCACTGACAACATTCACTGATAACATTCACGCACTGACAACATTCACTGACAACATTCACTGACAACATTCACGCACTGACAACATTCACTGACAATATTCACTGACAACATTCACTCACTGACAGCATTCACTGACAACATTCACTCACTGACAACATTCACTGACAACATTCACTCACTGACAACATTCACTGACAACATTCACTAACTGATAACATTCACTGACAACATTCACTGACAACATTCACTCACTGACAACATTCACTCACTGACAACATTCACTGACAACATTCACTCACTGACAACATTCACTGACAACATTCACTCACTGACAACATTCACTGACAACATTAACTGACAACATTCACTGACAACATTCACTCACTGACAACATTCACTCACTGACAACATTCACTGACAACATTAACTCACTGACAACATTCACTGACAACATTGACTCTCTGACAACATTCACTCACTGGCAACATTCACTGACAACATTCACTAACTGACAACATTCACTCACAGACAACATTCACTGACAACATTCACTCACTGACAACATTCACTCACTGACAACATTCACTGACAACATTCACTGACAACATTCACTCACTGACAACATTCACTCTCTGACAACATTCACTCACTGACAACATTCACTGACAACATTCACTGACAACATTCACTCACTGACAACATTCACTGACAACATTCACTCACTGACAACATTCACTCACTGACAACATTCACTCACTGACAACATTCACTGACAACACTCACTGACAACATTCACTGACAACATTCACTGACAACATTCACTCTCTGACAACATTCACTCACTGACAGCATTCACTGACAACATTCACTCACTGACAACATTCACTGACAACATTTACTCACTGACAACATTCACTGACAACATTCACTGACAACATTCACTCACTGACAACATTCACTGACAACATTCACTCTCTGACAACACTCACTGACAACACTCACTGAAAACATTCACTCACTGACAACATTCACTGACAACATTCACTGACAACATTCACTCACTGACAACATTCACTGACAACATTCACTCACTGACAACATTCACTCACTGACAACATTCACTGAGAACATTGACTCTCTGACAACATTCACTGACAACATTCACTCACTGACAACATTCACTCACTGACAACATTCACTGACAACATTCACTAACTGACAACATTCACTCACAGACAACATTCACTGACAACATTCACTCACTGACAACATTCACTCACTGACAACATTCACTGACAACATTCACTGACAACATTCACTGACAACATTCACTCTCTGACAACATTCACTGACAACATTCACTCACTGACAACATTCACTCACTGACAGCATTCACTGACAACATTCACTCACTGACAACATTCACTGACAACATTCACTGACAACATTCACTCACTGACAACATTCACTGACAACATTCACTCACTGACAATATTCACTGACAACATTCACTCACTGACAACATTCACTCACTGACAGCATTCACTGACAACATTCACTCACTGACAACATTCACTGACAACATTCACTCACTGACAACATTCACTGACAACATTCACTAACTGACAACATTCACTGACAACATTCACTCTCTGACAACATTCACTGACAACATTTACTGATAACATTCACTCTCTGACAACATTCACTGACAACATTCACTCTCTGACAACATTCACTGACAACATTCACTGACAACATTCACTCACTGACAACATTCACTCACTGACAACATTCACTGACAACATTGACTCTCTGACAACATTCACTGACAACATTCACTAACTGACAACATTCACTCACAGACAACATTCACTGACAACATTCACTCACTGACAACATTCACTCACTGACAACATTCACTGACAACATTCACTCACTGACAACATTCACTGACAACATTCACTAACTGATAACATTCACTGACAACATTCACTCACTGACAACATTCACTCACTGACAACATTCACTGATAACATTCACTCACTGACAACATTCACTGACAACATTCACTCACTGACAACATTCACTCACTGACAACATTCACTGACAACATTCACTCACTGACAACATTCACTCTCTGACAACATTCACTCACTGACAACACTCACTGACAACATTCACTCACTGACAACATTCACTGACAACATTCACTCACTGACAACATTCACTCACTGACAACATTCACTGACAACATTGACTCTCTGACAACATTCACTGACAACATTCACTAACTGACAACATTCACTCACAGACAACATTCACTGACAACATTCACTCACTGACAACATTCACTCACTGACAACATTCACTGACAACATTCACTCACTGACAACATTCACTGACAACATTCACTAACTGATAACATTCACTGACAACATTCACTGACAACATTCACTCACTGACAACATTCACTCACTGACAACTTTCACTGACAACATTCACTCACTGACAACATTCACTGACAACATTCACTCACTGACAACATTCACTCTCTGACAACATTCACTCACTGACAACACTCACTGACAACATTCACTCACTGACAACATTCACTGACAACATTCACTGACAACATTCACTCACTGACAACATTCACTGACAACATTCACTCACTGACAACATTCACTCACTGACAACATTCACTGACAACATTGACTCTCTGACAACATTCACTGACAACATTCACTCACTGACAACATTCACTGACAACATTCACTCACTGACAACATTCACTGACAACATTCACTCACTGACAACATTCACTGACAACATTCACTGACAACATTCACTCACTGACAACATTCACTCACTGACAACATTCACTGACAACATTCACTGACAACATTCACTCACTGACAACATTCATTGACAACATTCACTGACAACATTCACTAACTGATAACATTCACTGACAACATTCACTGACAACATTCACTCACTGACAACATTCACTCACTGACAACATTCACTGACAACATTCACTCACTGACAACATTCACTGATAACATTCACTCACTGACAACATTCACTGACAACATTCACTGACAACATTCACTCACTGACAACATTCACTCACTGACAACATTCACTGACAACATTCACTCACTGACAACATTCACTCACTGACAACATTCACTCACTGACAACATTCACTGACAACACTCACTGACAACATTCACTGACAACATTCACTGACAACATTCACTCTCTGACAACATTCACTGACAACATTCACTCACTGACAACATTCACTCACTGACAACATTCACTGACAACATTCACTCACTGACATTCACTGACAACATTCACTCACTGACAACATTCACTGACAACATTCACTCACTGACAACATTCACTCACTGACAACATTCACTGACAACATTGACTCTCTGACAACATTCACTGACAACATTCACTAACTGACAACATTCACTCACAGACAACATTCACTGACAACATTCACTCACTGACAACATTCACTCACTGACAACATTCACTGACAACATTCACTGACAACATTCACTCACTGACAACATTCACTCACTGACAACATTCACTGACAACATTCACTGACAACATTCACTCACTGACAACATTCACTGACAACATTCACTCACTGACAACATTCACTCTCTGACAACATTCACTCACTGACAACACTCACTGACAACATTCACTCACTGACAACATTCACTGACAACATTCACTGACAACATTCACTCACTGACAACATTCACTGACAACATTCACTCACTGACAACATTCACTCACTGACAACATTCACTGACAACATTGACTCTCTGACAACATTCACTGACAACATTCACTCACTGACAACATTCACTGACAACATTCACTCACTGACAACATTCACTGACAACATTCACTCACTGACAACATTCACTGACAACATTCACTGACAACATTCACTCACTGACAACATTCACTCACTGACAACATTCACTGACAACATTCACTGACAACATTCACTCACTGACAACATTCATTGACAACATTCACTGACAACATTCACTAACTGATAACATTCACTGACAACATTCACTGACAACATTCACTCACTGACAACATTCACTCACTGACAACATTCACTGACAACATTCACTCACTGACAACATTCACTGATAACATTCACTCACTGACAACATTCACTGACAACATTCACTGACAACATTCACTCACTGACAACATTCACTCACTGACAACATTCACTGACAACATTCACTCACTGACAACATTTACTCACTGACAACATTCACTCACTGACAACATTCACTGACAACACTCACTGACAACATTCACTGACAACATTCACTGACAACATTCACTCTCTGACAACATTCACTGACAACATTCACTCACTGACAACATTCACTCACTGACAACATTCACTGACAACATTCACTCACTGACATTCACTGACAACATTCACTCACTGACAACATTCACTGACAACATTCACTCACTGACAACATTCACTCACTGACAACATTCACTGACAACATTGACTCTCTGACAACATTCACTGACAACATTCACTAACTGACAACATTCACTCACAGACAACATTCACTGACAACATTCACTCACTGACAACATTCACTCACTGACAACATTCACTGACAACATTCACTGACAACATTCACTCACTGACAACATTCACTCACTGACAACATTCACTGACAACATTCACTGACAACATTCACTCACTGACAACATTCACTGACAACATTCACTCACTGACAACATTCACTGACAACACTCACTGACAACATTCACTGACAACATTCACTCTCTGACAACATTCACTCACTGACAACATTCACTCACTGACAGCATTCACTGACAACATTCACTCACTGACAACATTCACTGACAACATTCACTCACTGACAACATTCACTGACAACATTCACTGACAACATTCACTCACTGACAACATTCACTTACAACATTCACTCTCTGACAACATCCACTCACTGACAATATTCACTGACAACATTCACTCACTGACAGCATTCACTGACAACATTCACTCACTGACAACATTCACTGACAACATTCACTCACTGACAACATTCACTGACAACATTCACTGACAACATTCACTCACTGACAACATTCACTGACAACATTCACTGACAACATTCACTCACTGACAACATTCACTGACAACATTAACTGACAACATTCACTGACAACATTCACTCACTGACAACATTCACTCACTGACAACATTCACTGACAACATTCACTCACTGACAACATTCACTCTCTGACAACATTCACTCACTGACAACATTCACTGACAACATTCACTCACTGACAACATTCACTCTCTGACAACATTCACTCACTGACAACATTCACTGACAACATTCACTCACTGACAACATTCACTGACAACATTCACTCACTGACAACATTCACTGACAACATTCACTCACTGACAACATTCACTCACTGACAACATTCACTGACAACATTGACTCTCTGACAACATTCACTGACATCATTCACTCACTGACAACATTCACTCACTGACAACATTCACTGACAACATTCACTAACTGACAACATTCACTCACAGACAACATTCACTGACAACATTCACTCACTGACAACATTCACTGACAACATTCACTCACTGACAACATTCACTCTCTGACAACATTCACTGACAACACTCACTGACAACATTCACTGACAACATTCACTGACAACATTCACTCTCTGACAACATTCACTCACTGACAACATTCACTCACTGACAGCATTCACTGACAACATTCACTCACTGACAACATTCACTGACAACATTCACTCACTGACAACATTCACTGACAACATTCACTCACTGACATTCACTGACAACATTCACTCACTGACAACATTCACTGACAACATTCACTCACTGACAACATTCACTCACTGACAACATTCACTGACAACATTGACTCTCTGACAACATTCACTGACAACATTCACTAACTGACAACATTCACTCACAGACAACATTCACTGACAACATTCACTCACTGACAACATTCACTCACTGACAACATTCACTGACAACATTCACTCACTGACAACATTCACTGACAACATTCACTAACTGACAACATTCACTGACAACATTCACTCACTGACAACATTCACTCACTGACAACATTCACTGACAACATTCACTCACTGACAACATTCACTGATAACATTCACTCACTGACAACATTCACTGACAACATTCACTGACAACATTCACTGTCAACATTCACTCACTGACAACATTCACTCACTGACAACATTCACTGACAACATTCACTCACTGACAACATTCACTGACAACATTCACTCACTGACAGCATTCACTGACAACATTCACTCACTGACAACATTCACTGACAACATTCACTCACTGACAACATTCACTGACCACATTCACTCACTGACAACATTCACTCTCTGACAACATTCACTCACTGACAATATTCACTGACAACATTCACTCACTGACAGCATTCACTGACAACATTCACTCACTGACAACATTCACTGACAACATTCACTCACTGACAACATTCACTGACAACATTCACTCACTGACAACATTCACTGACAACATTCACTCACAGACAACATTCACTGACAACATTCACTGACAACATTCACTCACTGACAACATTCACTCTCTGACAACATTCACTCACTGACAACATTCACTGACAACATTCACTGACAACATTCACTCACTAACAACATTCACTCACTGACAACATTCACTCACTGATAACATTCACTGACAACATTCACTGACAACATTCACTCACTGACAACATTCACTCACTGACAACATTCACTGACAACATTCACTCACTGACAACATTCACTGACAACATTCACTCACTGACAACATTCACTGACAACATTAACTGACAACATTCACTGACAACATTCACTCACTGACAACATTCACTCACTGACAACATTCACTGACAACATTCACTCACTGACAACATTCACTCTCTGACAACATTCACTGACAACATTCACTCACTGACAACATTCACTCACTGACAACATTCACTGACAACATTCACTGACAACATTCACTCACTGACATTCACTGACAACATTCACTCACTGACAACATTCACTGACAACATTCACTCACTGACAACATTCACTCACTGACAACATTCACTGACAACATTGACTCTCTGACAACATTCACTGACAACATTCACTAACTGACAACATTCACTCACAGACAACATTCACTGACAACATTCACTCACTGACAACATTCACTCACTGACAACATTCACTGACAACATTCACTCACTGACAACATTCACTGACAACATTCACTAACTGATAACATTCACTGACAACATTCACTGACAACATTCACTCACTGACAACATTCACTCACTGACAACATTCACTGATAACATTCACTCACTGACAACATTCACTGACAACATTCACTGACAACATTCACTCACTGACAACATTCACTCACTGACAACATTCACTGACAACATTCACTCACTGACAACATTCACTCTCTGACAACATTCACTCACTGACAACACTCACTGACAACATTCACTCACTGACAACATTCACTGACAACATTCACTGACAACATTCACTCACTGACAACATTCACTGACAACATTCACTCACTGACAACATTCACTCACTGACAACATTCACTGACAACATTGACTCTCTGACAACATTCACTGACAACATTCACTCACTGACAACATTCACTCACTGACAACATTCACTGACAACATTCACTAACTGACAACATTCACTCACAGACAACATTCACTGACAACATTCACTCAGTGACAACATTCACTCACTGACAACATTCACTCACTGACAACATTCACTGACAACACTCACTGACAACATTCACTGACAACATTCACTGACAACATTCACTCTCTGACAACATTCACTGACAACATTCACTCACTGACAACATTCACTCACTGACAGCATTCACTCACTGACAACATTCACTGACAACATTCACTCACTGACAACATTCACTGACAACATTCACTCACTGACAACATTCACTGACAACATTCACTCACTGACAACATTCACTGACAACATTCACTCACTGACAACATTCACTCACTGACAACATTCACTGACAACATTCACTCACTGACAACATTCACTGACAACATTCACTCACTGACAACATTCACTCACTGACAGCATTCACTCACTGACAACATTCACTGACAACATTCACTCACTGACAACATTCACTGACAACATTCACTCACTGACAACATTCACTCACTGACAACATTCACTGATAACATTCACTCTCTGACAACATTCACTGACAACATTCACTGACAACATTCACTCACTGACAACATTCACTCACTGACAACATTCACTGACAACATTGACTCTCTGACAACATTCACTGACAACATTCACTAACTGACAACATTCACTCACAGACAACATTCACTGACAACATTCACTCACTGACAACATTCACTCACTGACAACATTCACTGACAACATTCACTCACTGACAACATTCACTGACAACATTCACTGACAACATTCACTGACAACATTCACTCACTGACAACATTCACTCACTGACAACATTCACTGATAACATTCACTCACTGACAACATTCACTGACAACATTCACTGACAACATTCACTCACTGACAACATTCACTCACTGACAACATTCACTGACAACATTCACTCACTGACAACATTCACTCTCTGACAACATTCACTCACTGACAACACTCACTGACAACATTCACTCACTGACAACATTCACTGACAACATTCACTGACAACATTCACTCACTGACAACATTCACTGACAACATTCACTCACTGACAACATTCACTCACTGACAACATTCACTGACAACATTGACTCTCTGACAACATTCACTGACAACATTCACTCACTGACAACATTCACTCACTGACAACATTCACTGACAACATTCACTAACTGACAACATTCACTCACAGACAACATTCACTGACAACATTCACTCACTGACAACATTCACTCACTGACAACATTCACTCACTGACAACATTCACTGACAACACTCACTGACAACATTCACTGACAACATTCACTGACAACATTCACTCTCTGACAACATTCACTGACAACATTCACTCACTGACAACATTCACTCACTGACAGCATTCACTCACTGACAACATTCACTGACAACATTCACTCACTGACAACATTCACTGACAACATTCACTCACTGACAACATTCACTGACAACATTCACTCACTGACAACATTCACTGACAACATTCACTCACTGACAACATTCACTCACTGACAACATTCACTGACAACATTCACTCACTGACAACATTCACTGATAACATTCACTCACTGACAACATTCACTGACAACATTCACTCACTGACAACATTCACTCACTGACAGCATTCACTCACTGACAACATTCACTGACAACATTCACTCACTGACAACATTCACTGACAACATTCACTCACTGACAACATTCACTCACTGACAACATTCACTGACAACATTCACTCACTGACAACATTCACTCTCTGACAACATTCACTCACTGACAACATTCACTGACAACATTCACTCACTGACAACATTCACTCTCTGACAACATTCACTCACTGACAACATTCACTCACTGACAACATTCACTGAGAACATTCACTCACTGACAACATTCACTCTCTGACAACATTCACTCACTGACAACATTCACTCACTGACAACATTCACTGACAACATTCACTGACAACATTCACTCACTGACAACATTCACTGACAACATTCACTCACTGACAACATTCACTCACTGACAACATTCACTGACAACATTGACTCTCTGACAACATTCACTGACAACATTCACTCACTGACAACATTCACTCACTGACAACATTCACTGACAACATTCACTCACTGACAACATTCACTAACTGACAACATTCACTCACAGACAACATTCACTGACAACATTCACTCACTGACAACATTCACTCACTGACAACATTCACTGACAACACTCACTGACAACATTCACTGACAACATTCACTGACAACATTCACTCTCTGACAACATTCACTGACAACATTCACTCACTGACAACATTCACTCACTGACAGCATTCACTGACAACATTCACTCACTGACAACATTCACTGACAACATTCACTGACAACATTCACTCACTGACAACATTCACTGACAACATTCACTCACTGACAATATTCACTGACAACATTCACTCACTGACAACATTCACTCACTGACAGCATTCACTGACAACATTCACTCACTGACAACATTCACTGACAACATTCACTCACTGACAACATTCACTGACAACATTCACTAACTGACAACATTCACTGACAACATTCACTCACTGACAACATTCACTGACAACATTTACTGATAACATTCACTCTCTGACAACATTCACTGACAACATTCACTCTCTGACAACATTCACTGACAACGTTCACTGACAACATTCACTCACTGACAACATTCACTCACTGACAACATTCACTCACTGACAACATTCACTTACAACATTCACTCACTGACAACATTCACTGACAACATTCACTCACTGACAACATTCACTGACAACATTCACTCACTGACAACATTCACTGACAACATTCACTCACTGACAACATTCACTGATAACATTCACTCACTGACAACATTCACTGACAACACTCACTGACAACATTGACTCACTTACAACACTCACTGACAACATTCACTCACTGACAACATTCACTCACTGACAACATTCACTGACAACATTCACTCACTGACAACATTCACTAACTGACAACATTCACTCACAGACAACATTCACTGACAACATTCACTCACTGACAACATTCACTCACTGACAACATTCACTGACAACATTCACTGACAACATTCACTCACTGACAACATTCACTCACTGACAACATTCACTCACTGACAACATTCACTGACAACATTCACTCACTGACAACATTCACTCTCTGACAACATTCACTCACTGACAACATTCACTGACAACATTCACTCACTGACAACATTCACTCTCTGACAACATTCACTCACTGACAACATTCACTCACTGACAACATTCACTGAGAACATTCACTCACTGACAACATTCACTCTCTGACAACATTCACTCACTGACAACATTCACTCACTGACAACATTCACTGACAACATTCACTGACAACATTCACTCACTGACAACATTCACTGACAACATTCACTCACTGACAACATTCACTCACTGACAACATTCACTGACAACATTGACTCTCTGACAACATTCACTGACAACATTCACTCACTGACAACATTCACTCACTGACAACATTCACTGACAACATTCACTCACTGACAACATTCACTAACTGACAACATTCACTCACAGACAACATTCACTGACAACATTCACTCACTGACAACATTCACTCACTGACAACATTCACTGACAACACTCACTGACAACATTCACTGACAACATTCACTGACAACATTCACTCTCTGACAACATTCACTGACAACATTCACTCACTGACAACATTCACTCACTGACAGCATTCACTGACAACATTCACTCACTGACAACATTCACTGACAACATTCACTGACAACATTCACTCACTGACAACATTCACTGACAACATTCACTCACTGACAATATTCACTGACAACATTCACTCACTGACAACATTCACTCACTGACAGCATTCACTGACAACATTCACTCACTGACAACATTCACTGACAACATTCACTCACTGACAACATTCACTGACAACATTCACTAACTGACAACATTCACTGACAACATTCACTCACTGACAACATTCACTGACAACATTTACTGATAACATTCACTCTCTGACAACATTCACTGACAACATTCACTCTCTGACAACATTCACTGACAACGTTCACTGACAACATTCACTCACTGACAACATTCACTCACTGACAACATTCACTCACTGACAACATTCACTTACAACATTCACTCACTGACAACATTCACTGACAACATTCACTCACTGACAACATTCACTGACAACATTCACTCACTGACAACATTCACTGACAACATTCACTCACTGACAACATTCACTGATAACATTCACTCACTGACAACATTCACTGACAACACTCACTGACAACATTGACTCACTTACAACACTCACTGACAACATTCACTCACTGACAACATTCACTCACTGACAACATTCACTGACAACATTCACTCACTGACAACATTCACTAACTGACAACATTCACTCACAGACAACATTCACTGACAACATTCACTCACTGACAACATTCACTCACTGACAACATTCACTCACTGACAACATTCACTGACAACATTCACTGACAACATTCACTCACTGACAACATTCACTCTCTGACAACATTCACTGACAACATTCACTGACAACATTCACTCACTGACAACATTCACTGACAACATTCACTCACTGACAACATTCACTCACTGACAACATTCACTGACAACACTCACTGACAACATTCACTGACAACATTCACTGACAACATTCACTCTCTGACAACATTCACTCACTGACAACATTCACTCACTGACAGCATTCACTGACAACATTCACTCACTGACAACATTCACTGACAACATTCACTCACTGACAACATTCACTCACTGACAACATTCACTGACAACATTCACTGACAACATTCACTCACTGACAACATTCACTCTCTGACAACATTCACTGACAACATTCACTGACAACATTCACTCACTGACAACATTCACTGACAACATTCACTCACTGACAACATTCACTCACTGACAACATTCACTCACTGACAACATTCACTGACAACACTCACTGACAACATTCACTGACAACATTCACTGACAACATTCACTCTCTGACAACATTCACTCACTAACAACATTCACTCACTGACAGCATTCACTGACAACATTCACTCACTGACAACATTCACTGACAACATTCACTCACTGACAACATTCACTGACAACATTCACTGACAACATTCACTCACTGACATTCACTGACAACATTCACTCACTGACAACATTCACTGACAACACTCACTGACAACATTCACTGACAACATTCACTGACAACATTCACTCTCTGACAACATTCACTCACTGACAACATTCACTCACTGACAGCATTCACTGACAACATTCACTCACTGACAACATTCACTGACAACATTCACTCACTGACAACATTCACTCACTGACAACATTCACTGACAACATTCACTCACTGACATTCACTGACAACATTCACTCACTGACAACATTCACTGACAACATTCACTCACTGACAACATTCACTCACTGACAACATTCACTGACAACATTGACTCTCTGACAACATTCACTGACAACATTCACTCACTGACAACATTCACTGACAACATTCACTCACTGACAACATTCACTGATAACATTCACTCACTGACAACATTCACTGACAACATTCACTCACTGACAACATTCACTCTCTGACAACATTCACTTACTGACAACACTCACTGACAACATTCACTCACTGACAACATTCACTCTCTGACAACATTCACTCACTGACAACACTCACTGACAACATTCACTCACTGACAACATTCACTGACAACATTCACTGACAACATTCACTCACTGACAACATTCACTGACAACATTCACTCACTGACAACATTCACTCTCTGACAACATTCACTCACTGACAACACTCACTGACAACATTCACTCACTGACAACATTCACTGACAACATTCACTGACAACATTCACTCTCTGACAACATTCACTGACAACATTCACTCACTGACAACATTCACTCACTGACAACATTCACTGACAACATTGACTCTCTGACAACATTCACTGACAACATTCACTCACTGACAACATTCACTCACTGACAACATTCACTGACAACATTCACTAACTGACAACATTCACTCACAGACAACATTCACTGACAACATTCACTCACTGACAACATTCACTCACTGACAACATTCACTGACAACACTCACTGACAACATTCACTGACAACATTCACTGACAACATTCACTCTCTGACAACATTCACTCACTGACAACATTCACTCACTGACAGCATTCACTGACAACATTCACTCACTGACAACATTCACTGATAACATTCACGCACTGACAACATTCACTGACAACATTCACTGACAACATTCACGCACTGACAACATTCACTGACAATATTCACTGACAACATTCACTCACTGACAGCATTCACTGACAACATTCACTCACTGACAACATTCACTGACAACATTCACTCACTGACAACATTCACTGACAACATTCACTAACTGATAACATTCACTGACAACATTCACTGACAACATTCACTCACTGACAACATTCACTCACTGACAACATTCACTGACAACATTCACTCACTGACAACATTCACTGACAACATTCACTCACTGACAACATTCACTGACAACATTAACTGACAACATTCACTGACAACATTCACTCACTGACAACATTCACTCACTGACAACATTCACTGACAACATTAACTCACTGACAACATTCACTGACAACATTGACTCTCTGACAACATTCACTCACTGGCAACATTCACTGACAACATTCACTAACTGACAACATTCACTCACAGACAACATTCACTGACAACATTCACTCACTGACAACATTCACTCACTGACAACATTCACTGACAACATTCACTGACAACATTCACTCACTGACAACATTCACTCTCTGACAACATTCACTCACTGACAACATTCACTGACAACATTCACTGACAACATTCACTCACTGACAACATTCACTGACAACATTCACTCACTGACAACATTCACTCACTGACAACATTCACTCACTGACAACATTCACTGACAACACTCACTGACAACATTCACTGACAACATTCACTGACAACATTCACTCTCTGACAACATTCACTCACTGACAGCATTCACTGACAACATTCACTCACTGACAACATTCACTGACAACATTTACTCACTGACAACATTCACTGACAACATTCACTGACAACATTCACTCACTGACAACATTCACTGACAACATTCACTCTCTGACAACACTCACTGACAACACTCACTGAAAACATTCACTCACTGACAACATTCACTGACAACATTCACTGACAACATTCACTCACTGACAACATTCACTGACAACATTCACTCACTGACAACATTCACTCACTGACAACATTCACTGAGAACATTGACTCTCTGACAACATTCACTGACAACATTCACTCACTGACAACATTCACTCACTGACAACATTCACTGACAACATTCACTAACTGACAACATTCACTCACAGACAACATTCACTGACAACATTCACTCACTGACAACATTCACTCACTGACAACATTCACTCACTGACAACATTCACTGACAACATTCACTGACAACATTCACTGACAACATTCACTCTCTGACAACATTCACTGACAACATTCACTCACTGACAACATTCACTCACTGACAGCATTCACTGACAACATTCACTCACTGACAACATTCACTGACAACATTCACTGACAACATTCACTCACTGACAACATTCACTGACAACATTCACTCACTGACAATATTCACTGACAACATTCACTCACTGACAACATTCACTCACTGACAGCATTCACTGACAACATTCACTCACTGACAACATTCACTGACAACATTCACTCACTGACAACATTCACTGACAACATTCACTAACTGACAACATTCACTGACAACATTCACTCTCTGACAACATTCACTGACAACATTTACTGATAACATTCACTCTCTGACAACATTCACTGACAACATTCACTCTCTGACAACATTCACTGACAACATTCACTGACAACATTCACTCACTGACAACATTCACTCACTGACAACATTCACTGACAACATTGACTCTCTGACAACATTCACTGACAACATTCACTAACTGACAACATTCACTCACAGACAACATTCACTGACAACATTCACTCACTGACAACATTCACTCACTGACAACATTCACTGACAACATTCACTCACTGACAACATTCACTGACAACATTCACTAACTGATAACATTCACTGACAACATTCACTCACTGACAACATTCACTCACTGACAACATTCACTGATAACATTCACTCACTGACAACATTCACTGACAACATTCACTCACTGACAACATTCACTCACTGACAACATTCACTGACAACATTCACTCACTGACAACATTCACTCTCTGACAACATTCACTCACTGACAACACTCACTGACAACATTCACTCACTGACAACATTCACTGACAACATTCACTGACAACATTCACTCACTGACAACATTCACTGACAACATTCACTCACTGACAACATTCACTCACTGACAACATTCACTGACAACATTGACTCTGACAACATTCACTGACAACATTCACTCACTGACAACATTCACTCACTGACAACATTCACTGACAACATTCACTAACTGACAACATTCACTCACAGACAACATTCACTGACAACATTCACTCACTGACAACATTCACTCACTGACAACATTCACTCACTGACAACATTCACTGACAACACACACTGACAACATTCACTGACAACATTCACTGACAACATTCACTCTCTGACAACATTCACTGACAACATTCACTCACTGACAACATTCACTCACTGACAGCATTCACTCACTGACAACATTCACTGACAACATTCACTCACTGACAACATTCACTGACAACATTCACTCACTGACAACATTCACTGACAACATTCACTCACTGACAACATTCACTCACTGACAACATTCACTGACAACATTCACTCACTGACAACATTCACTGATAACATTCACTCACTGACAACATTCACTGACAACATTCACTGACAACATTCACTGACAACATTCACTCACTGACAACATTCACTGACAACATTCACTCACTGACAACATTCACTGACAACATTCACTCACTGACAACATTCACTCACTGACAACATTCACTGACAACACTCACTGACAACATTCACTGACAACATTCACTGACAACATTCACTCTCTGACAACATTCACTCACTGACAACATTCACTCACTGACAGCATTCACTGACAACATTCACTCACTGACAACATTCACTAACTGACAACATTCACTCACAGACAACATTCACTGACAACATTCACTCACTGACAACATTCACTCACTGACAACATTCACTCACTGACAACATTCACTGACAACATTCACTGACAACATTCACTCACTGACAACATTCACTCTCTGACAACATTCACTGACAACATTCACTGACAACATTCACTGACAACATTCACTCACTGACAACATTCACTCACTGACAACATTCACTCACTGACAACATTCACTCACTGACAACATTCACTGACAACACTCACTGACAACATTCACTGACAACATTCACTGACAACATTCACTCTCTGACAACATTCACTCACTGACAACATTCACTCACTGACAGCATTCACTGACAACATTCACTCACTGACAACATTCACTGACAACATTCACTCACTGACAACATTCACTCACTGACAACATTCACTGACAACATTCACTGACAACATTCACTCACTGACATTCACTGACAACATTCACTCACTGACAACATTCACTGACAACACTCACTGACAACATTCACTGACAACATTCACTGACAACATTCACTCACTGACAACATCCACTCACTGACAACATTCACTCACTGACAACATTCACTCACTGACAACATTCACTGACAACATTCACTCTCTGACAACATTCACTGACAACATTCACTCACTGACAACATTCACTCACTGACAACATTCACTCACTGACAACATTCACTGACAACATTCACTCACTGACAACATTCACTGACAACATTCACTCACTGACAACATTCATTGACAACATTCACTCACTGACAACATTCACTGACAACATTCACTCAATGACAACATTCACTGATAACATTCACTCACTGACAACATTCACTGACAACACTCACTGACAACATTGACTCACTTACAACACTCACTGACAACATTCACTCACTGACAACATTCACTCACTGACAACATTCACTGACAACATTCACTCACTGACAACATTCACTAACTGACAACATTCACTCACAGACAACATTCACTGACAACATTCACTCACTGACAACATTCACTCACTGACAACATTCACTCACTGACAACATTCACTGACAACATTCACTGACAACATTCACTGACAACATTCACTCACTGACAACATTCACTGACAACATTCACTCACTGACAACATTCACTCACTGACAACATTCACTGACAACACTCACTGACAACATTCACTGACAACATTCACTGACAACATTCACTCTCTGACAACATTCACTCACTGACAACATTCACTCACTGACAGCATTCACTGACAACATTCACTCACTGACAACATTCACTGACAACATTGACTCTCTGACAACATTCACTCACTGACAACATTCACTCACTGACAACATTCACTGACAACATTGACTCTGACAACATTCACTGACAACATTCACTCACTGACAACATTCACTCACTGACAACATTCACTGACAACATTCACTAACTGACAACATTCACTCACAGACAACATTCACTGACAACATTCACTCACTGACAACATTCACTGACAACACACACTGACAACATTCACTGACAACATTCACTGACAACATTCACTCTCTGACAACATTCACTGACAACATTCACTCACTGACAACATTCACTCACTGACAGCATTCACTCACTGACAACATTCACTGACAACATTCACTCACTGACAACATTCACTGACAACATTCACTCACTGACAACATTCACTGACAACATTCACTCACTGACAACATTCACTGACAACATTCACTCACTGACAACATTCACTCACTGACAACATTCACTGACAACATTCACTCACTGACAACATTCACTGATAACATTCACTCACTGACAGCATTCACTGACAACATTCACTGACAACATTCACTGACAACATTCACTCACTGACAACATTCACTGACAACATTCACTCACTGACAACATTCACTCTCTGACAACATTCACTCACTGACAACATTCACTGACAACATTCACTCACTGACAACATTCACTCTCTGACAACATTCACTGACAACATTCACTCACTGACAACATTCACTCACTGACAACATTCACTGACAACATTCACTAACTGACAACATTCACTCACAGACAACATTCACTGACAACATTCACTCACTGACAACATTCACTCACTGACAACACTCACTGACAACATTCACTGACAACATTCACTGACAACATTCACTCTCTGACAACATTCACTGACAACATTCACTCACTGACAACATTCACTCACTGACAGCATTCACTGACAACATTCACTCACTGACAACATTCACTGACAACATTCACTCACTGACAATATTCACTGACAACATTCACTCACTGACAACATTCACTCACTGACAGCATTCACTGATAACATTCACTGACAACATTCACTGACAACATTCACTCTCTGACAACATTCACTGACAACATTTACTGATAACATTCACTCTCTGACAACATTCACTGACAACATTCACTCTCTGACAACATTCACTGACAACATTCACTGACAACATTCACTCACTGACAACATTCACTCACTGACAACATTCACTGACAACATTCACTCACTGACAACATTCACTGACAACATTCACTCACTGACAACATTCACTGACAACATTAACTGACAACATTCACTGACAACATTCACTCACTGACAACATTCACTCACTGACAACATTCACTCACTGACAACATTCACTCTCTGACTACATTCACTCACTGACAACACTCACTGACAACACTCACTGACAACATTCACTCACTAACAACATTCACTGACAACATTCACTCACTGACAACATTCACTCACTGGCAACATTCACTGACAACATTCACTAACTGACAACATTCACTCACAGACAACATTCACTGACAACATTCACTCACTGACAACATTCACTCACTGACAACATTCACTGACAACATTCACTGACAACATTCACTCACTGACAACATTCACTCTCTGACAACATTCACTCACTGACAACACTCACTGACAACATTCACTGACAACATTCACTGACAACATTCACTCTCTGACAACATTCACTCACTGACAGCATTCACTGACAACATTCACTCACTGACAACATTCACTGACAACATTCACTCACTGACAACATTCACTGACAACATTCACTGACAACATTCACTCACTGACAACATTCACTGACAACATTCACTCACTGACAGCATTCACTGACAACATTCACTCACTGACAACATTCACTGACAACATTCACTCACTGACAACATTCACTGACAACATTCACTGACAACATTCACTCACTGACAACATTCACTGACAACATTCACTCTCTGACAACATTCACTCACTGACAATATTCACTGACAACATTCACTCACTGACAGCATTCACTGACAACATTCACTCACTGACAACATTCACTGACAACATTCACTGACAACATTCACTCACTGACAACATTCACTCACTGACAACATTCACTGACAACATTCACTCACTGACAACATTCACTCTCTGACAACATTCACTGACAACATTCACTCACTGACAACATTCACTCACTGACAACATTCACTGACAACATTCACTAACTGACAACATTCACTCACAGACAACATTCACTGACAACATTCACTCACTGACAACATTCACTCACTGACAACATTCACTCACTGACAACACTCACTGACAACATTCACTGACAACATTCACTGACAACATTCACTCTCTGACAACATTCACTGACAACATTCACTCACTGACAACATTCACTCACTGACAGCATTCACTGACAACATTCACTCACTGACAACATTCACTGACAACATTCACTCACTGACAATATTCACTGACAACATTCACTCACTGACAACATTCACTCACTGACAGCATTCACTGATAACATTCACTGACAACATTCACTGACAACATTCACTCTCTGACAACATTCACTGACAACATTTACTGATAACATTCACTCTCTGACAACATTCACTGACAACATTCACTCTCTGACAACATTCACTGACAACATTCACTGACAACATTCACTCACTGACAACATTCACTCACTGACAACATTCACTGACAACATTCACTCACTGACAACATTCACTGACAACATTCACTCACTGACAACATTCACTGACAACATTAACTGACAACATTCACTGACAACATTCACTCACTGACAACATTCACTCACTGACAACATTCACTGACAACATTCACTCACTGACAACATTCACTCTCTGACTACATTCACTCACTGACAACACTCACTGACAACACTCACTGACAACATTCACTCACTAACAACATTCACTGACAACATTCACTCACTGACAACATTCACTCACTGGCAACATTCACTGACAACATTCACTAACTGACAACATTCACTCACAGACAACATTCACTGACAACATTCACTCACTGACAACATTCACTCACTGACAACATTCACTGACAACATTCACTGACAACATTCACTCACTGACAACATTCACTCTCTGACAACATTCACTCACTGACAACACTCACTGACAACATTCACTGACAACATTCACTGACAACATTCACTCTCTGACAACATTCACTCACTGACAGCATTCACTGACAACATTCACTCACTGACAACATTCACTGACAACATTCACTCACTGACAACATTCACTGACAACATTCACTGACAACATTCACTCACTGACAACATTCACTGACAACATTCACTCACTGACAGCATTCACTGACAACATTCACTCACTGACAACATTCACTGACAACATTCACTCACTGACAACATTCACTGACAACATTCACTGACAACATTCACTCACTGACAACATTCACTGACAACATTCACTCTCTGACAACATTCACTCACTGACAATATTCACTGACAACATTCACTCACTGACAGCATTCACTGACAACATTCACTCACTGACAACATTCACTGACAACATTCACTGACAACATTCACTCACTGACAACATTCACTCACTGACAACATTCACTGACAACATTCACTCACTGACAACATTCACTCACTGACAACATTCACAGACAACATTCACTCACTGACAACATTCACTCACTGACAACATTCACTGACAACAATCACTAACTGATAACATTCACTCACAGACAACATTCACTGACAACATTCACTCACTGACAACATTCACTCTCTGACAACATTCACTGACAACACTCACTGACAACATTCACTCACTGACAACATTCACTGACAACATTCACTAACTGACAACATTCACTCACAGACAACATTCACTGACAACATTCACTCTCTGACAACATTCACTCACTGACAACATTCACTCACTGACAGCATTCACTGACAACATTCACTCACTGACAACATTCACTCACTGACAACATTCACTGACAACATTCACTGACAACATTCACTCACTGACATTCACTGACAACATTCACTCACTGACAACATTCACTGACAACATTCACTCACTGACAACATTCACTCACTGACAACATTCACTGACAACATTGACTCTCTGACAACATTCACTGACAACATTCACTCACTGACAACATTCACTGACAACATTCACTAACTGATAACATTCACTGACAACATTCACTGACATCATTCACTCACTGACAACATTCACTCACTGACAACATTCACTGACAACATTCACTCACTGACAACATTCACTGACAACATTCACTCACTGACAACATTCACTGACAACATTAACTGACAACATTCACTGACAACATTCACTCACTGACAACATTCACTCACTGACAACATTCACTCTCTGACAACATTCACTCACTGACAACACTCACTGACAACATTCACTCACTGACAACATTCACTGACAACATTCACTCACTGACAACATTCACTCACTGACAACATTCACTGACAACATTGACTCTCTGACAACATTCACTCACTGGCAACATTCACTGACAACATTCACTAACTGACAACATTCACTCACAGACAACATTCACTGACAACATTCACTCACTGACAACATTCACTCACTGACAACATTCACTCACTGACAACATTCACTGACAACATTCACTGACAACATTCACTCACTGACAACATTCACTCTCTGACAACATTCACTCACTGACAACATTCACTGACAACATTCACTGACAACATTCACTCACTGACAACATTCACTCACTGACAACATTCACTGACAACACTCACTGACAACATTCACTGACAACATTCACTGACAACATTCACTCTCTGACAACATTCACTCACTGACAGCATTCACTGACAACATTCACTCACTGACAACATTCACTGACAACATTCACTCACTGACAACATTCACTTACAACATTCACTGACAACATTCACTCACTGACAACATTCACTGACAACATTCACTCTCTGACAACATTCACTCACTGACAATATTCACTGACAACATTCACTCACTGACAGCATTCACTGACAACATTCACTCACTGACAACATTCACTGACAACATTCACTCACTGACAACATTCACTGACAACATTCACTAACTGATAACATTCACTGACAACATTCACTGACAACATTCACTCACTGACAACATTCACTCACTGACAACATTCACTGACAACATTCACTCACTGACAACATTCACTGATAACATTCACTCACTGACAACATTCACTGACAACATTCACTCACTGACAACATTCACTCACTGACAACATTCACTGACAACATTCACTCACTGACAACATTCACTGACAACATTCACTCACTGACAACATTCACTGACAACATTCACTCACTGACAACATTCACTGACAACATTCACTCACTGACAACATTCACTCACTGACAACATTCACTGACAACATTCACTCACTGACAACATTCACTGATAACATTCACTCACTGACAACATTCACTGACAACATTCACTGACAACATTCACTCACTGACAACATTCACTCACTGACAACATTCACTGACAACATTCACTCACTGACAACATTCACTCTCTGACAACATTCACTCACTGACAACATTCACTGACAACATTCACTCACTGACAACATTCACTCACTGACAATATTCACTGACAACATTCACTCACTGACAGCATTCACTGACAACATTCACTCACTGACAACATTCACTGACAACATTCACTCACAGACAACATTCACTGACAACATTCACTAACTGATAACATTCACTGACAACATTCACTGACAACATTCACTCACTGACAACATTCACTCACTGACAACATTCACTGACAACATTCACTCACTGACAACATTCACTGACAACATTCACTCACTGACAACATTCACTGACAACATTAACTGACAACATTCACTGACAACATTCACTCACTGACAACATTCACTCACTGATAACATTCACTGACAACATTCACTCACTGACAACATTCACTCACTGACAACATTCACTGACAACATTCACTCACTGACAACATTCACTCACTGACAACATTCACTGACAACATTCACTGACTGACAACATTCACTGACAACATTCACTCACTGACAACATTCACTGACAACATTCACTCACTGACAACATTCACTGATAACATTCACTCACTGACAACATTCACTGACAACATTCACTGACAACATTCACTCACTGACAACATTCACTGACAACATTCACTCACTGACAACATTCACTCTCTGACAACATTCACTCACTGACAACATTCACTGACAACATTCACTCACTGACAACATTCACTCTCTGACAACATTCACTCACTGACAACATTCACTCACTGACAACATTCACTGACAACATTCACTGACAACATTCACTCACTGACAACATTCACTGACAACATTCACTAACTGACAACATTCACTGACAACATTCACTCTCTGACAACATTCACTGACAACATTTACTGATAACATTCACTCTCTGACAACATTCACTCTCTGACAACATTCACTGACAACATTCACTGACAACATTCACTCACTGACAACATTCACTCACTGACAACATTCACTGACAACATTCACTCACTGACAACATTCACTAACTGACAACATTCACTCACTGACAACATTCACTGACAACATTCACTCACTGACAACATTCACTCACTGACAACATTCACTGACAACATTCACTAACTGACAACATTCACTGACAACATTCACTCTCTGACAACATTCACTGACAACATTGACTCTCTGACAACATTCACTGACAACATTCACTCACTGACAACATTCACTGACAACATTCACTAACTGACAACATTCACTCACAGACAACATTCACTGACAACATTCACTCACTGACAACATTCACTCACTGACAACATTCACTGACAACATTCACTGACAACATTCACTCTCTGACAACATTCACTGACAACATTCACTCACTGACAACATTCACTCACTGACAGCATTCACTGACAACATTCACTCACTGACAACATTCACTGACAACATTCACTGACAACATTCACTCACTGACAACATTCACTCACTGACAGCATTCACTGACAACATTCACTCACTGACAACATTCACTGACAACATTCACTGACAACATTCACTCACTGACAACATTCACTGACAACATTCACTCACTGACAATATTCACTGACAACATTCACTCACTGACAACATTCACTCACTGACAGCATTCACTGACAACATTCACTCTCTGACAACATTCACTGACAACATTCACTGACAACATTCACTCACTGACAACATTCACTCACTGACAACATTCACTGACAACATTGACTCTCTGACAACATTCACTGACAACATTCACTAACTGACAACATTCACTCACAGACAACATTCACTGACAACATTCACTCACTGACAACATTCACTCACTGACAACATTCACTGACAACATTCACTCATTGACAACATTCACTGACAACATTCACTAACTGATAACATTCACTGACAACATTCACTGACAACATTCACTCACTGACAACATTCACTCACTGACAACATTCACTGATAACATTCACTCACTGACAACATTCACTGACAACATTCACTGACAACATTCACTCACTGACAACATTCACTCACTGACAACATTCACTGACAACATTCACTCACTGACAACATTCACTCTCTGACAACATTCACTCACTGACAACACTCACTGACAACATTCACTCACTGACAACATTCACTGACAACATTCACTGACAACATTCACTCACTGACAACATTCACTGACAACATTCACTCACTGACAACATTCACTCACTGACAACATTCACTGACAACATTGACTCTCTGACAACATTCACTGACAACATTCACTCACTGACAACATTCACTCACTGACAACATTCACTGACAACATTCACTAACTGACAACATTCACTCACAGACAACATTCACTGACAACATTCACTCACTGACAACATTCACTCACTGACAACATTCACTCACTGACAACATTCACTGACAAAACTCACTGACAACATTCACTGACAACATTCACTGACAACATTCACTCTCTGACAACATTCACTGACAACATTCACTCACTGACAACATTCACTCACTGACAGCATTCACTCACTGACAACATTCACTGACAACATTCACTCACTGACAACATTCACTGACAACATTCACTGACTGACAACATTCACTGACAACATTCACTCACTGACAACATTCACTCACTGACAACATTCACTGACAACATTCACTCACTGACAACATTCACTGATAACATTCACTCACTGACAACATTCACTGACAACATTCACTCACTGACAACATTCACTCACTGACAGCATTCACTCACTGACAACATTCACTGACAACATTCACTCACTGACAACATTCACTGACAACATTCACTCACTGACAACATTCACTCACTGACAACATTCACTGACAACATTCACTCACTGACAACATTCACTCTCTGACAACATTCACTCACTGACAACATTCACTGACAACATTCACTCACTGACAACATTCACTCTCTGACAACATTCACTCACTGACAACATTCACTCACTGACAACATTCACTGAGAACATTCACTCACTGACAACATTCACTCTCTGACAACATTCACTCACTGACAACACTCACTGACAACATTCACTCACTGACAACATTCACTGACAACATTCACTGACAACATTCACTCACTGACAACATTCACTGACAACATTCACTCACTGACAACATTCACTCACTGACAACATTCACTGACAACATTGACTCTCTGACAACATTCACTGACAACATTCACTCACTGACAACATTCACTGACAACATTCACTCACTGACAACATTCACTAACTGACAACATTCACTCACAGACAACATTCACTGACAACATTCACTCACTGACAACATTCACTCACTGACAACATTCACTGACAACACTCACTGACAACATTCACTGACAACATTCACTGACAACATTCACTCTCTGACAACATTCACTGACAACATTCACTCACTGACAACATTCACTCACTGACAGCATTCACTGACAACATTAACTCACTGACAACATTCACTGACAACATTCACTCACTGACAATATTCACTGACAACATTCACTCACTGACAACATTCACTCACTGACAGCATTCACTGACAACATTCACTCACTGACAACATTCACTGACAACATTCACTCACTGACAACATTCACTGACAACATTCACTAACTGACAACATTCACTGACAACATTCACTCACTGACAACATTCACTAACAACATTTACTGATAACATTCACTCTCTGACAACATTCACTGACAACATTCACTCTCTGACAACATTCACTGACAACGTTCACTGACAACATTCACTCACTGACAACATTCACTCACTGACAACATTCACTGACAACATTCACTCACTGACAACATTCACTGACAACATTCACTCACTGACAACATTCACTGACAACATTCACTCACTGACAACATTCACTGACAACATTCACTCACTGACAACATTCACTAACTGACAACATTCACTCACAGACAACATTCACTGACAACATTCACTCACTGACAACATTCACTCACTGACAACATTCACTCACTGACAACATTCACTGACAACATTCACTGACAACATTCACTCACTGACAACATTCACTCTCTGACAACATTCACTGACAACATTCACTGACAACATTCACTGACAACATTCACTCACTGACAACATTCACTGACAACATTCACTCACTGACAACATTCACTCACTGACAACATTCACTGACAACACTCACTGACAACATTCACTGACAACATTCACTGACAACATTCACTCTCTGACAACATTCACTCACTGACAACATTCACTCACTGACAGCATTCACTGACAACATTCACTCACTGACAACATTCACTGACAACATTGACTCTCTGACAACATTCACTCACTGACAACATTCACTCACTGACAACATTCACTGACAACATTGACTCTGACAACATTCACTGACAACATTCACTCACTGACAACATTCACTCACTGACAACATTCACTGACAACATTCACTAACTGACAACATTCACTCACAGACAACATTCACTGACAACATTCACTCACTGACAACATTCACTCACTGACAACATTCACTCACTGACAACATTCACTGACAACACACACTGACAACATTCACTGACAACATTCACTGACAACATTCACTCTCTGACAACATTCACTGACAACATTCACTCACTGACAACATTCACTCACTGACAGCATTCACTCACTGACAACATTCACTGACAACATTCACTCACTGACAACATTCACTGACAACATTCACTCACTGACAACATTCACTGACAACATTCACTCACTGACAACATTCACTCACTGACAACATTCACTGACAACATTCACTCACTGACAACATTCACTGATAACATTCACTCACTGACAACATTCACTGACAACATTCACTGACAACATTCACTGACAACATTCACTCACTGACAACATTCACTGACAACATTCACTCACTGACAACATTCACTCTCTGACAACATTCACTCACTGACAACATTCACTGACAACATTCACTCACTGACAACATTCACTCTCTGACAACATTCACTGACAACATTCACTCACTGACAACATTCACTCGCTGACAACATTCACTGACAACATTCACTAACTGACAACATTCACTCACAGACAACATTCACTGACAACATTCACTCACTGACAACATTCACTCACTGACAACACTCACTGACAACATTCACTGACAACATTCACTGACAACATTCACTGACAACATTCACTCACTGACAACATTCACTCACTGACAGCATTCACTGACAACATTCACTCACTGACAACATTCACTGACAACATTCACTCACTGACAATATTCACTGACAACATTCACTCACTGACAACATTCACTCACTGACAGCATTCACTGACAACATTCACTGACAACATTCACTCACTGACAACATTCACTGACAACATTCACTAACTGACAACATTCACTGACAACATTCACTCTCTGACAACATTCACTGACAACATTTACTGATAACATTCACTCTCTGACAACATTCACTGACAACATTCACTCTCTGACAACATTCACTGACAACATTCACTGACAACATTCACTCACTGACAACATTCACTCACTGACAACATTCACTGACAACATTCACTCACTGACAACATTCACTGACAACATTCACTCACTGACAACATTCACTGACAACATTCACTCACTGACAACATTCACTGACAACATTCACTGACAACATTCACTCACTGACAACATTCACTCACTGACAACATTCACTGACAACATTCACTGACAACATTCACTCACTGACAACATTCACTGACAACATTCACTGACAACATTCACTAACTGATAACATTCACTGACAACATTCACTGACAACATTCACTCACTGACAACATTCACTCACTGACAACATTCACTGACAACATTCACTCACTGACAACATTCACTGATAACATTCACTCACTGACAACATTCACTGACAACATTCACTGACAACATTCACTCACTGACAACATTCACTCACTGACAACATTCACTGACAACATTCACTCACTGACAACATTCACTCACTGACAACATTCACTGACAACACTCACTGACAACATTCACTGACAACATTCACTGACAACATTCACTCTCTGACAACATTCACTGACAACATTCACTCACTGACAACATTCACTCACTGACAACATTCACTGACAACATTCACTCACTGACATTCACTGACAACATTCACTCACTGACAACATTCACTGACAACATTCACTCACTGACAACATTCACTCACTGACAACATTCACTGACAACATTGACTCTCTGACAACATTCACTGACAACATTCACTAACTGACAACATTCACTCACAGACAACATTCACTGACAACATTCACTCACTGACAACATTCACTCACTGACAACATTCACTGACAACATTCACTAACTGACAACATTCACTGACAACATTCACTCACTGACAACATTCACTCACTGACAACATTCACTGACAACATTCACTCACTGACAACATTCACTGATAACATTCACTCACTGACAACATTCACTGACAACATTCACTGACAACATTCACTCACTGACAACATTCACTCACTCACAACATTCACTGACAACATTCACTCACTGACAACATTCACTCTCTGACAACATTCACTCACTGACAACACTCACTGACAACATTCACTCACTGACAACATTCACTGACAACATTCACTGACAACATTCACTCACTGACAACATTCACTGACAACATTCACTCACTGACAACATTCACTGACAACATTCACTCACTGACAACATTCACTCACTGACAACATTGACCCTCTGACAACATTCACTGACAACATTCACTCACTGACAACATTCACTCACTGACAACATTCACTGACAACATTCACTAACTGACAACATTCACTCACAGACAACATTCACTGACAACATTCACTCACTGACAACATTCACTCACTGACAACATTCACTGACAACATTCACTCACTGACAACATTCACTGACAACATTCACTCACTGACAAAATTCACTGACAACATTCACTCACTGACAACATTCACTGACAACATTCACTCACTGACAACATTCACTGACAACATTCACTCACTGACAACATTCACTGACAACATTCACTCACTGACAACATTCACTGACAACACTCACTGACAACATTGACTCACTCACAACACTCACTGACAACATTCACTCACTGACAACATTCACTGACAACATTCACTCACTGACAACATTCACTCACTGACAACATTCACTGACAACATTCACTAACTGACAACATTCACTGACAACATTCACTCACTGACAACATTCACTCACTGACAACATTCACTGACAACATTCACTCACTGACAACATTCACTGATAACATTCACTCACTGACAACATTCACTGACAACATTCACTGACAACATTCACTCACTGACAACATTCACTCACTCACAACATTCACTGACAACATTCACTCACTGACAACATTCACTCTCTGACAACATTCACTCACTGACAACACTCACTGACAACATTCACTCACTGACAACATTCACTGACAACATTCACTGACAACATTCACTCACTGACAACATTCACTGACAACATTCACTCACTGACAACATTCACTGACAACATTCACTCACTGACAACATTCACTGACAACATTCACTCACTGACAACATTCACTCACTGACAACATTGACCCTCTGACAACATTCACTGACAACATTCACTCACTGACAACATTCACTCACTGACAACATTCACTGACAACATTCACTAACTGACAACATTCACTCACAGACAACATTCACTGACAACATTCACTCACTGACAACATTCACTCACTGACAACATTCACTGACAACATTCACTCACTGACAACATTCACTGACAACATTCACTCACTGACAAAATTCACTGACAACATTCACTCACTGACAACATTCACTGACAACATTCACTCACTGACAACATTCACTGACAACATTCACTCACTGACAACATTCACTGACAACATTCACTCACTGACAACATTCACTGACAACACTCACTGACAACATTGACTCACTTACAACACTCACTGACAACATTCACTCACTGACAACATTCACTGACAACATTCACTCACTGACAACATTCACTCACTGACAACATTCACTGACAACATTCACTCACTGACAACATTCACTAACTGACAACATTCACTCACAGACAACATTCACTGACAACATTCACTCACTGACAACATTCACTCACTGACAACATTCACTCACTGACAACATTCACTGACAACATTCACTGACAACATTCACTCACTGACAACATTCACTCTCTGACAACATTCACTGACAACATTCACTGACAACATTCACTGACAACATTCACTCACTGACAACATTCACTGACAACATTCACTCACTGACAACATTCACTCACTGACAACATTCACTCACTGACAACATTCACTGACAACACTCACTGACAACATTCACTGACAACATTCACTGACAACATTCACTCTCTGACAACATTCACTCACTGACAACATTCACTCACTGACAGCATTCACTGACAACATTCACTCACTGACAACATTCACTAACTGACAACATTCACTCACAGACAACATTCACTGACAACATTCACTCACTGACAACATTCACTCACTGACAACATTCACTCACTGACAACATTCACTGACAACATTCACTGACAACATTCACTCACTGACAACATTCACTCTCTGACAACATTCACTGACAACATTCACTGACAACATTCACTGACAACATTCACTCACTGACAACATTCACTCACTGACAACATTCACTCACTGACAACATTCACTGACAACACTCACTGACAACATTCACTGACAACATTCACTGACAACATTCACTCTCTGACAACATTCACTCACTGACAACATTCACTCACTGACAGCATTCACTGACAACATTCACTCACTGACAACATTCACTGACAACATTCACTCACTGACAACATTCACTCACTGACAACATTCACTGACAACATTCACTGACAACATTCACTCACTGACATTCACTGACAACATTCACTCACTGACAACATTCACTGACAACACTCACTGACAACATTCACTGACAACATTCACTGACAACATTCACTCTCTGACAACATTCACTGCCAACATCCACTCACTGACAACATTCACTCACTGACAACATTCACTCACTGACAACATTCACTGACAACATTCACTCTCTGACAACATTCACTGACAACGTTCACTGACAACATTCACTCACTGACAACATTCACTCACTGACAACATTCACTCACTGACAACATTCACTGACAACATTCACTCACTGACAACATTCACTGACAACATTCACTCACTGACAACATTCATTGACAACATTCACTCACTGACAACATTCACTGACAACATTCACTCAATGACAACATTCACTGATAACATTCACTCACTGACAACATTCACTGACAACACTCACTGACAACATTGACTCACTTACAACACTCACTGACAACATTCACTCACTGACAACATTCACTCACTGACAACATTCACTGACAACATTCACTCACTGACAACATTCACTAACTGACAACATTCACTCACAGACAACATTCACTGACAACATTCACTCACTGACAACATTCACTGACAACATTCACTGACAACATTCACTGACAACATTCACTCACTGACAACATTCACTGACAACATTCACTCACTGACAACATTCACTCACTGACAACATTCACTGACAACACTCACTGACAACATTCACTGACAACATTCACTGACAACATTCACTCTCTGACAACATTCACTCACTGACAACATTCACTCACTGACAGCATTCACTGACAACATTCACTCACTGACAACATTCACTGACAACATTGACTCTCTGACAACATTCACTCACTGACAACATTCACTCACTGACAACATTCACTGACAACATTGACTCTGACAACATTCACTGACAACATTCACTCACTGACAACATTCACTCACTGACAACATTCACTGACAACATTCACTAACTGACAACATTCACTCACAGACAACATTCACTGACAACATTCACTCACTGACAACATTCACTCACTGACAACATTCACTCACTGACAACATTCACTGACAACACACACTGACAACATTCACTGACAACATTCACTGACAACATTCACTCTCTGACAACATTCACTGACAACATTCACTCACTGACAACATTCACTCACTGACAGCATTCACTCACTGACAACATTCACTGACAACATTCACTCACTGACAACATTCACTGACAACATTCACTCACTGACAACATTCACTGACAACATTCACTCACTGACAACATTCACTCACTGACAACATTCACTGACAACATTCACTCACTGACAACATTCACTGATAACATTCACTCACTGACAACATTCACTGACAACATTCACTGACAACATTCACTGACAACATTCACTCACTGACAACATTCACTCACTGACAACATTCACTCTCTGACAACATTCACTCACTGACAACATTCACTGACAACATTCACTCACTGACAACATTCACTCTCTGACAACATTCACTGACAACATTCACTCACTGACAACATTCACTCACTGACAACATTCACTGACAACATTCACTAACTGACAACATTCACTCACAGACAACATTCACTGACAACATTCACTCACTGACAACATTCACTCACTGACAACATTCACTCACTGACAACACTCACTGACAACATTCACTGACAACATTCACTCTCTGACAACATTCACTGACAACATTCACTCACTGACAACATTCACTCACTGACAGCATTCACTGACAACATTCACTCACTGACAACATTCACTGACAACATTCACTCACTGACAATATTCACTGACAACATTCACTCACTGACAACATTCACTCACTGACAGCATTCACTGATAACATTCACTGACAACATTCACTCACTGACAACATTCACTGACAACATTCACTAACTGACAACATTCACTGACAACATTCACTCTCTGACAACATTCACTGACAACATTTACTGATAACATTCACTCTCTGACAACATTCACTGACAACATTCACTCTCTGACAACATTCACTGACAACATTCACTGACAACATTCACTCACTGACAACATTCACTCACTGACAACATTCACTGACAACATTCACTCACTGACAACATTCACTGACAACATTCACTCACTGACAACATTCACTGACAACATTAACTGACAACATTCACTGACAACATTCACTCACTGACAACATTCACTCACTGACAACATTCACTGACAACATTCACTCACTGACAACATTCACTCTCTGACTACATTCACTCACTGACAACACTCACTGACAACACTCACTGACAACATTCACTCACTAACAACATTCACTGACAACATTCACTCACTGACAACATTCACTGACAACATTGACTCTCTGACAACATTCACTCACTGGCAACATTCACTGACAACATTCACTCACTTACAACATTCACTCACTGACAACATTCACTCACTGACAACATTCACTCACTGACAACATTCACTGACAACATTCACTCACTGACATTCACTGACAACATTCACTCACTGACAACATTCACTGACAACATTCACTCACTGACAACATTCACTCACTGACAACATTCACTGACAACATTGACTCTCTGACAACATTCACTGACAACATTCACTCACTGACAACATTCACTGACAACATTCACTAACTGATAACATTCACTGACAACATTCACTGACATCATTCACTCACTGACAACATTCACTCACTGACAACATTCACTGACAACATTCACTCACTGACAACATTCACTGACAACATTCACTCACTGACAACATTCACTGACAACATTAACTGACAACATTCACTGACAACATTCACTCACTGACAACATTCACTCACTGACAACATTCACTCACTGACAACATTCACTCTCTGACAACATTCACTCACTGACAACACTCACTGACAACATTCACTCACTGACAACATTCACTGACAACATTCACTCACTGACAACATTCACTCACTGACAACATTCACTGACAACATTGACTCTCTGACAACATTCACTCACTGGCAACATTCACTGACAACATTCACTAACTGACAACATTCACTCACAGACAACATTCACTGACAACATTCACTCACTGACAACATTCACTCACTGACAACATTCACTCACTGACAACATTCACTGACAACATTCACTGACAACATTCACTCACTGACAACATTCACTCTCTGACAACATTCACTCACTGACAACATTCACTGACAACATTCACTGACAACATTCACTCACTGACAACATTCACTCACTGACAACATTCACTGACAACACTCACTGACAACATTCACTGACAACATTCACTGACAACATTCACTCTCTGACAACATTCACTCACTGACAGCATTCACTGACAACATTCACTCACTGACAACATTCACTGACAACATTCACTCACTGACAACATTCACTTACAACATTCACTGACAACATTCACTCACTGACAACATTCACTGACAACATTCACTCTCTGACAACATTCACTCACTGACAATATTCACTGACAACATTCACTCACTGACAGCATTCACTGACAACATTCACTCACTGACAACATTCACTGACAACATTCACTCACTGACAACATTCACTGACAACATTCACTAACTGATAACATTCACTGACAACATTCACTGACAACATTCACTCACTGACAACATTCACTCACTGACAACATTCACTGACAACATTCACTCACTGACAACATTCACTGATAACATTCACTCACTGACAACATTCACTGACAACATTCACTCACTGACAACATTCACTCACTGACAACATTCACTGACAACATTCACTCACTGACAACATTCACTGACAACATTCATTCACTGACAACATTCACTGACAACATTCACTCACTGACAACATTCACTGACAACATTCACTCACTGACAACATTCACTCACTGACAACATTCACTGACAACATTCACTCACTGACAACATTCACTGATAACATTCACTCACTGACAACATTCACTGACAACATTCACTGACAACATTCACTCACTGACAACATTCACTCACTGACAACATTCACTGACAACATTCACTCACTGACAACATTCACTCTCTGACAACATTCACTCACTGACAACATTCACTGACAACATTCACTCACTGACAACATTCACTCACTGACAATATTCACTGACAACATTCACTCACTGACAGCATTCACTGACAACATTCACTCACTGACAACATTCACTGACAACATTCACTCACAGACAACATTCACTGACAACATTCACTAACTGATAACATTCACTGACAACATTCACTGACAACATTCACTCACTGACAACATTCACTCACTGACAACATTCACTGACAACATTCACTCACTGACAACATTCACTGACAACATTCACTCACTGACAACATTCACTGACAACATTAACTGACAACATTCACTGACAACATTCACTCACTGACAACATTCACTCACTGACAACATTCACTGACAACATTCACTCACTGACAACATTCACTCACTGACAACATTCACTGACAACATTCACTCACTGACAACATTCACTCACTGACAACATTCACTGACAACATTCACTGACTGACAACATTCACTGACAACATTCACTCACTGACAACATTCACTCACTGACAACATTCACTGACAACATTCACTGACAACATTCACTCACTGACAACATTCACTGATAACATTCACTCACTGACAACATTCACTGACAACATTCACTGACAACATTCACTCACTGACAACATTCACTGACAACATTCACTCACTGACAACATTCACTCTCTGACAACATTCACTCACTGACAACATTCACTGACAACATTCACTCACTGACAACATTCACTCTCTGACAACATTCACTCACTGACAACATTCACTCACTGACAACATTCACTGACAACATTCACTGACAACATTCACTCACTGACAACATTCACTGACAACATTCACTAACTGACAACATTCACTGACAACATTCACTCTCTGACAACATTCACTGACAACATTTACTGATAACATTCACTCTCTGACAACATTCACTCTCTGACAACATTCACTGACAACATTCACTGACAACATTCACTCACTGACAACATTCACTCACTGACAACATTCACTGACAACATTCACTCACTGACAACATTCACTAACTGACAACATTCACTCACTGACAACATTCACTGACAACATTCACTCACTGACAACATTCACTCACTGACAACATTCACTGACAACATTCACTAACTGACAACATTCACTGACAACATTCACTCTCTGACAACATTCACTGACAACATTGACTCTCTGACAACATTCACTGACAACATTCACTCACTGACAACATTCACTCACTGACAACATTCACTAACTGACAACATTCACTCACAGACAACATTCACTGACAACATTCACTCACTGACAACATTCACTCACTGACAACATTCACTCACTGACAACATTCACTGACAACATTCACTGACAACATTCACTCTCTGACAACATTCACTGACAACATTCACTCACTGACAACATTCACTCACTGACAGCATTCACTGACAACATTCACTCACTGACAACATTCACTGACAACATTCACTGACAACATTCACTCACTGACAACATTCACTGACAACATTCACTCACTGACAATATTCACTGACAACATTCACTCACTGACAGCATTCACTGACAACATTCACTCACTGACAACATTCACTGACAACATTCACTCACTGACAACATTCACTGACAACATTCACTCTCTGACAACATTCACTGACAACATTTACTGATAACATTCACTCTCTGACAACATTCACTGACAACATTCACTCTCTGACAACATTCACTGACAACATTCACTGACAACATTCACTCACTGACAACATTCACTCACTGACAACATTCACTGACAACATTGACTCTCTGACAACATTCACTGACAACATTCACTAACTGACAACATTCACTCACAGACAACATTCACTGCCAACATTCACTCACTGACAACATTCACTCACTGACAACATTCACTGACAACATTCACTCATTGACAACATTCACTGACAACATTCACTAACTGATAACATTCACTGACAACATTCACTGACAACATTCACTCACTGACAACATTCACTCACTGACAACATTCACTGATAACATTCACTCACTGACAACATTCACTGACAACATTCACTGACAACATTCACTCACTGACAACATTCACTCACTGACAACATTCACTGACAACATTCACTCACTGACAACATTCACTCTCTGACAACATTCACTCACTGACAACACTCACTGACAACATTCACTCACTGACAACATTCACTGACAACATTCACTGACAACATTCACTCACTGACAACATTCACTGACAACATTCACTCACTGACAACATTCACTCACTGACAACATTCACTGACAACATTGACTCTCTGACAACATTCACTGACAACATTCACTCACTGACAACATTCACTCACTGACAACATTCACTGACAACATTCACTAACTGACAACATTCACTCACAGACAACATTCACTGACAACATTCACTCACTGACAACATTCACTCACTGACAACATTCACTCACTGACAACATTCACTGACAACACTCACTGACAACATTCACTGACAACATTCACTCTCTGACAACATTCACTGACAACATTCACTCACTGACAACATTCACTCACTGACAGCATTCACTCACTGACAACATTCACTGACAACATTCACTCACTGACAACATTCACTGACAACATTCACTCACTGACAACATTCACTGACAACATTCACTCACTGACAACATTCACTGACAACATTCACTCACTGACAACATTCACTGACAACATTCACTCACTGACAACATTCACTCACTGACAACATTCACTGACAACATTCACTCACTGACAACATTCACTGATAACATTCACTCACTGACAACATTCACTGACAACATTCACTCACTGACAACATTCACTCACTGACAGCATTCACTCACTGACAACATTCACTGACAACATTCACTCACTGACAACATTCACAGACAACATTCACTCACTGACAACATTCACTCACTGACAACATTCACTGACAACATTCACTCACTGACAACATTCACTCTCTGACAACATTCACTCACTGACAACATTCACTGACAAAATTCACTCACTGACAACATTCACTCTCTGACAACATTCACTCACTGACAACATTCACTCACTGACAACATTCACTGAGAACATTCACTCACTGACAACATTCACTCTCTGACAACATTCACTCACTGACAACACTCACTGACAACATTCACTCACTGACAACATTCACTGACAACATTCACTGACAACATTCACTCACTGACAACATTCACTGACAACATTCACTCACTGACAACATTCACTCACTGACAACATTCACTGACAACATTGACTCTCTGACAACATTCACTGACAACATTCACTCACTGACAACATTCACTCACTGACAACATTCACTGACAACATTCACTCACTGACAACATTCACTAACTGACAACATTCACTCACAGACAACATTCACTGACAACATTCACTCACTGACAACATTCACTCACTGACAACATTCACTGACAACACTCACTGACAACATTCACTGACAACATTCACTGACAACATTCACTCTCTGACAACATTCACTGACAACATTCACTCACTGACAACATTCACTCACTGACAGCATTCACTGACAACATTAACTCACTGACAACATTCACTGACAACATTCACTCACTGACAATATTCACTGACAACATTCACTCACTGACAACATTCACTCACTGACAGCATTCACTGACAACATTCACTCACTGACAACATTCACTGACAACATTCACTCACTGACAACATTCACTGACAACATTCACTAACTGACAACATTCACTGACAACATTCACTCACTGACAACATTCACTAACAACATTTACTGATAACATTCACTCTCTGACAACATTCACTGACAACATTCACTCTCTGACAACATTCACTGACAACGTTCACTGACAACATTCACTCACTGACAACATTCACTCACTGACAACATTCACTGACAACATTCACTCACTGACAACATTCACTGACAACATTCACTCACTGACAACATTCACTGACAACATTCACTCACTGACAACATTCACTGACAACATTCACTCACTGACAACATTCACTGATAACATTCACTCACTGACAACATTCACTGACAACACTCACTGACAACATTGACTCACTTACAACACTCACTGAAAACATTCACTCACTGACAACATTCACTCACTGACAACATTCACTGACAACATTCACTCACTGACAACATTCACTAACTGACAACATTCACTCACAGACAACATTCACTGACAACATTCACTCACTGACAACATTCACTCACTGACAACATTCACTCACTGACAACATTCACTGACAACATTCACTGACAACATTCACTCACTGACAACATTCACTCTCTGACAACATTCACTGACAACATTCACTGACAACATTCACTCACTGACAACATTCACTGACAACATTCACTCACTGACAACATTCACTCACTGACAACATTCACTGACAACACTCACTGACAACATTCACTGACAACATTCACTGACAACATTCACTCTCTGACAACATTCACTCACTGACAACATTCACTCACTGACAGCATTCACTGACAACATTCACTCACTGACAACATTCACTGACAACATTCACTCACTGACAACATTCACTCACTGACAACATTCACTGACAACATTCACTGACAACATTCACTCACTGACAACATTCACTCTCTGACAACATTCACTGACAACATTCACTGACAACATTCACTCACTGACAACATTCACTGACAACATTCACTCACTGACAACATTCACTCACTGACAACATTCACTGACAACACTCACTGACAACATTCACTGACAACATTCACTGACAACATTCACTCTCTGACAACATTCACTCACTAACAACATTCACTCACTGACAGCATTCACTGACAACATTCACTCACTGACAACATTCACTGACAACATTCACTCACTGACAACATTCACTGACAACATTCACTGACAACATTCACTCACTGACATTCACTGACAACATTCACTCACTGACAACATTCACTGACAACACTCACTGACAACATTCACTGACAACATTCACTGACAACATTCACTCTCTGACAACATTCACTCACTGACAACATTCACTGACAACATTCACTCACTGACAACATTCACTCACTGACAACATTCACTCACTGACAACATTCACTGACAACATTCACTCAGTGACATTCACTGACAACATTCACTCACTGACAACATTCACTGACAACATTCACTCACTGACAACATTCACTCACTGACAACATTCACTGACAACATTGACTCTCTGACAACATTCACTGACAACATTCACTCACTGACAACATTCACTGACAACATTCACTCACTGACAACATTCACTGATAACATTCACTCACTGACAACATTCACTGACAACATTCACTCACTGACAACATTCACTCTCTGACAACATTCACTTACTGACAACACTCACTGACAACATTCACTCACTGACAACATTCACTCTCTGACAACATTCACTCACTGACAACACTCACTGACAACATTCACTCACTGACAACATTCACTGACAACATTCACTCACTGACAACATTCACTGACAACATTCACTCACTGACAACATTCACTCTCTGACAACATTCACTCACTGACAACACTCACTGACAACATTCACTCACTGACAACATTCACTGACAACATTCACTGACAACATTCACTCTCTGACAACATTCACTGACAACATTCACTCACTGACAACATTCACTCACTGACAACATTCACTGACAACATTGACTCTCTGACAACATTCACTGACAACATTCACTCACTGACAACATTCACTCACTGACAACATTCACTGACAACATTCACTAACTGACAACATTCACTCACAGACAACATTCACTGACAACATTCACTCACTGACAACATTCACTCACTGACAACATTCACTGACAACACTCACTGACAACATTCACTGACAACATTCACTGACAACATTCACTCTCTGACAACATTCACTCACTGACAACATTCACTCACTGACAGCATTCACTGACAACATTCACTCACTGACAACATTCACTGATAACATTCACGCACTGACAACATTCACTGACAACATTCACTGACAACATTCACGCACTGACAACATTCACTGACAATATTCACTGACAACATTCACTCACTGACAGCATTCACTGACAACATTCACTCACTGACAACATTCACTGACAACATTCACTAACTGATAACATTCACTGACAACATTCACTGACAACATTCACTCACTGACAACATTCACTCACTGACAACATTCACTGACAACATTCACTCACTGACAACATTCACTGACAACATTAACTGACAACATTCACTGACAACATTCACTCACTGACAACATTCACTGACAACATTCACTAACTGATAACATTCACTGACAACATTCACTCACTGACAACATTCACTCACTGACAACATTCACTGACAACATTCACTCACTGACAACATTCACTGACAACATTCACTCACTGACAACATTCACTGACAACATTGACTCTCTGACAACATTCACTCACTGGCAACATTCACTGACAACATTCACTAACTGACAACATTCACTCACAGACAACATTCACTGACAACATTCACTCACTGACAACATTCACTGACAACATTCACTGACAACATTCACTCTCTGACAACATTCACTCACTGACAACATTCACTGACAACATTCACTGACAACATTCACTCACTGACAACATTCACTGACAACATTCACTCACTGACAACATTCACTCACTGACAACATTCACTCACTGACAACATTCACTGACAACACTCACTGACAACATTCACTGACAACATTCACTGACAACATTCACTCTCTGACAACATTCACTCACTGACAGCATTCACTGACAACATTCACTCACTGACAACATTCACTGACAACATTCACTCACTGACAACATTCACTGACAACATTCACTGACAACATTCACTCACTGACAACATTCACTGACAACATTCACTCACTGACAATATTCACTGACAACATTCACTCACTGACAGCATTCACTGACAACATTCACTCACTGACAACATTCACTGACAACATTCACTCACTGACAACATTCACTGACAACATTCACTAACTGATAACATTCACTGACAACATTCACTGACAACATTCACTCACTGACAACATTCACTCACTGACAACATTCACTGACAACATTCACTCACTGACAACATTCACTCACTGACAACATTCACTGACAACATTCACTAACTGACAACATTCACTCACAGACAACATTCACTGACAACATTCACTCACTGACAACATTCACTCACTGACAACATTCACTGACAACATTCACTGACAACATTCACTGACAACATTCACTCTCTGACAACATTCACTGACAACATTCACTCACTGACAACATTCACTCACTGACAGCATTCACTGACAACATTCACTCACTGACAACATTCACTGACAACATTCACTGACAACATTCACTCACTGACAACATTCACTGACAACATTCACTCACTGACAATATTCACTGACAACATTCACTCACTGACAACATTCACTCACTGACAGCATTCACTGACAACATTCACTCACTGACAACATTCACTGACAACATTCACTCACTGACAACATTCACTGACAACATTCACTAACTGACAAAATTCACTGACAACATTCACTCTCTGACAACATTCACTGACAACATTCACTCTCTGACAACATTCACTGACAACATTCACTGACAACATTCACTCACTGACAACATTCACTCTCTGACAACATTCACTCACTGACAACACTCACTGACAACATTCACTCACTGACAACATTCACTGACAACATTCACTGACAACATTCACTCACTGACAACATTCACTGACAACATTCACTCACTGACAACATTCACTCACTGACAACATTCACTGACAACATTGACTCTCTGACAACATTCACTGACAACATTCACTCACTGACAACATTCACTCACTGACAACATTCACTGACAACATTCACTAACTGACAACATTCACTCACAGACAACATTCACTGACAACATTCACTCACTGACAACATTCACTCACTGACAACATTCACTCACTGACAACATTCACTGACAACACTCACTGACAACATTCACTGACAACATTCACTGACAACATTCACTCTCTGACAACATTCACTGACAACATTCACTCACTGACAACATTCACTCACTGACAGCATTCACTCACTGACAACATTCACTGACAACATTCACTCACTGACAACATTCACTGACAACATTCACTCACTGACAACATTCACTGACAACATTCACTCACTGACAACATTCACTGACAACATTCACTCACTGACAACATTCACTGACAACATTCACTCACTGACAACATTCACTGACAACATTCACTCACTGACAACATTCACTGACAACATTCACTCACTGACAACATTCACTGACAACACTCACTGACAACATTGACTCACTCACAACACTCACTGACAACATTCACTCACTGACAACATTCACTGACAACATTCACTCACTGACAACATTCACTCACTGACAACATTCACTGACAACATTCACTAACTGACAACATTCACTGACAACATTCACTCACTGACAACATTCACTCACTGACAACATTCACTGACAACATTCACTCACTGACAACATTCACTGATAACATTCACTCACTGACAACATTCACTGACAACATTCACTGACAACATTCACTCACTGACAACATTCACTCACTCACAACATTCACTGACAACATTCACTCACTGACAACATTCACTCTCTGACAACATTCACTCACTGACAACACTCACTGACAACATTCACTCACTGACAACATTCACTGACAACATTCACTGACAACATTCACTCACTGACAACATTCACTGACAACATTCACTCACTGACAACATTCACTGACAACATTCACTCACTGACAACATTCACTGACAACATTCACTCACTGACAACATTCACTCACTGACAACATTGACCCTCTGACAACATTCACTGACAACATTCACTCACTGACAACATTCACTCACTGACAACATTCACTGACAACATTCACTAACTGACAACATTCACTCACAGACAACATTCACTGACAACATTCACTCACTGACAACATTCACTCACTGACAACATTCACTGACAACATTCACTCACTGACAACATTCACTGACAACATTCACTCACTGACAAAATTCACTGACAACATTCACTCACTGACAACATTCACTGACAACATTCACTCACTGACAACATTCACTGACAACATTCACTCACTGACAACATTCACTGACAACATTCACTCACTGACAACATTCACTGACAACACTCACTGACAACATTGACTCACTTACAACACTCACTGACAACATTCACTCACTGACAACATTCACTGACAACATTCACTCACTGACAACATTCACTCACTGACAACATTCACTGACAACATTCACTCACTGACAACATTCACTAACTGACAACATTCACTCACAGACAACATTCACTGACAACATTCACTCACTGACAACATTCACTCACTGACAACATTCACTCACTGACAACATTCACTGACAACATTCACTGACAACATTCACTCACTGACAACATTCACTCTCTGACAACATTCACTGACAACATTCACTGACAACATTCACTGACAACATTCACTCACTGACAACATTCACTGACAACATTCACTCACTGACAACATTCACTCACTGACAACATTCACTCACTGACAACATTCACTGACAACACTCACTGACAACATTCACTGACAACATTCACTGACAACATTCACTCTCTGACAACATTCACTCACTGACAACATTCACTCACTGACAGCATTCACTGACAACATTCACTCACTGACAACATTCACTAACTGACAACATTCACTCACAGACAACATTCACTGACAACATTCACTCACTGACAACATTCACTCACTGACAACATTCACTCACTGACAACATTCACTGACAACATTCACTGACAACATTCACTCACTGACAACATTCACTCTCTGACAACATTCACTGACAACATTCACTGACAACATTCACTGACAACATTCACTCACTGACAACATTCACTCACTGACAACATTCACTGACAACACTCACTGACAACATTCACTGACAACATTCACTGACAACATTCACTCTCTGACAACATTCACTCACTGACAACATTCACTCACTGACAGCATTCACTGACAACATTCACTCACTGACAACATTCACTGACAACATTCACTCACTGACAACATTCACTCACTGACAACATTCACTGACAACATTCACTGACAACATTCACTCACTGACATTCACTGACAACATTCACTCACTGACAACATTCACTGACAACACTCACTGACAACATTCACTGACAACATTCACTGACAACATTCACTCTCTGACAACATTCACTGCCAACATCCACTCACTGACAACATTCACTCACTGACAACATTCACTCACTGACAACATTCACTGACAACATTCACTCTCTGACAACATTCACTGACAACGTTCACTGACAACATTCACTCACTGACAACATTCACTCACTGACAACATTCACTCACTGACAACATTCACTGACAACATTCACTCACTGACAACATTCACTGACAACATTCACTCACTGACAACATTCATTGACAACATTCACTCACTGACAACATTCACTGACAACATTCACTCAATGACAACATTCACTGATAACATTCACTCACTGACAACATTCACTGACAACACTCACTGACAACATTGACTCACTTACAACACTCACTGACAACATTCACTCACTGACAACATTCACTCACTGACAACATTCACTGACAACATTCACTCACTGACAACATTCACTAACTGACAACATTCACTCACAGACAACATTCACTGACAACATTCACTCACTGACAACATTCACTGACAACATTCACTGACAACATTCACTGACAACATTCACTCACTGACAACATTCACTGACAACATTCACTCACTGACAACATTCACTCACTGACAACATTCACTGACAACACTCACTGACAACATTCACTGACAACATTCACTGACAACATTCACTCTCTGACAACATTCACTCACTGACAACATTCACTCACTGACAGCATTCACTGACAACATTCACTCACTGACAACATTCACTGACAACATTGACTCTCTGACAACATTCACTCACTGACAACATTCACTCACTGACAACATTCACTGACAACATTGACTCTGACAACATTCACTGACAACATTCACTCACTGACAACATTCACTCACTGACAACATTCACTGACAACATTCACTAACTGACAACATTCACTCACAGACAACATTCACTGACAACATTCACTCACTGACAACATTCACTCACTGACAACATTCACTCACTGACAACATTCACTGACAACACACACTGACAACATTCACTGACAACATTCACTGACAACATTCACTCTCTGACAACATTCACTGACAACATTCACTCACTGACAACATTCACTCACTGACAGCATTCACTCACTGACAACATTCACTGACAACATTCACTCACTGACAACATTCACTGACAACATTCACTCACTGACAACATTCACTGACAACATTCACTCACTGACAACATTCACTCACTGACAACATTCACTGACAACATTCACTCACTGACAACATTCACTGATAACATTCACTCACTGACAACATTCACTGACAACATTCACTGACAACATTCACTGACAACATTCACTCACTGACAACATTCACTCACTGACAACATTCACTCTCTGACAACATTCACTCACTGACAACATTCACTGACAACATTCACTCACTGACAACATTCACTCTCTGACAACATTCACTGACAACATTCACTCACTGACAACATTCACTCACTGACAACATTCACTGACAACATTCACTAACTGACAACATTCACTCACAGACAACATTCACTGACAACATTCACTCACTGACAACATTCACTCACTGACAACATTCACTCACTGACAACACTCACTGACAACATTCACTGACAACATTCACTCTCTGACAACATTCACTGACAACATTCACTCACTGACAACATTCACTCACTGACAGCATTCACTGACAACATTCACTCACTGACAACATTCACTGACAACATTCACTCACTGACAATATTCACTGACAACATTCACTCACTGACAACATTCACTCACTGACAGCATTCACTGACAACATTCACTCACTGACAACATTCACTGACAACATTCACTCACTGACAACATTCACTGACAACATTCACTCTCTGACAACATTCACTGACAACATTTACTGATAACATTCACTCTCTGACAACATTCACTGACAACATTCACTCTCTGACAACATTCACTGACAACATTCACTGACAACATTCACTCACTGACAACATTCACTCACTGACAACATTCACTGACAACATTGACTCTCTGACAACATTCACTGACAACATTCACTAACTGACAACATTCACTCACAGACAACATTCACTGCCAACATTCACTCACTGACAACATTCACTCACTGACAACATTCACTGACAACATTCACTCATTGACAACATTCACTGACAACATTCACTAACTGATAACATTCACTGACAACATTCACTGACAACATTCACTCACTGACAACATTCACTCACTGACAACATTCACTGATAACATTCACTCACTGACAACATTCACTGACAACATTCACTGACAACATTCACTCACTGACAACATTCACTCACTGACAACATTCACTGACAACATTCACTCACTGACAACATTCACTCTCTGACAACATTCACTCACTGACAACACTCACTGACAACATTCACTCACTGACAACATTCACTGACAACATTCACTGACAACATTCACTCACTGACAACATTCACTGACAACATTCACTCACTGACAACATTCACTCACTGACAACATTCACTGACAACATTGACTCTCTGACAACATTCACTGACAACATTCACTCACTGACAACATTCACTCACTGACAACATTCACTGACAACATTCACTAACTGACAACATTCACTCACAGACAACATTCACTGACAACATTCACTCACTGACAACATTCACTCACTGACAACATTCACTCACTGACAACATTCACTGACAACACTCACTGACAACATTCACTGACAACATTCACTCTCTGACAACATTCACTGACAACATTCACTCACTGACAACATTCACTCACTGACAGCATTCACTCACTGACAACATTCACTGACAACATTCACTCACTGACAACATTCACTGACAACATTCACTCACTGACAACATTCACTGACAACATTCACTCACTGACAACATTCACTGACAACATTCACTCACTGACAACATTCACTGACAACATTCACTCACTGACAACATTCACTCACTGACAACATTCACTGACAACATTCACTCACTGACAACATTCACTGATAACATTCACTCACTGACAACATTCACTGACAACATTCACTCACTGACAACATTCACTCACTGACAGCATTCACTCACTGACAACATTCACTGACAACATTCACTCACTGACAACATTCACAGACAACATTCACTCACTGACAACATTCACTCACTGACAACATTCACTGACAACATTCACTCACTGACAACATTCACTCTCTGACAACATTCACTCACTGACAACATTCACTGACAAAATTCACTCACTGACAACATTCACTCTCTGACAACATTCACTCACTGACAACATTCACTCACTGACAACATTCACTGAGAACATTCACTCACTGACAACATTCACTCTCTGACAACATTCACTCACTGACAACACTCACTGACAACATTCACTCACTGACAACATTCACTGACAACATTCACTGACAACATTCACTCACTGACAACATTCACTGACAACATTCACTCACTGACAACATTCACTCACTGACAACATTCACTGACAACATTGACTCTCTGACAACATTCACTGACAACATTCACTCACTGACAACATTCACTCACTGACAACATTCACTGACAACATTCACTCACTGACAACATTCACTAACTGACAACATTCACTCACAGACAACATTCACTGACAACATTCACTCACTGACAACATTCACTCACTGACAACATTCACTGACAACACTCACTGACAACATTCACTGACAACATTCACTGACAACATTCACTCTCTGACAACATTCACTGACAACATTCACTCACTGACAACATTCACTCACTGACAGCATTCACTGACAACATTAACTCACTGACAACATTCACTGACAACATTCACTCACTGACAATATTCACTGACAACATTCACTCACTGACAACATTCACTCACTGACAGCATTCACTGACAACATTCACTCACTGACAACATTCACTGACAACATTCACTCACTGACAACATTCACTGACAACATTCACTAACTGACAACATTCACTGACAACATTCACTCACTGACAACATTCACTAACAACATTTACTGATAACATTCACTCTCTGACAACATTCACTGACAACATTCACTCTCTGACAACATTCACTGACAACGTTCACTGACAACATTCACTCACTGACAACATTCACTCACTGACAACATTCACTGACAACATTCACTCACTGACAACATTCACTGACAACATTCACTCACTGACAACATTCACTGACAACATTCACTCACTGACAACATTCACTGACAACATTCACTCACTGACAACATTCACTGATAACATTCACTCACTGACAACATTCACTGACAACACTCACTGACAACATTGACTCACTTACAACACTCACTGAAAACATTCACTCACTGACAACATTCACTCACTGACAACATTCACTGACAACATTCACTCACTGACAACATTCACTAACTGACAACATTCACTCACAGACAACATTCACTGACAACATTCACTCACTGACAACATTCACTCACTGACAACATTCACTCACTGACAACATTCACTGACAACATTCACTGACAACATTCACTCACTGACAACATTCACTCTCTGACAACATTCACTGACAACATTCACTGACAACATTCACTCACTGACAACATTCACTGACAACATTCACTCACTGACAACATTCACTCACTGACAACATTCACTGACAACACTCACTGACAACATTCACTGACAACATTCACTGACAACATTCACTCTCTGACAACATTCACTCACTGACAACATTCACTCACTGACAGCATTCACTGACAACATTCACTCACTGACAACATTCACTGACAACATTCACTCACTGACAACATTCACTCACTGACAACATTCACTGACAACATTCACTGACAACATTCACTCACTGACAACATTCACTCTCTGACAACATTCACTGACAACATTCACTGACAACATTCACTCACTGACAACATTCACTGACAACATTCACTCACTGACAACATTCACTCACTGACAACATTCACTGACAACACTCACTGACAACATTCACTGACAACATTCACTGACAACATTCACTCTCTGACAACATTCACTCACTAACAACATTCACTCACTGACAGCATTCACTGACAACATTCACTCACTGACAACATTCACTGACAACATTCACTCACTGACAACATTCACTGACAACATTCACTGACAACATTCACTCACTGACATTCACTGACAACATTCACTCACTGACAACATTCACTGACAACACTCACTGACAACATTCACTGACAACATTCACTGACAACATTCACTCTCTGACAACATTCACTCACTGACAACATTCACTGACAACATTCACTCACTGACAACATTCACTCACTGACAACATTCACTCACTGACAACATTCACTGACAACATTCACTCAGTGACATTCACTGACAACATTCACTCACTGACAACATTCACTGACAACATTCACTCACTGACAACATTCACTCACTGACAACATTCACTGACAACATTGACTCTCTGACAACATTCACTGACAACATTCACTCACTGACAACATTCACTGACAACATTCACTCACTGACAACATTCACTGATAACATTCACTCACTGACAACATTCACTGACAACATTCACTCACTGACAACATTCACTCTCTGACAACATTCACTTACTGACAACACTCACTGACAACATTCACTCACTGACAACATTCACTCTCTGACAACATTCACTCACTGACAACACTCACTGACAACATTCACTCACTGACAACATTCACTGACAACATTCACTCACTGACAACATTCACTGACAACATTCACTCACTGACAACATTCACTCTCTGACAACATTCACTCACTGACAACACTCACTGACAACATTCACTCACTGACAACATTCACTGACAACATTCACTGACAACATTCACTCTCTGACAACATTCACTGACAACATTCACTCACTGACAACATTCACTCACTGACAACATTCACTGACAACATTGACTCTCTGACAACATTCACTGACAACATTCACTCACTGACAACATTCACTCACTGACAACATTCACTGACAACATTCACTAACTGACAACATTCACTCACAGACAACATTCACTGACAACATTCACTCACTGACAACATTCACTCACTGACAACATTCACTGACAACACTCACTGACAACATTCACTGACAACATTCACTGACAACATTCACTCTCTGACAACATTCACTCACTGACAACATTCACTCACTGACAGCATTCACTGACAACATTCACTCACTGACAACATTCACTGATAACATTCACGCACTGACAACATTCACTGACAACATTCACTGACAACATTCACGCACTGACAACATTCACTGACAATATTCACTGACAACATTCACTCACTGACAGCATTCACTGACAACATTCACTCACTGACAACATTCACTGACAACATTCACTAACTGATAACATTCACTGACAACATTCACTGACAACATTCACTCACTGACAACATTCACTCACTGACAACATTCACTGACAACATTCACTCACTGACAACATTCACTGACAACATTAACTGACAACATTCACTGACAACATTCACTCACTGACAACATTCACTGACAACATTCACTAACTGATAACATTCACTGACAACATTCACTCACTGACAACATTCACTCACTGACAACATTCACTGACAACATTCACTCACTGACAACATTCACTGACAACATTCACTCACTGACAACATTCACTGACAACATTGACTCTCTGACAACATTCACTCACTGGCAACATTCACTGACAACATTCACTAACTGACAACATTCACTCACAGACAACATTCACTGACAACATTCACTCACTGACAACATTCACTGACAACATTCACTGACAACATTCACTCTCTGACAACATTCACTCACTGACAACATTCACTGACAACATTCACTGACAACATTCACTCACTGACAACATTCACTGACAACATTCACTCACTGACAACATTCACTCACTGACAACATTCACTCACTGACAACATTCACTGACAACACTCACTGACAACATTCACTGACAACATTCACTGACAACATTCACTCTCTGACAACATTCACTCACTGACAGCATTCACTGACAACATTCACTCACTGACAACATTCACTGACAACATTCACTCACTGACAACATTCACTGACAACATTCACTGACAACATTCACTCACTGACAACATTCACTGACAACATTCACTCACTGACAATATTCACTGACAACATTCACTCACTGACAGCATTCACTGACAACATTCACTCACTGACAACATTCACTGACAACATTCACTCACTGACAACATTCACTGACAACATTCACTAACTGATAACATTCACTGACAACATTCACTGACAACATTCACTCACTGACAACATTCACTCACTGACAACATTCACTGACAACATTCACTCACTGACAACATTCACTCACTGACAACATTCACTGACAACATTCACTAACTGACAACATTCACTCACAGACAACATTCACTGACAACATTCACTCACTGACAACATTCACTCACTGACAACATTCACTGACAACATTCACTGACAACATTCACTGACAACATTCACTCTCTGACAACATTCACTGACAACATTCACTCACTGACAACATTCACTCACTGACAGCATTCACTGACAACATTCACTCACTGACAACATTCACTGACAACATTCACTGACAACATTCACTCACTGACAACATTCACTGACAACATTCACTCACTGACAATATTCACTGACAACATTCACTCACTGACAACATTCACTCACTGACAGCATTCACTGACAACATTCACTCACTGACAACATTCACTGACAACATTCACTCACTGACAACATTCACTGACAACATTCACTAACTGACAAAATTCACTGACAACATTCACTCTCTGACAACATTCACTGACAACATTCACTCTCTGACAACATTCACTGACAACATTCACTGACAACATTCACTCACTGACAACATTCACTCTCTGACAACATTCACTCACTGACAACACTCACTGACAACATTCACTCACTGACAACATTCACTGACAACATTCACTGACAACATTCACTCACTGACAACATTCACTGACAACATTCACTCACTGACAACATTCACTCACTGACAACATTCACTGACAACATTGACTCTCTGACAACATTCACTGACAACATTCACTCACTGACAACATTCACTCACTGACAACATTCACTGACAACATTCACTAACTGACAACATTCACTCACAGACAACATTCACTGACAACATTCACTCACTGACAACATTCACTCACTGACAACATTCACTCACTGACAACATTCACTGACAACACTCACTGACAACATTCACTGACAACATTCACTGACAACATTCACTCTCTGACAACATTCACTGACAACATTCACTCACTGACAACATTCACTCACTGACAGCATTCACTCACTGACAACATTCACTGACAACATTCACTCACTGACAACATTCACTGACAACATTCACTCACTGACAACATTCACTGACAACATTCACTCACTGACAACATTCACTGACAACATTCACTCACTGACAACATTCACTGACAACATTAACTCACTGACAACATTCACTCACTGACAACATTCACTGACAACATTCACTCACTGACAACATTCACTCTCTGACAACATTCACTCACTGACAACATTCACTGACAACATTCACTCACTGACAACATTCACTCTCTGACAACATTCACTCACTGACAACACTCACTGACAACATTCACTCACTGACAACATTCACTGACAACATTCACTCTCTGACAACATTCACTCACTGACAACATTCACTGACAACATTCACTCACTGACAACATTCACTCACTGACAACATTCACTGACAACATTCACTAACTGACAACATTCACTCACAGACAACATTCACTGACAACATTCACTCACTGACAACATTCACTGACAACATTTACTCACTGACAACATTCACTGACAACATTCACTGACAACATTCACTCACTGACAACATTCACTGACAACATTCACTCTCTGACAACACTCACTGACAACACTCACTGAAAACATTCACTCACTGACAACATTCACTGACAACATTCACTGACAACATTCACTCACTGACAACATTCACTGACAACATTCACTCACTGACAACATTCACTCACTGACAACATTCACTGAGAACATTGACTCTCTGACAACATTCACTGACAACTTTCACTCACTGACAACATTCACTCACTGACAACATTCACTGACAACATTCACTAACTGACAACATTCACTCACAGACAACATTCACTGACAACATTCACTCACTGACAACATTCACTCACTGACAACATTCACTCACTGACAACATTCACTGACAACATTCACTGACAACATTCACTGACAACATTCACTCTCTGACAACATTCACTGACAACATTCACTCACTGACAACATTCACTCACTGACAGCATTCACTGACAACATTCACTCACTGACAACATTCACTGACAACATTCACTGACAACATTCACTCACTGACAACATTCACTGACAACATTCACTCACTGACAATATTCACTGACAACATTCACTCACTGACAACATTCACTCTCTGACAGCATTCACTGACAACATTCACTCACTGACAACATTCACTGACAACATTCACTCACTGACAACATTCACTGACAACATTCACTAACTGACAACATTCACTGACAACATTCACTCTCTGACAACATTCACTGACAACATTTACTGATAACATTCACTCTCTGACAACATTCACTGACAACATTCACTCTCTGACAACATTCACTGACAACATTCACTGACAACATTCACTCACTGACAACATTCACTCACTGACAACATTCACTGACAACATTGACTCTCTGACAACATTCACTGACAACATTCACTAACTGACAACATTCACTCACAGACAACATTCACTGACAACATTCACTCACTGACAACATTCACTCACTGACAACATTCACTGACAACATTCACTCACTGACAACATTCACTGACAACATTCACTAACTGATAACATTCACTGACAACATTCACTGACAACATTCACTCACTGACAACATTCACTCACTGACAACATTCACTGATAACATTCACTCACTGACAACATTCACTGACAACATTCACTCACTGACAACATTCACTCACTGACAACATTCACTGACAACATTCACTCACTGACAACATTCACTCTCTGACAACATTCACTCACTGACAACACTCACTGACAACATTCACTCACTGACAACATTCACTGACAACATTCACTGACAACATTCACTCACTGACAACATTCACTGACAACATTCACTCACTGACAACATTCACTCACTGACAACATTCACTGACAACATTGACTCTCTGACAACATTCACTGACAACATTCACTCACTGACAACATTCACTCACTGACAACATTCACTGACAACATTCACTAACTGACAACATTCACTCACAGACAACATTCACTGACAACATTCACTGACAACATTCACTCACTGACAACATTCACTCACTGACAACATTCACTGACAACACTCACTGACAACATTCACTGACAACATTCACTGACAACATTCACTCTCTGACAACATTCACTGACAACATTCACTCACTGACAACATTCACTGACAACATTCACTCACTGACAACATTCACTCACTGACAACATTCACTCACTGACAACATTCACTGACAACACTCACTGACAACATTCACTGACAACATTCACTGACAACATTCACTCTCTGACAACATTCACTCACTGACAGCATTCACTGACAACATTCACTCACTGACAACATTCACTGACAACATTCACTCACTGACAACATTCACTGACAACATTCACTGACAACATTCACTCACTGACAACATTCACTGACAACATTCACTCACTGACAATATTCACTGACAACATTCACTCACTGACAGCATTCACTGACAACATTCACTCACTGACAACATTCACTGACAACATTCACTCACTGACAACATTCACTAACTGATAACATTCACTGACAACATTCACTGACAACATTCACTCACTGACAACATTCACTCACTGACAACATTCACTGACAACATTCACTCACTGACAACATTCACTCACTGACAACATTCACTGACAACATTCACTAACTGACAACATTCACTCACAGACAACATTCACTGACAACATTCACTCACTGACAACATTCACTCACTGACAACATTCACTGACAACATTCACTGACAACATTCACTGACAACATTCACTCTCTGACAACATTCACTGACAACATTCACTCACTGACAACATTCACTCACTGACAGCATTCACTGACAACATTCACTCACTGACAACATTCACTGACAACATTCACTGACAACATTCACTCACTGACAACATTCACTGACAACATTCACTCACTGACAATATTCACTGACAACATTCACTCACTGACAACATTCACTCACTGACAGCATTCACTGACAACATTCACTCACTGACAACATTCACTGACAACATTCACTCACTGACAACATTCACTGACAACATTCACTAACTGACAAAATTCACTGACAACATTCACTCTCTGACAACATTCACTGACAACATTCACTCTCTGACAACATTCACTGACAACATTCACTGACAACATTCACTCACTGACAACATTCACTCTCTGACAACATTCACTCACTGACAACACTCACTGACAACATTCACTCACTGACAACATTCACTGACAACATTCACTGACAACATTCACTCACTGACAACATTCACTGACAACATTCACTCACTGACAACATTCACTCACTGACAACATTCACTGACAACATTGACTCTCTGACAACATTCACTGACAACATTCACTCACTGACAACATTCACTCACTGACAACATTCACTGACAACATTCACTAACTGACAACATTCACTCACAGACAACATTCACTGACAACATTCACTCACTGACAACATTCACTCACTGACAACATTCACTCACTGACAACATTCACTGACAACACTCACTGACAACATTCACTGACAACATTCACTGACAACATTCACTCTCTGACAACATTCACTGACAACATTCACTCACTGACAACATTCACTCACTGACAGCATTCACTCACTGACAACATTCACTGACAACATTCACTCACTGACAACATTCACTGACAACATTCACTCACTGACAACATTCACTGACAACATTCACTCACTGACAACATTCACTGACAACATTCACTCACTGACAACATTCACTGACAACATTAACTCACTGACAACATTCACTCACTGACAACATTCACTGACAACATTCACTCACTGACAACATTCACTCTCTGACAACATTCACTCACTGACAACATTCACTGACAACATTCACTCACTGACAACATTCACTCTCTGACAACATTCACTCACTGACAACATTCACTGACAACATTCACTGACAACATTCACTCACTGACAACATTCACTGACAACATTCACTCACTGACAACATTCACTCACTGACAACATTCACTGACAACATTCACTGACAACATTCACTCACTGACAACATTCACTGACAACATTCACTCACTGACAACATTCACTCACTGACAACATTCACTGAGAACATTGACTCTCTGACAACATTCACTGACAACTTTCACTCACTGACAACATTCACTCACTGACAACATTCACTGACAACATTCACTAACTGACAACATTCACTCACAGACAACATTCACTGACAACATTCACTCACTGACAACATTCACTCACTGACAACATTCACTCACTGACAACATTCACTGACAACATTCACTGACAACATTCACTGACAACATTCACTCTCTGACAACATTCACTGACAACATTCACTCACTGACAACATTCACTCACTGACAGCATTCACTGACAACATTCACTCACTGACAACATTCACTGACAACATTCACTGACAACATTCACTCACTGACAACATTCACTGACAACATTCACTCACTGACAATATTCACTGACAACATTCACTCACTGACAACATTCACTCTCTGACAGCATTCACTGACAACATTCACTCACTGACAACATTCACTGACAACATTCACTCACTGACAACATTCACTGACAACATTCACTAACTGACAACATTCACTGACAACATTCACTCTCTGACAACATTCACTGACAACATTTACTGATAACATTCACTCTCTGACAACATTCACTGACAACATTCACTCTCTGACAACATTCACTGACAACATTCACTGACAACATTCACTCACTGACAACATTCACTCACTGACAACATTCACTGACAACATTGACTCTCTGACAACATTCACTGACAACATTCACTAACTGACAACATTCACTCACAGACAACATTCACTGACAACATTCACTCACTGACAACATTCACTCACTGACAACATTCACTGACAACATTCACTCACTGACAACATTCACTGACAACATTCACTAACTGATAACATTCACTGACAACATTCACTGACAACATTCACTCACTGACAACATTCACTCACTGACAACATTCACTGATAACATTCACTCACTGACAACATTCACTGACAACATTCACTCACTGACAACATTCACTCACTGACAACATTCACTGACAACATTCACTCACTGACAACATTCACTCTCTGACAACATTCACTCACTGACAACACTCACTGACAACATTCACTCACTGACAACATTCACTGACAACATTCACTGACAACATTCACTCACTGACAACATTCACTGACAACATTCACTCACTGACAACATTCACTCACTGACAACATTCACTGACAACATTGACTCTCTGACAACATTCACTGACAACATTCACTCACTGACAACATTCACTCACTGACAACATTCACTGACAACATTCACTAACTGACAACATTCACTCACAGACAACATTCACTGACAACATTCACTGACAACATTCACTCACTGACAACATTCACTCACTGACAACATTCACTGACAACACTCACTGACAACATTCACTGACAACATTCACTGACAACATTCACTCTCTGACAACATTCACTGACAACATTCACTCACTGACAACATTCACTCACTGACAGCATTCACTCACTGACAACATTCACTGACAACATTCACTCACTGACAACATTCACTGACAACATTCACTCACTGACAACATTCACTGACAACATTCACTCACTGACAACATTCACTGACAACATTCACTCACTGACAACATTCACTCACTGACAACATTCACTGACAACATTCACTCACTGACAACATTCACTCTCTGACAACATTCACTCACTGACAACATTCACTGACAACATTCACTCACTGACAACATTCACTCTCTGACAACATTCACTCACTGACAACACTCACTGACAACATTGACTCTCTGACAACATTCACTGACAACATTCACTCACTGACAACATTCACTCACTGACAACATTCACTGACAACATTCACTAACTGACAACATTCACTCACAGACAACATTCACTGACAACATTCACTCACTGACAACATTCACTCACTGACAACATTCACTGACAACACTCACTGACAACATTCACTGACAACATTCACTGACAACATTCACTCTCTGACAACATTCACTGACAACATTCACTCACTGACAACATTCACTCACTGACAACATTCACTCACTGACAACATTCACTGACAACATTCACTCACTGACAACATTCACTGACAACATTCACTCACTGACAACATTCACTGACAACATTCACTCACTGACAACATTCACTGACAACACTCACTGACAACATTGACTCACTTACAACACTCACTGACAACATTCACTCACTGACAACATTCACTGACAACATTCACTCACTGACAACATTCACTCACTGACAACATTCACTGACAACATTCACTAACTGATAACATTCACTCACAGACAACATTCACTCACTGACAACATTCACTCACTGACAACATTCACTCACTGACAACATTCACTGACAACATTCACTGACAACATTCACTCTCTGACAACATTCACTGACAACATTCACTCACTGACAACATTCACTCACTGACAGCATTCACTGACAACATTCACTCACTGACAACATTCACTGACAACATTCACTGACAACATTCACTCACTGACAACATTCACTGACAACATTCACTCACTGACAATATTCACTGACAACATTCACTCACTGACAACATTCACTCACTGACAGCATTCACTGACAACATTCACTCACTGACAACATTCACTGACAACATTCACTCACTGACAACATTCACTGACAACATTCACTAACTGACAACATTCACTGACAACATTCACTCTCTGACAACATTCACTGACAACATTTACTGATAACATTCACTCTCTGACAACATTCACTGACAACATTCACTCTCTGACAACATTCACTGACAACGTTCACTGACAACATTCACTCACTGACAACATTCATTCACTGACAACATTCACTCACTGACAACATTCACTGACAACATTCACTCACTGACAACATTCACTCACTGACAAAATTCACTCACTGACAACATTCACTGACAACATTCACTGACAACATTCACTCACTGACAACATTCACACTCTGACAACATTCACTGACAACATTCACTGACAACATTCACTCACTGACAACATTCACTGACAACATTTACTCACTGACAACATTCACTCACTGACAACATTCACTCACTGACAACATTCACTGACAACACTCACTGACAACATTCACTGACAACATTCACTGACAACATTCACTCACTGACAGCATTCACTGACAACATTCACTCACTGACAACATTCACTGACAACATTCACTCACTGACAACATTCACTCACTGACAACATTCACTGACAACATTCACTGACAACATTCACTCACTGACATTCACTGACAACATTCACTCACTGACAACATTCACTGACAACATTGACTCTCTGACAACATTCACTCACTGACAACATTCACTCACTGACAACATTCACTGACAACATTGACTCTGACAACATTCACTGACAACATTCACTCACTGACAACATTCACTCACTGACAACATTCACTGACAACATTGACTCTCTGACAACATTCACTCACTGACAACATTCACTCACTGACAACATTCACTGACAACATTGACTCTGACAACATTCACTGACAACATTCACTCACTGACAACATTCACTCACTGACAACATTCACTCACTGACAACATTCACTGACAACACTCACTGACAACATTCACTGACAACATTCACTGACAACATTCACTCTCTGACAACATTCACTGACAACATTCACTCACTGACAACATTCACTCACTGACAGCATTCACTCACTGACAACATTCACTGACAACATTCACTCACTGACAACATTCACTGACAACATTCACTCACTGACAACATTCACTGACAACATTCACTCACTGACAACATTCACTGACAACATTCACTCACTGACAACATTCACTCTCTGACAACATTCACTCACTGACAACATTCACTGACAACATTCACTCACTGACAACATTCACTCTCTGACAACATTCACTCACTGACAACATTCACTCACTGACAACATTCACTGACAACATTCACTGACAACATTCACTCACTGACAACATTCACTGACAACATTCACTCACTGACAACATTCACTCACTGACAACATTCACTGACAACATTCACAAACTGACAACATTCACTCACAGACAACATTCAATGACAACATTCACTCACTGACAACATTCACTCACTGACAACATTCACTCACTGACAACACTCACTGACAACATTCACTGACAACATTCACTGACAACATTCACTCTCTGACAACATTCACTGACAACATTCACTCACTGACAACATTCACTGACAACATTCACTCACTGACAATATTCACTGACAACATTCACTCACTGACAACATTCACTCACTGACAGCATTCACTGACAACATTCACTCACTGACAACATTCACTGACAACATTCACTCACTGACAACATTCACTGACAACATTCACTAACTGACAACATTCACTGACAACATTCACTCTCTGACAACATTCACTGACAACATTTACTGATAACATTCACTCTCTGACAACATTCACTGACATCATTCACTCTCTGACAACATTCACTGACAACATTCACTGACAACATTCACTCACTGACAACATTCACTCACTGACAACATTCACTCACTGACAACATTCACTGACAACATTCACTCACTGACAACATTCACTGACAACATTCACTCACTGACAACATTCACTGACAACATTCACTCACTGACAACATTCACTCAATGACAACATTCACTGACAACATTCACTGACAACACTCACTGACAACATTGACTCACTTACAACACTCACTGACAACATTCACTCACTGACAACATTCACTCACTGACAACATTCACTGACAACATTCACTCACTGACAACATTCACTAACTGACAACATTCACTCACAGACAACATTCACTGACAACATTCACTCACTGACAACATTCACTGACAACATTCACTCACTGACAACATTCACTCACTGACAATATTCACTGACAACACTCACTGACAACATTCACTGACAACATTCACTCTCTGACAACATTTACTCACTGACAACATTCACTCACTGACAGCATTCACTGACAACATTCACTCACTGACAACATTCACTGACAACATTCACTCACTGACAACATTCACTCACTGACAACATTCACTGACAACATTCACTGACAACATTCACTCACTGACATTCACTGACAACATTCACTCACTGACAACATTCACTGACAACACTCACTGACAACATTCACTGACAACATTCACTGACAACATTTACTCTCTGACAACATTCACTGACAACATTCACTCACTGACAACATTCACTCACTGACAGCATTCACTCACTGACAACATTCACTGACAACATTCACTCACTGACAACATTCACTGACAACATTCACTCACTGACAACATTCACTGACAACATTCACTCACTGACAACATTCACTGACAACACTCACTGACAACATTGACTCACAACACTCACTGACAACATTCACTCACTGACAACATTCACTGACAACATTCACTGACAACATTCACTCACTGACAACATTCACTGACAACATTCACTCACTGACAACATTCACTGACAACATTCACTGACTGACAACATTCACTCTCTGACAACATTCACTGACAACATTCACTGACAACATTCACTGACAAAATTCACTCACTGACAACATTCACTGACAACATTCACTCACTGACAACATTCACTCACTGACAACATTCACTGACAACACTCACTGACAACATTCACTGACAACATTCACTGACAACATTCACTCACTGACAACATTCACTCACTGACAGCATTCACTGACAACATTCACTCACTGACAACATTCACTGACAACATTCACTCACTGACAACATTCACTCACTGACAACATTCACTGACAACATTCACTCACTGACATTCACTGACAACATTCACTCACTGACAACATTCACTGACAACATTCACTCACTGACAACATTCACTCACTGACAACATTCACTGACAACATTGACTCTCTGACAACATTCACTGACAACATTCACTCACTGACAACATTCACTGACAACATTCACTCACTGACAACATTCACTGATAACATTCACTCACTGACAACATTCACTGACAACATTCACTCACTGACAACATTCACTCACTGACAACATTCACTGACAACATTCACTCACTGACAACATTCACTCACTGACAACATTCACTGACAACACTCACTGACAACATTCACTGACAACATTCACTGACAACATTCACTCTCTGACAACATTCACTCACTGACAACATTCACTCACTGACAACATTCACTGACAACATTCACTCACTGACAACATTCACTCACTGACAACATTCACTGACAACATTCACTCACTGACATTCACTGACAACATTCACCGACTGACAACATTCACTGACAACATTCACTCACTGACAACATTCACTCACTGACAACATTCACTGACAACATTGACTCTCTGACAACATTCACTGACAACATTCACTCACTGACAACATTCACTGACAACATTAACTGACAACATTCACTGACAACATTCACTCACTGACAACATTCACTGACAACATTCACTAACTGATAACATTCACTGACAACATTCACTCACTGACAACATTCACTCACTGACAACATTCACTGACAACATTCACTCACTGACAACATTCACTGACAACATTCACTCACTGACAACATTCACTGACAACATTGACTCTCTGACAACATTCACTCACTGGCAACATTCACTGACAACATTCACTAACTGACAACATTCACTCACAGACAACATTCACTGACAACATTCACTCACTGACAACATTCACTGACAACATTCACTGACAACATTCACTCTCTGACAACATTCACTCACTGACAACATTCACTGACAACATTCACTGACAACATTCACTCACTGACAACATTCACTGACAACATTCACTCACTGACAACATTCACTCACTGACAACATTCACTCACTGACAACATTCACTGACAACACTCACTGACAACATTCACTGACAACATTCACTGACAACATTCACTCTCTGACAACATTCACTCACTGACAGCATTCACTGACAACATTCACTCACTGACAACATTCACTGACAACATTCACTCACTGACAACATTCACTGACAACATTCACTGACAACATTCACTCACTGACAACATTCACTGACAACATTCACTCACTGACAATATTCACTGACAACATTCACTCACTGACAGCATTCACTGACAACATTCACTCACTGACAACATTCACTGACAACATTCACTCACTGACAACATTCACTGACAACATTCACTAACTGATAACATTCACTGACAACATTCACTGACAACATTCACTCACTGACAACATTCACTCACTGACAACATTCACTGACAACATTCACTCACTGACAACATTCACTCACTGACAACATTCACTGACAACATTCACTAACTGACAACATTCACTCACAGACAACATTCACTGACAACATTCACTCACTGACAACATTCACTCACTGACAACATTCACTGACAACATTCACTGACAACATTCACTGACAACATTCACTCTCTGACAACATTCACTGACAACATTCACTCACTGACAACATTCACTCACTGACAGCATTCACTGACAACATTCACTCACTGACAACATTCACTGACAACATTCACTGACAACATTCACTCACTGACAACATTCACTGACAACATTCACTCACTGACAATATTCACTGACAACATTCACTCACTGACAACATTCACTCACTGACAGCATTCACTGACAACATTCACTCACTGACAACATTCACTGACAACATTCACTCACTGACAACATTCACTGACAACATTCACTAACTGACAAAATTCACTGACAACATTCACTCTCTGACAACATTCACTGACAACATTCACTCTCTGACAACATTCACTGACAACATTCACTGACAACATTCACTCACTGACAACATTCACTCTCTGACAACATTCACTCACTGACAACACTCACTGACAACATTCACTCACTGACAACATTCACTGACAACATTCACTGACAACATTCACTCACTGACAACATTCACTGACAACATTCACTCACTGACAACATTCACTCACTGACAACATTCACTGACAACATTGACTCTCTGACAACATTCACTGACAACATTCACTCACTGACAACATTCACTCACTGACAACATTCACTGACAACATTCACTAACTGACAACATTCACTCACAGACAACATTCACTGACAACATTCACTCACTGACAACATTCACTCACTGACAACATTCACTGACAACACTCACTGACAACATTCACTGACAACATTCACTGACAACATTCACTCTCTGACAACATTCACTGACAACATTCACTCACTGACAACATTCACTCACTGACAGCATTCACTCACTGACAACATTCACTGACAACATTCACTCACTGACAACATTCACTGACAACATTCACTCACTGACAACATTCACTGACAACATTCACTCACTGACAACATTCACTGACAACATTCACTCACTGACAACATTCACTGACAACATTAACTCACTGACAACATTCACTCACTGACAACATTCACTGACAACATTCACTCACTGACAACATTCACTCTCTGACAACATTCACTCACTGACAACATTCACTGACAACATTCACTCACTGACAACATTCACTCTCTGACAACATTCACTCACTGACAACACTCACTGACAACATTCACTCACTGACAACATTCACTGACAACATTCACTCTCTGACAACATTCACTCACTGACAACATTCACTGACAACATTCACTCACTGACAACATTCACTCACTGACAACATTCACTGACAACATTCACTAACTGACAACATTCACTCACAGACAACATTCACTGACAACATTCACTCACTGACAACATTCACTGACAACATTTACTCACTGACAACATTCACTGACAACATTCACTGACAACATTCACTCACTGACAACATTCACTGACAACATTCACTCTCTGACAACACTCACTGACAACACTCACTGAAAACATTCACTCACTGACAACATTCACTGACAACATTCACTGACAACATTCACTCACTGACAACATTCACTGACAACATTCACTCACTGACAACATTCACTCACTGACAACATTCACTGAGAACATTGACTCTCTGACAACATTCACTGACAACTTTCACTCACTGACAACATTCACTCACTGACAACATTCACTGACAACATTCACTAACTGACAACATTCACTCACAGACAACATTCACTGACAACATTCACTCACTGACAACATTCACTCACTGACAACATTCACTCACTGACAACATTCACTGACAACATTCACTGACAACATTCACTGACAACATTCACTCTCTGACAACATTCACTGACAACATTCACTCACTGACAACATTCACTCACTGACAGCATTCACTGACAACATTCACTCACTGACAACATTCACTGACAACATTCACTGACAACATTCACTCACTGACAACATTCACTGACAACATTCACTCACTGACAATATTCACTGACAACATTCACTCACTGACAACATTCACTCTCTGACAGCATTCACTGACAACATTCACTCACTGACAACATTCACTGACAACATTCACTCACTGACAACATTCACTGACAACATTCACTAACTGACAACATTCACTGACAACATTCACTCTCTGACAACATTCACTGACAACATTTACTGATAACATTCACTCTCTGACAACATTCACTGACAACATTCACTCTCTGACAACATTCACTGACAACATTCACTGACAACATTCACTCACTGACAACATTCACTCACTGACAACATTCACTGACAACATTGACTCTCTGACAACATTCACTGACAACATTCACTAACTGACAACATTCACTCACAGACAACATTCACTGACAACATTCACTCACTGACAACATTCACTCACTGACAACATTCACTGACAACATTCACTCACTGACAACATTCACTGACAACATTCACTAACTGATAACATTCACTGACAACATTCACTGACAACATTCACTCACTGACAACATTCACTCACTGACAACATTCACTGATAACATTCACTCACTGACAACATTCACTGACAACATTCACTCACTGACAACATTCACTCACTGACAACATTCACTGACAACATTCACTCACTGACAACATTCACTCTCTGACAACATTCACTCACTGACAACACTCACTGACAACATTCACTCACTGACAACATTCACTGACAACATTCACTGACAACATTCACTCACTGACAACATTCACTGACAACATTCACTCACTGACAACATTCACTCACTGACAACATTCACTGACAACATTGACTCTCTGACAACATTCACTGACAACATTCACTCACTGACAACATTCACTCACTGACAACATTCACTGACAACATTCACTAACTGACAACATTCACTCACAGACAACATTCACTGACAACATTCACTGACAACATTCACTCACTGACAACATTCACTCACTGACAACATTCACTGACAACACTCACTGACAACATTCACTGACAACATTCACTGACAACATTCACTCTCTGACAACATTCACTGACAACATTCACTCACTGACAACATTCACTCACTGACAGCATTCACTCACTGACAACATTCACTGACAACATTCACTCACTGACAACATTCACTGACAACATTCACTCACTGACAACATTCACTGACAACATTCACTCACTGACAACATTCACTGACAACATTCACTCACTGACAACATTCACTCACTGACAACATTCACTGACAACATTCACTCACTGACAACATTCACTCTCTGACAACATTCACTCACTGACAACATTCACTGACAACATTCACTCACTGACAACATTCACTCTCTGACAACATTCACTCACTGACAACACTCACTGACAACATTGACTCTCTGACAACATTCACTGACAACATTCACTCACTGACAACATTCACTCACTGACAACATTCACTGACAACATTCACTAACTGACAACATTCACTCACAGACAACATTCACTGACAACATTCACTCACTGACAACATTCACTCACTGACAACATTCACTGACAACACTCACTGACAACATTCACTGACAACATTCACTGACAACATTCACTCTCTGACAACATTCACTGACAACATTCACTCACTGACAACATTCACTCACTGACAACATTCACTCACTGACAACATTCACTGACAACATTCACTCACTGACAACATTCACTGACAACATTCACTCACTGACAACATTCACTGACAACATTCACTCACTGACAACATTCACTGACAACACTCACTGACAACATTGACTCACTTACAACACTCACTGACAACATTCACTCACTGACAACATTCACTGACAACATTCACTCACTGACAACATTCACTCACTGACAACATTCACTGACAACATTCACTAACTGATAACATTCACTCACAGACAACATTCACTCACTGACAACATTCACTCACTGACAACATTCACTCACTGACAACATTCACTGACAACATTCACTGACAACATTCACTCTCTGACAACATTCACTGACAACATTCACTCACTGACAACATTCACTCACTGACAGCATTCACTGACAACATTCACTCACTGACAACATTCACTGACAACATTCACTGACAACATTCACTCACTGACAACATTCACTGACAACATTCACTCACTGACAATATTCACTGACAACATTCACTCACTGACAACATTCACTCACTGACAGCATTCACTGACAACATTCACTCACTGACAACATTCACTGACAACATTCACTCACTGACAACATTCACTGACAACATTCACTAACTGACAACATTCACTGACAACATTCACTCTCTGACAACATTCACTGACAACATTTACTGATAACATTCACTCTCTGACAACATTCACTGACAACATTCACTCTCTGACAACATTCACTGACAACGTTCACTGACAACATTCACTCACTGACAACATTCACTCACTGACAACATTCACTCACTGACAACATTCACTGACAACATTCACTCACTGACAACATTCACTCACTGACAAAATTCACTCACTGACAACATTCACTGACAACATTCACTGACAACATTCACTCACTGACAACATTCACACTCTGACAACATTCACTGACAACATTCACTGACAACATTCACTCACTGACAACATTCACTGACAACATTTACTCACTGACAACATTCACTCACTGACAACATTCACTCACTGACAACATTCACTGACAACACTCACTGACAACATTCACTGACAACATTCACTGACAACATTCACTCACTGACAGCATTCACTGACAACATTCACTCACTGACAACATTCACTGACAACATTCACTCACTGACAACATTCACTCACTGACAACATTCACTGACAACATTCACTGACAACATTCACTCACTGACATTCACTGACAACATTCACTCACTGACAACATTCACTGACAACATTGACTCTCTGACAACATTCACTCACTGACAACATTCACTCACTGACAACATTCACTGACAACATTGACTCTGACAACATTCACTGACAACATTCACTCACTGACAACATTCACTCACTGACAACATTCACTGACAACATTGACTCTCTGACAACATTCACTCACTGACAACATTCACTCACTGACAACATTCACTGACAACATTGACTCTGACAACATTCACTGACAACATTCACTCACTGACAACATTCACTCACTGACAACATTCACTCACTGACAACATTCACTGACAACACTCACTGACAACATTCACTGACAACATTCACTGACAACATTCACTCTCTGACAACATTCACTGACAACATTCACTCACTGACAACATTCACTCACTGACAGCATTCACTCACTGACAACATTCACTGACAACATTCACTCACTGACAACATTCACTGACAACATTCACTCACTGACAACATTCACTGACAACATTCACTCACTGACAACATTCACTGACAACATTCACTCACTGACAACATTCACTCTCTGACAACATTCACTCACTGACAACATTCACTGACAACATTCACTCACTGACAACATTCACTCTCTGACAACATTCACTCACTGACAACATTCACTCACTGACAACATTCACTGACAACATTCACTGACAACATTCACTCACTGACAACATTCACTGACAACATTCACTCACTGACAACATTCACTCACTGACAACATTCACTGACAACATTCACAAACTGACAACATTCACTCACAGACAACATTCAATGACAACATTCACTCACTGACAACATTCACTCACTGACAACATTCACTCACTGACAACACTCACTGACAACATTCACTGACAACATTCACTGACAACATTCACTCTCTGACAACATTCACTGACAACATTCACTCACTGACAACATTCACTGACAACATTCACTCACTGACAATATTCACTGACAACATTCACTCACTGACAACATTCACTCACTGACAGCATTCACTGACAACATTCACTCACTGACAACATTCACTGACAACATTCACTCACTGACAACATTCACTGACAACATTCACTAACTGACAACATTCACTGACAACATTCACTCTCTGACAACATTCACTGACAACATTTACTGATAACATTCACTCTCTGACAACATTCACTGACATCATTCACTCTCTGACAACATTCACTGACAACATTCACTGACAACATTCACTCACTGACAACATTCACTCACTGACAACATTCACTCACTGACAACATTCACTGACAACATTCACTCACTGACAACATTCACTGACAACATTCACTCACTGACAACATTCACTGACAACATTCACTCACTGACAACATTCACTCAATGACAACATTCACTGACAACATTCACTGACAACACTCACTGACAACATTGACTCACTTACAACACTCACTGACAACATTCACTCACTGACAACATTCACTCACTGACAACATTCACTGACAACATTCACTCACTGACAACATTCACTAACTGACAACATTCACTCACAGACAACATTCACTGACAACATTCACTCACTGACAACATTCACTGACAACATTCACTCACTGACAACATTCACTCACTGACAATATTCACTGACAACACTCACTGACAACATTCACTGACAACATTCACTCTCTGACAACATTTACTCACTGACAACATTCACTCACTGACAGCATTCACTGACAACATTCACTCACTGACAACATTCACTGACAACATTCACTCACTGACAACATTCACTCACTGACAACATTCACTGACAACATTCACTGACAACATTCACTCACTGACATTCACTGACAACATTCACTCACTGACAACATTCACTGACAACACTCACTGACAACATTCACTGACAACATTCACTGACAACATTTACTCTCTGACAACATTCACTGACAACATTCACTCGCTGACAACATTCACTCACTGACAGCATTCACTCACTGACAACATTCACTGACAACATTCACTCACTGACAACATTCACTGACAACATTCACTCACTGACAACATTCACTGACAACATTCACTCACTGACAACATTCACTGACAACACTCACTGACAACATTGACTCACAACACTCACTGACAACATTCACTCACTGACAACATTCACTGACAACATTCACTGACAACATTCACTCACTGACAACATTCACTGACAACATTCACTCACTGACAACATTCACTGACAACATTCACTGACTGACAACATTCACTCTCTGACAACATTCACTGACAACATTCACTGACAACATTCACTGACAAAATTCACTCACTGACAACATTCACTGACAACATTCACTCACTGACAACATTCACTCACTGACAACATTCACTGACAACACTCACTGACAACATTCACTGACAACATTCACTGACAACATTCACTCACTGACAACATTCACTCACTGACAGCATTCACTGACAACATTCACTCACTGACAACATTCACTGACAACATTCACTCACTGACAACATTCACTCACTGACAACATTCACTGACAACATTCACTCACTGACATTCACTGACAACATTCACTCACTGACAACATTCACTGACAACATTCACTCACTGACAACATTCACTCACTGACAACATTCACTGACAACATTGACTCTCTGACAACATTCACTGACAACATTCACTCACTGACAACATTCACTGACAACATTCACTCACTGACAACATTCACTGATAACATTCACTCACTGACAACATTCACTGACAACATTCACTCACTGACAACATTCACTCACTGACAACATTCACTGACAACATTCACTCACTGACAACATTCACTCACTGACAACATTCACTGACAACACTCACTGACAACATTCACTGACAACATTCACTGACAACATTCACTCTCTGACAACATTCACTCACTGACAACATTCACTCACTGACAACATTCACTGACAACATTCACTCACTGACAACATTCACTCACTGACAACATTCACTGACAACATTCACTCACTGACATTCACTGACAACATTCACCGACTGACAACATTCACTGACAACATTCACTCACTGACAACATTCACTCACTGACAACATTCACTGACAACATTGACTCTCTGACAACATTCACTGACAACATTCACTCACTGACAACATTCACTGACAACATTCACTCACTGACAACATTCACTGATAACATTCACTCACTGACAACATTCACTGACAACATTCACTCACTGACAACATTCACTCTCTGACAACATTCACTCACTGACAACACTCACTGACAACATTCACTCACTGACAACATTCACTCTCTGACAACATTCACTGACAACATTCACTGACAACATTCACTCACTGACAACATTCACTGACAACATTCACTCACTGACAACATTCACTCACTGACAACATTCACTGACAACACTCACTGACAACATTCACTGACAACATTCACTGACAACATTCACTCTCTGACAACATTCACTCACTGACAACATTCACTCACTGACAGCATTCACTGACAACATTCACTCACTGACAACATTCACTGACAACATTCACTCACTGACAACATTCACTGACAACATTCACTCACTGACATTCACTGACAACATTCACTCACTGACAACATTCACTCACTGACAACATTCACTGACAACATTGACTCACTGACAACATTCACTCACTGACAACATTCACTGACAACATTCACTCACTGACAACATTCACTGACAACATTCACTCACTGACAACATTCACTGATAACATTCACTCACTGACAACATTCACTGACAACATTCACTCACTGACAACATTCACTCTCTGACAACATTCACTCACTGACAACACTCACTGACAACATTCACTCACTGACAACATTCACTCTCTGACAACATTCACTCACTGACAACACTCACTGACAACATTCACTCACTGACAACATTCACTGACAACACTCACTGACAACATTCACTCACTGACAACATTCACTGACAACATTCACTCACTGACAACATTCACTCTCTGACAACATTCACTCACTGACAACACTCACTGACAACATTCACTCACTGACAACATTCACTGACAACATTCACTGACAACATTCACTCTCTGACAACATTCACTGACAACATTCACTCACTGACAACATTCACTCACTGACAACATTCACTGACAACATTGACTCTCTGACAACATTCACTGACAACATTCACTAACTGACAACATTCACTCACAGACAACATTCACTGACAACATTCACTCACTGACAACATTCACTCACTGACAACATTCACTCACTGACAACATTCACTGACAACATTCACTGACAACATTCACTGACAACATTCACTCACTGACAACATTCACTCACTGACAACATTCACTGACAACATTCACTGACAACATTCACTCACTGACAACATTCACTGACAACATTCACTCACTGACAACATTCACTGACAACACTCACTGACAACATTCACTCTCTGACAACATTCACTCACTGACAACATTCACTCACTGACAGCAATCACTGACAACATTCACTCACTGACAACATTCACTGACAACATTCACTCACTGACAACATTCACTGACAACATTCACTGACAACATTCACTGACAACATTCACTCTCTGACAACATTCACTGACAACATTCACTCACTGACAACATTCACTGACAACATTCACTAACTGATAACATTCACTGACAACATTCACTCACTGACAACATTCACTCACTGACAACATTCACTGACAACATTCACTCACTGACAACATTCACTGACAACATTCACTCACTGACAACATTCACTGACAACATTAACTGACAACATTCACTGACAACATTCACTCACTGACAACATTCACTCACTGACAACATTCACTGACAACATTCACTCACTGACAACATTCACTCTCTGACTACATTCACTCACTGACAACATTCACTCACTGACAACATTCACTGACAACATTGACTCTCTGACAACATTCACTCACTGGCAACATTCACTGACAACATTCACTAACTGACAACATTCACTCACAGACACCATTCACTGACAACATTCACTCACTGACAACATTCACTCACTGACAACATTCACTGACAACATTCACTGACAACATTCACTCACTGACAACATTCACTCTCTGACAACATTCACTCACTGACAACACTCACTGACAACATTCACTGACAACATTCACTGACAACATTCACTCTCTGACAACATTCACTCACTGACAGCATTCACTGACAACATTCACTCACTGACAACATTCACTGACAACATTCACTCACTGACAACATTCACTGACAACATTCACTGACAACATTCACTCACTGACAACATTCACTGACAACATTCACTCTCTGACAACATTCACTCACTGACAATATTCACTGACAACATTCACTCACTGACAGCATTCACTGACAACATTCACTCACTGACAACATTCACTGACAACATTCACTCACTGACAACATTCACTGACAACATTCACTAACTGATAACATTCACTGACAACATTCACTGACAACATTCACTCACTGACAACATTCACTCACTGACAACATTCACTGACAACATTCACTCACTGACAACATTCACTGATAACATTCACTCACTGACAACATTCACTGACAACATTCACTGACAACATTCACTCACTGACAACATTCACTCACTGACAACATTCACTGACAACATTCACTCACTGACAACATTCACTGACAACATTCACTCACTGACAACATTCACTGACAACATTCACTCACTGACAACATTCACTGACAACATTCACTCACTGACAACATTCACTGACAACATTCACTCACTGACAACATTCACTGACAACACTCACTGACAACATTGACTCACTTACAACACTCACTGACAACATTCACTCACTGACAACATTCACTGACAACATTCACTCACTGACAACATTCACTCACTGACAACATTCACTGACAACATTCACTCACTGACAACATTCACTAACTGACAACATTCACTCACAGACAACATTCACTGACAACATTCACTCACTGACAACATTCACTCACTGACAACATTCACTCACTGACAACATTCACTGACAACATTCACTGACAACATTCACTCACTGACAACATTCACTCTCTGACAACATTCACTGACAACATTCACTGACAACATTCACTGACAACATTCACTCACTGACAACATTCACTGACAACATTCACTCACTGACAACATTCACTCACTGACAACATTCACTCACTGACAACATTCACTGACAACACTCACTGACAACATTCACTGACAACATTCACTGACAACATTCACTCTCTGACAACATTCACTCACTGACAACATTCACTCACTGACAGCATTCACTGACAACATTCACTCACTGACAACATTCACTAACTGACAACATTCACTCACAGACAACATTCACTGACAACATTCACTCACTGACAACATTCACTCACTGACAACATTCACTCACTGACAACATTCACTGACAACATTCACTGACAACATTCACTCACTGACAACATTCACTCTCTGACAACATTCACTGACAACATTCACTGACAACATTCACTGACAACATTCACTCACTGACAACATTCACTCACTGACAACATTCACTCACTGACAACATTCACTGACAACACTCACTGACAACATTCACTGACAACATTCACTGACAACATTCACTCTCTGACAACATTCACTCACTGACAACATTCACTCACTGACAGCATTCACTGACAACATTCACTCACTGACAACATTCACTGACAACATTCACTCACTGACAACATTCACTCACTGACAACATTCACTGACAACATTCACTGACAACATTCACTCACTGACATTCACTGACAACATTCACTCACTGACAACATTCACTGACAACACTCACTGACAACATTCACTGACAACATTCACTGACAACATTCACTCTCTGACAACATTCACTGACAACATCCACTCACTGACAACATTCACTCACTGACAACATTCACTCACTGACAACATTCACTGACAACATTCACTCTCTGACAACATTCACTGACAACGTTCACTGACAACATTCACTCACTGACAACATTCACTCACTGACAACATTCACTCACTGACAACATTCACTGACAACATTCACTCACTGACAACATTCACTGACAACATTCACTCACTGACAACATTCACTCACTGACAACATTCACTGACAACATTCACTCACTGACAACATTCACTAACTGACAACATTCACTCACAGACAACATTCACTGACAACATTCACTCACTGACAACATTCACTGACAACACTCACTGACAACATTGACTCACTTACAACACTCACTGACAACATTCACTCACTGACAACATTCACTCACTGACAACATTCACTGACAACATTCACTCACTGACAACATTCACTAACTGACAACATTCACTCACAGACAACATTCACTGACAACATTCACTCACTGACAACATTCACTCACTGACAACATTCACTGACAACATTCACTGACAACATTCACTGACAACATTCACTCACTGACAACATTCACTGACAACATTCACTCACTGACAACATTCACTCACTGACAACATTCACTGACAACACTCACTGACAACATTCACTGACAACATTCACTGACAACATTCACTCTCTGACAACATTCACTCACTGACAACATTCACTCACTGACAGCATTCACTGACAACATTCACTCACTGACAACATTCACTGACAACATTGACTCTCTGACAACATTCACTCACTGACAACATTCACTCACTGACAACATTCACTGACAACATTGACTCTGACAACATTCACTGACAACATTCACTCACTGACAACATTCACTCACTGACAACATTCACTGACAACATTCACTAACTGACAACATTCACTCACAGACAACATTCACTGACAACATTCACTCACTGACAACATTCACTCACTGACAACATTCACTCACTGACAACATTCACTGACAACACACACTGACAACATTCACTGACAACATTCACTGACAACATTCACTCTCTGACAACATTCACTGACAACATTCACTCACTGACAACATTCACTCACTGACAGCATTCACTCACTGACAACATTCACTGACAACATTCACTCACTGACAACATTCACTGACAACATTCACTCACTGACAACATTCACTGACAACATTCACTCACTGACAACATTCACTCACTGACAACATTCACTGACAACATTCACTCACTGACAACATTCACTGATAACATTCACTCACTGACAACATTCACTGACAACATTCACTGACAACATTCACTGACAACATTCACTCACTGACAACATTCACTGACAACATTCACTCACTGACAACATTCACTCTCTGACAACATTCACTCACTGACAACATTCACTGACAACATTCACTCACTGACAACATTCACTCTCTGACAACATTCACTGACAACATTCACTCACTGACAACATTCACTCACTGACAACATTCACTGACAACATTCACTAACTGACAACATTCACTCACAGACAACATTCACTGACAACATTCACTCACTGACAACATTCACTCACTGACAACATTCACTCACTGACAACACTCACTGACAACATTCACTGACAACATTCACTCTCTGACAACATTCACTGACAACATTCACTCACTGACAACATTCACTCACTGACAGCATTCACTGACAACATTCACTCACTGACAACATTCACTGACAACATTCACTCACTGACAATATTCACTGACAACATTCACTCACTGACAACATTCACTCACTGACAGCATTCACTGATAACATTCACTGACAACATTCACTCACTGACAACATTCACTGACAACATTCACTAACTGACAACATTCACTGACAACATTCACTCTCTGACAACATTCACTGACAACATTTACTGATAACATTCACTCTCTGACAACATTCACTGACAACATTCACTCTCTGACAACATTCACTGACAACATTCACTGACAACATTCACTCACTGACAACATTCACTCACTGACAACATTCACTGACAACATTCACTCACTGACAACATTCACTGACAACATTCACTCACTGACAACATTCACTGACAACATTAACTGACAACATTCACTGACAACATTCACTCACTGACAACATTCACTCACTGACAACATTCACTGACAACATTCACTCACTGACAACATTCACTCTCTGACTACATTCACTCACTGACAACACTCACTGACAACACTCACTGACAACATTCACTCACTAACAACATTCACTGACAACATTCACTCACTGACAACATTCACTGACAACATTGACTCTCTGACAACATTCACTCACTGGCAACATTCACTGACAACATTCACTAACTGACAACATTCACTCACAGACAACATTCACTGACAACATTCACTCACTGACAACATTCACTCACTGACAACATTCACTGACAACATTCACTGACAACATTCACTCACTGACAACATTCACTCTCTGACAACATTCACTCACTGACAACACTCACTGACAACATTCACTGACAACATTCACTGACAACATTCACTCTCTGACAACATTCACTCACTGACAGCATTCACTGACAACATTCACTCACTGACAACATTCACTGACAACATTCACTCACTGACAACATTCACTGACAACATTCACTGACAACATTCACTCACTGACAACATTCACTGACAACATTCACTCACTGACAGCATTCACTGACAACATTCACTCACTGACAACATTCACTGACAACATTCACTCACTGACAACATTCACTGACAACATTCACTGACAACATTCACTCACTGACAACATTCACTGACAACATTCACTCTCTGACAACATTCACTCACTGACAATATTCACTGACAACATTCACTCACTGACAGCATTCACTGACAACATTCACTCACTGACAACATTCACTGACAACATTCACTGACAACATTCACTCACTGACAACATTCACTCACTGACAACATTCACTGACAACATTCACTCACTGACAACATTCACTCACTGACAACATTCACTGACAACATTCACTCACTGACAACATTCACTCACTGACAACATTCACTGACAACAATCACTAACTGATAACATTCACTCACAGACAACATTCACTGACAACATTCACTCACTGACAACATTCACTCTCTGACAACATTCACTGACAACACTCACTGACAACATTCACTCACTGACAACATTCACTGACAACATTCACTAACTGACAACATTCACTCACAGACAACATTCACTGACAACATTCACTCTCTGACAACATTCACTCACTGACAACATTCACTCACTGACAGCATTCACTGACAACATTCACTCACTGACAACATTCACTCACTGACAACATTCACTCACTGACAACATTCACTGACAACATTCACTGACAACATTCACTCACTGACATTCACTGACAACATTCACTCACTGACAACATTCACTGACAACATTCACTCACTGACAACATTCACTCACTGACAACATTCACTGACAACATTGACTCTCTGACAACATTCACTGACAACATTCACTCACTGACAACATTCACTGACAACATTCACTAACTGATAACATTCACTGACAACATTCACTGACATCATTCACTCACTGACAACATTCACTCACTGACAACATTCACTGACAACATTCACTCACTGACAACATTCACTGACAACATTCACTCACTGACAACATTCACTGACAACATTAACTGACAACATTCACTGACAACATTCACTCACTGACAACATTCACTCACTGACAACATTCACTCACTGACAACATTCACTCTCTGACAACATTCACTCACTGACAACACTCACTGACAACATTCACTCACTGACAACATTCACTGACAACATTCACTCACTGACAACATTCACTCACTGACAACATTCACTGACAACATTGACTCTCTGACAACATTCACTCACTGGCAACATTCACTGACAACATTCACTAACTGACAACATTCACTCACAGACAACATTCACTGACAACATTCACTCACTGACAACATTCACTCACTGACAACATTCACTCACTGACAACATTCACTGACAACATTCACTGACAACATTCACTCACTGACAACATTCACTCTCTGACAACATTCACTCACTGACAACATTCACTGACAACATTCACTGACAACATTCACTCACTGACAACATTCACTCACTGACAACATTCACTGACAACACTCACTGACAACATTCACTGACAACATTCACTGACAACATTCACTCTCTGACAACATTCACTCACTGACAGCATTCACTGACAACATTCACTCACTGACAACATTCACTGACAACATTCACTCACTGACAACATTCACTCACTGACAACATTCACTGACAACACTCACTGACAACATTCACTGACAACATTCACTGACAACATTCACTCTCTGACAACATTCACTCACTGACAACATTCACTCACTGACAGCATTCACTGACAACATTCACTCACTGACAACATTCACTAACTGACAACATTCACTCACAGACAACATTCACTGACAACATTCACTCACTGACAACATTCACTCACTGACAACATTCACTCACTGACAACATTCACTGACAACATTCACTGACAACATTCACTCTCTGACAACATTCACTGACAACATTCACTGACAACATTCACTGACAACATTCACTCACTGACAACATTCACTCACTGACAACATTCACTCACTGACAACATTCACTGACAACACTCACTGACAACATTCACTGACAACATTCACTCACTGACAACATTCACTGACAACATTCACTCTCTGACAACATTCACTCACTGACAATATTCACTGACAACATTCACTCACTGACAGCATTCACTGACAACATTCACTCACTGACAACATTCACTGACAACATTCACTCACTGACAACATTCACTGACAACATTCACTAACTGATAACATTCACTGACAACATTCACTGACAACATTCACTCACTGACAACATTCACTCACTGACAACATTCACTGACAACATTCACTCACTGACAACATTCACTGATAACATTCACTCACTGACAACATTCACTGACAACATTCACTCACTGACAACATTCACTCACTGACAACATTCACTGACAACATTCACTCACTGACAACATTCACTGACAACATTCACTCACTGACAACATTCACTGACAACATTCACTCACTGACAACATTCACTGACAACATTCACTCACTGACAACATTCACTCACTGACAACATTCACTGACAACATTCACTCACTGACAACATTCACTGATAACATTCACTCACTGACAACATTCACTGACAACATTCACTGACAACATTCACTCACTGACAACATTCACTCACTGACAACATTCACTGACAACATTCACTCACTGACAACATTCACTCTCTGACAACATTCACTCACTGACAACATTCACTGACAACATTCACTCACTGACAACATTCACTCACTGACAATATTCACTGACAACATTCACTCACTGACAGCATTCACTGACAACATTCACTCACTGACAACATTCACTGACAACATTCACTCACAGACAACATTCACTGACAACATTCACTAACTGATAACATTCACTGACAACATTCACTGACAACATTCACTCACTGACAACATTCACTCACTGACAACATTCACTGACAACATTCACTCACTGACAACATTCACTGACAACATTCACTCACTGACAACATTCACTGACAACATTAACTGACAACATTCACTGACAACATTCACTCACTGACAACATTCACTCACTGACAACATTCACTGACAACATTCACTCACTGACAACATTCACTCACTGACAACATTCACTGACAACATTCACTCACTGACAACATTCACTCACTGACAACATTCACTGACAACATTCACTGACTGACAACATTCACTGACAACATTCACTCACTGACAACATTCACTCACTGACAACATTCACTGACAACATTCACTGACAACATTCACTCACTGACAACATTCACTGATAACATTCACTCACTGACAACATTCACTGACAACATTCACTGACAACATTCACTCACTGACAACATTCACTGACAACATTCACTCACTGACAACATTCACTCTCTGACAACATTCACTCACTGACAACATTCACTGACAACATTCACTCACTGACAACATTCACTCTCTGACAACATTCACTCACTGACAACATTCACTCACTGACAACATTCACTGACAACATTCACTGACAACATTCACTCACTGACAACATTCACTGACAACATTCACTAACTGACAACATTCACTGACAACATTCACTCTCTGACAACATTCACTGACAACATTTACTGATAACATTCACTCTCTGACAACATTCACTCTCTGACAACATTCACTGACAACATTCACTGACAACATTCACTCACTGACAACATTCACTCACTGACAACATTCACTGACAACATTCACTCACTGACAACATTCACTAACTGACAACATTCACTCACTGACAACATTCACTGACAACATTCACTCACTGACAACATTCACTCACTGACAACATTCACTGACAACATTCACTAACTGACAACATTCACTGACAACATTCACTCTCTGACAACATTCACTGACAACATTGACTCTCTGACAACATTCACTGACAACATTCACTCACTGACAACATTCACTCACTGACAACATTCACTAACTGACAACATTCACTCACAGACAACATTCACTGACAACATTCACTCACTGACAACATTCACTCACTGACAACATTCACTCACTGACAACATTCACTGACAACATTCACTGACAACATTCACTCTCTGACAACATTCACTGACAACATTCACTCACTGACAACATTCACTCACTGACAGCATTCACTGACAACATTCACTCACTGACAACATTCACTGACAACATTCACTGACAACATTCACTCACTGACAACATTCACTGACAACATTCACTCACTGACAATATTCACTGACAACATTCACTCACTGACAGCATTCACTGACAACATTCACTCACTGACAACATTCACTGACAACATTCACTCACTGACAACATTCACTGACAACATTCACTCTCTGACAACATTCACTGACAACATTTACTGATAACATTCACTCTCTGACAACATTCACTGACAACATTCACTCTCTGACAACATTCACTGACAACATTCACTGACAACATTCACTCACTGACAACATTCACTCACTGACAACATTCACTGACAACATTGACTCTCTGACAACATTCACTGACAACATTCACTAACTGACAACATTCACTCACAGACAACATTCACTGCCAACATTCACTCACTGACAACATTCACTCACTGACAACATTCACTGACAACATTCACTCATTGACAACATTCACTGACAACATTCACTAACTGATAACATTCACTGACAACATTCACTGACAACATTCACTCACTGACAACATTCACTCACTGACAACATTCACTGATAACATTCACTCACTGACAACATTCACTGACAACATTCACTGACAACATTCACTCACTGACAACATTCACTCACTGACAACATTCACTGACAACATTCACTCACTGACAACATTCACTCTCTGACAACATTCACTCACTGACAACACTCACTGACAACATTCACTCACTGACAACATTCACTGACAACATTCACTGACAACATTCACTCACTGACAACATTCACTGACAACATTCACTCACTGACAACATTCACTCACTGACAACATTCACTGACAACATTGACTCTCTGACAACATTCACTGACAACATTCACTCACTGACAACATTCACTCACTGACAACATTCACTGACAACATTCACTAACTGACAACATTCACTCACAGACAACATTCACTGACAACATTCACTCACTGACAACATTCACTCACTGACAACATTCACTCACTGACAACATTCACTGACAACACTCACTGACAACATTCACTGACAACATTCACTCTCTGACAACATTCACTGACAACATTCACTCACTGACAACATTCACTCACTGACAGCATTCACTCACTGACAACATTCACTGACAACATTCACTCACTGACAACATTCACTGACAACATTCACTCACTGACAACATTCACTGACAACATTCACTCACTGACAACATTCACTGACAACATTCACTCACTGACAACATTCACTGACAACATTCACTCACTGACAACATTCACTCACTGACAACATTCACTGACAACATTCACTCACTGACAACATTCACTGATAACATTCACTCACTGACAACATTCACTGACAACATTCACTCACTGACAACATTCACTCACTGACAGCATTCACTCACTGACAACATTCACTGACAACATTCACTCACTGACAACATTCACTGACAACATTCACTCACTGACAACATTCACTCACTGACAACATTCACTGACAACATTCACTCACTGACAACATTCACTCTCTGACAACATTCACTCACTGACAACATTCACTGACAACATTCACTCACTGACAACATTCACTCTCTGACAACATTCACTCACTGACAACATTCACTCACTGACAACATTCACTGAGAACATTCACTCACTGACAACATTCACTCTCTGACAACATTCACTCACTGACAACACTCACTGACAACATTCACTCACTGACAACATTCACTGACAACATTCACTGACAACATTCACTCACTGACAACATTCACTGACAACATTCACTCACTGACAACATTCACTCACTGACAACATTCACTGACAACATTGACTCTCTGACAACATTCACTGACAACATTCACTCACTGACAACATTCACTCACTGACAACATTCACTGACAACATTCACTCACTGACAACATTCACTAACTGACAACATTCACTCACAGACAACATTCACTGACAACATTCACTCACTGACAACATTCACTCACTGACAACATTCACTGACAACACTCACTGACAACATTCACTGACAACATTCACTGACAACATTCACTCTCTGACAACATTCACTGACAACATTCACTCACTGACAACATTCACTCACTGACAGCATTCACTGACAACATTAACTCACTGACAACATTCACTGACAACATTCACTCACTGACAATATTCACTGACAACATTCACTCACTGACAACATTCACTCACTGACAGCATTCACTGACAACATTCACTCACTGACAACATTCACTGACAACATTCACTCACTGACAACATTCACTGACAACATTCACTAACTGACAACATTCACTGACAACATTCACTCACTGACAACATTCACTAACAACATTTACTGATAACATTCACTCTCTGACAACATTCACTGACAACATTCACTCTCTGACAACATTCACTGACAACGTTCACTGACAACATTCACTCACTGACAACATTCACTCACTGACAACATTCACTGACAACATTCACTCACTGACAACATTCACTGACAACATTCACTCACTGACAACATTCACTGACAACATTCACTCACTGACAACATTCACTGACAACATTCACTCACTGACAACATTCACTGATAACATTCACTCACTGACAACATTCACTGACAACACTCACTGACAACATTGACTCACTTACAACACTCACTGAAAACATTCACTCACTGACAACATTCACTCACTGACAACATTCACTGACAACATTCACTCACTGACAACATTCACTAACTGACAACATTCACTCACAGACAACATTCACTGACAACATTCACTCACTGACAACATTCACTCACTGACAACATTCACTCACTGACAACATTCACTGACAACATTCACTGACAACATTCACTCACTGACAACATTCACTCTCTGACAACATTCACTGACAACATTCACTGACAACATTCACTCACTGACAACATTCACTCACTGACAACATTCACTCACTGACAACATTCACTGACAACACTCACTGACAACATTCACTGACAACATTCACTGACAACATTCACTCTCTGACAACATTCACTCACTGACAACATTCACTCACTGACAGCATTCACTGACAACATTCACTCACTGACAACATTCACTGACAACATTCACTCACTGACAACATTCACTCACTGACAACATTCACTGACAACATTCACTGACAACATTCACTCACTGACAACATTCACTCTCTGACAACATTCACTGACAACATTCACTGACAACATTCACTCACTGACAACATTCACTGACAACATTCACTCACTGACAACATTCACTCACTGACAACATTCACTCACTGACAACATTCACTCACTGACAACATTCACTGACAACATTCACTAACTGACAACATTCACTCACAGACAACATTCATTGACAACATTCACTCACTGACAACATTCACTCACTGACAACATTCACTCACTGACAACATTCACTGACAACACTCACTGACAACATTCACTGACAACATTCACTCTCTGACAACATTCACTGACAACATTCACTCACTGACAACATTCACTCACTGACAGCATTCACTCACTGACAACATTCACTGACAACATTCACTCACTGACAACATTCACTGACAACATTCACTCACTGACAACATTCACTGACAACATTCACTCACTGACAACATTCACTGACAACATTCACTCACTGACAACATTCACTGACAACATTCACTCACTGACAACATTCACTCACTGACAACATTCACTGACAACATTCACTCACTGACAACATTCACTGATAACATTCACTCACTGACAACATTCACTGACAACATTCACTCACTGACAACATTCACTCACTGACAGCATTCACTCACTGACAACATTCACTGACAACATTCACTCACTGACAACATTCACTGACAACATTCACTCACTGACAACATTCACTCACTGACAACATTCACTGACAACATTCACTCACTGACAACATTCACTCTCTGACAACATTCACTCACTGACAACATTCACTGACAACATTCACTCACTGACAACATTCACTCTCTGACAACATTCACTCACTGACAACATTCACTCACTGACAACATTCACTGAGAACATTCACTCACTGACAACATTCACTCTCTGACAACATTCACTCACTGACAACACTCACTGACAACATTCACTCACTGACAACATTCACTGACAACATTCACTGACAACATTCACTCACTGACAACATTCACTGACAACATTCACTCACTGACAACATTCACTCACTGACAACATTCACTGACAACATTGACTCTCTGACAACATTCACTGACAACATTCACTCACTGACAACATTCACTCACTGACAACATTCACTGACAACATTCACTCACTGACAACATTCACTAACTGACAACATTCACTCACAGACAACATTCACTGACAACATTCACTCACTGACAACATTCACTCACTGACAACATTCACTGACAACACTCACTGACAACATTCACTGACAACATTCACTGACAACATTCACTCTCTGACAACATTCACTGACAACATTCACTCACTGACAACATTCACTCACTGACAGCATTCACTGACAACATTAACTCACTGACAACATTCACTGACAACATTCACTCACTGACAATATTCACTGACAACATTCACTCACTGACAACATTCACTCACTGACAGCATTCACTGACAACATTCACTCACTGACAACATTCACTGACAACATTCACTCACTGACAACATTCACTGACAACATTCACTAACTGACAACATTCACTGACAACATTCACTCACTGACAACATTCACTAACAACATTTACTGATAACATTCACTCTCTGACAACATTCACTGACAACATTCACTCTCTGACAACATTCACTGACAACGTTCACTGACAACATTCACTCACTGACAACATTCACTCACTGACAACATTCACTGACAACATTCACTCACTGACAACATTCACTGACAACATTCACTCACTGACAACATTCACTGACAACATTCACTCACTGACAACATTCACTGACAACATTCACTCACTGACAACATTCACTGATAACATTCACTCACTGACAACATTCACTGACAACACTCACTGACAACATTGACTCACTTACAACACTCACTGAAAACATTCACTCACTGACAACATTCACTCACTGACAACATTCACTGACAACATTCACTCACTGACAACATTCACTAACTGACAACATTCACTCACAGACAACATTCACTGACAACATTCACTCACTGACAACATTCACTCACTGACAACATTCACTCACTGACAACATTCACTGACAACATTCACTGACAACATTCACTCACTGACAACATTCACTCTCTGACAACATTCACTGACAACATTCACTGACAACATTCACTCACTGACAACATTCACTGACAACATTCACTCACTGACAACATTCACTCACTGACAACATTCACTGACAACACTCACTGACAACATTCACTGACAACATTCACTGACAACATTCACTCTCTGACAACATTCACTCACTGACAACATTCACTCACTGACAGCATTCACTGACAACATTCACTCACTGACAACATTCACTGACAACATTCACTCACTGACAACATTCACTCACTGACAACATTCACTGACAACATTCACTGACAACATTCACTCACTGACAACATTCACTCTCTGACAACATTCACTGACAACATTCACTGACAACATTCACTCACTGACAACATTCACTGACAACATTCACTCACTGACAACATTCACTCACTGACAACATTCACTCACTGACAACATTCACTGACAACATTCACTAACTGACAACATTCACTCACAGACAACATTCACTGACAACATTCACTCACTGACAACATTCACTCACTGACAACATTCACTCACTGACAACATTCACTGACAACACTCACTGACAACATTCACTGACAACATTCACTCTCTGACAACATTCACTGACAACATTCACTCACTGACAACATTCACTCACTGACAGCATTCACTGACAACATTCACTCACTGACAACATTCACTGACAACATTCACTCACTGACAACATTCACTGACAACATTCACTCACTGACAACATTCACTGACAACATTCACTCACTGACAACATTCACTCACTGACAACATTCACTGACAACATTCACTCACTGACAACATTCACTGATAACATTCACTCACTGACAACATTCACTGACAACATTCACTCACTGACAACATTCACTCACTGACAGCATTCACTCACTGACAACATTCACTGACAACATTCACTCACTGACAACATTCACTGACAACATTCACTCACTGACAACATTCACTCACTGACAACATTCACTGACAACATTCACTCACTGACAACATTCACTCTCTGACAACATTCACTCACTGACAACATTCACTGACAACATTCACTCACTGACAACATTCACTCTCTGACAACATTCACTCACTGACAACATTCACTCACTGACAACATTCACTGAGAACATTCACTCACTGACAACATTCACTCTCTGACAACATTCACTCACTGACAACACTCACTGACAACATTCACTGACAACATTCACTGACAACATTCACTCACTGACAACATTCACTGACAACATTCACTCACTGACAACATTCACTCACTGACAACATTCACTGACAACATTGACTCTCTGACAACATTCACTGACAACATTCACTCACTGACAACATTCACTCACTGACAACATTCACTGACAACATTCACTCACTGACAACATTCACTAACTGACAACATTCACTCACAGACAACATTCACTGACAACATTCACTCACTGACAACATTCACTCACTGACAACATTCACTGACAACACTCACTGACAACATTCACTGACAACATTCACTGACAACATTCACTCTCTGACAACATTCACTGACAACATTCACTCACTGACAACATTCACTCACTGACAGCATTCACTGACAACATTAACTCACTGACAACATTCACTGACAACATTCACTCACTGACAATATTCACTGACAACATTCACTCACTGACAACATTCACTCACTGACAGCATTCACTGACAACATTCACTCACTGACAACATTCACTGACAACATTCACTCACTGACAACATTCACTGACAACATTCACTAACTGACAACATTCACTGACAACATTCACTCACTGACAACATTCACTAACAACATTTACTGATAACATTCACTCTCTGACAACATTCACTGACAACATTCACTCTCTGACAACATTCACTGACAACGTTCACTGACAACATTCACTCACTGACAACATTCACTCACTGACAACATTCACTGACAACATTCACTCACTGACAACATTCACTGACAACATTCACTCACTGACAACATTCACTGACAACATTCACTCACTGACAACATTCACTGACAACATTCACTCACTGACAACATTCACTGATAACATTCACTCACTGACAACATTCACTGACAACACTCACTGACAACATTGACTCACTTACAACACTCACTGAAAACATTCACTCACTGACAACATTCACTCACTGACAACATTCACTGACAACATTCACTCACTGACAACATTCACTAACTGACAACATTCACTCACAGACAACATTCACTGACAACATTCACTCACTGACAACATTCACTCACTGACAACATTCACTCACTGACAACATTCACTGACAACATTCACTGACAACATTCACTCACTGACAACATTCACTCTCTGACAACATTCACTGACAACATTCACTGACAACATTCACTCACTGACAACATTCACTGACAACATTCACTCACTGACAACATTCACTCACTGACAACATTCACTGACAACACTCACTGACAACATTCACTGACAACATTCACTGACAACATTCACTCTCTGACAACATTCACTCACTGACAACATTCACTCACTGACAGCATTCACTGACAACATTCACTCACTGACAACATTCACTGACAACATTCACTCACTGACAACATTCACTCACTGACAACATTCACTGACAACATTCACTGACAACATTCACTCACTGACAACATTCACTCTCTGACAACATTCACTGACAACATTCACTGACAACATTCACTCACTGACAACATTCACTGACAACATTCACTCACTGACAACATTCACTCACTGACAACATTCACTCACTGACAACATTCACTGACAACACTCACTGACAACATTCACTGACAACATTCACTGACAACATTCACTCTCTGACAACATTCACTCACTAACAACATTCACTCACTGACAGCATTCACTGACAACATTCACTCACTGACAACATTCACTGACAACATTCACTCACTGACAACATTCACTGACAACATTCACTGACAACATTCACTCACTGACATTCACTGACAACATTCACTCACTGACAACATTCACTGACAACACTCACTGACAACATTCACTGACAACATTCACTGACAACATTCACTCTCTGACAACATTCACTCACTGACAACATTCACTCACTGACAGCATTCACTGACAACATTCACTCACTGACAACATTCACTCACTGACAACATTCACTGACAACATTCACTCAGTGACATTCACTGACAACATTCACTCACTGACAACATTCACTGACAACATTCACTCACTGACAACATTCACTCACTGACAACATTCACTGACAACATTGACTCTCTGACAACATTCACTGACAACATTCACTCACTGACAACATTCACTGACAACATTCACTCACTGACAACATTCACTGATAACATTCACTCACTGACAACATTCACTGACAACATTCACTCACTGACAACATTCACTCTCTGACAACATTCACTTACTGACAACACTCACTGACAACATTCACTCACTGACAACATTCACTCTCTGACAACATTCACTCACTGACAACACTCACTGACAACATTCACTCACTGACAACATTCACTGACAACATTCACTCACTGACAACATTCACTGACAACATTCACTCACTGACAACATTCACTCTCTGACAACATTCACTCACTGACAACACTCACTGACAACATTCACTCACTGACAACATTCACTGACAACATTCACTGACAACATTCACTCTCTGACAACATTCACTGACAACATTCACTCACTGACAACATTCACTCACTGACAACATTCACTGACAACATTGACTCTCTGACAACATTCACTGACAACATTCACTCACTGACAACATTCACTCACTGACAACATTCACTGACAACATTCACTAACTGACAACATTCACTCACAGACAACATTCACTGACAACATTCACTCACTGACAACATTCACTCACTGACAACATTCACTGACAACACTCACTGACAACATTCACTGACAACATTCACTGACAACATTCACTCTCTGACAACATTCACTCACTGACAACATTCACTCACTGACAGCATTCACTGACAACATTCACTCACTGACAACATTCACTGATAACATTCACGCACTGACAACATTCACTGACAACATTCACTGACAACATTCACGCACTGACAACATTCACTGACAATATTCACTGACAACATTCACTCACTGACAGCATTCACTGACAACATTCACTCACTGACAACATTCACTGACAACATTCACTAACTGATAACATTCACTGACAACATTCACTGACAACATTCACTCACTGACAACATTCACTCACTGACAACATTCACTGACAACATTCACTCACTGACAACATTCACTGACAACATTAACTGACAACATTCACTGACAACATTCACTCACTGACAACATTCACTGACAACATTCACTAACTGATAACATTCACTGACAACATTCACTCACTGACAACATTCACTCACTGACAACATTCACTGACAACATTCACTCACTGACAACATTCACTGACAACATTCACTCACTGACAACATTCACTGACAACATTGACTCTCTGACAACATTCACTCACTGGCAACATTCACTGACAACATTCACTAACTGACAACATTCACTCACAGACAACATTCACTGACAACATTCACTCACTGACAACATTCACTCACTGACAACATTCACTGACAACATTCACTGACAACATTCACTCACTGACAACATTCACTCTCTGACAACATTCACTCACTGACAACATTCACTGACAACATTCACTGACAACATTCACTCACTGACAACATTCACTGACAACATTCACTCACTGACAACATTCACTCACTGACAACATTCACTCACTGACAACATTCACTGACAACACTCACTGACAACATTCACTGACAACATTCACTGACAACATTCACTCTCTGACAACATTCACTCACTGACAGCATTCACTGACAACATTCACTCACTGACAACATTCACTGACAACATTCACTCACTGACAACATTCACTGACAACATTCACTGACAACATTCACTCACTGACAACATTCACTGACAACATTCACTCACTGACAATATTCACTGACAACATTCACTCACTGACAGCATTCACTGACAACATTCACTCACTGACAACATTCACTGACAACATTCACTCACTGACAACATTCACTGACAACATTCACTAACTGATAACATTCACTGACAACATTCACTGACAACATTCACTCACTGACAACATTCACTCACTGACAACATTCACTGACAACATTCACTCACTGACAACATTCACTCACTGACAACATTCACTGACAACATTCACTAACTGACAACATTCACTCACTGACAACATTCACTGACAACATTCACTCACTGACAACATTCACTCACTGACAACATTCACTCACTGACAACATTCACTGACAACATTCACTGACAACATTCACTGACAACATTCACTCTCTGACAACATTCACTGACAACATTCACTCACTGACAACATTCACTCACTGACAGCATTCACTGACAACATTCACTCACTGACAACATTCACTGACAACATTCACTGACAACATTCACTCACTGACAACATTCACTGACAACATTCACTCACTGACAATATTCACTGACAACATTCACTCACTGACAACATTCACTCACTGACAGCATTCACTGACAACATTCACTCACTGACAACATTCACTGACAACATTCACTCACTGACAACATTCACTGACAACATTCACTAACTGACAACATTCACTGACAACATTCACTCTCTGACAACATTCACTGACAACATTTACTGATAACATTCACTCTCTGACAACATTCACTGACAACATTCACTCTCTGACAACATTCACTGACAACATTCACTGACAACATTCACTCACTGACAACATTCACTCACTGACAACATTCACTGACAACATTGACTCTCTGACAACATTCACTGACAACATTCACTAACTGACAACATTCACTCACAGACAACATTCACTGACAACATTCACTCACTGACAACATTCACTCACTGACAACATTCACTGACAACATTCACTCACTGACAACATTCACTGACAACATTCACTAACTGATAACATTCACTGACAACATTCACTGATAACATTCACTCACTGACAACATTCACTGACAACATTCACTCACTGACAACATTCACTCACTGACAACATTCACTGACAACATTCACTCACTGACAACATTCACTCTCTGACAACATTCACTCACTGACAACACTCACTGACAACATTCACTCACTGACAACATTCACTGACAACATTCACTGACAACATTCACTCACTGACAACATTCACTGACAACATTCACTCACTGACAACATTCACTCACTGACAACATTCACTGACAACATTGACTCTCTGACAACATTCACTGACAACATTCACTCACTGACAACATTCACTGACAACATTCACTAACTGACAACATTCACTCACAGACAACATTCACTGACAACATTCACTGACAACATTCACTCACTGACAACATTCACTCACTGACAACATTCACTGACAACACTCACTGACAACATTCACTGACAACATTCACTGACAACATTCACTCTCTGACAACATTCACTGACAACATTCACTCACTGACAACATTCACTCACTGACAGCATTCACTCACTGACAACATTCACTGACAACATTCACTCACTGACAACATTCACTGACAACATTCACTCACTGACAACATTCACTGACAACATTCACTCACTGACAACATTCACTGACAACATTCACTCACTGACAACATTCACTGACAACATTCACTCACTGACAACATTCACTGACAACATTCACTGACAACATTCACTCACTGACAACATTCACTGACAACATTCACTAACTGACAACATTCACTGACAACATTCACTCTCTGACAACATTCACTGACAACATTTACTGATAACATTCACTCTCTGACAACATTCACTCTCTGACAACATTCACTGACAACATTCACTGACAACATTCACTCACTGACAACATTCACTCACTGACAACATTCACTGACAACATTCACTCACTGACAACATTCACTAACTGACAACATTCACTCACTGACAACATTCACTGACAACATTCACTCACTGACAACATTCACTCACTGACAACATTCACTGACAACATTCACTAACTGACAACATTCACTGACAACATTCACTCTCTGACAACATTCACTGACAACATTGACTCTCTGACAACATTCACTGACAACATTCACTCACTGACAACATTCACTCACTGACAACATTCACTAACTGACAACATTCACTCACAGACAACATTCACTGACAACATTCACTCACTGACAACATTCACTCACTGACAACATTCACTCACTGACAACATTCACTGACAACATTCACTGACAACATTCACTCTCTGACAACATTCACTGACAACATTCACTCACTGACAACATTCACTCACTGACAGCATTCACTGACAACATTCACTCACTGACAACATTCACTGACAACATTCACTGACAACATTCACTCACTGACAACATTCACTGACAACATTCACTCACTGACAATATTCACTGACAACATTCACTCACTGACAGCATTCACTGACAACATTCACTCACTGACAACATTCACTGACAACATTCACTCACTGACAACATTCACTGACAACATTCACTCTCTGACAACATTCACTGACAACATTTACTGATAACATTCACTCTCTGACAACATTCACTGACAACATTCACTCTCTGACAACATTCACTGACAACATTCACTGACAACATTCACTCACTGACAACATTCACTCACTGACAACATTCACTGACAACATTGACTCTCTGACAACATTCACTGACAACATTCACTAACTGACAACATTCACTCACAGACAACATTCACTGCCAACATTCACTCACTGACAACATTCACTCACTGACAACATTCACTGACAACATTCACTCATTGACAACATTCACTGACAACATTCACTAACTGATAACATTCACTGACAACATTCACTGACAACATTCACTCACTGACAACATTCACTCACTGACAACATTCACTGATAACATTCACTCACTGACAACATTCACTGACAACATTCACTGACAACATTCACTCACTGACAACATTCACTCACTGACAACATTCACTGACAACATTCACTCACTGACAACATTCACTCTCTGACAACATTCACTCACTGACAACACTCACTGACAACATTCACTCACTGACAACATTCACTGACAACATTCACTGACAACATTCACTCACTGACAACATTCACTGACAACATTCACTCACTGACAACATTCACTCACTGACAACATTCACTGACAACATTGACTCTCTGACAACATTCACTGACAACATTCACTCACTGACAACATTCACTCACTGACAACATTCACTGACAACATTCACTAACTGACAACATTCACTCACAGACAACATTCACTGACAACATTCACTCACTGACAACATTCACTCACTGACAACATTCACTCACTGACAACATTCACTGACAACACTCACTGACAACATTCACTGACAACATTCACTCTCTGACAACATTCACTGACAACATTCACTCACTGACAACATTCACTCACTGACAGCATTCACTCACTGACAACATTCACTGACAACATTCACTCACTGACAACATTCACTGACAACATTCACTCACTGACAACATTCACTGACAACATTCACTCACTGACAACATTCACTGACAACATTCACTCACTGACAACATTCACTGACAACATTCACTCACTGACAACATTCACTCACTGACAACATTCACTGACAACATTCACTCACTGACAACATTCACTGATAACATTCACTCACTGACAACATTCACTGACAACATTCACTCACTGACAACATTCACTCACTGACAGCATTCACTCACTGACAACATTCACTGACAACATTCACTCACTGACAACATTCACTGACAACATTCACTCACTGACAACATTCACTCACTGACAACATTCACTGACAACATTCACTCACTGACAACATTCACTCTCTGACAACATTCACTCACTGACAACATTCACTGACAACATTCACTCACTGACAACATTCACTCTCTGACAACATTCACTCACTGACAACATTCACTCACTGACAACATTCACTGAGAACATTCACTCACTGACAACATTCACTCTCTGACAACATTCACTCACTGACAACACTCACTGACAACATTCACTCACTGACAACATTCACTGACAACATTCACTGACAACATTCACTCACTGACAACATTCACTGACAACATTCACTCACTGACAACATTCACTCACTGACAACATTCACTGACAACATTGACTCTCTGACAACATTCACTGACAACATTCACTCACTGACAACATTCACTCACTGACAACATTCACTGACAACATTCACTCACTGACAACATTCACTAACTGACAACATTCACTCACAGACAACATTCACTGACAACATTCACTCACTGACAACATTCACTCACTGACAACATTCACTGACAACACTCACTGACAACATTCACTGACAACATTCACTGACAACATTCACTCTCTGACAACATTCACTGACAACATTCACTCACTGACAACATTCACTCACTGACAGCATTCACTGACAACATTAACTCACTGACAACATTCACTGACAACATTCACTCACTGACAATATTCACTGACAACATTCACTCACTGACAACATTCACTCACTGACAGCATTCACTGACAACATTCACTCACTGACAACATTCACTGACAACATTCACTCACTGACAACATTCACTGACAACATTCACTAACTGACAACATTCACTGACAACATTCACTCACTGACAACATTCACTAACAACATTTACTGATAACATTCACTCTCTGACAACATTCACTGACAACATTCACTCTCTGACAACATTCACTGACAACGTTCACTGACAACATTCACTCACTGACAACATTCACTCACTGACAACATTCACTGACAACATTCACTCACTGACAACATTCACTGACAACATTCACTCACTGACAACATTCACTGACAACATTCACTCACTGACAACATTCACTGACAACATTCACTCACTGACAACATTCACTGATAACATTCACTCACTGACAACATTCACTGACAACACTCACTGACAACATTGACTCACTTACAACACTCACTGAAAACATTCACTCACTGACAACATTCACTCACTGACAACATTCACTGACAACATTCACTCACTGACAACATTCACTAACTGACAACATTCACTCACAGACAACATTCACTGACAACATTCACTCACTGACAACATTCACTCACTGACAACATTCACTCACTGACAACATTCACTGACAACATTCACTGACAACATTCACTCACTGACAACATTCACTCTCTGACAACATTCACTGACAACATTCACTGACAACATTCACTCACTGACAACATTCACTCACTGACAACATTCACTCACTGACAACATTCACTGACAACACTCACTGACAACATTCACTGACAACATTCACTGACAACATTCACTCTCTGACAACATTCACTCACTGACAACATTCACTCACTGACAGCATTCACTGACAACATTCACTCACTGACAACATTCACTGACAACATTCACTCACTGACAACATTCACTCACTGACAACATTCACTGACAACATTCACTGACAACATTCACTCACTGACAACATTCACTCTCTGACAACATTCACTGACAACATTCACTGACAACATTCACTCACTGACAACATTCACTGACAACATTCACTCACTGACAACATTCACTCACTGACAACATTCACTCACTGACAACATTCACTCACTGACAACATTCACTGACAACATTCACTAACTGACAACATTCACTCACAGACAACATTCATTGACAACATTCACTCACTGACAACATTCACTCACTGACAACATTCACTCACTGACAACATTCACTGACAACACTCACTGACAACATTCACTGACAACATTCACTCTCTGACAACATTCACTGACAACATTCACTCACTGACAACATTCACTCACTGACAGCATTCACTCACTGACAACATTCACTGACAACATTCACTCACTGACAACATTCACTGACAACATTCACTCACTGACAACATTCACTGACAACATTCACTCACTGACAACATTCACTGACAACATTCACTCACTGACAACATTCACTGACAACATTCACTCACTGACAACATTCACTCACTGACAACATTCACTGACAACATTCACTCACTGACAACATTCACTGATAACATTCACTCACTGACAACATTCACTGACAACATTCACTCACTGACAACATTCACTCACTGACAGCATTCACTCACTGACAACATTCACTGACAACATTCACTCACTGACAACATTCACTGACAACATTCACTCACTGACAACATTCACTCACTGACAACATTCACTGACAACATTCACTCACTGACAACATTCACTCTCTGACAACATTCACTCACTGACAACATTCACTGACAACATTCACTCACTGACAACATTCACTCTCTGACAACATTCACTCACTGACAACATTCACTCACTGACAACATTCACTGAGAACATTCACTCACTGACAACATTCACTCTCTGACAACATTCACTCACTGACAACACTCACTGACAACATTCACTCACTGACAACATTCACTGACAACATTCACTGACAACATTCACTCACTGACAACATTCACTGACAACATTCACTCACTGACAACATTCACTCACTGACAACATTCACTGACAACATTGACTCTCTGACAACATTCACTGACAACATTCACTCACTGACAACATTCACTCACTGACAACATTCACTGACAACATTCACTCACTGACAACATTCACTAACTGACAACATTCACTCACAGACAACATTCACTGACAACATTCACTCACTGACAACATTCACTCACTGACAACATTCACTGACAACACTCACTGACAACATTCACTGACAACATTCACTGACAACATTCACTCTCTGACAACATTCACTGACAACATTCACTCACTGACAACATTCACTCACTGACAGCATTCACTGACAACATTAACTCACTGACAACATTCACTGACAACATTCACTCACTGACAATATTCACTGACAACATTCACTCACTGACAACATTCACTCACTGACAGCATTCACTGACAACATTCACTCACTGACAACATTCACTGACAACATTCACTCACTGACAACATTCACTGACAACATTCACTAACTGACAACATTCACTGACAACATTCACTCACTGACAACATTCACTAACAACATTTACTGATAACATTCACTCTCTGACAACATTCACTGACAACATTCACTCTCTGACAACATTCACTGACAACGTTCACTGACAACATTCACTCACTGACAACATTCACTCACTGACAACATTCACTGACAACATTCACTCACTGACAACATTCACTGACAACATTCACTCACTGACAACATTCACTGACAACATTCACTCACTGACAACATTCACTGACAACATTCACTCACTGACAACATTCACTGATAACATTCACTCACTGACAACATTCACTGACAACACTCACTGACAACATTGACTCACTTACAACACTCACTGAAAACATTCACTCACTGACAACATTCACTCACTGACAACATTCACTGACAACATTCACTCACTGACAACATTCACTAACTGACAACATTCACTCACAGACAACATTCACTGACAACATTCACTCACTGACAACATTCACTCACTGACAACATTCACTCACTGACAACATTCACTGACAACATTCACTGACAACATTCACTCACTGACAACATTCACTCTCTGACAACATTCACTGACAACATTCACTGACAACATTCACTCACTGACAACATTCACTGACAACATTCACTCACTGACAACATTCACTCACTGACAACATTCACTGACAACACTCACTGACAACATTCACTGACAACATTCACTGACAACATTCACTCTCTGACAACATTCACTCACTGACAACATTCACTCACTGACAGCATTCACTGACAACATTCACTCACTGACAACATTCACTGACAACATTCACTCACTGACAACATTCACTCACTGACAACATTCACTGACAACATTCACTGACAACATTCACTCACTGACAACATTCACTCTCTGACAACATTCACTGACAACATTCACTGACAACATTCACTCACTGACAACATTCACTGACAACATTCACTCACTGACAACATTCACTCACTGACAACATTCACTCACTGACAACATTCACTGACAACATTCACTAACTGACAACATTCACTCACAGACAACATTCACTGACAACATTCACTCACTGACAACATTCACTCACTGACAACATTCACTCACTGACAACATTCACTGACAACACTCACTGACAACATTCACTGACAACATTCACTCTCTGACAACATTCACTGACAACATTCACTCACTGACAACATTCACTCACTGACAGCATTCACTGACAACATTCACTCACTGACAACATTCACTGACAACATTCACTCACTGACAACATTCACTGACAACATTCACTCACTGACAACATTCACTGACAACATTCACTCACTGACAACATTCACTCACTGACAACATTCACTGACAACATTCACTCACTGACAACATTCACTGATAACATTCACTCACTGACAACATTCACTGACAACATTCACTCACTGACAACATTCACTCACTGACAGCATTCACTCACTGACAACATTCACTGACAACATTCACTCACTGACAACATTCACTGACAACATTCACTCACTGACAACATTCACTCACTGACAACATTCACTGACAACATTCACTCACTGACAACATTCACTCTCTGACAACATTCACTCACTGACAACATTCACTGACAACATTCACTCACTGACAACATTCACTCTCTGACAACATTCACTCACTGACAACATTCACTCACTGACAACATTCACTGAGAACATTCACTCACTGACAACATTCACTCTCTGACAACATTCACTCACTGACAACACTCACTGACAACATTCACTGACAACATTCACTGACAACATTCACTCACTGACAACATTCACTGACAACATTCACTCACTGACAACATTCACTCACTGACAACATTCACTGACAACATTGACTCTCTGACAACATTCACTGACAACATTCACTCACTGACAACATTCACTCACTGACAACATTCACTGACAACATTCACTCACTGACAACATTCACTAACTGACAACATTCACTCACAGACAACATTCACTGACAACATTCACTCACTGACAACATTCACTCACTGACAACATTCACTGACAACACTCACTGACAACATTCACTGACAACATTCACTGACAACATTCACTCTCTGACAACATTCACTGACAACATTCACTCACTGACAACATTCACTCACTGACAGCATTCACTGACAACATTAACTCACTGACAACATTCACTGACAACATTCACTCACTGACAATATTCACTGACAACATTCACTCACTGACAACATTCACTCACTGACAGCATTCACTGACAACATTCACTCACTGACAACATTCACTGACAACATTCACTCACTGACAACATTCACTGACAACATTCACTAACTGACAACATTCACTGACAACATTCACTCACTGACAACATTCACTAACAACATTTACTGATAACATTCACTCTCTGACAACATTCACTGACAACATTCACTCTCTGACAACATTCACTGACAACGTTCACTGACAACATTCACTCACTGACAACATTCACTCACTGACAACATTCACTGACAACATTCACTCACTGACAACATTCACTGACAACATTCACTCACTGACAACATTCACTGACAACATTCACTCACTGACAACATTCACTGACAACATTCACTCACTGACAACATTCACTGATAACATTCACTCACTGACAACATTCACTGACAACACTCACTGACAACATTGACTCACTTACAACACTCACTGAAAACATTCACTCACTGACAACATTCACTCACTGACAACATTCACTGACAACATTCACTCACTGACAACATTCACTAACTGACAACATTCACTCACAGACAACATTCACTGACAACATTCACTCACTGACAACATTCACTCACTGACAACATTCACTCACTGACAACATTCACTGACAACATTCACTGACAACATTCACTCACTGACAACATTCACTCTCTGACAACATTCACTGACAACATTCACTGACAACATTCACTCACTGACAACATTCACTGACAACATTCACTCACTGACAACATTCACTCACTGACAACATTCACTGACAACACTCACTGACAACATTCACTGACAACATTCACTGACAACATTCACTCTCTGACAACATTCACTCACTGACAACATTCACTCACTGACAGCATTCACTGACAACATTCACTCACTGACAACATTCACTGACAACATTCACTCACTGACAACATTCACTCACTGACAACATTCACTGACAACATTCACTGACAACATTCACTCACTGACAACATTCACTCTCTGACAACATTCACTGACAACATTCACTGACAACATTCACTCACTGACAACATTCACTGACAACATTCACTCACTGACAACATTCACTCACTGACAACATTCACTCACTGACAACATTCACTGACAACACTCACTGACAACATTCACTGACAACATTCACTGACAACATTCACTCTCTGACAACATTCACTCACTAACAACATTCACTCACTGACAGCATTCACTGACAACATTCACTCACTGACAACATTCACTGACAACATTCACTCACTGACAACATTCACTGACAACATTCACTGACAACATTCACTCACTGACATTCACTGACAACATTCACTCACTGACAACATTCACTGACAACACTCACTGACAACATTCACTGACAACATTCACTGACAACATTCACTCTCTGACAACATTCACTCACTGACAACATTCACTCACTGACAGCATTCACTGACAACATTCACTCACTGACAACATTCACTCACTGACAACATTCACTGACAACATTCACTCAGTGACATTCACTGACAACATTCACTCACTGACAACATTCACTGACAACATTCACTCACTGACAACATTCACTCACTGACAACATTCACTGACAACATTGACTCTCTGACAACATTCACTGACAACATTCACTCACTGACAACATTCACTGACAACATTCACTCACTGACAACATTCACTGATAACATTCACTCACTGACAACATTCACTGACAACATTCACTCACTGACAACATTCACTCTCTGACAACATTCACTTACTGACAACACTCACTGACAACATTCACTCACTGACAACATTCACTCTCTGACAACATTCACTCACTGACAACACTCACTGACAACATTCACTCACTGACAACATTCACTGACAACATTCACTCACTGACAACATTCACTGACAACATTCACTCACTGACAACATTCACTCTCTGACAACATTCACTCACTGACAACACTCACTGACAACATTCACTCACTGACAACATTCACTGACAACATTCACTGACAACATTCACTCTCTGACAACATTCACTGACAACATTCACTCACTGACAACATTCACTCACTGACAACATTCACTGACAACATTGACTCTCTGACAACATTCACTGACAACATTCACTCACTGACAACATTCACTCACTGACAACATTCACTGACAACATTCACTAACTGACAACATTCACTCACAGACAACATTCACTGACAACATTCACTCACTGACAACATTCACTCACTGACAACATTCACTGACAACACTCACTGACAACATTCACTGACAACATTCACTGACAACATTCACTCTCTGACAACATTCACTCACTGACAACATTCACTCACTGACAGCATTCACTGACAACATTCACTCACTGACAACATTCACTGATAACATTCACGCACTGACAACATTCACTGACAACATTCACTGACAACATTCACGCACTGACAACATTCACTGACAATATTCACTGACAACATTCACTCACTGACAGCATTCACTGACAACATTCACTCACTGACAACATTCACTGACAACATTCACTAACTGATAACATTCACTGACAACATTCACTGACAACATTCACTCACTGACAACATTCACTCACTGACAACATTCACTGACAACATTCACTCACTGACAACATTCACTGACAACATTAACTGACAACATTCACTGACAACATTCACTCACTGACAACATTCACTGACAACATTCACTAACTGATAACATTCACTGACAACATTCACTCACTGACAACATTCACTCACTGACAACATTCACTGACAACATTCACTCACTGACAACATTCACTGACAACATTCACTCACTGACAACATTCACTGACAACATTGACTCTCTGACAACATTCACTCACTGGCAACATTCACTGACAACATTCACTAACTGACAACATTCACTCACAGACAACATTCACTGACAACATTCACTCACTGACAACATTCACTCACTGACAACATTCACTGACAACATTCACTGACAACATTCACTCACTGACAACATTCACTCTCTGACAACATTCACTCACTGACAACATTCACTGACAACATTCACTGACAACATTCACTCACTGACAACATTCACTGACAACATTCACTCACTGACAACATTCACTCACTGACAACATTCACTCACTGACAACATTCACTGACAACACTCACTGACAACATTCACTGACAACATTCACTGACAACATTCACTCTCTGACAACATTCACTCACTGACAGCATTCACTGACAACATTCACTCACTGACAACATTCACTGACAACATTCACTCACTGACAACATTCACTGACAACATTCACTGACAACATTCACTCACTGACAACATTCACTGACAACATTCACTCACTGACAATATTCACTGACAACATTCACTCACTGACAGCATTCACTGACAACATTCACTCACTGACAACATTCACTGACAACATTCACTCACTGACAACATTCACTGACAACATTCACTAACTGATAACATTCACTGACAACATTCACTGACAACATTCACTCACTGACAACATTCACTCACTGACAACATTCACTGACAACATTCACTCACTGACAACATTCACTCACTGACAACATTCACTGACAACATTCACTAACTGACAACATTCACTCACTGACAACATTCACTGACAACATTCACTCACTGACAACATTCACTCACTGACAACATTCACTCACTGACAACATTCACTGACAACATTCACTGACAACATTCACTGACAACATTCACTCTCTGACAACATTCACTGACAACATTCACTCACTGACAACATTCACTCACTGACAGCATTCACTGACAACATTCACTCACTGACAACATTCACTGACAACATTCACTGACAACATTCACTCACTGACAACATTCACTGACAACATTCACTCACTGACAATATTCACTGACAACATTCACTCACTGACAACATTCACTCACTGACAGCATTCACTGACAACATTCACTCACTGACAACATTCACTGACAACATTCACTCACTGACAACATTCACTGACAACATTCACTAACTGACAACATTCACTGACAACATTCACTCTCTGACAACATTCACTGACAACATTTACTGATAACATTCACTCTCTGACAACATTCACTGACAACATTCACTCTCTGACAACATTCACTGACAACATTCACTGACAACATTCACTCACTGACAACATTCACTCACTGACAACATTCACTGACAACATTGACTCTCTGACAACATTCACTGACAACATTCACTAACTGACAACATTCACTCACAGACAACATTCACTGACAACATTCACTCACTGACAACATTCACTCACTGACAACATTCACTGACAACATTCACTCACTGACAACATTCACTGACAACATTCACTAACTGATAACATTCACTGACAACATTCACTGATAACATTCACTCACTGACAACATTCACTGACAACATTCACTCACTGACAACATTCACTCACTGACAACATTCACTGACAACATTCACTCACTGACAACATTCACTCTCTGACAACATTCACTCACTGACAACACTCACTGACAACATTCACTCACTGACAACATTCACTGACAACATTCACTGACAACATTCACTCACTGACAACATTCACTGACAACATTCACTCACTGACAACATTCACTCACTGACAACATTCACTGACAACATTGACTCTCTGACAACATTCACTGACAACATTCACTCACTGACAACATTCACTGACAACATTCACTAACTGACAACATTCACTCACAGACAACATTCACTGACAACATTCACTGACAACATTCACTCACTGACAACATTCACTCACTGACAACATTCACTGACAACACTCACTGACAACATTCACTGACAACATTCACTGACAACATTCACTCTCTGACAACATTCACTGACAACATTCACTCACTGACAACATTCACTCACTGACAGCATTCACTCACTGACAACATTCACTGACAACATTCACTCACTGACAACATTCACTGACAACATTCACTCACTGACAACATTCACTGACAACATTCACTCACTGACAACATTCACTGACAACATTCACTCACTGACAACATTCACTGACAACATTCACTCACTGACAACATTCACTGACAACATTCACTCACTGACAACATTCACTCACTGACAACATTCACTGACAACATTCACTCACTGACAACATTCACTCTCTGACAACATTCACTCACTGACAACATTCACTGACAACATTCACTCACTGACAACATTCACTCTCTGACAACATTCACTCACTGACAACACTCACTGACAACATTGACTCTCTGACAACATTCACTGACAACATTCACTCACTGACAACACTCACTGACAACATTCACTCACTGACAACATTCACTGACAACATTCACTCACTGACAACATTCACTGACAACATTCACTCACTGACAACATTCACTCTCTGACAACATTCACTCACTGACAACACTCACTGACAACATTCACTCACTGACAACATTCACTGACAACATTCACTGACAACATTCACTCTCTGACAACATTCACTGACAACATTCACTCACTGACAACATTCACTCACTGACAACATTCACTGACAACATTGACTCTCTGACAACATTCACTGACAACATTCACTCACTGACAACATTCACTCACTGACAACATTCACTGACAACATTCACTAACTGACAACATTCACTCACAGACAACATTCACTGACAACATTCACTCACTGACAACATTCACTCACTGACAACATTCACTGACAACACTCACTGACAACATTCACTGACAACATTCACTGACAACATTCACTCTCTGACAACATTCACTCACTGACAACATTCACTCACTGACAGCATTCACTGACAACATTCACTCACTGACAACATTCACTGATAACATTCACGCACTGACAACATTCACTGACAACATTCACTGACAACATTCACGCACTGACAACATTCACTGACAATATTCACTGACAACATTCACTCACTGACAGCATTCACTGACAACATTCACTCACTGACAACATTCACTGACAACATTCACTAACTGATAACATTCACTGACAACATTCACTGACAACATTCACTCACTGACAACATTCACTCACTGACAACATTCACTGACAACATTCACTCACTGACAACATTCACTGACAACATTAACTGACAACATTCACTGACAACATTCACTCACTGACAACATTCACTGACAACATTCACTAACTGATAACATTCACTGACAACATTCACTCACTGACAACATTCACTCACTGACAACATTCACTGACAACATTCACTCACTGACAACATTCACTGACAACATTCACTCACTGACAACATTCACTGACAACATTGACTCTCTGACAACATTCACTCACTGGCAACATTCACTGACAACATTCACTAACTGACAACATTCACTCACAGACAACATTCACTGACAACATTCACTCACTGACAACATTCACTCACTGACAACATTCACTGACAACATTCACTGACAACATTCACTCACTGACAACATTCACTCTCTGACAACATTCACTCACTGACAACATTCACTGACAACATTCACTGACAACATTCACTCACTGACAACATTCACTGACAACATTCACTCACTGACAACATTCACTCACTGACAACATTCACTCACTGACAACATTCACTGACAACACTCACTGACAACATTCACTGACAACATTCACTGACAACATTCACTCTCTGACAACATTCACTCACTGACAGCATTCACTGACAACATTCACTCACTGACAACATTCACTGACAACATTCACTCACTGACAACATTCACTGACAACATTCACTGACAACATTCACTCACTGACAACATTCACTGACAACATTCACTCACTGACAATATTCACTGACAACATTCACTCACTGACAGCATTCACTGACAACATTCACTCACTGACAACATTCACTGACAACATTCACTCACTGACAACATTCACTGACAACATTCACTAACTGATAACATTCACTGACAACATTCACTGACAACATTCACTCACTGACAACATTCACTCACTGACAACATTCACTGACAACATTCACTCACTGACAACATTCACTCACTGACAACATTCACTGACAACATTCACTAACTGACAACATTCACTCACAGACAACATTCACTGACAACATTCACTCACTGACAACATTCACTCACTGACAACATTCACTCACTGACAACATTCACTGACAACATTCACTGACAACATTCACTGACAACATTCACTCTCTGACAACATTCACTGACAACATTCACTCACTGACAACATTCACTCACTGACAGCATTCACTGACAACATTCACTCACTGACAACATTCACTGACAACATTCACTGACAACATTCACTCACTGACAACATTCACTGACAACATTCACTCACTGACAATATTCACTGACAACATTCACTCACTGACAACATTCACTAACTGACAGCATTCACTGACAACATTCACTCTCTGACAACATTCACTGACAACATTTACTGATAACATTCACTCTCTGACAACATTCACTGACAACATTCACTCTCTGACAACATTCACTGACAACATTCACTGACAACATTCACTCACTGACAACATTCACTCTCTGACAACATTCACTCACTGACAACACTCACTGACAACATTCACTCACTGACAACATTCACTGACAACATTCACTCACTGACAACATTCACTCTCTGACAACATTCACTCACTGACAACACTCACTGACAACATTCACTCACTGACAACATTCACTGACAACATTCACTGACAACATTCACTCACTGACAACATTCACTGACAACATTCACTCACTGACAACATTCACTCACTGACAACATTCACTGACAACATTGACTCTCTGACAACATTCACTGACAACATTCACTCACTGACAACATTCACTCACTGACAACATTCACTGACAACATTCACTAACTGACAACATTCACTCACTGACAACATTCACTCACTGACAACATTCACTCACTGACAACATTCACTGACAACACTCACTGACAACATTCACTGACAACATTCACTGACAACATTCACTCTCTGACAACATTCACTGACAACATTCACTCACTGACAACATTCACTCACTGACAGCATTCACTCACTGACAACATTCACTGACAACATTCACTCACTGACAACATTCACTGACAACATTCACTCACTGACAACATTCACTGACAACATTCACTCACTGACAACATTCACTGACAACATTCACTCACTGACAACATTCACTGACAACATTCACTCACTGACAACATTCACTCACTGACAACATTCACTGACAACATTCACTCACTGACAACATTCACTCTCTGACAACATTCACTCACTGACAACATTCACTGACAACATTCACTCACTGACAACATTCACTCTCTGACAACATTCACTCACTGACAACACTCACTGACAACATTCACTCACTGACAACATTCACTGACAACATTCACTCTCTGACAACATTCACTCACTGACAACATTCACTGACAACATTCACTCACTGACAACATTCACTCACTGACAACATTCACTGACAACATTCACTAACTGACAACATTCACTCACAGACAACATTCACTGACAACATTCACTCACTGACAACATTCACTGACAACATTTACTCACTGACAACATTCACTGACAACATTCACTGACAACATTCACTCACTGACAACATTCACTGACAACATTCACTCTCTGACAACACTCACTGACAACACTCACTGAAAACATTCACTCACTGACAACATTCACTGACAACATTCACTGACAACATTCACTCACTGACAACATTCACTGACAACATTCACTCACTGACAACATTCACTCACTGACAACATTCACTGAGAACATTGACTCTCTGACAACATTCACTGACAACATTCACTCACTGACAACATTCACTCACTGACAACATTCACTGACAACATTCACTAACTGACAACATTCACTCACAGACAACATTCACTGACAACATTCACTCACTGACAACATTCACTCACTGACAACATTCACTCACTGACAACATTCACTGACAACATTCACTGACAACATTCACTGACAACATTCACTCTCTGACAACATTCACTGACAACATTCACTCACTGACAACATTCACTCACTGACAGCATTCACTGACAACATTCACTCACTGACAACATTCACTGACAACATTCACTGACAACATTCACTCACTGACAACATTCACTGACAACATTCACTCACTGACAATATTCACTGACAACATTCACTCACTGACAACATTCACTCACTGACAGCATTCACTGACAACATTCACTCACTGACAACATTCACTGACAACATTCACTCACTGACAACATTCACTGACAACATTCACTAACTGACAACATTCACTGACAACATTCACTCTCTGACAACATTCACTGACAACATTTACTGATAACATTCACTCTCTGACAACATTCACTGACAACATTCACTCTCTGACAACATTCACTGACAACATTCACTCACTGACAACATTCACTCACTGACAACATTCACTGACAACATTGACTCTCTGACAACATTCACTGACAACATTCACTAACTGACAACATTCACTCACAGACAACATTCACTGACAACATTCACTCACTGACAACATTCACTCACTGACAACATTCACTGACAACATTCACTCACTGACAACATTCACTGACAACATTCACTAACTGATAACATTCACTGACAACATTCACTGACAACATTCACTCACTGACAACATTCACTCACTGACAACATTCACTGATAACATTCACTCACTGACAACATTCACTGACAACATTCACTCACTGACAACATTCACTCACTGACAACATTCACTGACAACATTCACTCACTGACAACATTCACTCTCTGACAACATTCACTCACTGACAACACTCACTGACAACATTCACTCACTGACAACATTCACTGACAACATTCACTGACAACATTCACTCACTGACAACATTCACTGACAACATTCACTCACTGACAACATTCACTCACTGACAACATTCACTGACAACATTGACTCTCTGACAACATTCACTGACAACATTCACTCACTGACAACATTCACTCACTGACAACATTCACTGACAACATTCACTAACTGACAACATTCACTCACAGACAACATTCACTGACAACATTCACTGACAACATTCACTCACTGACAACATTCACTCACTGACAACATTCACTGACAACACTCACTGACAACATTCACTGACAACATTCACTGACAACATTCACTCTCTGACAACATTCACTGACAACATTCACTCACTGACAACATTCACTCACTGACAGCATTCACTCACTGACAACATTCACTGACAACATTCACTCACTGACAACATTCACTGACAACATTCACTCACTGACAACATTCACTGACAACATTCACTCACTGACAACATTCACTGACAACATTCACTCACTGACAACATTCACTGACAACATTCACTCACTGACAACATTCACTGACAACATTCACTCACTGACAACATTCACTCACTGACAACATTCACTGACAACATTCACTCACTGACAACATTCACTCTCTGACAACATTCACTCACTGACAACATTCACTGACAACATTCACTCACTGACAACATTCACTCTCTGACAACATTCACTCACTGACAACACTCACTGACAACATTGACTCTCTGACAACATTCACTGACAACATTCACTAACTGACAACATTCACTCACTGACAACATTCACTGACAACATTCACTAACTGACAACATTCACTCACAGACAACATTCACTGACAACATTCACTCACTGACAACATTCACTCACTGACAACATTCACTCACTGACAACATTCACTGACAACACTCACTGACAACATTCACTGACAACATTCACTCTCTGACAACATTCACTGACAACATTCACTCACTGACAGCATTCACTGACAACATTCACTCACTGACAACATTCCCTGACAACATTCACTGACAACATTCACTCACTGACAACATTCACTGACAACATTCACTCACTGACAATATTCACTGACAACATTCACTCACTGACAACATTCACTCACTGACAGCATTCACTGACAACATTCACTGACAACATTCACTCACTGACAACATTCACTGACAACATTCACTCACTGACAACATTCACTGACAACATTCACTAACTGACAACATTCACTGACAACATTCACTCTCTGACAACATTTACTGATAACATTCACTCTCTGACAACATTCACTGACAACATTCACTCTCTGACAACATTCACTGACAACATTCACTGACAACATTCACTCACTGACAACATTCACTGACAACATTGACTCTCTGACAACATTCACTGACAACATTCACTAACTGACAACATTCACTCACAGACAACATTCACTGACAACATTCACTCACTGACAACATTCACTCACTGACAACATTCACTGACAACATTCACTCACTGACAACATTCACTGACAACATTCACTGACAACATTCACTCACTGACAACATTCACTGACAACATTCACTCACTGACAACATTCACTCTCTGACAACATTCACTCACTGACAACACTCACTCACTGACAACATTCACTGACAACATTCACTGACAACATTCACTCACTGACAACATTCACTGACAACATTCACTCACTGACAACATTCACTCACTGACAACATTCACTGACAACATTGACTCTCTGACAACATTCACTGACAACATTCACTCACTGACAACATTCACTCACTGACAACATTCACTGACAACATTCACTAACTGACAACATTCACTCACAGACAACATTCACTGACAACATTCACTCACTGACAACATTCACTCACTGACAACATTCACTGACAACACTCACTGACAACATTCACTGACAACATTCACTGACAACATTCACTCTCTGACAACATTCACTGACAACATTCACTCACTGACAACATTCACTCACTGACAGCATTCACTGACAACATTCACTCACTGACAACATTCACTGACAACATTCACTGACAACATTCACTCACTGACAACATTCACTGACAACATTCACTCACTGACAATATTCACTGACAACATTCACTCACTGACAACATTCACTCACTGACAGCATTCACTGACAACATTCACTCACTGACAACATTCACTGACAACATTCACTCACTGACAACATTCACTGACAACATTCACTAACTGACAACATTCACTGACAACATTCACTCTCTGACAACATTCACTGACAACATTTACTGATAACATTCACTCTCTGACAACATTCACTGACAACATTCACTCTCTGACAACATTCACTGACAACATTCACTAACAACATTCACTCACTGACAACATTCACTCACTGACAACATTCACTGACAACATTGACTCTCTGACAACATTCACTGACAACATTCACTAACTGACAACATTCACTCACAGACAACATTCACTGACAACATTCACTCACTGACAACATTCACTCACTGACAACATTCACTGACAACATTCACTCACTGACAACATTCACTGACAACATTCACTAACTGATAACATTCACTGACAACATTCACTGACAACATTCACTCACTGACAACATTCACTCACTGACAACATTCACTGACAACATTCACTCACTGACAACATTCACTGATAACATTCACTCACTGACAACATTCACTGACAACATTCACTGACAACATTCACTCACTGACAACATTCACTCACTGACAACATTCACTGACAACATTCACTCACTGACAACATTCACTCTCTGACAACATTCACTCACTGACAACACTCACTGACAACATTCACTCACTGACAACATTCACTGACAACATTCACTGACAACATTCACTCACTGACAACATTCACTGACAACATTCACTCACTGACAACATTCACTCACTGACAACATTCACTGACAACATTGACTCTCTGACAACATTCACTGACAACATTCACTCACTGACAACATTCACTGACAACATTCATTCACTGACAACATTCACTGACAACATTCACTCACTGACAACATTCACTGACAACATTCACTGACAACATTCACTCACTGACAACATTCACTCACTGACAACATTCACTGACAACATTCACTGACAACATTCACTCACTGACAACATTCACTGACAACATTCACTGACAACATTCACTAACTGATAACATTCACTGACAACATTCACTGACAACATTCACTCACCGACAACATTCACTCACTGACAACATTCACTGACAACATTCACTCACTGACAACATTCACTGATAACATTCACTCACTGACAACATTCACTGACAACATTCACTGACAACATTCACTCACTGACAACATTCACTCACTGACAACATTCACTGACAACATTCACTCACTGACAACATTCACTCACTGACAACATTCACTGACAACACTCACTGACAACATTCACTGACAACATTCACTGACAACATTCACTCTCTGACAACATTCACTGACAACATTCACTCACTGACAACATTCACTCACTGACAACATTCACTGACAACATTCACTCACTGACATTCACTGACAACATTCACTCACTGACAACATTCACTGACAACATTCACTCACTGACAACATTCACTCACTGACAACATTCACTGACAACATTGACTCTCTGACAACATTCACTGACAACATTCACTAACTGACAACATTCACTCACAGACAACATTCACTGACAACATTCACTCACTGACAACATTCACTCACTGACAACATTCACTGACAACATTCACTGACAACATTCACTCACTGACAACATTCACTCACTGACAACATTCACTGACAACATTCACTGACAACATTCACTCACTGACAACATTCACTGACAACATTCACTCACTGACAACATTCACTGACAACACTCACTGACAACATTCACTGACAACATTCACTCTCTGACAACATTCACTCACTGACAACATTCACTCACTGACAGCATTCACTGACAACATTCACTCACTGACAACATTCACTGACAACATTCACTGACAACATTCACTCACTGACAACATTCACTTACAACATTCACTCTCTGACAACATCCACTCACTGACAACATTCACTGACAACATTCACTCACTGACAGCATTCACTGACAACATTCACTCACTGACAACATTCACTGACAACATTCACTCACTGACAACATTCACTGACAACATTCACTGACAACATTCACTCACTGACAACATTCACTGACAACATTCACTCACTGACAATATTCACTGACAACATTCACTCACTGACAACATTCACTCACTGACAGCATTCACTGACAACATTCACTCACTGACAACATTCACTCTCTGACAACATTCACTCACTGACAACACTCACTGACAACATTCACTCACTGACAACATTCACTGACAACATTCACTGACAACATTCACTCACTGACAACATTCACTGACAACATTCACTCACTGACAACATTCACTCACTGACAACATTCACTGACAACATTGACTCTCTGACAACATTCACTGACAACATTCACTCACTGACAACATTCACTCACTGACAACATTCACTCACTGACAACATTCACTGACAACACTCACTGACAACATTGACTCACTTACAACACTCACTGACAACATTCACTCACTGACAACATTCACTGACAACATTCACTCACTGACAACATTCACTGACAACACTCACTGACAACATTCACTCACTGACAACATTCACTGACAACATTCACTCACTGACAACATTCACTCACTGACAACATTCACTGACAACATTCACTCACTGACAACATTCACTCACAGACAACATTCACTGACAACATTCACTCACTGACAACATTCACTCACTGACAACATTCACTCACTGACAACATTCACTGACAACATTCACTGACAACATTCACTCACTGACAACATTCACTCTCTGACAACATTCACTGACAACATTCACTGACAACATTCACTGACAACATTCACTCACTGACAACATTCACTGACAACATTCACTCACTGACAACATTCACTGACAACACTCACTGACAACATTCACTGACAACATTCACTAACTGACAACATTCACTGACAACATTCACTCTCTGACAACATTCACTGACAACATTTACTGATAACATTCACTCTCTGACAACATTCACTGACAACATTCACTCTCTGACAACATTCACTGACAACATTCACTGACAACATTCACTCACTGACAACATTCACTCACTGACAACATTCACTCACTGACAACATTCACTGACAACATTCACTCACTGACAACATTCACTGACAACATTCACTCACTGACAACATTCACTGACAACATTCACTCACTGACAACATTCACTGACAACATTCACTCACTGACAACATTCACTGACAACACTCACTGACAACATTGACTCACTTACAACACTCACTGACAACATTCACTCACTGACAACATTCACTGACAACATTCACTCACTGACAACATTCACTCACTGACAACATTCACTGACAACATTCACTAACTGATAACATTCACTCACAGACAACATTCACTCACTGACAACATTCACTCACTGACAACATTCACTGACAACATTCACTGACAACATTCACTGACAACATTCACTCTCTGACAACATTCACTGACAACATTCACTCACTGACAACATTCACTCACTGACAGCATTCACTGACAACATTCACTCACTGACAACATTCACTGACAACATTCACTGACAACATTCACTCACTGACAACATTCACTGACAACATTCACTCACTGACAATATTCACTGACAACATTCACTCACTGACAACATTCACTCACTGACAGCATTCACTGACAACATTCACTCACTGACAACATTCACTGACAACATTCACTCACTGACAACATTCACTGACAACATTCACTAACTGACAACATTCACTGACAACATTCACTCTCTGACAACATTCACTGACAACATTTACTGATAACATTCACTCTCTGACAACATTCACTGACAACATTCACTCTCTGAAAACATTCACTGACAACGTTCACTGACAACATTCACTCACTGACAACATTCACTCACTGACAACATTCACTCACTGACAACATTCACTGACAACATTCACTCACTGACAACATTCACTCACTGACAAAATTCACTCACTGACAACATTCACTGACAACATTCACTGACAACATTCACTCACTGACAACATTCACACTCTGACAACATTCACTGACAACATTCACTGACAACATTCACTCACTGACAACATTCACTGACAACATTTACTCACTGACAACATTCACTCACTGACAACATTCACTCACTGACAACATTCACTGACAACACTCACTGACAACATTCACTGACAACATTCACTGACAACATTCACTCACTGACAGCATTCACTGACAACATTCACTCACTGACAACATTCACTGACAACATTCACTCACTGACAACATTCACTCACTGACAACATTCACTGACAACATTCACTGACAACATTCACTCACTGACATTCACTGACAACATTCACTCACTGACAACATTCACTGACAACATTGACTCTCTGACAACATTCACTGACAACATTCACTAACTGACAACATTCACTCACAGACAACATTCACTGACAACATTCACTCACTGACAACATTCACTCACTGACAACATTCACTGACAACATTCACTCACTGACAACATTCACTGACAACATTCACTAACTGATAACATTCACTGACAACATTCACTGACAACATTCACTCACTGACAACATTCACTCACTGACAACATTCACTGATAACATTCACTCACTGACAACATTCACTGACAACATTCACTCACTGACAACATTCACTCACTGACAACATTCACTGACAACATTCACTCACTGACAACATTCACTCTCTGACAACATTCACTCACTGACAACACTCACTGACAACATTCACTCACTGACAACATTCACTGACAACATTCACTGACAACATTCACTCACTGACAACATTCACTGACAACATTCACTCACTGACAACATTCACTCACTGACAACATTCACTGACAACATTGACTCTCTGACAACATTCACTGACAACATTCACTCACTGACAACATTCACTCACTGACAACATTCACTGACAACATTCACTAACTGACAACATTCACTCACAGACAACATTCACTGACAACATTCACTGACAACATTCACTCACTGACAACATTCACTCACTGACAACATTCACTGACAACACTCACTGACAACATTCACTGACAACATTCACTGACAACATTCACTCTCTGACAACATTCACTGACAACATTCACTCACTGACAACATTCACTCACTGACAGCATTCACTCACTGACAACATTCACTGACAACATTCACTCACTGACAACATTCACTGACAACATTCACTCACTGACAACATTCACTGACAACATTCACTCACTGACAACATTCACTGACAACATTCACTCACTGACAACATTCACTGACAACATTCACTCACTGACAACATTCACTGACAACATTCACTCACTGACAACATTCACTCACTGACAACATTCACTGACAACATTCACTCACTGACAACATTCACTCTCTGACAACATTCACTCACTGACAACATTCACTGACAACATTCACTCACTGACAACATTCACTCTCTGACAACATTCACTCACTGACAACACTCACTGACAACATTGACTCTCTGACAACATTCACTGACAACATTCACTAACTGACAACATTCACTCACTGACAACATTCACTGACAACATTCACTAACTGACAACATTCACTCACAGACAACATTCACTGACAACATTCACTCACTGACAACATTCACTCACTGACAACATTCACTCACTGACAACATTCACTGACAACACTCACTGACAACATTCACTGACAACATTCACTCTCTGACAACATTCACTGACAACATTCACTCACTGACAGCATTCACTGACAACATTCACTCACTGACAACATTCCCTGACAACATTCACTGACAACATTCACTCACTGACAACATTCACTGACAACATTCACTCACTGACAATATTCACTGACAACATTCACTCACTGACAACATTCACTCACTGACAGCATTCACTGACAACATTCACTGACAACATTCACTCACTGACAACATTCACTGACAACATTCACTCACTGACAACATTCACTGACAACATTCACTAACTGACAACATTCACTGACAACATTCACTCTCTGACAACATTTACTGATAACATTCACTCTCTGACAACATTCACTGACAACATTCACTCTCTGACAACATTCACTGACAACATTCACTGACAACATTCACTCACTGACAACATTCACTGACAACATTGACTCTCTGACAACATTCACTGACAACATTCACTAACTGACAACATTCACTCACAGACAACATTCACTGACAACATTCACTCACTGACAACATTCACTCACTGACAACATTCACTGACAACATTCACTCACTGACAACATTCACTGACAACATTCACTGACAACATTCACTCACTGACAACATTCACTGACAACATTCACTCACTGACAACATTCACTCTCTGACAACATTCACTCACTGACAACACTCACTCACTGACAACATTCACTGACAACATTCACTGACAACATTCACTCACTGACAACATTCACTGACAACATTCACTCACTGACAACATTCACTCACTGACAACATTCACTGACAACATTGACTCTCTGACAACATTCACTGACAACATTCACTCACTGACAACATTCACTCACTGACAACATTCACTGACAACATTCACTAACTGACAACATTCACTCACAGACAACATTCACTGACAACATTCACTCACTGACAACATTCACTCACTGACAACATTCACTGACAACACTCACTGACAACATTCACTGACAACATTCACTGACAACATTCACTCTCTGACAACATTCACTGACAACATTCACTCACTGACAACATTCACTCACTGACAGCATTCACTGACAACATTCACTCACTGACAACATTCACTGACAACATTCACTGACAACATTCACTCACTGACAACATTCACTGACAACATTCACTCACTGACAATATTCACTGACAACATTCACTCACTGACAACATTCACTCACTGACAGCATTCACTGACAACATTCACTCACTGACAACATTCACTGACAACATTCACTCACTGACAACATTCACTGACAACATTCACTAACTGACAACATTCACTGACAACATTCACTCTCTGACAACATTCACTGACAACATTTACTGATAACATTCACTCTCTGACAACATTCACTGACAACATTCACTCTCTGACAACATTCACTGACAACATTCACTAACAACATTCACTCACTGACAACATTCACTCACTGACAACATTCACTGACAACATTGACTCTCTGACAACATTCACTGACAACATTCACTAACTGACAACATTCACTCACAGACAACATTCACTGACAACATTCACTCACTGACAACATTCACTCACTGACAACATTCACTGACAACATTCACTCACTGACAACATTCACTGACAACATTCACTAACTGATAACATTCACTGACAACATTCACTGACAACATTCACTCACTGACAACATTCACTCACTGACAACATTCACTGACAACATTCACTCACTGACAACATTCACTGATAACATTCACTCACTGACAACATTCACTGACAACATTCACTGACAACATTCACTCACTGACAACATTCACTCACTGACAACATTCACTGACAACATTCACTCACTGACAACATTCACTCTCTGACAACATTCACTCACTGACAACACTCACTGACAACATTCACTCACTGACAACATTCACTGACAACATTCACTGACAACATTCACTCACTGACAACATTCACTGACAACATTCACTCACTGACAACATTCACTCACTGACAACATTCACTGACAACATTGACTCTCTGACAACATTCACTGACAACATTCACTCACTGACAACATTCACTGACAACATTCATTCACTGACAACATTCACTGACAACATTCACTCACTGACAACATTCACTGACAACATTCACTGACAACATTCACTCACTGACAACATTCACTCACTGACAACATTCACTGACAACATTCACTGACAACATTCACTCACTGACAACATTCACTGACAACATTCACTGACAACATTCACTAACTGATAACATTCACTGACAACATTCACTGACAACATTCACTCACCGACAACATTCACTCACTGACAACATTCACTGACAACATTCACTCACTGACAACATTCACTGATAACATTCACTCACTGACAACATTCACTGACAACATTCACTGACAACATTCACTCACTGACAACATTCACTCACTGACAACATTCACTGACAACATTCACTCACTGACAACATTCACTCACTGACAACATTCACTGACAACACTCACTGACAACATTCACTGACAACATTCACTGACAACATTCACTCTCTGACAACATTCACTGACAACATTCACTCACTGACAACATTCACTCACTGACAACATTCACTGACAACATTCACTCACTGACATTCACTGACAACATTCACTCACTGACAACATTCACTGACAACATTCACTCACTGACAACATTCACTCACTGACAACATTCACTGACAACATTGACTCTCTGACAACATTCACTGACAACATTCACTAACTGACAACATTCACTCACAGACAACATTCACTGACAACATTCACTCACTGACAACATTCACTCACTGACAACATTCACTGACAACATTCACTGACAACATTCACTCACTGACAACATTCACTCACTGACAACATTCACTGACAACATTCACTGACAACATTCACTCACTGACAACATTCACTGACAACATTCACTCACTGACAACATTCACTGACAACACTCACTGACAACATTCACTGACAACATTCACTCTCTGACAACATTCACTCACTGACAACATTCACTCACTGACAGCATTCACTGACAACATTCACTCACTGACAACATTCACTGACAACATTCACTGACAACATTCACTCACTGACAACATTCACTTACAACATTCACTCTCTGACAACATCCACTCACTGACAACATTCACTGACAACATTCACTCACTGACAGCATTCACTGACAACATTCACTCACTGACAACATTCACTGACAACATTCACTCACTGACAACATTCACTGACAACATTCACTGACAACATTCACTCACTGACAACATTCACTGACAACATTCACTCACTGACAATATTCACTGACAACATTCACTCACTGACAACATTCACTCACTGACAGCATTCACTGACAACATTCACTCACTGACAACATTCACTCTCTGACAACATTCACTCACTGACAACACTCACTGACAACATTCACTCACTGACAACATTCACTGACAACATTCACTGACAACATTCACTCACTGACAACATTCACTGACAACATTCACTCACTGACAACATTCACTCACTGACAACATTCACTGACAACATTGACTCTCTGACAACATTCACTGACAACATTCACTCACTGACAACATTCACTCACTGACAACATTCACTCACTGACAACATTCACTCACTGACAGCATTCACTGACAACATTCACTCACTGACAACATTCACTGACAACATTCACTCACTGACAACATTCACTGACAACATTCACTAACTGACAACATTCACTGACAACATTCACTCTCTGACAACATTCACTGACAACATTTACTGATAACATTCACTCTCTGACAACATTCACTGACAACATTCACTCTCTGACAACATTCACTGACAACATTCACTCACTGACAACATTCACTCACTGACAACATTCACTGACAACATTGACTCTCTGACAACATTCACTGACAACATTCACTAACTGACAACATTCACTCACAGACAACATTCACTGACAACATTCACTCACTGACAACATTCACTCACTGACAACATTCACTGACAACATTCACTCACTGACAACATTCACTGACAACATTCACTAACTGATAACATTCACTGACAACATTCACTGACAACATTCACTCACTGACAACATTCACTCACTGACAACATTCACTGATAACATTCACTCACTGACAACATTCACTGACAACATTCACTCACTGACAACATTCACTCACTGACAACATTCACTGACAACATTCACTCACTGACAACATTCACTCTCTGACAACATTCACTCACTGACAACACTCACTGACAACATTCACTCACTGACAACATTCACTGACAACATTCACTGACAACATTCACTCACTGACAACATTCACTGACAACATTCACTCACTGACAACATTCACTCACTGACAACATTCACTGACAACATTGACTCTCTGACAACATTCACTGACAACATTCACTCACTGACAACATTCACTCACTGACAACATTCACTGACAACATTCACTAACTGACAACATTCACTCACAGACAACATTCACTGACAACATTCACTGACAACATTCACTCACTGACAACATTCACTCACTGACAACATTCACTGACAACACTCACTGACAACATTCACTGACAACATTCACTGACAACATTCACTCTCTGACAACATTCACTGACAACATTCACTCACTGACAACATTCACTCACTGACAGCATTCACTCACTGACAACATTCACTGACAACATTCACTCACTGACAACATTCACTGACAACATTCACTCACTGACAACATTCACTGACAACATTCACTCACTGACAACATTCACTGACAACATTCACTCACTGACAACATTCACTGACAACATTCACTCACTGACAACATTCACTGACAACATTCACTCACTGACAACATTCACTCACTGACAACATTCACTGACAACATTCACTCACTGACAACATTCACTCTCTGACAACATTCACTCACTGACAACATTCACTGACAACATTCACTCACTGACAACATTCACTCTCTGACAACATTCACTCACTGACAACACTCACTGACAACATTGACTCTCTGACAACATTCACTGACAACATTCACTAACTGACAACATTCACTCACTGACAACATTCACTGACAACATTCACTAACTGACAACATTCACTCACAGACAACATTCACTGACAACATTCACTCACTGACAACATTCACTCACTGACAACATTCACTCACTGACAACATTCACTGACAACACTCACTGACAACATTCACTGACAACATTCACTCTCTGACAACATTCACTGACAACATTCACTCACTGACAGCATTCACTGACAACATTCACTCACTGACAACATTCCCTGACAACATTCACTGACAACATTCACTCACTGACAACATTCACTGACAACATTCACTCACTGACAATATTCACTGACAACATTCACTCACTGACAACATTCACTCACTGACAGCATTCACTGACAACATTCACTGACAACATTCACTCACTGACAACATTCACTGACAACATTCACTCACTGACAACATTCACTGACAACATTCACTAACTGACAACATTCACTGACAACATTCACTCTCTGACAACATTTACTGATAACATTCACTCTCTGACAACATTCACTGACAACATTCACTCTCTGACAACATTCACTGACAACATTCACTGACAACATTCACTCACTGACAACATTCACTGACAACATTGACTCTCTGACAACATTCACTGACAACATTCACTAACTGACAACATTCACTCACAGACAACATTCACTGACAACATTCACTCACTGACAACATTCACTCACTGACAACATTCACTGACAACATTCACTCACTGACAACATTCACTGACAACATTCACTGACAACATTCACTCACTGACAACATTCACTGACAACATTCACTCACTGACAACATTCACTCTCTGACAACATTCACTCACTGACAACACTCACTCACTGACAACATTCACTGACAACATTCACTGACAACATTCACTCACTGACAACATTCACTGACAACATTCACTCACTGACAACATTCACTCACTGACAACATTCACTGACAACATTGACTCTCTGACAACATTCACTGACAACATTCACTCACTGACAACATTCACTCACTGACAACATTCACTGACAACATTCACTAACTGACAACATTCACTCACAGACAACATTCACTGACAACATTCACTCACTGACAACATTCACTCACTGACAACATTCACTGACAACACTCACTGACAACATTCACTGACAACATTCACTGACAACATTCACTCTCTGACAACATTCACTGACAACATTCACTCACTGACAACATTCACTCACTGACAGCATTCACTGACAACATTCACTCACTGACAACATTCACTGACAACATTCACTGACAACATTCACTCACTGACAACATTCACTGACAACATTCACTCACTGACAATATTCACTGACAACATTCACTCACTGACAACATTCACTCACTGACAGCATTCACTGACAACATTCACTCACTGACAACATTCACTGACAACATTCACTCACTGACAACATTCACTGACAACATTCACTAACTGACAACATTCACTGACAACATTCACTCTCTGACAACATTCACTGACAACATTTACTGATAACATTCACTCTCTGACAACATTCACTGACAACATTCACTCTCTGACAACATTCACTGACAACATTCACTAACAACATTCACTCACTGACAACATTCACTCACTGACAACATTCACTGACAACATTGACTCTCTGACAACATTCACTGACAACATTCACTAACTGACAACATTCACTCACAGACAACATTCACTGACAACATTCACTCACTGACAACATTCACTCACTGACAACATTCACTGACAACATTCACTCACTGACAACATTCACTGACAACATTCACTAACTGATAACATTCACTGACAACATTCACTGACAACATTCACTCACTGACAACATTCACTCACTGACAACATTCACTGACAACATTCACTCACTGACAACATTCACTGATAACATTCACTCACTGACAACATTCACTGACAACATTCACTGACAACATTCACTCACTGACAACATTCACTCACTGACAACATTCACTGACAACATTCACTCACTGACAACATTCACTCTCTGACAACATTCACTCACTGACAACACTCACTGACAACATTCACTCACTGACAACATTCACTGACAACATTCACTGACAACATTCACTCACTGACAACATTCACTGACAACATTCACTCACTGACAACATTCACTCACTGACAACATTCACTGACAACATTGACTCTCTGACAACATTCACTGACAACATTCACTCACTGACAACATTCACTGACAACATTCATTCACTGACAACATTCACTGACAACATTCACTCACTGACAACATTCACTGACAACATTCACTGACAACATTCACTCACTGACAACATTCACTCACTGACAACATTCACTGACAACATTCACTGACAACATTCACTCACTGACAACATTCACTGACAACATTCACTGACAACATTCACTAACTGATAACATTCACTGACAACATTCACTGACAACATTCACTCACCGACAACATTCACTCACTGACAACATTCACTGACAACATTCACTCACTGACAACATTCACTGATAACATTCACTCACTGACAACATTCACTGACAACATTCACTGACAACATTCACTCACTGACAACATTCACTCACTGACAACATTCACTGACAACATTCACTCACTGACAACATTCACTCACTGACAACATTCACTGACAACACTCACTGACAACATTCACTGACAACATTCACTGACAACATTCACTCTCTGACAACATTCACTGACAACATTCACTCACTGACAACATTCACTCACTGACAACATTCACTGACAACATTCACTCACTGACATTCACTGACAACATTCACTCACTGACAACATTCACTGACAACATTCACTCACTGACAACATTCACTCACTGACAACATTCACTGACAACATTGACTCTCTGACAACATTCACTGACAACATTCACTAACTGACAACATTCACTCACAGACAACATTCACTGACAACATTCACTCACTGACAACATTCACTCACTGACAACATTCACTGACAACATTCACTGACAACATTCACTCACTGACAACATTCACTCACTGACAACATTCACTGACAACATTCACTGACAACATTCACTCACTGACAACATTCACTGACAACATTCACTCACTGACAACATTCACTGACAACACTCACTGACAACATTCACTGACAACATTCACTCTCTGACAACATTCACTCACTGACAACATTCACTCACTGACAGCATTCACTGACAACATTCACTCACTGACAACATTCACTGACAACATTCACTGACAACATTCACTCACTGACAACATTCACTTACAACATTCACTCTCTGACAACATCCACTCACTGACAACATTCACTGACAACATTCACTCACTGACAGCATTCACTGACAACATTCACTCACTGACAACATTCACTGACAACATTCACTCACTGACAACATTCACTGACAACATTCACTGACAACATTCACTCACTGACAACATTCACTGACAACATTCACTCACTGACAATATTCACTGACAACATTCACTCACTGACAACATTCACTCACTGACAGCATTCACTGACAACATTCACTCACTGACAACATTCACTCTCTGACAACATTCACTCACTGACAACACTCACTGACAACATTCACTCACTGACAACATTCACTGACAACATTCACTGACAACATTCACTCACTGACAACATTCACTGACAACATTCACTCACTGACAACATTCACTCACTGACAACATTCACTGACAACATTGACTCTCTGACAACATTCACTGACAACATTCACTCACTGACAACATTCACTCACTGACAACATTCACTCACTGACAACATTCACTGACAACACTCACTGACAACATTGACTCACTTACAACACTCACTGACAACATTCACTCACTGACAACATTCACTGACAACATTCACTCACTGACAACATTCACTGACAACACTCACTGACAACATTCACTCACTGACAACATTCACTGACAACATTCACTCACTGACAACATTCACTCACTGACAACATTCACTGACAACATTCACTCACTGACAACATTCACTCACAGACAACATTCACTGACAACATTCACTCACTGACAACATTCACTCACTGACAACATTCACTCACTGACAACATTCACTGACAACATTCACTGACAACATTCACTCACTGACAACATTCACTCTCTGACAACATTCACTGACAACATTCACTGACAACATTCACTGACAACATTCACTCACTGACAACATTCACTGACAACATTCACTCACTGACAACATTCACTGACAACACTCACTGACAACATTCACTGACAACATTCACTAACTGACAACATTCACTGACAACATTCACTCTCTGACAACATTCACTGACAACATTTACTGATAACATTCACTCTCTGACAACATTCACTGACAACATTCACTCTCTGACAACATTCACTGACAACATTCACTGACAACATTCACTCACTGACAACATTCACTCACTGACAACATTCACTCACTGACAACATTCACTGACAACATTCACTCACTGACAACATTCACTGACAACATTCACTCACTGACAACATTCACTGACAACATTCACTCACTGACAACATTCACTGACAACATTCACTCACTGACAACATTCACTGACAACACTCACTGACAACATTGACTCACTTACAACACTCACTGACAACATTCACTCACTGACAACATTCACTGACAACATTCACTCACTGACAACATTCACTCACTGACAACATTCACTGACAACATTCACTAACTGATAACATTCACTCACAGACAACATTCACTCACTGACAACATTCACTCACTGACAACATTCACTGACAACATTCACTGACAACATTCACTGACAACATTCACTCTCTGACAACATTCACTGACAACATTCACTCACTGACAACATTCACTCACTGACAGCATTCACTGACAACATTCACTCACTGACAACATTCACTGACAACATTCACTGACAACATTCACTCACTGACAACATTCACTGACAACATTCACTCACTGACAATATTCACTGACAACATTCACTCACTGACAACATTCACTCACTGACAGCATTCACTGACAACATTCACTCACTGACAACATTCACTGACAACATTCACTCACTGACAACATTCACTGACAACATTCACTAACTGACAACATTCACTGACAACATTCACTCTCTGACAACATTCACTGACAACATTTACTGATAACATTCACTCTCTGACAACATTCACTGACAACATTCACTCTCTGAAAACATTCACTGACAACGTTCACTGACAACATTCACTCACTGACAACATTCACTCACTGACAACATTCACTCACTGACAACATTCACTGACAACATTCACTCACTGACAACATTCACTCACTGACAAAATTCACTCACTGACAACATTCACTGACAACATTCACTGACAACATTCACTCACTGACAACATTCACACTCTGACAACATTCACTGACAACATTCACTGACAACATTCACTCACTGACAACATTCACTGACAACATTTACTCACTGACAACATTCACTCACTGACAACATTCACTCACTGACAACATTCACTGACAACACTCACTGACAACATTCACTGACAACATTCACTGACAACATTCACTCACTGACAGCATTCACTGACAACATTCACTCACTGACAACATTCACTGACAACATTCACTCACTGACAACATTCACTCACTGACAACATTCACTGACAACATTCACTGACAACATTCACTCACTGACATTCACTGACAACATTCACTCACTGACAACATTCACTGACAACATTGACTCTCTGACAACATTCACTGACAACATTCACTAACTGACAACATTCACTCACAGACAACATTCACTGACAACATTCACTCACTGACAACATTCACTCACTGACAACATTCACTGACAACATTCACTCACTGACAACATTCACTGACAACATTCACTAACTGATAACATTCACTGACAACATTCACTGACAACATTCACTCACTGACAACATTCACTCACTGACAACATTCACTGATAACATTCACTCACTGACAACATTCACTGACAACATTCACTCACTGACAACATTCACTCACTGACAACATTCACTGACAACATTCACTCACTGACAACATTCACTCTCTGACAACATTCACTCACTGACAACACTCACTGACAACATTCACTCACTGACAACATTCACTGACAACATTCACTGACAACATTCACTCACTGACAACATTCACTGACAACATTCACTCACTGACAACATTCACTCACTGACAACATTCACTGACAACATTGACTCTCTGACAACATTCACTGACAACATTCACTCACTGACAACATTCACTCACTGACAACATTCACTGACAACATTCACTAACTGACAACATTCACTCACAGACAACATTCACTGACAACATTCACTGACAACATTCACTCACTGACAACATTCACTCACTGACAACATTCACTGACAACACTCACTGACAACATTCACTGACAACATTCACTGACAACATTCACTCTCTGACAACATTCACTGACAACATTCACTCACTGACAACATTCACTCACTGACAGCATTCACTCACTGACAACATTCACTGACAACATTCACTCACTGACAACATTCACTGACAACATTCACTCACTGACAACATTCACTGACAACATTCACTCACTGACAACATTCACTGACAACATTCACTCACTGACAACATTCACTGACAACATTCACTCACTGACAACATTCACTGACAACATTCACTCACTGACAACATTCACTCACTGACAACATTCACTGACAACATTCACTCACTGACAACATTCACTCTCTGACAACATTCACTCACTGACAACATTCACTGACAACATTCACTCACTGACAACATTCACTCTCTGACAACATTCACTCACTGACAACACTCACTGACAACATTGACTCTCTGACAACATTCACTGACAACATTCACTAACTGACAACATTCACTCACTGACAACATTCACTGACAACATTCACTAACTGACAACATTCACTCACAGACAACATTCACTGACAACATTCACTCACTGACAACATTCACTCACTGACAACATTCACTCACTGACAACATTCACTGACAACACTCACTGACAACATTCACTGACAACATTCACTCTCTGACAACATTCACTGACAACATTCACTCACTGACAGCATTCACTGACAACATTCACTCACTGACAACATTCCCTGACAACATTCACTGACAACATTCACTCACTGACAACATTCACTGACAACATTCACTCACTGACAATATTCACTGACAACATTCACTCACTGACAACATTCACTCACTGACAGCATTCACTGACAACATTCACTGACAACATTCACTCACTGACAACATTCACTGACAACATTCACTCACTGACAACATTCACTGACAACATTCACTAACTGACAACATTCACTGACAACATTCACTCTCTGACAACATTTACTGATAACATTCACTCTCTGACAACATTCACTGACAACATTCACTCTCTGACAACATTCACTGACAACATTCACTGACAACATTCACTCACTGACAACATTCACTGACAACATTGACTCTCTGACAACATTCACTGACAACATTCACTAACTGACAACATTCACTCACAGACAACATTCACTGACAACATTCACTCACTGACAACATTCACTCACTGACAACATTCACTGACAACATTCACTCACTGACAACATTCACTGACAACATTCACTGACAACATTCACTCACTGACAACATTCACTGACAACATTCACTCACTGACAACATTCACTCTCTGACAACATTCACTCACTGACAACACTCACTCACTGACAACATTCACTGACAACATTCACTGACAACATTCACTCACTGACAACATTCACTGACAACATTCACTCACTGACAACATTCACTCACTGACAACATTCACTGACAACATTGACTCTCTGACAACATTCACTGACAACATTCACTCACTGACAACATTCACTCACTGACAACATTCACTGACAACATTCACTAACTGACAACATTCACTCACAGACAACATTCACTGACAACATTCACTCACTGACAACATTCACTCACTGACAACATTCACTGACAACACTCACTGACAACATTCACTGACAACATTCACTGACAACATTCACTCTCTGACAACATTCACTGACAACATTCACTCACTGACAACATTCACTCACTGACAGCATTCACTGACAACATTCACTCACTGACAACATTCACTGACAACATTCACTGACAACATTCACTCACTGACAACATTCACTGACAACATTCACTCACTGACAATATTCACTGACAACATTCACTCACTGACAACATTCACTCACTGACAGCATTCACTGACAACATTCACTCACTGACAACATTCACTGACAACATTCACTCACTGACAACATTCACTGACAACATTCACTAACTGACAACATTCACTGACAACATTCACTCTCTGACAACATTCACTGACAACATTTACTGATAACATTCACTCTCTGACAACATTCACTGACAACATTCACTCTCTGACAACATTCACTGACAACATTCACTAACAACATTCACTCACTGACAACATTCACTCACTGACAACATTCACTGACAACATTGACTCTCTGACAACATTCACTGACAACATTCACTAACTGACAACATTCACTCACAGACAACATTCACTGACAACATTCACTCACTGACAACATTCACTCACTGACAACATTCACTGACAACATTCACTCACTGACAACATTCACTGACAACATTCACTAACTGATAACATTCACTGACAACATTCACTGACAACATTCACTCACTGACAACATTCACTCACTGACAACATTCACTGACAACATTCACTCACTGACAACATTCACTGATAACATTCACTCACTGACAACATTCACTGACAACATTCACTGACAACATTCACTCACTGACAACATTCACTCACTGACAACATTCACTGACAACATTCACTCACTGACAACATTCACTCTCTGACAACATTCACTCACTGACAACACTCACTGACAACATTCACTCACTGACAACATTCACTGACAACATTCACTGACAACATTCACTCACTGACAACATTCACTGACAACATTCACTCACTGACAACATTCACTCACTGACAACATTCACTGACAACATTGACTCTCTGACAACATTCACTGACAACATTCACTCACTGACAACATTCACTGACAACATTCATTCACTGACAACATTCACTGACAACATTCACTCACTGACAACATTCACTGACAACATTCACTGACAACATTCACTCACTGACAACATTCACTCACTGACAACATTCACTGACAACATTCACTGACAACATTCACTCACTGACAACATTCACTGACAACATTCACTGACAACATTCACTAACTGATAACATTCACTGACAACATTCACTGACAACATTCACTCACCGACAACATTCACTCACTGACAACATTCACTGACAACATTCACTCACTGACAACATTCACTGATAACATTCACTCACTGACAACATTCACTGACAACATTCACTGACAACATTCACTCACTGACAACATTCACTCACTGACAACATTCACTGACAACATTCACTCACTGACAACATTCACTCACTGACAACATTCACTGACAACACTCACTGACAACATTCACTGACAACATTCACTGACAACATTCACTCTCTGACAACATTCACTGACAACATTCACTCACTGACAACATTCACTCACTGACAACATTCACTGACAACATTCACTCACTGACATTCACTGACAACATTCACTCACTGACAACATTCACTGACAACATTCACTCACTGACAACATTCACTCACTGACAACATTCACTGACAACATTGACTCTCTGACAACATTCACTGACAACATTCACTAACTGACAACATTCACTCACAGACAACATTCACTGACAACATTCACTCACTGACAACATTCACTCACTGACAACATTCACTGACAACATTCACTGACAACATTCACTCACTGACAACATTCACTCACTGACAACATTCACTGACAACATTCACTGACAACATTCACTCACTGACAACATTCACTGACAACATTCACTCACTGACAACATTCACTGACAACACTCACTGACAACATTCACTGACAACATTCACTCTCTGACAACATTCACTCACTGACAACATTCACTCACTGACAGCATTCACTGACAACATTCACTCACTGACAACATTCACTGACAACATTCACTGACAACATTCACTCACTGACAACATTCACTTACAACATTCACTCTCTGACAACATCCACTCACTGACAACATTCACTGACAACATTCACTCACTGACAGCATTCACTGACAACATTCACTCACTGACAACATTCACTGACAACATTCACTCACTGACAACATTCACTGACAACATTCACTGACAACATTCACTCACTGACAACATTCACTGACAACATTCACTCACTGACAATATTCACTGACAACATTCACTCACTGACAACATTCACTCACTGACAGCATTCACTGACAACATTCACTCACTGACAACATTCACTCTCTGACAACATTCACTCACTGACAACACTCACTGACAACATTCACTCACTGACAACATTCACTGACAACATTCACTGACAACATTCACTCACTGACAACATTCACTGACAACATTCACTCACTGACAACATTCACTCACTGACAACATTCACTGACAACATTGACTCTCTGACAACATTCACTGACAACATTCACTCACTGACAACATTCACTCACTGACAACATTCACTCACTGACAACATTCACTGACAACACTCACTGACAACATTGACTCACTTACAACACTCACTGACAACATTCACTCACTGACAACATTCACTGACAACATTCACTCACTGACAACATTCACTGACAACACTCACTGACAACATTCACTCACTGACAACATTCACTGACAACATTCACTCACTGACAACATTCACTCACTGACAACATTCACTGACAACATTCACTCACTGACAACATTCACTCACAGACAACATTCACTGACAACATTCACTCACTGACAACATTCACTCACTGACAACATTCACTCACTGACAACATTCACTGACAACATTCACTGACAACATTCACTCACTGACAACATTCACTCTCTGACAACATTCACTGACAACATTCACTGACAACATTCACTGACAACATTCACTCACTGACAACATTCACTGACAACATTCACTCACTGACAACATTCACTGACAACACTCACTGACAACATTCACTGACAACATTCACTAACTGACAACATTCACTGACAACATTCACTCTCTGACAACATTCACTGACAACATTTACTGATAACATTCACTCTCTGACAACATTCACTGACAACATTCACTCTCTGACAACATTCACTGACAACATTCACTGACAACATTCACTCACTGACAACATTCACTCACTGACAACATTCACTCACTGACAACATTCACTGACAACATTCACTCACTGACAACATTCACTGACAACATTCACTCACTGACAACATTCACTGACAACATTCACTCACTGACAACATTCACTGACAACATTCACTCACTGACAACATTCACTGACAACACTCACTGACAACATTGACTCACTTACAACACTCACTGACAACATTCACTCACTGACAACATTCACTGACAACATTCACTCACTGACAACATTCACTCACTGACAACATTCACTGACAACATTCACTAACTGATAACATTCACTCACAGACAACATTCACTCACTGACAACATTCACTCACTGACAACATTCACTGACAACATTCACTGACAACATTCACTGACAACATTCACTCTCTGACAACATTCACTGACAACATTCACTCACTGACAACATTCACTCACTGACAGCATTCACTGACAACATTCACTCACTGACAACATTCACTGACAACATTCACTGACAACATTCACTCACTGACAACATTCACTGACAACATTCACTCACTGACAATATTCACTGACAACATTCACTCACTGACAACATTCACTCACTGACAGCATTCACTGACAACATTCACTCACTGACAACATTCACTGACAACATTCACTCACTGACAACATTCACTGACAACATTCACTAACTGACAACATTCACTGACAACATTCACTCTCTGACAACATTCACTGACAACATTTACTGATAACATTCACTCTCTGACAACATTCACTGACAACATTCACTCTCTGAAAACATTCACTGACAACGTTCACTGACAACATTCACTCACTGACAACATTCACTCACTGACAACATTCACTCACTGACAACATTCACTGACAACATTCACTCACTGACAACATTCACTCACTGACAAAATTCACTCACTGACAACATTCACTGACAACATTCACTGACAACATTCACTCACTGACAACATTCACACTCTGACAACATTCACTGACAACATTCACTGACAACATTCACTCACTGACAACATTCACTGACAACATTTACTCACTGACAACATTCACTCACTGACAACATTCACTCACTGACAACATTCACTGACAACACTCACTGACAACATTCACTGACAACATTCACTGACAACATTCACTCACTGACAGCATTCACTGACAACATTCACTCACTGACAACATTCACTGACAACATTCACTCACTGACAACATTCACTCACTGACAACATTCACTGACAACATTCACTGACAACATTCACTCACTGACATTCACTGACAACATTCACTCACTGACAACATTCACTGACAACATTGACTCTCTGACAACATTCACTCACTGACAACATTCACTCACTGACAACATTCACTGACAACATTGACTCTGACAACATTCACTGACAACATTCACTCACTGACAACATTCACTCACTGACAACATTCACTGACAACATTGACTCTCTGACAACATTCACTCACTGACAACATTCACTCACTGACAACATTCACTGACAACATTGACTCTGACAACATTCACTGACAACATTCACTCACTGACAACATTCACTCACTGACAACATTCACTGACAACACTCACTGACAACATTCACTGACAACATTCACTGACAACATTCACTCTCTGACAACATTCACTGACAACATTCACTCACTGACAACATTCACTCACTGACAGCATTCACTCACTGACAACATTCACTGACAACATTCACTCACTGACAACATTCACTGACAACATTCACTCACTGACAACATTCACTGACAACATTCACTCACTGACAACATTCACTGACAACATTCACTCACTGACAACATTCACTCTCTGACAACATTCACTCACTGACAACATTCACTGACAACATTCACTCACTGACAACATTCACTCTCTGACAACATTCACTCACTGACAACATTCACTCACTGACAACATTCACTGACAACATTCACTGACAACATTCACTCACTGACAACATTCACTGACAACATTCACTCTCCGACAACATTCACTCACTGACAACATTCACTGACAACATTCACTCACTGACAACATTCACTGATAACATTCACTCACTGACAACATTCACTGACAACATTCACTGACAACATTCACTCACTGACAACATTCACTCACTGACAACATTCACTGACAACATTCACTCACTGACAACATTCACTCACTGACAACATTCACTGACAACACTCACTGACAACATTCACTGACAACATTCACTGACAACATTCACTCTCTGACAACATTCACTGACAACATTCACTCACTGACAACATTCACTCACTGACAACATTCACTGACAACATTCACTCACTGACATTCACTGACAACATTCACTCACTGACAACATTCACTGACAACATTCACTCACTGACAACATTCACTCACTGACAACATTCACTGACAACATTGACTCTCTGACAACATTCACTGACAACATTCACTAACTGACAACATTCACTCACAGACAACATTCACTGACAACATTCACTCACTGACAACATTCACTCACTGACAACATTCACTGACAACATTCACTGACAACATTCACTCACTGACAACATTCACTCACTGACAACATTCACTGACAACATTCACTGACAACATTCACTCACTGACAACATTCACTGACAACATTCACTCACTGACAACATTCACTGACAACACTCACTGACAACATTCACTGACAACATTCACTCTCTGACAACATTCACTCACTGACAGCATTCACTGACAACATTCACTCACTGACAACATTCACTGACAACATTCACTCACTGACAACATTCACTGACAACATTCACTGACAACATTCACTAACTGACAACATTCACTCACAGACAACATTCACTGACAACATTCACTGACAACATTCACTCACTGACAACATTCACTCACTGACAACATTCACTGACAACACTCACTGACAACATTCACTGACAACATTCACTGACAACATTCACTCTCTGACAACATTCACTGACAACATTCACTCACTGACAACATTCACTCACTGACAGCATTCACTCACTGACAACATTCACTGACAACATTCACTCACTGACAACATTCACTGACAACATTCACTCACTGACAACATTCACTGACAACATTCACTCACTGACAACATTCACTGACAACATTCACTCACTGACAACATTCACTGACAACATTCACTCACTGACAACATTCACTGACAACATTCACTCACTGACAACATTCACTCACTGACAACATTCACTGACAACATTCACTCACTGACAACATTCACTCTCTGACAACATTCACTCACTGACAACATTCACTGACAACATTCACTCACTGACAACATTCACTCTCTGACAACATTCACTCACTGACAACACTCACTGACAACATTGACTCTCTGACAACATTCACTGACAACATTCACTCACTGACAACACTCACTGACAACATTCACTCACTGACAACATTCACTGACAACATTCACTCACTGACAACATTCACTGACAACATTCACTCACTGACAACATTCACTCTCTGACAACATTCACTCACTGACAACACTCACTGACAACATTCACTCACTGACAACATTCACTGACAACATTCACTGACAACATTCACTGACAACATTCACTCACTGACAACATTCACTCACTGACAACATTCACTGACAACATTGACTCTCTGACAACATTCACTGACAACATTCACTCACTGACAACATTCACTCACTGACAACATTCACTGACAACATTCACTAACTGACAACATTCACTCACAGACAACATTCACTGACAACATTCACTCACTGACAACATTCACTCACTGACAACATTCACTGACAACACTCACTGACAACATTCACTGACAACATTCACTGACAACATTCACTCTCTGACAACATTCACTCACTGACAACATTCACTCACTGACAGCATTCACTGACAACATTCACTCACTGACAACATTCACTGATAACATTCACGCACTGACAACATTCACTGACAACATTCACTGACAACATTCACGCACTGACAACATTCACTGACAATATTCACTGACAACATTCACTCACTGACAGCATTCACTGACAACATTCACTCACTGACAACATTCACTGACAACATTCACTAACTGATAACATTCACTGACAACATTCACTGACAACATTCACTCACTGACAACATTCACTCACTGACAACATTCACTGACAACATTCACTCACTGACAACATTCACTGACAACATTAACTGACAACATTCACTGACAACATTCACTCACTGACAACATTCACTGACAACATTCACTAACTGATAACATTCACTGACAACATTCACTCACTGACAACATTCACTCACTGACAACATTCACTGACAACATTCACTCACTGACAACATTCACTGACAACATTCACTCACTGACAACATTCACTGACAACATTGACTCTCTGACAACATTCACTCACTGGCAACATTCACTGACAACATTCACTAACTGACAACATTCACTCACAGACAACATTCACTGACAACATTCACTCACTGACAACATTCACTCACTGACAACATTCACTGACAACATTCACTGACAACATTCACTCACTGACAACATTCACTCTCTGACAACATTCACTCACTGACAACATTCACTGACAACATTCACTGACAACATTCACTCACTGACAACATTCACTGACAACATTCACTCACTGACAACATTCACTCACTGACAACATTCACTCACTGACAACATTCACTGACAACACTCACTGACAACATTCACTGACAACATTCACTGACAACATTCACTCTCTGACAACATTCACTCACTGACAGCATTCACTGACAACATTCACTCACTGACAACATTCACTGACAACATTCACTCACTGACAACATTCACTGACAACATTCACTGACAACATTCACTCACTGACAACATTCACTGACAACATTCACTCACTGACAATATTCACTGACAACATTCACTCACTGACAGCATTCACTGACAACATTCACTCACTGACAACATTCACTGACAACATTCACTCACTGACAACATTCACTGACAACATTCACTAACTGATAACATTCACTGACAACATTCACTGACAACATTCACTCACTGACAACATTCACTCACTGACAACATTCACTGACAACATTCACTCACTGACAACATTCACTCACTGACAACATTCACTGACAACATTCACTAACTGACAACATTCACTCACAGACAACATTCACTGACAACATTCACTCACTGACAACATTCACTCACTGACAACATTCACTCACTGACAACATTCACTGACAACATTCACTGACAACATTCACTGACAACATTCACTCTCTGACAACATTCACTGACAACATTCACTCACTGACAACATTCACTCACTGACAGCATTCACTGACAACATTCACTCACTGACAACATTCACTGACAACATTCACTGACAACATTCACTCACTGACAACATTCACTGACAACATTCACTCACTGACAATATTCACTGACAACATTCACTCACTGACAACATTCACTAACTGACAGCATTCACTGACAACATTCACTCTCTGACAACATTCACTGACAACATTTACTGATAACATTCACTCTCTGACAACATTCACTGACAACATTCACTCTCTGACAACATTCACTGACAACATTCACTGACAACATTCACTCACTGACAACATTCACTCTCTGACAACATTCACTCACTGACAACACTCACTGACAACATTCACTCACTGACAACATTCACTGACAACATTCACTCACTGACAACATTCACTCTCTGACAACATTCACTCACTGACAACACTCACTGACAACATTCACTCACTGACAACATTCACTGACAACATTCACTGACAACATTCACTCACTGACAACATTCACTGACAACATTCACTCACTGACAACATTCACTCACTGACAACATTCACTGACAACATTGACTCTCTGACAACATTCACTGACAACATTCACTCACTGACAACATTCACTCACTGACAACATTCACTGACAACATTCACTAACTGACAACATTCACTCACTGACAACATTCACTCACTGACAACATTCACTCACTGACAACATTCACTGACAACACTCACTGACAACATTCACTGACAACATTCACTGACAACATTCACTCTCTGACAACATTCACTGACAACATTCACTCACTGACAACATTCACTCACTGACAGCATTCACTCACTGACAACATTCACTGACAACATTCACTCACTGACAACATTCACTGACAACATTCACTCACTGACAACATTCACTGACAACATTCACTCACTGACAACATTCACTGACAACATTCACTCACTGACAACATTCACTGACAACATTCACTCACTGACAACATTCACTCACTGACAACATTCACTGACAACATTCACTCACTGACAACATTCACTCTCTGACAACATTCACTCACTGACAACATTCACTGACAACATTCACTCACTGACAACATTCACTCTCTGACAACATTCACTCACTGACAACACTCACTGACAACATTCACTCACTGACAACATTCACTGACAACATTCACTCTCTGACAACATTCACTCACTGACAACATTCACTGACAACATTCACTCACTGACAACATTCACTCACTGACAACATTCACTGACAACATTCACTAACTGACAACATTCACTCACAGACAACATTCACTGACAACATTCACTCACTGACAACATTCACTGACAACATTTACTCACTGACAACATTCACTGACAACATTCACTGACAACATTCACTCACTGACAACATTCACTGACAACATTCACTCTCTGACAACACTCACTGACAACACTCACTGAAAACATTCACTCACTGACAACATTCACTGACAACATTCACTGACAACATTCACTCACTGACAACATTCACTGACAACATTCACTCACTGACAACATTCACTCACTGACAACATTCACTGAGAACATTGACTCTCTGACAACATTCACTGACAACATTCACTCACTGACAACATTCACTCACTGACAACATTCACTGACAACATTCACTAACTGACAACATTCACTCACAGACAACATTCACTGACAACATTCACTCACTGACAACATTCACTCACTGACAACATTCACTCACTGACAACATTCACTGACAACATTCACTGACAACATTCACTGACAACATTCACTCTCTGACAACATTCACTGACAACATTCACTCACTGACAACATTCACTCACTGACAGCATTCACTGACAACATTCACTCACTGACAACATTCACTGACAACATTCACTGACAACATTCACTCACTGACAACATTCACTGACAACATTCACTCACTGACAATATTCACTGACAACATTCACTCACTGACAACATTCACTCACTGACAGCATTCACTGACAACATTCACTCACTGACAACATTCACTGACAACATTCACTCACTGACAACATTCACTGACAACATTCACTAACTGACAACATTCACTGACAACATTCACTCTCTGACAACATTCACTGACAACATTTACTGATAACATTCACTCTCTGACAACATTCACTGACAACATTCACTCTCTGACAACATTCACTGACAACATTCACTCACTGACAACATTCACTCACTGACAACATTCACTGACAACATTGACTCTCTGACAACATTCACTGACAACATTCACTAACTGACAACATTCACTCACAGACAACATTCACTGACAACATTCACTCACTGACAACATTCACTCACTGACAACATTCACTGACAACATTCACTCACTGACAACATTCACTGACAACATTCACTAACTGATAACATTCACTGACAACATTCACTGACAACATTCACTCACTGACAACATTCACTCACTGACAACATTCACTGATAACATTCACTCACTGACAACATTCACTGACAACATTCACTCACTGACAACATTCACTCACTGACAACATTCACTGACAACATTCACTCACTGACAACATTCACTCTCTGACAACATTCACTCACTGACAACACTCACTGACAACATTCACTCACTGACAACATTCACTGACAACATTCACTGACAACATTCACTCACTGACAACATTCACTGACAACATTCACTCACTGACAACATTCACTCACTGACAACATTCACTGACAACATTGACTCTCTGACAACATTCACTGACAACATTCACTCACTGACAACATTCACTCACTGACAACATTCACTGACAACATTCACTAACTGACAACATTCACTCACAGACAACATTCACTGACAACATTCACTGACAACATTCACTCACTGACAACATTCACTCACTGACAACATTCACTGACAACACTCACTGACAACATTCACTGACAACATTCACTGACAACATTCACTCTCTGACAACATTCACTGACAACATTCACTCACTGACAACATTCACTCACTGACAGCATTCACTCACTGACAACATTCACTGACAACATTCACTCACTGACAACATTCACTGACAACATTCACTCACTGACAACATTCACTGACAACATTCACTCACTGACAACATTCACTGACAACATTCACTCACTGACAACATTCACTGACAACATTCACTCACTGACAACATTCACTGACAACATTCACTCACTGACAACATTCACTCACTGACAACATTCACTGACAACATTCACTCACTGACAACATTCACTCTCTGACAACATTCACTCACTGACAACATTCACTGACAACATTCACTCACTGACAACATTCACTCTCTGACAACATTCACTCACTGACAACACTCACTGACAACATTGACTCTCTGACAACATTCACTGACAACATTCACTAACTGACAACATTCACTCACTGACAACATTCACTGACAACATTCACTAACTGACAACATTCACTCACAGACAACATTCACTGACAACATTCACTCACTGACAACATTCACTCACTGACAACATTCACTCACTGACAACATTCACTGACAACACTCACTGACAACATTCACTGACAACATTCACTCTCTGACAACATTCACTGACAACATTCACTCACTGACAGCATTCACTGACAACATTCACTCACTGACAACATTCCCTGACAACATTCACTGACAACATTCACTCACTGACAACATTCACTGACAACATTCACTCACTGACAATATTCACTGACAACATTCACTCACTGACAACATTCACTCACTGACAGCATTCACTGACAACATTCACTGACAACATTCACTCACTGACAACATTCACTGACAACATTCACTCACTGACAACATTCACTGACAACATTCACTAACTGACAACATTCACTGACAACATTCACTCTCTGACAACATTTACTGATAACATTCACTCTCTGACAACATTCACTGACAACATTCACTCTCTGACAACATTCACTGACAACATTCACTGACAACATTCACTCACTGACAACATTCACTGACAACATTGACTCTCTGACAACATTCACTGACAACATTCACTAACTGACAACATTCACTCACAGACAACATTCACTGACAACATTCACTCACTGACAACATTCACTCACTGACAACATTCACTGACAACATTCACTCACTGACAACATTCACTGACAACATTCACTGACAACATTCACTCACTGACAACATTCACTGACAACATTCACTCACTGACAACATTCACTCTCTGACAACATTCACTCACTGACAACACTCACTCACTGACAACATTCACTGACAACATTCACTGACAACATTCACTCACTGACAACATTCACTGACAACATTCACTCACTGACAACATTCACTCACTGACAACATTCACTGACAACATTGACTCTCTGACAACATTCACTGACAACATTCACTCACTGACAACATTCACTCACTGACAACATTCACTGACAACATTCACTAACTGACAACATTCACTCACAGACAACATTCACTGACAACATTCACTCACTGACAACATTCACTCACTGACAACATTCACTGACAACACTCACTGACAACATTCACTGACAACATTCACTGACAACATTCACTCTCTGACAACATTCACTGACAACATTCACTCACTGACAACATTCACTCACTGACAGCATTCACTGACAACATTCACTCACTGACAACATTCACTGACAACATTCACTGACAACATTCACTCACTGACAACATTCACTGACAACATTCACTCACTGACAATATTCACTGACAACATTCACTCACTGACAACATTCACTCACTGACAGCATTCACTGACAACATTCACTCACTGACAACATTCACTGACAACATTCACTCACTGACAACATTCACTGACAACATTCACTAACTGACAACATTCACTGACAACATTCACTCTCTGACAACATTCACTGACAACATTTACTGATAACATTCACTCTCTGACAACATTCACTGACAACATTCACTCTCTGACAACATTCACTGACAACATTCACTAACAACATTCACTCACTGACAACATTCACTCACTGACAACATTCACTGACAACATTGACTCTCTGACAACATTCACTGACAACATTCACTAACTGACAACATTCACTCACAGACAACATTCACTGACAACATTCACTCACTGACAACATTCACTCACTGACAACATTCACTGACAACATTCACTCACTGACAACATTCACTGACAACATTCACTAACTGATAACATTCACTGACAACATTCACTGACAACATTCACTCACTGACAACATTCACTCACTGACAACATTCACTGACAACATTCACTCACTGACAACATTCACTGATAACATTCACTCACTGACAACATTCACTGACAACATTCACTGACAACATTCACTCACTGACAACATTCACTCACTGACAACATTCACTGACAACATTCACTCACTGACAACATTCACTCTCTGACAACATTCACTCACTGACAACACTCACTGACAACATTCACTCACTGACAACATTCACTGACAACATTCACTGACAACATTCACTCACTGACAACATTCACTGACAACATTCACTCACTGACAACATTCACTCACTGACAACATTCACTGACAACATTGACTCTCTGACAACATTCACTGACAACATTCACTCACTGACAACATTCACTGACAACATTCATTCACTGACAACATTCACTGACAACATTCACTCACTGACAACATTCACTGACAACATTCACTGACAACATTCACTCACTGACAACATTCACTCACTGACAACATTCACTGACAACATTCACTGACAACATTCACTCACTGACAACATTCACTGACAACATTCACTGACAACATTCACTAACTGATAACATTCACTGACAACATTCACTGACAACATTCACTCACCGACAACATTCACTCACTGACAACATTCACTGACAACATTCACTCACTGACAACATTCACTGATAACATTCACTCACTGACAACATTCACTGACAACATTCACTGACAACATTCACTCACTGACAACATTCACTCACTGACAACATTCACTGACAACATTCACTCACTGACAACATTCACTCACTGACAACATTCACTGACAACACTCACTGACAACATTCACTGACAACATTCACTGACAACATTCACTCTCTGACAACATTCACTGACAACATTCACTCACTGACAACATTCACTCACTGACAACATTCACTGACAACATTCACTCACTGACATTCACTGACAACATTCACTCACTGACAACATTCACTGACAACATTCACTCACTGACAACATTCACTCACTGACAACATTCACTGACAACATTGACTCTCTGACAACATTCACTGACAACATTCACTAACTGACAACATTCACTCACAGACAACATTCACTGACAACATTCACTCACTGACAACATTCACTCACTGACAACATTCACTGACAACATTCACTGACAACATTCACTCACTGACAACATTCACTCACTGACAACATTCACTGACAACATTCACTGACAACATTCACTCACTGACAACATTCACTGACAACATTCACTCACTGACAACATTCACTGACAACACTCACTGACAACATTCACTGACAACATTCACTCTCTGACAACATTCACTCACTGACAACATTCACTCACTGACAGCATTCACTGACAACATTCACTCACTGACAACATTCACTGACAACATTCACTGACAACATTCACTCACTGACAACATTCACTTACAACATTCACTCTCTGACAACATCCACTCACTGACAACATTCACTGACAACATTCACTCACTGACAGCATTCACTGACAACATTCACTCACTGACAACATTCACTGACAACATTCACTCACTGACAACATTCACTGACAACATTCACTGACAACATTCACTCACTGACAACATTCACTGACAACATTCACTCACTGACAATATTCACTGACAACATTCACTCACTGACAACATTCACTCACTGACAGCATTCACTGACAACATTCACTCACTGACAACATTCACTCTCTGACAACATTCACTCACTGACAACACTCACTGACAACATTCACTCACTGACAACATTCACTGACAACATTCACTGACAACATTCACTCACTGACAACATTCACTGACAACATTCACTCACTGACAACATTCACTCACTGACAACATTCACTGACAACATTGACTCTCTGACAACATTCACTGACAACATTCACTCACTGACAACATTCACTCACTGACAACATTCACTCACTGACAACATTCACTGACAACACTCACTGACAACATTGACTCACTTACAACACTCACTGACAACATTCACTCACTGACAACATTCACTGACAACATTCACTCACTGACAACATTCACTGACAACACTCACTGACAACATTCACTCACTGACAACATTCACTGACAACATTCACTCACTGACAACATTCACTCACTGACAACATTCACTGACAACATTCACTCACTGACAACATTCACTCACAGACAACATTCACTGACAACATTCACTCACTGACAACATTCACTCACTGACAACATTCACTCACTGACAACATTCACTGACAACATTCACTGACAACATTCACTCACTGACAACATTCACTCTCTGACAACATTCACTGACAACATTCACTGACAACATTCACTGACAACATTCACTCACTGACAACATTCACTGACAACATTCACTCACTGACAACATTCACTGACAACACTCACTGACAACATTCACTGACAACATTCACTAACTGACAACATTCACTGACAACATTCACTCTCTGACAACATTCACTGACAACATTTACTGATAACATTCACTCTCTGACAACATTCACTGACAACATTCACTCTCTGACAACATTCACTGACAACATTCACTGACAACATTCACTCACTGACAACATTCACTCACTGACAACATTCACTCACTGACAACATTCACTGACAACATTCACTCACTGACAACATTCACTGACAACATTCACTCACTGACAACATTCACTGACAACATTCACTCACTGACAACATTCACTGACAACATTCACTCACTGACAACATTCACTGACAACACTCACTGACAACATTGACTCACTTACAACACTCACTGACAACATTCACTCACTGACAACATTCACTGACAACATTCACTCACTGACAACATTCACTCACTGACAACATTCACTGACAACATTCACTAACTGATAACATTCACTCACAGACAACATTCACTCACTGACAACATTCACTCACTGACAACATTCACTGACAACATTCACTGACAACATTCACTGACAACATTCACTCTCTGACAACATTCACTGACAACATTCACTCACTGACAACATTCACTCACTGACAGCATTCACTGACAACATTCACTCACTGACAACATTCACTGACAACATTCACTGACAACATTCACTCACTGACAACATTCACTGACAACATTCACTCACTGACAATATTCACTGACAACATTCACTCACTGACAACATTCACTCACTGACAGCATTCACTGACAACATTCACTCACTGACAACATTCACTGACAACATTCACTCACTGACAACATTCACTGACAACATTCACTAACTGACAACATTCACTGACAACATTCACTCTCTGACAACATTCACTGACAACATTTACTGATAACATTCACTCTCTGACAACATTCACTGACAACATTCACTCTCTGACAACATTCACTGACAACGTTCACTGACAACATTCACTCACTGACAACATTCACTCACTGACAACATTCACTCACTGACAACATTCACTGACAACATTCACTCACTGACAACATTCACTCACTGACAAAATTCACTCACTGACAACATTCACTGACAACATTCACTGACAACATTCACTCACTGACAACATTCACACTCTGACAACATTCACTGACAACATTCACTGACAACATTCACTCACTGACAACATTCACTGACAACATTTACTCACTGACAACATTCACTCACTGACAACATTCACTCACTGACAACATTCACTGACAACACTCACTGACAACATTCACTGACAACATTCACTGACAACATTCACTCACTGACAGCATTCACTGACAACATTCACTCACTGACAACATTCACTGACAACATTCACTCACTGACAACATTCACTCACTGACAACATTCACTGACAACATTCACTGACAACATTCACTCACTGACATTCACTGACAACATTCACTCACTGACAACATTCACTGACAACATTGACTCTCTGACAACATTCACTCACTGACAACATTCACTCACTGACAACATTCACTGACAACATTGACTCTGACAACATTCACTGACAACATTCACTCACTGACAACATTCACTCACTGACAACATTCACTGACAACATTGACTCTCTGACAACATTCACTCACTGACAACATTCACTCACTGACAACATTCACTGACAACATTGACTCTGACAACATTCACTGACAACATTCACTCACTGACAACATTCACTCACTGACAACATTCACTGACAACACTCACTGACAACATTCACTGACAACATTCACTGACAACATTCACTCTCTGACAACATTCACTGACAACATTCACTCACTGACAACATTCACTCACTGACAGCATTCACTCACTGACAACATTCACTGACAACATTCACTCACTGACAACATTCACTGACAACATTCACTCACTGACAACATTCACTGACAACATTCACTCACTGACAACATTCACTGACAACATTCACTCACTGACAACATTCACTCTCTGACAACATTCACTCACTGACAACATTCACTGACAACATTCACTCACTGACAACATTCACTCTCTGACAACATTCACTCACTGACAACATTCACTCACTGACAACATTCACTGACAACATTCACTGACAACATTCACTCACTGACAACATTCACTGACAACATTCACTCACCGACAACATTCACTCACTGACAACATTCACTGACAACATTCACTCACTGACAACATTCACTGATAACATTCACTCACTGACAACATTCACTGACAACATTCACTGACAACATTCACTCACTGACAACATTCACTCACTGACAACATTCACTGACAACATTCACTCACTGACAACATTCACTCACTGACAACATTCACTGACAACACTCACTGACAACATTCACTGACAACATTCACTGACAACATTCACTCTCTGACAACATTCACTGACAACATTCACTCACTGACAACATTCACTCACTGACAACATTCACTGACAACATTCACTCACTGACATTCACTGACAACATTCACTCACTGACAACATTCACTGACAACATTCACTCACTGACAACATTCACTCACTGACAACATTCACTGACAACATTGACTCTCTGACAACATTCACTGACAACATTCACTAACTGACAACATTCACTCACAGACAACATTCACTGACAACATTCACTCACTGACAACATTCACTCACTGACAACATTCACTGACAACATTCACTGACAACATTCACTCACTGACAACATTCACTCACTGACAACATTCACTGACAACATTCACTGACAACATTCACTCACTGACAACATTCACTGACAACATTCACTCACTGACAACATTCACTGACAACACTCACTGACAACATTCACTGACAACATTCACTCTCTGACAACATTCACTCACTGACAACATTCACTCACTGACAGCATTCACTGACAACATTCACTCACTGACAACATTCACTGACAACATTCACTGACAACATTCACTCTCTGACAACATTCACTGACAACATTTACTGATAACATTCACTCTCTGACAACATTCACTGACAACATTCACTCTCTGACAACATTCACTGACAACATTCACTGACAATATTCACTCACTGACAACATTCACTCACTGACAACATTCACTGACAACATTCACTCACTGACAACATTCACTGACAACATTCACTCACTGACAACATTCACTGACAACATTCACTCACTGACAACATTCACTGACAACATTCACTCACTGACATCATTCACTGACAACACTCACTGACAACATTGACTCACTTACAACACTCACTGACAACATTCACTCACTGACAACATTCACTGACAACATTCACTCACTGACAACATTCACTGACAACACTCACTGACAACATTCACTCACTGACAACATTCACTGACAACATTCACTCACTGACAACATTCACTCACTGACAACATTCACTGACAACATTCACTCACTGACAACATTCACTCACAGACAACATTCACTGACAACATTCACTCACTGACAACATTCACTCACTGACAACATTCACTGACAACATTCACTGACAACATTCACTCACTGACAACATTCACTCTCTGACAACATTCACTGACAACATTCACTGACAACATTCACTCACTGACAACATTCACTGACAACATTCACTCACTGACAACATTCACTGACAACACTCACTGACAACATTCACTGACAACATTCACTAACTGACAACATTCACTGACAACATTCACTCTCTGACAACATTCACTGACAACATTTACTGATAACATTCACTCTCTGACAACATTCACTGACAACATTCACTCTCTGACAACATTCACTGACAACATTCACTGACAACATTCACTCACTGACAACATTCACTCACTGACAACATTCACTCACTGACAACATTCACTGACAACATTCACTCACTGACAACATTCACTGACAACATTCACTCACTGACAACATTCACTGACAACATTCACTCACTGACAACATTCACTGACAACACTCACTGACAACATTGACTCACTTACAACACTCACTGACAACATTCACTCACTGACAACATTCACTGACAACATTCACTCACTGACAACATTCACTCACTGACAACATTCACTGACAACATTCACTAACTGATAACATTCACTCACAGACAACATTCACTCACTGACAACATTCACTCACTGACAACATTCACTCACTGACAACATTCACTGACAACATTCACTGACAACATTCACTGACAACATTCACTCTCTGACAACATTCACTGACAACATTCACTCACTGACAACATTCACTCACTGACAGCATTCACTGACAACATTCACTCACTGACAACATTCACTGACAACATTCACTGACAACATTCACTCACTGACAACATTCACTGACAACATTCACTCACTGACAATATTCACTGACAACATTCACTCACTGACAACATTCACTCACTGACAGCATTCACTGACAACATTCACTCACTGACAACATTCACTGACAACATTCACTCACTGACAACATTCACTGACAACATTCACTAACTGACAACATTCACTGACAACATTCACTCTCTGACAACATTCACTGACAACATTTACTGATAACATTCACTCTCTGACAACATTCACTGACAACATTCACTCTCTGACAACATTCACTGACAACGTTCACTGACAACATTCACTCACTGACAACATTCACTCACTGACAACATTCACTCACTGACAACATTCACTGACAACATTCACTCACTGACAACATTCACTGACAACATTCACTCACTGACAACATTCACTGACAACATTCACTCACTGACAACATTCACTGACAACATTCACTGACAACATTCACTCACTGACAACATTCACTCACTGACAACATTCACTGACAACATTGACTCTCTGACAACATTCACTGACAACATTCACTAACTGACAACATTCACTCACAGACAACATTCACTGACAACGTTCACTCACTGACAACATTCACTCACTGACAACATTCACTGACAACATTCACTCACTGACAACATTCACTGACAACATTCACTAACTGATAACATTCACTGACAACATTCACTGACAACATTCACTCACTGACAACATTCACTCACTGACAACATTCACTGATAACATTCACTCACTGACAACATTCACTGACAACATTCACTGACAACATTCACTCACTGACAACATTCACTCACTGACAACATTCACTGACAACATTCACTCACTGACAACATTCACTCTCTGACAACATTCACTCACTGACAACACTCACTGACAACATTCACTCACTGACAACATTCACTGATAACATTCACTCACTGACAACATTCACTGACAACATTCACTGACAACATTCACTCACTGACAACATTCACTGACAACAGTCACTCACTGACAATATTCACTGACAACATTCACTCACTGACAACATTCACTCACTGACAGCATTCACTGACAACATTCACTCACTGACAACATTCACTGACAACATTCACTCACTGACAACATTCACTGACAACATTCACTAACTGACAACATTCACTGACAACATTCACTCTCTGACAACATTCACTGACAACATTTACTGATAACATTCACTCTCTGACAACATTCACTGACAACATTCACTCTCTGACAACATTCACTGACAACATTCACTGACAACATTCACTCACTGACAACATTCACTCACTGACAACATTCACTGACAACATTGACTCTCTGACAACATTCACTGACAACATTCACTAACTGACAACATTCACTCACAGACAACATTCACTGACAACATTCACTCACTTACAACATTCACTCACTGACAACATTCACTGACAACATTCACTCACTGACAACATTCACTGACAACATTCACTAACTGATAACATTCACTGACAACATTCACTGACAACATTCACTCACTGACAACATTCACTGATAACATTCACTCACTGACAACATTCACTGACAACATTCACTGACAACTTTCACTCACTGACAACATTCACTCACTGACAACATTCACTGACAACATTCACTCACTGACAACATTCACTCTCTGACAACATTCACTCACTGACAACACTCACTGACAACATTCACTCACTGACAACATTCACTGACAACATTCACTGACAACATTCACTCACTGACAACATTCACTGACAACATTCACTCACTGACAACATTCACTCACTGACAACATTCACTGACAACATTGACTCTCTGACAACATTCACTGACAACATTCACTCACTGACAACATTCACTCACTGACAACATTCACTGACAACATTCACTAACTGACAACATTCACTCACAGACAACATTCACTGACAACATTCACTCACTGACAACATTCACTCACTGACAACATTCACTCACTGACAACACTCACTGACAACATTCACTGACAACATTCACTGACAACACTCACTGACAACATTCACTGACAACATTCACTCACTGACAACATTCACTGACAACACTCACTGACAACATTCACTGACAACATTCACTGACAACATTCACTCTCTGACAACATTCACTGACAACATTCACTCACTGACAACATTCACTCACTGACAGCATTCACTCACTGACAACATTCACTGACAACATTCACTCACTGACAACATTCACTGACAACATTCACTCACTGACAACATTCACTGACAACATTCACTCACTGACAACATTCACTCACTGACAACATTCACTGACAACATTCACTCACTGACAACATTCACTGATAACATTCACTCACTGACAACATTCACTGACAACATTCACTCACTGACAGCATTCACTCACTGACAACATTCACTGACAACATTGACTCTCTGACAACATTCACTGACAACATTCACTAACTGACAACATTCACTCACAGACAACATTCACTGACAACATTCACTCACTGACAACATTCACTCACTGACAACATTCACTGACAACATTCACTCACTGACAACATTCACTGACAACATTCACTAACTGATAACATTCACTGACAACATTCACTGACAACATTCACTCACTGACAACATTCACTCACTGACAACATTCACTGATAACATTCACTCACTGACAACATTCACTGACAACATTCACTGACAACATTCACTCACTGACAACATTCACTCACTGACAATATTCACTGACAACATTCACTCACTGACAACATTCACTCTCTGACAACATTCACTCACTGACAACACTCACTGACAACATTCACTCACTGACAACATTCACTGACAACATTCACTGACAACATTCACTCACTGACAACATTCACTGACAACATTCACTGACAACATTCACTCACTGACAACATTCACTCACTGACAACATTCACTGACAACATTGACTCTCTGACAACATTCACTGACAACATTCACTAACTGACAACATTCACTCACAGACAACATTCACTGACAACGTTCACTCACTGACAACATTCACTCACTGACAACATTCACTGACAACATTCACTCACTGACAACATTCACTGACAACATTCACTAACTGATAACATTCACTGACAACATTCACTGACAACATTCACTCACTGACAACATTCACTCACTGACAACATTCACTGATAACATTCACTCACTGACAACATTCACTGACAACATTCACTGACAACATTCACTCACTGACAACATTCACTCACTGACAACATTCACTGACAACATTCACTCACTGACAACATTCACTCTCTGACAACATTCACTCACTGACAACACTCACTGACAACATTCACTCACTGACAACATTCACTGATAACATTCACTCACTGACAACATTCACTGACAACATTCACTGACAACATTCACTCACTGACAACATTCACTCACTGACAACATTCACTGACAACATTCACTCACTGACAACATTCACTCTCTGACAACATTCACTCACTGACAACACTCACTGACAACATTCACTCACTGACAACATTCACTGACAACATTCACTGACAACATTCACTCACTGACAACATTCACTGACAACATTCACTCACTGACAACATTCACTGACAACATTCACTCACTGACAACATTCACTGACAACATTCACTCACTGACAACATTCACTGACAACATTCACTCACTGACAACATTCACTGACAACATTCACTCACTGACAACATTCACTCACTGACAACATTCACTGACAACATTCACTCACTGACAACATTCACTGATAACATTCACTCACTGACAACATTCACTGACAACATTCACTCACTGACAACATTCACTCACTGACAGCATTCACTCACTGACAACATTCACTGACAACATTCACTCTCTGACAACATTCACTGACAACATTCACTCACTGACAACATTCACTCACTGACAGCATTCACTCACTGACAACATTCACTGACAACATTCACTCACTGACAACATTCACTGACAACATTCACTCACTGACAACATTCACTGACAACATTCACTCACTGACAACATTCACTGACAACATTCACTGACAACATTCACTCACTGACAACATTCACTCACTGACAACATTCACTGACAACATTGACTCTCTGACAACATTCACTGACAACATTCACTAACTGACAACATTCACTCACAGACAACATTCACTGACAACGTTCACTCACTGACAACATTCACTCACTGACAACATTCACTGACAACATTCACTGACAACATTCACTCACTGACAACATTCACTGACAACATTCACTCACTGACAACATTCACTGACAACATTCACTCACTGACAACATTCACTGACAACATTCACTCACTGACAACATTCACTGACAACATTCACTCACTGACAACATTCACTGACAACATTCACTCACTGACAACATTCACTGACAACATTCACTAACTGATAACATTCACTGACAACATTCACTGACAACATTCACTCACTGACAACATTCACTGATAACATTCACTCACTGACAACATTCACTGACAACATTCACTGACAACTTTCACTCACTGACAACATTCACTCACTGACAACATTCACTGACAACATTCACTCACTGACAACATTCACTCTCTGACAACATTCACTCACTGACAACACTCACTGACAACATTCACTCACTGACAACATTCACTGACAACATTCACTGACAACATTCACTCACTGACAACATTCACTGACAACATTCACTCACTGACAACATTCACTCACTGACAACATTCACTGACAACATTGACTCTCTGACAACATTCACTGACAACATTCACTCACTGACAACATTCACTCACTGACAACATTCACTGACAACATTCACTAACTGACAACATTCACTCACAGACAACATTCACTGACAACATTCACTCACTGACAACATTCACTCACTGACAACATTCACTCACTGACAACACTCACTGACAACATTCACTGACAACATTCACTGACAACACTCACTGACAACATTCACTGACAACATTCACTCACTGACAACATTCACTGACAACACTCACTGACAACATTCACTGACAACATTCACTGACAACATTCACTCTCTGACAACATTCACTGACAACATTCACTCACTGACAACATTCACTCACTGACAGCATTCACTCACTGACAACATTCACTGACAACATTCACTCACTGACAACATTCACTGACAACATTCACTCACTGACAACATTCACTGACAACATTCACTCACTGACAACATTCACTCACTGACAACATTCACTGACAACATTCACTCACTGACAACATTCACTGATAACATTCACTCACTGACAACATTCACTGACAACATTCACTCACTGACAGCATTCACTCACTGACAACATTCACTGACAACATTCACTCACTGACAACATTCACTGACAACATTCACTCACTGACAACATTCACTCACTGACAACATTCACTGATAACATTCACTCTCTGACAACATTCACTGACAACATTCACTGACAACATTCACTCACTGACAACATTCACTCACTGACAACATTCACTGACAACATTGACTCTCTGACAACATTCACTGACAACATTCACTAACTGACAACATTCACTCACAGACAACATTCACTGACAACATTCACTCACTGACAACATTCACTCACTGACAACATTCACTGACAACATTCACTCACTGACAACATTCACTGACAACATTCACTAACTGATAACATTCACTGACAACATTCACTGAAAACATTCACTCACTGACAACATTCACTCACTGACAACATTCACTGATAACATTCACTCACTGACAACATTCACTGACAACATTCACTGACAACATTCACTCACTGACAACATTCACTCACTGACAATATTCACTGACAACATTCACTCACTGACAACATTCACTCTCTGACAACATTCACTCACTGACAACACTCACTGACAACATTCACTGACAACATTCACTGACAACATTCACTCACTGACAACATTCACTGACAACATTCACTGACAACATTCACTCACTGACAACATTCACTCACTGACAACATTCACTGACAACATTGACTCTCTGACAACATTCACTGACAACATTCACTAACTGACAACATTCACTCACAGACAACATTCACTGACAACGTTCACTCACTGACAACATTCACTCACTGACAACATTCACTGACAACATTCACTCACTGACAACATTCACTGACAACATTCACTAACTGATAACATTCACTGACAACATTCACTGACAACATTCACTCACTGACAACATTCACTCACTGACAACATTCACTGATAACATTCACTCACTGACAACATTCACTGACAACATTCACTGACAACATTCACTCACTGACAACATTCACTCACTGACAACATTCACTGACAACATTCACTCACTGACAACATTCACTCTCTGACAACATTCACTCACTGACAACACTCACTGACAACATTCACTCACTGACAACATTCACTGATAACATTCACTCACTGACAACATTCACTGACAACATTCACTGACAACATTCACTCACTGACAACATTCACTCACTGACAACATTCACTGACAACATTCACTCACTGACAACATTCACTCTCTGACAACATTCACTCACTGACAACACTCACTGACAACATTCACTCACTGACAACATTCACTGACAACATTCACTGACAACATTCACTCACTGACAACATTCACTGACAACATTCACTCACTGACAACATTCACTGACAACATTCACTCACTGACAACATTCACTGACAACATTCACTCACTGACAACATTCACTGACAACATTCACTCACTGACAACATTCACTGACAACATTCACTCACTGACAACATTCACTCACTGACAACATTCACTGACAACATTCACTCACTGACAACATTCACTGATAACATTCACTCACTGACAACATTCACTGACAACATTCACTCACTGACAACATTCACTCACTGACAGCATTCACTCACTGACAACATTCACTGACAACATTCACTCTCTGACAACATTCACTGACAACATTCACTCACTGACAACATTCACTCACTGACAGCATTCACTCACTGACAACATTCACTGACAACATTCACTCACTGACAACATTCACTGACAACATTCACTCACTGACAACATTCACTGACAACATTCACTCACTGACAACATTCACTGACAACATTCACTGACAACATTCACTCACTGACAACATTCACTCACTGACAACATTCACTGACAACATTGACTCTCTGACAACATTCACTGACAACATTCACTAACTGACAACATTCACTCACAGACAACATTCACTGACAACGTTCACTCACTGACAACATTCACTCACTGACAACATTCACTGACAACATTCACTCACTGACAACATTCACTGACAACATTCACTAACTGATAACATTCACTGACAACATTCACTGACAACATTCACTCACTGACAACATTCACTCACTGACAACATTCACTGATAACATTCACTCACTGACAACATTCACTGACAACATTCACTGACAACATTCACTCACTGACAACATTCACTCACTGACAACATTCACTGACAACATTCACTCACTGACAACATTCACTCTCTGACAACATTCACTCACTGACAACACTCACTGACAACATTCACTCACTGACAACATTCACTGATAACATTCACTCACTGACAACATTCACTGACAACATTCACTGACAACATTCACTCACTGACAACATTCACTCACTGACAACATTCACTGACAACATTCACTCACTGACAACATTCACTCTCTGACAACATTCACTCACTGACAACACTCACTGACAACATTCACTCACTGACAACATTCACTGACAACATTCACTGACAACATTCACTCACTGACAACATTCACTGACAACATTCACTCACTGACAACATTCACTGACAACATTCACTCACTGACAACATTCACTGACAACATTCACTCACTGACAACATTCACTGACAACATTCACTCACTGACAACATTCACTGACAACATTCACTCACTGACAACATTCACTCACTGACAACATTCACTCACTGACAACATTCACTGATAACATTCACTCACTGACAACATTCACTGACAACATTCACTCACTGACAACATTCACTCACTGACAGCATTCACTCACTGACAACATTCACTGACAACATTCACTCTCTGACAACATTCACTGACAACATTCACTCACTGACAACATTCACTCACTGACAGCATTCACTCACTGACAACATTCACTGACAACATTCACTCACTGACAACATTCACTGACAACATTCACTCACTGACAACATTCACTGACAACATTCACTCACTGACAACATTCACTGACAACATTCACTCACTGACAACATTCACTCTCTGACAACATTCACTCACTGACAACATTCACTGACAACATTCACTCACTGACAACATTCACTCTCTGACAACATTCACTCACTGACAACATTCACTCACTGACAACATTCACTGACAACATTCACTGACAACATTCACTCACTGACAACATTCACTGACAACATTCACTCACTGACAACATTCACTCACTGACAACATTCACTGACAACATTCACAAACTGACAACATTCACTCACAGACAACATTCAATGACAACATTCACTCACTGACAACATTCACTCACTGACAACATTCACTCACTGACAACACTCACTGACAACATTCACTGACAACATTCACTGACAACATTCACTCTCTGACAACATTCACTGACAACATTCACTCACTGACAACATTCACTGACAACATTCACTCACTGACAATATTCACTGACAACATTCACTCACTGACAACATTCACTCACTGACAGCATTCACTGACAACATTCACTCACTGACAACATTCACTGACAACATTCACTCACTGACAACATTCACTGACAACATTCACTAACTGACAACATTCACTGACAACATTCACTCTCTGACAACATTCACTGACAACATTTACTGATAACATTCACTCTCTGACAACATTCACTGACATCATTCACTCTCTGACAACATTCACTGACAACATTCACTGACAACATTCACTCACTGACAACATTCACTCACTGACAACATTCACTCACTGACAACATTCACTGACAACATTCACTCACTGACAACATTCACTGACAACATTCACTCACTGACAACATTCACTGACAACATTCACTCACTGACAACATTCACTCAATGACAACATTCACTGACAACATTCACTGACAACACTCACTGACAACATTGACTCACTTACAACACTCACTGACAACATTCACTCACTGACAACATTCACTCACTGACAACATTCACTGACAACATTCACTCACTGACAACATTCACTAACTGACAACATTCACTCACAGACAACATTCACTGACAACATTCACTCACTGACAACATTCACTGACAACATTCACTCACTGACAACATTCACTCACTGACAATATTCACTGACAACACTCACTGACAACATTCACTGACAACATTCACTGACAACATTCACTCTCTGACAACATTCACTCACTGACAACATTCACTCACTGACAGCATTCACTGACAACATTCACTCACTGACAACATTCACTGACAACATTCACTCACTGACAACATTCACTCACTGACAACATTCACTGACAACATTCACTGACAACATTCACTCACTGACATTCACTGACAACATTCACTCACTGACAACATTCACTGACAACACTCACTGACAACATTCACTGACAACATTCACTGACAACATTTACTCTCTGACAACATTCACTGACAACATTCACTCACTGACAACATTCACTCACTGACAGCATTCACTCACTGACAACATTCACTGACAACATTCACTCACTGACAACATTCACTGACAACATTCACTCACTGACAACATTCACTGACAACATTCACTCACTGACAACATTCACTGACAACACTCACTGACAACATTGACTCACAACACTCACTGACAACATTCACTCACTGACAACATTCACTGACAACATTCACTGACAACATTCACTCACTGACAACATTCACTGACAACATTCACTCACTGACAACATTCACTGACAACATTCACTGACTGACAACATTCACTCTCTGACAACATTCACTGACAACATTCACTGACAACATTCACTGACAAAATTCACTCACTGACAACATTCACTGACAACATTCACTCACTGACAACATTCACTCACTGACAACATTCACTCACTGACAACATTCACTGACAACACTCACTGACAACATTCACTGACAACATTCACTGACAACATTCACTCACTGACAACATTCACTCACTGACAGCATTCACTGACAACATTCACTCACTGACAACATTCACTGACAACATTCACTCACTGACAACATTCACTCACTGACAACATTCACTGACAACATTCACTCACTGACATTCACTGACAACATTCACTCACTGACAACATTCACTGACAACATTCACTCACTGACAACATTCACTCACTGACAACATTCACTGACAACATTGACTCTCTGACAACATTCACTGACAACATTCACTCACTGACAACATTCACTGACAACATTCACTCACTGACAACATTCACTGATAACATTCACTCACTGACAACATTCACTGACAACATTCACTCACTGACAACATTCACTCACTGACAACATTCACTGACAACATTCACTCACTGACAACATTCACTCACTGACAACATTCACTGACAACACTCACTGACAACATTCACTGACAACATTCACTGACAACATTCACTCTCTGACAACATTCACTCACTGACAACATTCACTCACTGACAACATTCACTGACAACATTCACTCACTGACAACATTCACTCACTGACAACATTCACTGACAACATTCACTCACTGACATTCACTGACAACATTCACCGACTGACAACATTCACTGACAACATTCACTCACTGACAACATTCACTCACTGACAACATTCACTGACAACATTGACTCTCTGACAACATTCACTGACAACATTCACTCACTGACAACATTCACTGACAACATTCACTCACTGACAACATTCACTGATAACATTCACTCACTGACAACATTCACTGACAACATTCACTCACTGACAACATTCACTCTCTGACAACATTCACTCACTGACAACACTCACTGACAACATTCACTCACTGACAACATTCACTCTCTGACAACATTCACTGACAACATTCACTGACAACATTCACTCACTGACAACATTCACTGACAACATTCACTCACTGACAACATTCACTCACTGACAACATTCACTGACAACACTCACTGACAACATTCACTGACAACATTCACTGACAACATTCACTCTCTGACAACATTCACTCACTGACAACATTCACTCACTGACAGCATTCACTGACAACATTCACTCACTGACAACATTCACTGACAACATTCACTCACTGACAACATTCACTCACTGACAACATTCACTGACAACATTCACTCACTGACATTCACTGACAACATTCACTCACTGACAACATTCACTCACTGACAACATTCACTGACAACATTGACTCACTGACAACATTCACTCACTGACAACATTCACTGACAACATTCACTCACTGACAACATTCACTGACAACATTCACTCACTGACAACATTCACTAATAACATTCACTCACTGACAACATTCACTGACAACATTCACTCACTGACAACATTCACTCTCTGACAACATTCACTCACTGACAACACTCACTGACAACATTCACTCACTGACAACATTCACTCTCTGACAACATTCACTCACTGACAACACTCACTGACAACATTCACTCACTGACAACATTCACTGACAACATTCACTGACAACATTCACTCACTGACAACATTCACTGACAACATTCACTCACTGACAACATTCACTCTCTGACAACATTCACTCACTGACAACACTCACTGACAACATTCACTCACTGACAACATTCACTGACAACATTCACTGACAACATTCACTCTCTGACAACATTCACTGACAACATTCACTCACTGACAACATTCACTCACTGACAACATTCACTGACAACATTGACTCTCTGACAACATTCACTGACAACATTCACTAACTGACAACATTCACTCACAGACAACATTCACTGACAACATTCACTCACTGACAACATTCACTCACTGACAACATTCACTCACTGACAACATTCACTGACAACATTCACTGACAACATTCACTGACAACATTCACTCACTGACAACATTCACTCACTGACAACATTCACTGACAACATTCACTGACAACATTCACTCACTGACAACATTCACTGACAACATTCACTCACTGACAACATTCACTGACAACACTCACTGACAACATTCACTCTCTGACAACATTCACTCACTGACAACATTCACTCACTGACAGCAATCACTGACAACATTCACTCACTGACAACATTCACTGACAACATTCACTCACTGACAACATTCACTGACAACATTCACTGACAACATTCACTGACAACATTCACTCTCTGACAACATTCACTGACAACATTCACTCACTGACAACATTCACTGACAACATTCACTAACTGATAACATTCACTGACAACATTCACTCACTGACAACATTCACTCACTGACAACATTCACTGACAACATTCACTCACTGACAACATTCACTGACAACATTCACTCACTGACAACATTCACTGACAACATTAACTGACAACATTCACTGACAACATTCACTCACTGACAACATTCACTCACTGACAACATTCACTGACAACATTCACTCACTGACAACATTCACTCTCTGACTACATTCACTCACTGACAACACTCACTGACAACATTCACTCACTGACAACATTCACTGACAACATTCACTCACTGACAACATTCACTCACTGACAACATTCACTGACAACATTGACTCTCTGACAACATTCACTCACTGGCAACATTCACTGACAACATTCACTAACTGACAACATTCACTCACAGACACCATTCAATGACAACATTCACTCACTGACAACATTCACTCACTGACAACATTCACTGACAACATTCACTGACAACATTCACTCACTGACAACATTCACTCTCTGACAACATTCACTCACTGACAACACTCACTGACAACATTCACTGACAACATTCACTGACAACATTCACTCTCTGACTACATTCACTCACTGACAGCATTCACTGACAACATTCACTCACTGACAACATTCACTGACAACATTCACTCACTGACAACATTCACTGACAACATTCACTGACAACATTCACTCACTGACAACATTCACTGACAACATTCACTCTCTGACAACATTCACTCACTGACAATATTCACTGACAACATTCACTCACTGACAGCATTCACTGACAACATTCACTCACTGACAACATTCACTGACAACATTCACTCACTGACAACATTCACTGACAACATTCACTAACTGATAACATTCACTGACAACATTCACTGACAACATTCACTCACTGACAACATTCACTCACTGACAACATTCACTGACAACATTCACTCACTGACAACATTCACTGATAACATTCACTCACTGACAACATTCACTGACAACATTCACTCACTGACAACATTCACTGACAACATTCACTCACTGACAACATTCACTCACTGACAACATTCACTGACAACATTGACTCTCTGACAACATTCACTGACAACATTCACTCACTGACAACATTCACTCACTGACAACATTCACTGACAACATTCACTAACTGACAACATTCACTCACAGACAACATTCACTGACAACATTCACTCACTGACAACATTCACTCACTGACAACATTCACTCACTGACAACATTCACTGACAACATTCACTGACAACATTCACTCTCTGACAACATTCACTGACAACATTCACTCACTGACAACATTCACTCACTGACAGCATTCACTGACAACATTCACTCACTGACAACATTCACTGACAACATTCACTGACAACATTCACTCACTGACAACATTCACTGACAACAGTCACTCACTGACAATATTCACTGACAACATTCACTCACTGACAACATTCACTCACTGACAGCATTCACTGACAACATTCACTCACTGACAACATTCACTGACAACATTCACTCACTGACAACATTCACTGACAACATTCACTAACTGACAACATTCACTGACAACATTCACTCTCTGACAACATTCACTGACAACATTTACTGATAACATTCACTCTCTGACAACATTCACTGACAACATTCACTCTCTGACAACATTCACTGACAACATTCACTGACAACATTCACTCACTGACAACATTCACTCACTGACAACATTCACTGACAACATTGACTCTCTGACAACATTCACTGACAACATTCACTAACTGACAACATTCACTCACAGACAACATTCACTGACAACATTCACTCACTGACAACATTCACTCACTGACAACATTCACTGACAACATTCACTCACTGACAACATTCACTGACAACATTCACTAACTGATAACATTCACTGACAACATTCACTGACAACATTCACTCACTGACAACATTCACTGATAACATTCACTCACTGACAACATTCACTGACAACATTCACTGACAACTTTCACTCACTGACAACATTCACTCACTGACAACATTCACTGACAACATTCACTCACTGACAACATTCACTCTCTGACAACATTCACTCACTGACAACACTCACTGACAACATTCACTCACTGACAACATTCACTGACAACATTCACTGACAACATTCACTCACTGACAACATTCACTGACAACATTCACTCACTGACAACATTCACTCACTGACAACATTCACTGACAACATTGACTCTCTGACAACATTCACTGACAACATTCACTCACTGACAACATTCACTCACTGACAACATTCACTGACAACATTCACTAACTGACAACATTCACTCACAGACAACATTCACTGACAACATTCACTCACTGACAACATTCACTCACTGACAACATTCACTCACTGACAACATTCACTGACAACACTCACTGACAACATTCACTGACAACATTCACTGACAACATTCACTCTCTGACAACATTCACTGACAACATTCACTCACTGACAACATTCACTCACTGACAGCATTCACTCACTGACAACATTCACTGACAACATTCACTCACTGACAACATTCACTGACAACATTCACTCACTGACAACATTCACTGACAACATTCACTCACTGACAACATTCACTGACAACATTCACTCACTGACAACATTCACTGACAACATTCACTCACTGACAACATTCACTCACTGACAACATTCACTGACAACATTCACTCACTGACAACATTCACTGATAACATTCACTCACTGACAACATTCACTGACAACATTCACTCACTGACAACATTCACTCACTGACAGCATTCACTCACTGACAACATTCACTGACAACATTCACTCACTGACAACATTCACTGACAACATTCACTCACTGACAACATTCACTCACTGACAACATTCACTGATAACATTCACTCTCTGACAACATTCACTGACAACATTCACTGACAACATTCACTCACTGACAACATTCACTGACAACATTGACTCTCTGACAACATTCACTGACAACATTCACTAACTGACAACATTCACTCACAGACAACATTCACTGACAACATTCACTCACTGACAACATTCACTCACTGACAACATTCACTGACAACATTCACTCACTGACAACATTCACTGACAACATTCACTAACTGATAACATTCACTGACAACATTCACTGACAACATTCACTCACTGACAACATTCACTCACTGACAACATTCACTGATAACATTCACTCACTGACAACATTCACTGACAACATTCACTGACAACATTCACTCACTGACAACATTCACTCACTGACAATATTCACTGACAACATTCACTCACTGACAACATTCACTCTCTGACAACATTCACTCACTGACAACACTCACTGACAACATTCACTCACTGACAACATTCACTGACAACATTCACTGACAACATTCACTCACTGACAACATTCACTGACAACATTCACTGACAACATTCACTCACTGACAACATTCACTCACTGACAACATTCACTGACAACATTGACTCTGACAACATTCACTGACAACATTCACTAACTGACAACATTCACTCACAGACAACATTCACTGACAACGTTCACTCACTGACAACATTCACTCACTGACAACATTCACTGACAACATTCACTCACTGACAACATTCACTGACAACATTCACTAACTGATAACATTCACTGACAACATTCACTGACAACATTCACTCACTGACAACATTCACTCACTGACAACATTCACTGATAACATTCACTCACTGACAACATTCACTGACAACATTCACTGACAACATTCACTCACTGACAACATTCACTGACAACATTCACTCACTGACAACATTCACTCTCTGACAACATTCACTCACTGACAACACTCACTGACAACATTCACTCACTGACAACATTCACTGATAACATTCACTCACTGACAACATTCACTGACAACATTCACTGACAACATTCACTCACTGACAACATTCACTCACTGACAACATTCACTGACAACATTCACTCACTGACAACATTCACTCTCTGACAACATTCACTCACTGACAACACTCACTGACAACATTCACTCACTGACAACATTCACTGACAACATTCACTGACAACATTCACTCACTGACAACATTCACTGACAACATTCACTCACTGACAACATTCACTGACAACATTCACTCACTGACAACATTCACTGACAACATTCACTCACTGACAACATTCACTGACAACATTCACTCACTGACAACATTCACTGACAACATTCACTCACTGACAACATTCACTGACAACATTCACTCACTGACAACATTCACTGACAACATTCACTCACTGACAACATTCACTGACAACATTCACTCACTGACAATATTCACTGACAACATTCACTCACTGACAACATTCACTCACTGACAGCATTCACTGACAACATTCACTCACTGACAACATTCACTGACAACATTCACTCACTGACAACATTCACTGACAACATTCACTAACTGACAACATTCACTGACAACATTCACTCTCTGACAACATTCACTGACAACATTTACTGATAACATTCACTCTCTGACAACATTCACTGACAACATTCACTCTCTGACAACATTCACTGACAACATTCACTGACAACATTCACTCACTGACAACATTCACTCACTGACAACATTCACTGACAACATTCACTCACTGACAACATTCACTGACAACATTCACTCACTGACAACATTCACTGACAACATTCACTCACTGACAACATTCACTGACAACATTCACTCACTGACATCATTCACTGACAACACTCACTGACAACATTGACTCACTTACAACACTCACTGACAACATTCACTCACTGACAACATTCACTGACAACATTCACTCACTGACAACATTCACTGACAACACTCACTGACAACATTCACTCACTGACAACATTCACTGACAACATTCACTCACTGACAACATTCACTCACTGACAACATTCACTGACAACATTCACTCACTGACAACATTCACTCACAGACAACATTCACTGACAACATTCACTCACTGACAACATTCACTCACTGACAACATTCACTCACTGACAACATTCACTGACAACATTCACTGACAACATTCACTAACTGACAACATTCACTCTCTGACAACATTCACTGACAACATTCACTGACAACATTCACTGACAACATTCACTCACTGACAACATTCACTGACAACATTCACTCACTGACAACATTCACTGACAACACTCACTGACAACATTCACTGACAACATTCACTAACTGACAACATTCACTGACAACATTCACTCTCTGACAACATTCACTGACAACATTTACTGATAACATTCACTCTCTGACAACATTCACTGACAACATTCACTCTCTGACAACATTCACTGACAACATTCACTGACAACATTCACTCACTGACAACATTCACTCACTGACAACATTCACTCACTGACAACATTCACTGACAACATTCACTCACTGACAACATTCACTGACAACATTCACTCACTGACAACATTCACTGACAACATTCACTCACTGACAACATTCACTGACAACATTCACTCACTGACAACATTCACTGACAACACTCACTGACAACATTGACTCACTTACAACACTCACTGACAACATTCACTCACTGACAACATTCACTGACAACATTCACTCACTGACAACATTCACTCACTGACAACATTCACTGACAACATTCACTAACTGATAACATTCACTCACAGACAACATTCACTCACTGACAACATTCACTCACTGACAACATTCACTCACTGACAACATTCACTGACAACATTCACTGACAACATTCACTCTCTGACAACATTCACTGACAACATTCACTCACTGACAACATTCACTCACTGACAGCATTCACTGACAACATTCACTCACTGACAACATTCACTGACAACATTCACTGACAACATTCACTCACTGACAACATTCACTGACAACATTCACTCACTGACAATATTCACTGACAACATTCACTCACTGACAACATTCACTCACTGACAGCATTCACTGACAACATTCACTCACTGACAACATTCACTGACAACATTCACTCACTGACAACATTCACTGACAACATTCACTAACTGACAACATTCACTGACAACATTCACTCTCTGACAACATTCACTGACAACATTTACTGATAACATTCACTCTCTGACAACATTCACTGACAACATTCACTCTCTGACAACATTCACTGACAACGTTCACTGACAACATTCACTCACTGACAACATTCACTCACTGACAACATTCACTCACTGACAACATTCACTGACAACATTCACTCACTGACAACATTCACTCACTGACAAAATTCACTCACTGACAACATTCACTGACAACATTCACTGACAACATTCACTCACTGACAACATTCACACTCTGACAACATTCACTGACAACATTCACTGACAACATTCACTCACTGACAACATTCACTGACAACATTTACTCACTGACAACATTCACTCACTGACAACATTCACTCACTGACAACATTCACTGACAACACTCACTGACAACATTCACTGACAACATTCACTGACAACATTCACTCACTGACAGCATTCACTGACAACATTCACTCACTGACAACATTCACTGACAACATTCACTCACTGACAACATTCACTCACTGACAACATTCACTGACAACATTCACTGACAACATTCACTCACTGACATTCACTGACAACATTCACTCACTGACAACATTCACTGACAACATTGACTCTCTGACAACATTCACTCACTGACAACATTCACTCACTGACAACATTCACTGACAACATTGACTCTGACAACATTCACTGACAACATTCACTCACTGACAACATTCACTCACTGACAACATTCACTGACAACATTGACTCTCTGACAACATTCACTCACTGACAACATTCACTCACTGACAACATTCACTGACAACATTGACTCTGACAACATTCACTGACAACATTCACTCACTGACAACATTCACTCACTGACAACATTCACTGACAACACTCACTGACAACATTCACTGACAACATTCACTGACAACATTCACTCTCTGACAACATTCACTGACAACATTCACTCACTGACAACATTCACTCACTGACAGCATTCACTCACTGACAACATTCACTGACAACATTCACTCACTGACAACATTCACTGACAACATTCACTCACTGACAACATTCACTGACAACATTCACTCACTGACAACATTCACTCTCTGACAACATTCACTCACTGACAACATTCACTGACAACATTCACTCACTGACAACATTCACTCTCTGACAACATTCACTCACTGACAACATTCACTCACTGACAACATTCACTGACAACATTCACTGACAACATTCACTCACTGACAACATTCACTGACAACATTCACTCACTGACAACATTCACTCACTGACAACATTCACTGACAACATTCACAAACTGACAACATTCACTCACAGACAACATTCAATGACAACATTCACTCACTGACAACATTCACTCACTGACAACATTCACTCACTGACAACACTCACTGACAACATTCACTGACAACATTCACTGACAACATTCACTCTCTGACAACATTCACTGACAACATTCACTCACTGACAACATTCACTGACAACATTCACTCACTGACAATATTCACTGACAACATTCACTCACTGACAACATTCACTCACTGACAGCATTCACTGACAACATTCACTCACTGACAACATTCACTGACAACATTCACTCACTGACAACATTCACTGACAACATTCACTAACTGACAACATTCACTGACAACATTCACTCTCTGACAACATTCACTGACAACATTTACTGATAACATTCACTCTCTGACAACATTCACTGACATCATTCACTCTCTGACAACATTCACTGACAACATTCACTGACAACATTCACTCACTGACAACATTCACTCACTGACAACATTCACTCACTGACAACATTCACTGACAACATTCACTCACTGACAACATTCACTGACAACATTCACTCACTGACAACATTCACTGACAACATTCACTCACTGACAACATTCACTCAATGACAACATTCACTGACAACATTCACTGACAACACTCACTGACAACATTGACTCACTTACAACACTCACTGACAACATTCACTCACTGACAACATTCACTCACTGACAACATTCACTGACAACATTCACTCACTGACAACATTCACTAACTGACAACATTCACTCACAGACAACATTCACTGACAACATTCACTCACTGACAACATTCACTGACAACATTCACTCACTGACAACATTCACTCACTGACAATATTCACTGACAACACTCACTGACAACATTCACTGACAACATTCACTGACAACATTCACTCTCTGACAACATTCACTCACTGACAACATTCACTCACTGACAGCATTCACTGACAACATTCACTCACTGACAACATTCACTGACAACATTCACTCACTGACAACATTCACTCACTGACAACATTCACTGACAACATTCACTTACAACATTCACTCACTGACATTCACTGACAACATTCACTCACTGACAACATTCACTGACAACACTCACTGACAACATTCACTGACAACATTCACTGACAACATTTACTCTCTGACAACATTCACTGACAACATTCACTCACTGACAACATTCACTCACTGACAGCATTCACTCACTGACAACATTCACTGACAACATTCACTCACTGACAACATTCACTGACAACATTCACTCACTGACAACATTCACTGACAACATTCACTCACTGACAACATTCACTGACAACACTCACTGACAACATTGACTCACAACACTCACTGACAACATTCACTCACTGACAACATTCACTGACAACATTCACTGACAACATTCACTCACTGACAACATTCACTGACAACATTCACTCACTGACAACATTCACTGACAACATTCACTGACTGACAACATTCACTCTCTGACAACATTCACTGACAACATTCACTGACAACATTCACTGACAAAATTCACTCACTGACAACATTCACTGACAACATTCACTCACTGACAACATTCACTCACTGACAACATTCACTCACTGACAACATTCACTGACAACACTCACTGACAACATTCACTGACAACATTCACTGACAACATTCACTCACTGACAACATTCACTCACTGACAGCATTCACTGACAACATTCACTCACTGACAACATTCACTGACAACATTCACTCACTGACAACATTCACTCACTGACAACATTCACTGACAACATTCACTCACTGACATTCACTGACAACATTCACTCACTGACAACATTCACTGACAACATTCACTCACTGACAACATTCACTCACTGACAACATTCACTGACAACATTGACTCTCTGACAACATTCACTGACAACATTCACTCACTGACAACATTCACTGACAACATTCACTCACTGACAACATTCACTGATAACATTCACTCACTGACAACATTCACTGACAACATTCACTCACTGACAACATTCACTCACTGACAACATTCACTGACAACATTCACTCACTGACAACATTCACTCACTGACAACATTCACTGACAACACTCACTGACAACATTCACTGACAACATTCACTGACAACATTCACTCTCTGACAACATTCACTCACTGACAACATTCACTCACTGACAACATTCACTGACAACATTCACTCACTGACAACATTCACTCACTGACAACATTCACTGACAACATTCACTCACTGACATTCACTGACAACATTCACCGACTGACAACATTCACTGACAACATTCACTCACTGACAACATTCACTCACTGACAACATTCACTGACAACATTGACTCTCTGACAACATTCACTGACAACATTCACTCACTGACAACATTCACTGACAACATTCACTCACTGACAACATTCACTGATAACATTCACTCACTGACAACATTCACTGACAACATTCACTCACTGACAACATTCACTCTCTGACAACATTCACTCACTGACAACACTCACTGACAACATTCACTCACTGACAACATTCACTCTCTGACAACATTCACTGACAACATTCACTGACAACATTCACTCACTGACAACATTCACTGACAACATTCACTCACTGACAACATTCACTCACTGACAACATTCACTGACAACACTCACTGACAACATTCACTGACAACATTCACTGACAACATTCACTCTCTGACAACATTCACTCACTGACAACATTCACTCACTGACAGCATTCACTGACAACATTCACTCACTGACAACATTCACTGACAACATTCACTCACTGACAACATTCACTCACTGACAACATTCACTGACAACATTCACTCACTGACATTCACTGACAACATTCACTCACTGACAACATTCACTCACTGACAACATTCACTGACAACATTGACTCACTGACAACATTCACTCACTGACAACATTCACTGACAACATTCACTCACTGACAACATTCACTGACAACATTCACTCACTGACAACATTCACTGATAACATTCACTCACTGACAACATTCACTGACAACATTCACTCACTGACAACATTCACTCTCTGACAACATTCACTCACTGACAACACTCACTGACAACATTCACTCACTGACAACATTCACTCTCTGACAACATTCACTCACTGACAACACTCACTGACAACATTCACTCACTGACAACATTCACTGACAACATTCACTGACAACATTCACTCACTGACAACATTCACTGACAACATTCACTCACTGACAACATTCACTCTCTGACAACATTCACTCACTGACAACACTCACTGACAACATTCACTCACTGACAACATTCACTGACAACATTCACTGACAACATTCACTCTCTGACAACATTCACTGACAACATTCACTCACTGACAACATTCACTCACTGACAACATTCACTGACAACATTGACTCTCTGACAACATTCACTGACAACATTCACTAACTGACAACATTCACTCACAGACAACATTCACTGACAACATTCACTCACTGACAACATTCACTCACTGACAACATTCACTGACAACATTCACTGACAACATTCACTGACAACATTCACTCACTGACAACATTCACTCACTGACAACATTCACTGACAACATTCACTGACAACATTCACTCACTGACAACATTCACTGACAACATTCACTCACTGACAACATTCACTGACAACACTCACTGACAACATTCACTCTCTGACAACATTCACTCACTGACAACATTCACTCACTGACAGCAATCACTGACAACATTCACTCACTGACAACATTCACTGACAACATTCACTCACTGACAACATTCACTGACAACATTCACTGACAACATTCACTGACAACATTCACTCTCTGACAACATTCACTGACAACATTCACTCACTGACAACATTCACTGACAACATTCACTAACTGATAACATTCACTGACAACATTCACTCACTGACAACATTCACTCACTGACAACATTCACTGACAACATTCACTCACTGACAACATTCACTGACAACATTCACTCACTGACAACATTCACTGACAACATTAACTGACAACATTCACTGACAACATTCACTCACTGACAACATTCACTCACTGACAACATTCACTGACAACATTCACTCACTGACAACATTCACTCTCTGACTACATTCACTCACTGACAACACTCACTGACAACATTCACTCACTGACAACATTCACTGACAACATTCACTCACTGACAACATTCACTCACTGACAACATTCACTGACAACATTGACTCTCTGACAACATTCACTCACTGGCAACATTCACTGACAACATTCACTAACTGACAACATTCACTCACAGACACCATTCACTGACAACATTCACTCACTGACAACATTCACTCACTGACAACATTCACTGACAACATTCACTGACAACATTCACTCACTGACAACATTCACTCTCTGACAACATTCACTCACTGACAACACTCACTGACAACATTCACTGACAACATTCACTGACAACATTCACTCTCTGACAACATTCACTCACTGACAGCATTCACTGACAACATTCACTCACTGACAACATTCACTGACAACATTCACTCACTGACAACATTCACTGACAACATTCACTGACAACATTCACTCACTGACAACATTCACTGACAACATTCACTCTCTGACAACATTCACTCACTGACAATATTCACTGACAACATTCACTCACTGACAGCATTCACTGACAACATTCACTCACTGACAACATTCACTGACAACATTCACTCACTGACAACATTCACTGACAACATTCACTAACTGATAACATTCACTGACAACATTCACTGACAACATTCACTCACTGACAACATTCACTCACTGACAACATTCACTGACAACATTCACTCACTGACAACATTCACTGATAACATTCACTCACTGACAACATTCACTGACAACATTCACTGACAACATTCACTCACTGACAACATTCACTCACTGACAACATTCACTGACAACATTCACTCACTGACAACATTCACTCTCTGACAACATTCACTCACTGACAACACTCACTGACAACATTCACTCACTGACAACATTCACTGACAACATTCACTCACTGACAACATTCACTGACAACATTCACTCACTGACAACATTCACTCACTGACAACATTCACTGACAACATTGACTCTCTGACAACATTCACTGACAACATTCACTCACTGACAACATTCACTCACTGACAACATTCACTGACAACATTCACTAACTGACAACATTCACTCACAGACAACATTCACTGACAACATTCACTCACTGACAACATTCACTCACTGACAACATTCACTCACTGACAACATTCACTGACAACATTCACTCTCTGACAACATTCACTGACAACATTCACTCACTGACAACATTCACTCACTGACAGCATTCACTGACAACATTCACTCACTGACAACATTCACTGACAACATTCACTGACAACATTCACTCACTGACAACATTCACTGACAACAGTCACTCACTGACAATATTCACTGACAACATTCACTCACTGACAACATTCACTCACTGACAGCATTCACTGACAACATTCACTCACTGACAACATTCACTGACAACATTCACTCACTGACAACATTCACTGACAACATTCACTAACTGACAACATTCACTGACAACATTCACTCTCTGACAACATTCACTGACAACATTTACTGATAACATTCACTCTCTGACAACATTCACTGACAACATTCACTCTCTGACAACATTCACTGACAACATTCACTGACAACATTCACTCACTGACAACATTCACTCACTGACAACATTCACTGACAACATTCACTCACTGACAACATTCACTCACTGACAACATTCACTGACAACATTCACTAACTGATAACATTCACTCACAGACAACATTCACTCACTGACAACATTCACTCACTGACAACATTCACTCACTGACAACATTCACTGACAACATTCACTGACAACATTCACTCTCTGACAACATTCACTGACAACATTCACTCACTGACAACATTCACTCACTGACAGCATTCACTGACAACATTCACTCACTGACAACATTCACTGACAACATTCACTGACAACATTCACTCACTGACAACATTCACTGACAACATTCACTCACTGACAATATTCACTGACAACATTCACTCACTGACAACATTCACTGACAACATTCACTCACTGACAACATTCACTGACAACATTCACTGACAACATTCACTCACTGACAACATTCACTGACAACATTCACTCACTGACAATATTCACTGACAACATTCACTCACTGACAACATTCACTCACTGACAGCATTCACTGACAACATTCACTCACTGACAACATTCACTGACAACATTCACTCACTGACAACATTCACTGACAACATTCACTAACTGACAACATTCACTGACAACATTCACTCTCTGACAACATTCACTGACAACGTTCACTGACAACATTCACTCACTGACAACATTCACTCACTGACAACATTCACTCACTGACAACATTCACTGACAACATTCACTCACTGACAACATTCACTCACTGACAAAATTCACTCACTGACAACATTCACTGACAACATTCACTGACAACATTCACTCACTGACAACATTCACACTCTGACAACATTCACTGACAACATTCACTGACAACATTCACTCACTGACAACATTCACTGACAACATTTACTCACTGACAACATTCACTCACTGACAACATTCACTCACTGACAACATTCACTGACAACACTCACTGACAACATTCACTGACAACATTCACTGACAACATTCACTCACTGACAGCATTCACTGACAACATTCACTCACTGACAACATTCACTGACAACATTCACTCACTGACAACATTCACTCACTGACAACATTCACTGACAACATTCACTGACAACATTCACTCACTGACATTCACTGACAACATTCACTCACTGACAACATTCACTGACAACATTGACTCTCTGACAACATTCACTCACTGACAACATTCACTCACTGACAACATTCACTGACAACATTGACTCTGACAACATTCACTGACAACATTCACTCACTGACAACATTCACTCACTGACAACATTCACTGACAACATTGACTCTCTGACAACATTCACTCACTGACAACATTCACTCACTGACAACATTCACTGACAACATTGACTCTGACAACATTCACTGACAACATTCACTCACTGACAACATTCACTCACTGACAACATTCACTGACAACACTCACTGACAACATTCACTGACAACATTCACTGACAACATTCACTCTCTGACAACATTCACTGACAACATTCACTCACTGACAACATTCACTCACTGACAGCATTCACTCACTGACAACATTCACTGACAACATTCACTCACTGACAACATTCACTGACAACATTCACTCACTGACAACATTCACTGACAACATTCACTCACTGACAACATTCACTCTCTGACAACATTCACTCACTGACAACATTCACTGACAACATTCACTCACTGACAACATTCACTCTCTGACAACATTCACTCACTGACAACATTCACTCACTGACAACATTCACTGACAACATTCACTGACAACATTCACTCACTGACAACATTCACTGACAACATTCACTCACTGACAACATTCACTCACTGACAACATTCACTGACAACATTCACAAACTGACAACATTCACTCACAGACAACATTCAATGACAACATTCACTCACTGACAACATTCACTCACTGACAACATTCACTCACTGACCAACACTCACTGACAACATTCACTGACAACATTCACTGACAACATTCACTCTCTGACAACATTCACTGACAACATTCACTCACTGACAACATTCACTGACAACATTCACTCACTGACAATATTCACTGGACAACATTCACTCACTGACAACATTCACTCACTGACAGCATTCACTGACAACATTCACTCACTGACAACATTCACTGACAACATTCACTCACTGACAACATTCACTGACAACATTCACTAACTGACAACATTCACTGACAACATTCACTCTCTGACAACATTCACTGACAACATTTACTGATAACATTCACTCTCTGACAACATTCACTGACATCATTCACTCTCTGACAACATTCACTGACAACATTCACTGACAACATTCACTCACTGACAACATTCACTCACTGACAACATTCACTGACAACATTCACTCACTGACAACATTCACTGACAACATTCACTCACTGACAACATTCACTGACAACATTCACTCACTGACAACATTCACTCAATGACAACATTCACTGACAACATTCACTGACAACACTCACTGACAACATTGACTCACTTACAACACTCACTGACAACATTCACTCACTGACAACATTCACTCACTGACAACATTCACTGACAACATTCACTCACTGACAACATTCACTAACTGACAACATTCACTCACAGACAACATTCACTGACAACATTCACTCACTGACAACATTCACTGACAACATTCACTCACTGACAACATTCACTCACTGACAATATTCACTGACAACACTCACTGACAACATTCACTGACAACATTCACTGACAACATTCACTCTCTGACAACATTCACTCACTGACAACATTCACTCACTGACAGCATTCACTGACAACATTCACTCACTGACAACATTCACTGACAACATTCACTCACTGACAACATTCACTCACTGACAACATTCACTGACAACATTCACTGACAACATTCACTCACTGACATTCACTGACAACATTCACTCACTGACAACATTCACTGACAACACTCACTGACAACATTCACTGACAACATTCACTGACAAAATTTACTCTCTGACAACATTCACTGACAACATTCACTCACTGACAACATTCACTCACTGACAGCATTCACTCACTGACAACATTCACTGACAACATTCACTCACTGACAACATTCACTGACAACATTCACTCACTGACAACATTCACTGACAACACTCACTGACAACATTGACTCACAACACTCACTGACAACATTCACTCACTGACAACATTCACTGACAACATTCACTGACAACATTCACTCACTGACAACATTCACTCACTGACAACATTCACTCACTGACAACATTCACTGACAACATTCACTGACTGACAACATTCACTCTCTGACAACATTCACTGACAACATTCACTGACAACATTCACTGACAAAATTCACTCACTGACAACATTCACTGACAACATTCACTCACTGACAACATTCACTCACTGACAACATTCACTGACAACACTCACTGACAACATTCACTGACAACATTCACTGACAACATTCACTCACTGACAACATTCACTCACTGACAGCATTCACTGACAACATTCACTCACTGACAACATTCACTGACAACATTCACTCACTGACAACATTCACTCACTGACAACATTCACTGACAACATTCACTCACTGACATTCACTGACAACATTCACTCACTGACAACATTCACTGACAACATTCACTCACTGACAACATTCACTCACTGACAACATTCACTGACAACATTGACTCTCTGACAACATTCACTGACAACATTCACTCACTGACAACATTCACTGACAACATTCACTCACTGACAACATTCACTGATAACATTCACTCACTGACAACATTCACTGACAACATTCACTCACTGACAACATTCACTCACTGACAACATTCACTGACAACATTCACTCACTGACAACATTCACTCACTGACAACATTCACTGACAACACTCACTGACAACATTCACTGACAACATTCACTGACAACATTCACTCTCTGACAACATTCACTCACTGACAACATTCACTCACTGACAACATTCACTGACAACATTCACTCACTGACAACATTCACTCACTGACAACATTCACTGACAACATTCACTCACTGACATTCACTGACAACATTCACCGACTGACAACATTCACTGACAACATTCACTCACTGACAACATTCACTCACTGACAACATTCACTGACAACATTGACTCTCTGACAACATTCACTGACAACATTCACTCACTGACAACATTCACTGACAACATTCACTCACTGACAACATTCACTGATAACATTCACTCACTGACAACATTCACTGACAACATTCACTCACTGACAACATTCACTCTCTGACAACATTCACTCACTGACAACACTCACTGACAACATTCACTCACTGACAACATTCACTCTCTGACAACATTCACTGACAACATTCACTGACAACATTCACTCACTGACAACATTCACTGACAACATTCACTCACTGACAACATTCACTCACTGACAACATTCACTGACAACACTCACTGACAACATTCACTGACAACATTCACTGACAACATTCACTCTCTGACAACATTCACTCACTGACAACATTCACTCACTGACAGCATTCACTGACAACATTCACTCACTGACAACATTCACTGACAACATTCACTCACTGACAACATTCACTCACTGACAACATTCACTGACAACATTCACTCACTGACATTCACTGACAACATTCACTCACTGACAACATTCACTCACTGACAACATTCACTGACAACATTGACTCACTGACAACATTCACTCACTGACAACATTCACTGACAACATTCACTCACTGACAACATTCACTGACAACATTCACTCACTGACAACATTCACTGATAACATTCACTCACTGACAACATTCACTGACAACATTCACTCACTGACAACATTCACTCTCTGACAACATTCACTCACTGACAACACTCACTGACAACATTCACTCACTGACAACATTCACTCTCTGACAACATTCACTCACTGACAACACTCACTGACAACATTCACTCACTGACAACATTCACTGACAACATTCACTGACAACATTCACTCACTGACAACATTCACTGACAACATTCACTCACTGACAACATTCACTCTCTGACAACATTCACTCACTGACAACACTCACTGACAACATTCACTCACTGACAACATTCACTGACAACATTCACTGACAACATTCACTCTCTGACAACATTCACTGACAACATTCACTCACTGACAACATTCACTCACTGACAACATTCACTGACAACATTGACTCTCTGACAACATTCACTGACAACATTCACTAACTGACAACATTCACTCACAGACAACATTCACTGACAACATTCACTCACTGACAACATTCACTCACTGACAACATTCACTCACTGACAACATTCACTGACAACATTCACTGACAACATTCACTCACTGACAACATTCACTCACTGACAACATTCACTGACAACATTCACTGACAACATTCACTCACTGACAACATTCACTGACAACATTCACTCACTGACAACATTCACTGACAACACTCACTGACAACATTCACTCTCTGACAACATTCACTCACTGACAACATTCACTCACTGACAGCAATCACTGACAACATTCACTCACTGACAACATTCACTGACAACATTCACTCACTGACAACATTCACTGACAACATTCACTGACAACATTCACTGACAACATTCACTCTCTGACAACATTCACTGACAACATTCACTCACTGACAACATTCACTGACAACATTCACTAACTGATAACATTCACTGACAACATTCACTCACTGACAACATTCACTCACTGACAACATTCACTGACAACATTCACTCACTGACAACATTCACTGACAACATTCACTCACTGACAACATTCACTGACAACATTAACTGACAACATTCACTGACAACATTCACTCACTGACAACATTCACTCACTGACAACATTCACTGACAACATTCACTCACTGACAACATTCACTCTCTGACTACATTCACTCACTGACAACACTCACTGACAACATTCACTCACTGACAACATTCACTGACAACATTCACTCACTGACAACATTCACTCACTGACAACATTCACTGACAACATTGACTCTCTGACAACATTCACTCACTGGCAACATTCACTGACAACATTCACTAACTGACAACATTCACTCACAGACACCATTCACTGACAACATTCACTCACTGACAACATTCACTCACTGACAACATTCACTGACAACATTCACTGACAACATTCACTCACTGACAACATTCACTCTCTGACAACATTCACTCACTGACAACACTCACTGACAACATTCACTGACAACATTCACTGACAACATTCACTCTCTGACAACATTCACTCACTGACAGCATTCACTGACAACATTCACTCACTGACAACATTCACTGACAACATTCACTCACTGACAACATTCACTGACAACATTCACTGACAACATTCACTCACTGACAACATTCACTGACAACATTCACTCTCTGACAACATTCACTCACTGACAATATTCACTGACAACATTCACTCACTGACAGCATTCACTGACAACATTCACTCACTGACAACATTCACTGACAACATTCACTCACTGACAACATTCACTGACAACATTCACTAACTGATAACATTCACTGACAACATTCACTGACAACATTCACTCACTGACAACATTCACTCACTGACAACATTCACTGACAACATTCACTCACTGACAACATTCACTGATAACATTCACTCACTGACAACATTCACTGACAACATTCACTGACAACATTCACTCACTGACAACATTCACTCACTGACAACATTCACTGACAACATTCACTCACTGACAACATTCACTCTCTGACAACATTCACTCACTGACAACACTCACTGACAACATTCACTCACTGACAACATTCACTGACAACATTCACTCACTGACAACATTCACTGACAACATTCACTCACTGACAACATTCACTCACTGACAACATTCACTGACAACATTGACTCTCTGACAACATTCACTGACAACATTCACTCACTGACAACATTCACTCACTGACAACATTCACTGACAACATTCACTAACTGACAACATTCACTCACAGACAACATTCACTGACAACATTCACTCACTGACAACATTCACTCACTGACAACATTCACTGACAACATTCACTGACAACATTCACTCTCTGACAACATTCACTGACAACATTCACTCACTGACAACATTCACTCACTGACAGCATTCACTGACAACATTCACTCACTGACAACATTCACTGACAACATTCACTGACAACATTCACTCACTGACAACATTCACTGACAACAGTCACTCACTGACAATATTCACTGACAACATTCACTCACTGACAACATTCACTCACTGACAGCATTCACTGACAACATTCACTCACTGACAACATTCACTGACAACATTCACTCACTGACAACATTCACTGACAACATTCACTAACTGACAACATTCACTGACAACATTCACTCTCTGACAACATTCACTGACAACATTTACTGATAACATTCACTCTCTGACAACATTCACTGACAACATTCACTCTCTGACAACATTCACTGACAACATTCACTGACAACATTCACTCACTGACAACATTCACTCACTGACAACATTCACTGACAACATTGACTCTCTGACAACATTCACTGACAACATTCACTAACTGACAACATTCACTCACAGACAACATTCACTGACAACATTCACTCACTGACAACATTCACTCACTGACAACATTCACTGACAACATTCACTCACTGACAACATTCACTGACAACATTCACTAACTGATAACATTCACTGACAACATTCACTGACAACATTCACTCACTGACAACATTCACTGATAACATTCACTCACTGACAACATTCACTGACAACATTCACTGACAACTTTCACTCACTGACAACATTCACTCACTGACAACATTCACTGACAACATTCACTCACTGACAACATTCACTCTCTGACAACATTCACTCACTGACAACACTCACTGACAACATTCACTCACTGACAACATTCACTGACAACATTCACTGACAACATTCACTCACTGACAACATTCACTGACAACATTCACTCACTGACAACATTCACTCACTGACAACATTCACTGACAACATTGACTCTCTGACAACATTCACTGACAACATTCACTCACTGACAACATTCACTCACTGACAACATTCACTGACAACATTCACTAACTGACAACATTCACTCACAGACAACATTCACTGACAACATTCACTCACTGACAACATTCACTCACTGACAACATTCACTCACTGACAACATTCACTGACAACACTCACTGACAACATTCACTGACAACATTCACTCTCTGACAACATTCACTGACAACATTCACTCACTGACAACATTCACTCACTGACAGCATTCACTCACTGACAACATTCACTGACAACATTCACTCACTGACAACATTCACTGACAACATTCACTCACTGACAACATTCACTGACAACATTCACTCACTGACAACATTCACTGACAACATTCACTCACTGACAACATTCACTGACAACATTCACTGACAACATTCACTCACTGACAACATTCACTGATAACATTCACTCACTGACAACATTCACTGACAACATTCACTCACTGACAGCATTCACTCACTGACAACATTCACTGACAACATTCACTCACTGACAACATTCACTGACAACATTCACTCACTGACAACATTCACTCACTGACAACATTCACTGATAACATTCACTCTCTGACAACATTCACTGACAACATTCACTGACAACATTCACTCACTGACAACATTCACTCACTGACAACATTCACTGACAACATTGACTCTCTGACAACATTCACTGACAACATTCACTAACTGACAACATTCACTCACAGACAACATTCACTGACAACATTCACTCACTGACAACATTCACTCACTGACAACATTCACTGACAACATTCACTCACTGACAACATTCACTGACAACATTCACTAACTGATAACATTCACTGACAACATTCACTGACAACATTCACTCACTGACAACATTCACTCACTGACAACATTCACTGATAACATTCACTCACTGACAACATTCACTGACAACATTCACTGACAACATTCACTCACTGACAACATTCACTCACTGACAATATTCACTGACAACATTCACTCACTGACAACATTCACTCTCTGACAACATTCACTCACTGACAACATTCACTCACTGACAACATTCACTGACAACATTCACTGACAACATTCACTCACTGACAACATTCACTGACAACATTCACTGACAACATTCACTCACTGACAACATTCACTCACTGACAACATTCACTGACAACATTGACTCTCTGACAACATTCACTGACAACATTCACTAACTGACAACATTCACTCACAGACAACATTCACTGACAACGTTCACTCACTGACAACATTCACTCACTGACAACATTCACTGACAACATTCACTCACTGACAACATTCACTGACAACATTCACTAACTGATAACATTCACTGACAACATTCACTGACAACATTCACTCACTGACAACATTCACTCACTGACAACATTCACTGATAACATTCACTCACTGACAACATTCACTGACAACATTCACTGACAACATTCACTCACTGACAACATTCACTCACTGACAACATTCACTGACAACATTCACTCACTGACAACATTCACTCTCTGACAACATTCACTCACTGACAACACTCACTGACAACATTCACTCACTGACAACATTCACTGATAACATTCACTCACTGACAACATTCACTGACAACATTCACTGACAACATTCACTCACTGACAACATTCACTCACTGACAACATTCACTGACAACATTCACTCACTGACAACATTCACTCTCTGACAACATTCACTCACTGACAACACTCACTGACAACATTCACTCACTGACAACATTCACTGACAACATTCACTGACAACATTCACTCACTGACAACATTCACTGACAACATTCACTCACTGACAACATTCACTGACAACATTCACTCACTGACAACATTCACTGACAACATTCACTCACTGACAACATTCACTGACAACATTCACTCACTGACAACATTCACTGACAACATTCACTCACTGACAACATTCACTCACTGACAACATTCACTGACAACATTCACTCACTGACAACATTCACTGATAACATTCACTCACTGACAACATTCACTGACAACATTCACTCACTGACAACATTCACTCACTGACAGCATTCACTCACTGACAACATTCACTGACAACATTCACTCTCTGACAACATTCACTGACAACATTCACTCACTGACAACATTCACTCACTGACAGCATTCACTCACTGACAACATTCACTGACAACATTCACTCACTGACAACATTCACTGACAACATTCACTCACTGACAACATTCACTGACAACATTCACTCACTGACAACATTCACTGACAACATTCACTGACAACATTCACTCACTGACAACATTCACTCACTGACAACATTCACTGACAACATTGACTCTCTGACAACATTCACTGACAACATTCACTAACTGACAACATTCACTCACAGACAACATTCACTGACAACGTTCACTCACTGACAACATTCACTCACTGACAACATTCACTGACAACATTCACTCACTGACAACATTCACTGATAACATTCACTCACTGACAACATTCACTGACAACATTCACTCACTGACAACATTCACTCACTGACAGCATTCACTCACTGACAACATTCACTGACAACATTCACTCTCTGACAACATTCACTGACAACATTCACTCACTGACAACATTCACTCACTGACAGCATTCACTCACTGACAACATTCACTGACAACATTCACTCACTGACAACATTCACTGACAACATTCACTCACTGACAACATTCACTGACAACATTCACTCACTGACAACATTCACTGACAACATTCACTGACAACATTCACTCACTGACAACATTCACTCACTGACAACATTCACTGACAACATTGACTCTCTGACAACATTCACTGACAACATTCACTAACTGACAACATTCACTCACAGACAACATTCACTGACAACGTTCACTCACTGACAACATTCACTCACTGACAACATTCACTGACAACATTCACTCACTGACAACATTCACTGACAACATTCACTAACTGATAACATTCACTGACAACATTCACTGACAACATTCACTCACTGACAACATTCACTCACTGACAACATTCACTGATAACATTCACTCACTGACAACATTCACTGACAACATTCACTGACAACATTCACTCACTGACAACATTCACTCACTGACAACATTCACTGACAACATTCACTCACTGACAACATTCACTCTCTGACAACATTCACTCACTGACAACACTCACTGACAACATTCACTCACTGACAACATTCACTGATAACATTCACTCACTGACAACATTCACTGACAACATTCACTGACAACATTCACTCACTGACAACATTCACTCACTGACAACATTCACTGACAACATTCACTCACTGACAACATTCACTCTCTGACAACATTCACTCACTGACAACACTCACTGACAACATTCACTCACTGACAACATTCACTGACAACATTCACTGACAACATTCACTCACTGACAACATTCACTGACAACATTCACTCACTGACAACATTCACTGACAACATTCACTCACTGACAACATTCACTGACAACATTCACTCACTGACAACATTCACTGACAACATTCACTCACTGACAACATTCACTCACTGACAACATTCACTGACAACATTCACTCACTGACAACATTCACTGATAACATTCACTCACTGACAACATTCACTGACAACATTCACTCACTGACAACATTCACTCACTGACAGCATTCACTCACTGACAACATTCACTGACAACATTCACTCTCTGACAACATTCACTGACAACATTCACTCACTGACAACATTCACTCACTGACAGCATTCACTCACTGACAACATTCACTGACAACATTCACTCACTGACAACATTCACTGACAACATTCACTCACTGACAACATTCACTGACAACATTCACTCACTGACAACATTCACTGACAACATTCACTCACTGACAACATTCACTCTCTGACAACATTCACTCACTGACAACATTCACTGACAACATTCACTCACTGACAACATTCACTCTCTGACAACATTCACTCACTGACAACATTCACTCACTGACAACATTCACTGACAACATTCACTGACAACATTCACTCACTGACAACATTCACTGACAACATTCACTCACTGACAACATTCACTCACTGACAACATTCACTGACAACATTCACAAACTGACAACATTCACTCACAGACAACATTCAATGACAACATTCACTCACTGACAACATTCACTCACTGACAACATTCACTCACTGACAACACTCACTGACAACATTCACTGACAACATTCACTGACAACATTCACTCTCTGACAACATTCACTGACAACATTCACTCACTGACAACATTCACTGACAACATTCACTCACTGACAATATTCACTGACAACATTCACTCACTGACAACATTCACTCACTGACAGCATTCACTGACAACATTCACTCACTGACAACATTCACTGACAACATTCACTCACTGACAACATTCACTGACAACATTCACTAACTGACAACATTCACTGACAACATTCACTCTCTGACAACATTCACTGACAACATTTACTGATAACATTCACTCTCTGACAACATTCACTGACATCATTCACTCTCTGACAACATTCACTGACAACATTCACTGACAACATTCACTCACTGACAACATTCACTGACAACATTCACTCACTGACAACATTCACTCAATGACAACATTCACTGACAACATTCACTGACAACACTCACTGACAACATTGACTCACTTACAACACTCACTGACAACATTCACTCACTGACAACATTCACTCACTGACAACATTCACTGACAACATTCACTCACTGACAACATTCACTAACTGACAACATTCACTCACAGACAACATTCACTGACAACATTCACTCACTGACAACATTCACTGACAACATTCACTCACTGACAACATTCACTCACTGACAATATTCACTGACAACACTCACTGACAACATTCACTGACAACATTCACTGACAACATTCACTCTCTGACAACATTCACTCACTGACAACATTCACTCACTGACAGCATTCACTGACAACATTCACTCACTGACAACATTCACTGACAACATTCACTCACTGACAACATTCACTCACTGACAACATTCACTGACAACATTCACTGACAACATTCACTCACTGACATTCACTGACAACATTCACTCACTGACAACATTCACTGACAACACTCACTGACAACATTCACTGACAACATTCACTGACAACATTTACTCTCTGACAACATTCACTGACAACATTCACTCACTGACAACATTCACTCACTGACAGCATTCACTCACTGACAACATTCACTGACAACATTCACTCACTGACAACATTCACTGACAACATTCACTCACTGACAACATTCACTGACAACATTCACTCACTGACAACATTCACTGACAACACTCACTGACAACATTGACTCACAACACTCACTGACAACATTCACTCACTGACAACATTCACTGACAACATTCACTGACAACATTCACTCACTGACAACATTCACTGACAACATTCACTCACTGACAACATTCACTGACAACATTCACTGACTGACAACATTCACTCTCTGACAACATTCACTGACAACATTCACTGACAACATTCACTGACAAAATTCACTCACTGACAACATTCACTGACAACATTCACTCACTGACAACATTCACTCACTGACAACATTCACTCACTGACAACATTCACTGACAACACTCACTGACAACATTCACTGACAACATTCACTGACAACATTCACTCACTGACAACATTCACTCACTGACAGCATTCACTGACAACATTCACTCACTGACAACATTCACTGACAACATTCACTCACTGACAACATTCACTCACTGACAACATTCACTGACAACATTCACTCACTGACATTCACTGACAACATTCACTCACTGACAACATTCACTGACAACATTCACTCACTGACAACATTCACTCACTGACAACATTCACTGACAACATTGACTCTCTGACAACATTCACTGACAACATTCACTCACTGACAACATTCACTGACAACATTCACTCACTGACAACATTCACTGATAACATTCACTCACTGACAACATTCACTGACAACATTCACTCACTGACAACATTCACTCACTGACAACATTCACTGACAACATTCACTCACTGACAACATTCACTCACTGACAACATTCACTGACAACACTCACTGACAACATTCACTGACAACATTCACTGACAACATTCACTCTCTGACAACATTCACTCACTGACAACATTCACTCACTGACAACATTCACTGACAACATTCACTCACTGACAACATTCACTCACTGACAACATTCACTGACAACATTCACTCACTGACATTCACTGACAACATTCACCGACTGACAACATTCACTGACAACATTCACTCACTGACAACATTCACTCACTGACAACATTCACTGACAACATTGACTCTCTGACAACATTCACTGACAACATTCACTCACTGACAACATTCACTGACAACATTCACTCACTGACAACATTCACTGATAACATTCACTCACTGACAACATTCACTGACAACATTCACTGACAACATTCACTGACAACATTCACTCACTGACAACATTCACTCTCTGACAACATTCACTCACTGACAACACTCACTGACAACATTCACTCACTGACAACATTCACTCTCTGACAACATTCACTGACAACATTCACTGACAACATTCACTCACTGACAACATTCACTGACAACATTCACTCACTGACAACATTCACTCACTGACAACATTCACTGACAACACTCACTGACAACATTCACTGACAACATTCACTGACAACATTCACTCTCTGACAACATTCACTCACTGACAACATTCACTCACTGACAGCATTCACTGACAACATTCACTCACTGACAACATTCACTGACAACATTCACTCACTGACAACATTCACTCACTGACAACATTCACTGACAACATTCACTCACTGACATTCACTGACAACATTCACTCACTGACAACATTCACTCACTGACAACATTCACTGACAACATTGACTCACTGACAACATTCACTCACTGACAACATTCACTGACAACATTCACTCACTGACAACATTCACTGACAACATTCACTCACTGACAACATTCACTGATAACATTCACTCATTGACAACATTCACTGACAACATTCACTCACTGACAACATTCACTCTCTGACAACATTCACTCACTGACAACACTCACTGACAACATTCACTCACTGACAACATTCACTCTCTGACAACATTCACTCACTGACAACACTCACTGACAACATTCACTCACTGACAACATTCACTGACAACATTCACTGACAACATTCACTCACTGACAACATTCACTGACAACATTCACTCACTGACAACATTCACTCTCTGACAACATTCACTCACTGACAACACTCACTGACAACATTCACTCACTGACAACATTCACTGACAACATTCACTGACAACATTCACTCTCTGACAACATTCACTGACAACATTCACTCACTGACAACATTCACTCACTGACAACATTCACTGACAACATTGACTCTCTGACAACATTCACTGACAACATTCACTAACTGACAACATTCACTCACAGACAACATTCACTGACAACATTCACTCACTGACAACATTCACTCACTGACAACATTCACTCACTGACAACATTCACTGACAACATTCACTGACAACATTCACTGACAACATTCACTCACTGACAACATTCACTCACTGACAACATTCACTGACAACATTCACTGACAACATTCACTCACTGACAACATTCACTGACAACATTCACTCACTGACAACATTCACTGACAACACTCACTGACAACATTCACTCTCTGACAACATTCACTCACTGACAACATTCACTCACTGACAGCAATCACTGACAACATTCACTCACTGACAACATTCACTGACAACATTCACTCACTGACAACATTCACTGACAACATTCACTGACAACATTCACTGACAACATTCACTCTCTGACAACATTCACTGACAACATTCACTCACTGACAACATTCACTGACAACATTCACTAACTGATAACATTCACTGACAACATTCACTCACTGACAACATTCACTCACTGACAACATTCACTGACAACATTCACTCACTGACAACATTCACTGACAACATTCACTCACTGACAACATTCACTGACAACATTAACTGACAACATTCACTGACAACATTCACTCACTGACAACATTCACTCACTGACAACATTCACTGACAACATTCACTCACTGACAACATTCACTCTCTGACTACATTCACTCACTGACAACACTCACTGACAACATTCACTCACTGACAACATTCACTGACAACATTCACTCACTGACAACATTCACTCACTGACAACATTCACTGACAACATTGACTCTCTGACAACATTCACTCACTGGCAACATTCACTGACAACATTCACTAACTGACAACATTCACTCACAGACACCATTCACTGACAACATTCACTCACTGACAACATTCACTCACTGACAACATTCACTGACAACATTCACTGACAACATTCACTCACTGACAACATTCACTCTCTGACAACATTCACTCACTGACAACACTCACTGACAACATTCACTGACAACATTCACTGACAACATTCACTCTCTGACTACATTCACTCACTGACAGCATTCACTGACAACATTCACTCACTGACAACATTCACTGACAACATTCACTCACTGACAACATTCACTGACAACATTCACTGACAACATTCACTCACTGACAACATTCACTGACAACATTCACTCACTGACAATATTCACTGACAACATTCACTCACTGACAGCATTCACTGACAACATTCACTCACTGACAACATTCACTGACAACATTCACTCACTGACAACATTCACTGACAACATTCACTAACTGATAACATTCACTGACAACATTCACTGACAACATTCACTCACTGACAACATTCACTCACTGACAACATTCACTGACAACATTCACTCACTGACAACATTCACTGATAACATTCACTCACTGACAACATTCACTGACAACATTCACTGACAACATTCACTCACTGACAACATTCACTCACTGACAACATTCACTGACAACATTCACTCACTGACAACATTCACTCTCTGACAACATTCACTCACTGACAACACTCACTGACAACATTCACTCACTGACAACATTCACTGACAACATTCACTCACTGACAACATTCACTGACAACATTCACTCACTGACAACATTCACTCACTGACAACATTCACTGACAACATTGACTCTCTGACAACATTCACTGACAACATTCACTCACTGACAACATTCACTCACTGACAACATTCACTGACAACATTCACTAACTGACAACATTCACTCACAGACAACATTCACTGACAACATTCACTCACTGACAACATTCACTCACTGACAACATTCACTCACTGACAACATTCACTGACAACATTCACTGACAACATTCACTCTCTGACAACATTCACTGACAACATTCACTCACTGACAACATTCACTCACTGACAGCATTCACTGACAACATTCACTCACTGACAACATTCACTGACAACATTCACTGACAACATTCACTCACTGACAACATTCACTGACAACAGTCACTCACTGACAATATTCACTGACAACATTCACTCACTGACAACATTCACTCACTGACAGCATTCACTGACAACATTCACTCACTGACAACATTCACTGACAACATTCACTCACTGACAACATTCACTGACAACATTCACTAACTGACAACATTCACTGACAACATTCACTCTCTGACAACATTCACTGACAACATTTACTGATAACATTCACTCTCTGACAACATTCACTGACAACATTCACTCTCTGACAACATTCACTGACAACATTCACTGACAACATTCACTCACTGACAACATTCACTCACTGACAACATTCACTGACAACATTGACTCTCTGACAACATTCACTGACAACATTCACTAACTGACAACATTCACTCACAGACAACATTCACTGACAACATTCACTCACTGACAACATTCACTCACTGACAACATTCACTGACAACATTCACTCACTGACAACATTCACTGACAACATTCACTAACTGATAACATTCACTGACAACATTCACTGACAACATTCACTCACTGACAACATTCACTGATAACATTCACTCACTGACAACATTCACTGACAACATTCACTGACAACTTTCACTCACTGACAACATTCACTCACTGACAACATTCACTGACAACATTCACTCACTGACAACATTCACTCTCTGACAACATTCACTCACTGACAACACTCACTGACAACATTCACTCACTGACAACATTCACTGACAACATTCACTGACAACATTCACTCACTGACAACATTCACTGACAACATTCACTCACTGACAACATTCACTCACTGACAACATTCACTGACAACATTGACTCTCTGACAACATTCACTGACAACATTCACTCACTGACAACATTCACTCACTGACAACATTCACTGACAACATTCACTAACTGACAACATTCACTCACAGACAACATTCACTGACAACATTCACTCACTGACAACATTCACTCACTGACAACATTCACTCACTGACAACATTCACTGACAACACTCACTGACAACATTCACTGACAACATTCACTGACAACATTCACTCTCTGACAACATTCACTGACAACATTCACTCACTGACAACATTCACTCACTGACAGCATTCACTCACTGACAACATTCACTGACAACATTCACTCACTGACAACATTCACTGACAACATTCACTCACTGACAACATTCACTGACAACATTCACTCACTGACAACATTCACTGACAACATTCACTCACTGACAACATTCACTGACAACATTCACTCACTGACAACATTCACTCACTGACAACATTCACTGACAACATTCACTCACTGACAACATTCACTGATAACATTCACTCACTGACAACATTCACTGACAACATTCACTCACTGACAACATTCACTCACTGACAGCATTCACTCACTGACAACATTCACTGACAACATTCACTCACTGACAACATTCACTGACAACATTCACTCACTGACAACATTCACTCACTGACAACATTCACTGATAACATTCACTCTCTGACAACATTCACTGACAACATTCACTGACAACATTCACTCACTGACAACATTCACTCACTGACAACATTCACTGACAACATTGACTCTCTGACAACATTCACTGACAACATTCACTAACTGACAACATTCACTCACAGACAACATTCACTGACAACATTCACTCACTGACAACATTCACTCACTGACAACATTCACTGACAACATTCACTCACTGACAACATTCACTGACAACATTCACTAACTGATAACATTCACTGACAACATTCACTGACAACATTCACTCACTGACAACATTCACTCACTGACAACATTCACTGATAACATTCACTCACTGACAACATTCACTGACAACATTCACTGACAACATTCACTCACTGACAACATTCACTCACTGACAATATTCACTGACAACATTCACTCACTGACAACATTCACTCTCTGACAACATTCACTCACTGACAACACTCACTGACAACATTCACTCACTGACAACATTCACTGACAACATTCACTGACAACATTCACTCACTGACAACATTCACTGACAACATTCACTGACAACATTCACTCACTGACAACATTCACTCACTGACAACATTCACTGACAACATTGACTCTCTGACAACATTCACTGACAACATTCACTAACTGACAACATTCACTCACAGACAACATTCACTGACAACGTTCACTCACTGACAACATTCACTCACTGACAACATTCACTGACAACATTCACTCACTGACAACATTCACTGACAACATTCACTAACTGATAACATTCACTGACAACATTCACTGACAACATTCACTCACTGACAACATTCACTCACTGACAACATTCACTGATAACATTCACTCACTGACAACATTCACTGACAACATTCACTGACAACATTCACTCACTGACAACATTCACTCACTGACAACATTCACTGACAACATTCACTCACTGACAACATTCACTCTCTGACAACATTCACTCACTGACAACACTCACTGACAACATTCACTCACTGACAACATTCACTGATAACATTCACTCACTGACAACATTCACTGACAACATTCACTGACAACATTCACTCACTGACAACATTCACTCACTGACAACATTCACTGACAACATTCACTCACTGACAACATTCACTCTCTGACAACATTCACTCACTGACAACACTCACTGACAACATTCACTCACTGACAACATTCACTGACAACATTCACTGACAACATTCACTCACTGACAACATTCACTGACAACATTCACTCACTGACAACATTCACTGACAACATTCACTCACTGACAACATTCACTGACAACATTCACTCACTGACAACATTCACTGACAACATTCACTCACTGACAACATTCACTGACAACATTCACTCACTGACAACATTCACTCACTGACAACATTCACTGACAACATTCACTCACTGACAACATTCACTGATAACATTCACTCACTGACAACATTCACTGACAACATTCACTCACTGACAACATTCACTCACTGACAGCATTCACTCACTGACAACATTCACTGACAACATTCACTCACTGACAACATTCACTGACAACATTCACTCACTGACAACATTCACTCACTGACAACATTCACTGATAACATTCACTCTCTGACAACATTCACTGACAACATTCACTGACAACATTCACTCACTGACAACATTCACTCACTGACAACATTCACTGACAACATTGACTCTCTGACAACATTCACTGACAACATTCACTAACTGACAACATTCACTCACAGACAACATTCACTGACAACATTCACTCACTGACAACATTCACTCACTGACAACATTCACTGACAACATTCACTCACTGACAACATTCACTGACAACATTCACTAACTGATAACATTCACTGACAACATTCACTGACAACATTCACTCACTGACAACATTCACTCACTGACAACATTCACTGATAACATTCACTCACTGACAACATTCACTGACAACATTCACTGACAACATTCACTCACTGACAACATTCACTCACTGACAACATTCACTGACAACATTCACTCACTGACAACATTCACTCTCTGACAACATTCACTCACTGACAACACTCACTGACAACATTCACTCACTGACAACATTCACTGACAACATTCACTGACAACATTCACTCACTGACAACATTCACTGACAACATTCACTCACTGACAACATTCACTCACTGACAACATTCACTGACAACATTGACTCTCTGACAACATTCACTGACAACATTCACTCACTGACAACATTCACTCACTGACAACATTCACTGACAGCATTCACTAACTGACAACATTCACTCACAGACAACATTCACTGACAACATTCACTCACTGACAACATTCACTCACTGACAACATTCACTGACAACACTCACTGACAACATTCACTGACAACATTCACTGACAACATTCACTCTCTGACAACATTCACTGACAACATTCACTCACTGACAACATTCACTCACTGACAGCATTCACTCACTGACAACATTCACTGACAACATTCACTCACTGACAACATTCACTGACAACATTCACTCACTGACAACATTCACTGACAACATTCACTCACTGACAACATTCACTGACAACATTCACTCACTGACAACATTCACTCACTGACAACATTCACTGACAACATTCACTCACTGACAACATTCACTGATAACATTCACTCACTGACAACATTCACTGACAACATTCACTCACTGACAACATTCACTCACTGACAGCATTCACTCACTGACAACATTCACTGACAACATTCACTCACTGACAACATTCACTGACAACATTCACTCACTGACAACATTCACTCACTGACAACATTCACTGACAACATTCACTCACTGACAACATTCACTCTCTGACAACATTCACTCACTGACAACATTCACTGACAACATTCACTCACTGACAACATTCACTCTCTGACAACATTCACTCACTGACAACATTCACTCACTGACAACATTCACTGAGAACATTCACTCACTGACAACATTCACTCTCTGACAACATTCACTCACTGACAACATTCACTCACTGACAACATTCACTGACAACATTCACTGACAACATTCACTCACTGACAACATTCACTGACAACATTCACTCACTGACAACATTCACTCACTGACAACATTCACTGACAACATTGACTCTCTGACAACATTCACTGACAACATTCACTCACTGACAACATTCACTCACTGACAACATTCACTGACAACATTCACTCACTGACAACATTCACTCTCTGACAACATTCACTCACTGACAACACTCACTGACAACATTCACTCACTGACAACATTCACTGATAACATTCACTCACTGACAACATTCACTGACAACATTCACTGACAACATTCACTCACTGACAACATTCACTCACTGACAACATTCACTGACAACATTCACTCACTGACAACATTCACTCTCTGACAACATTCACTCACTGACAACACTCACTGACAACATTCACTCACTGACAACATTCACTGACAACATTCACTGACAACATTCACTCACTGACAACATTCACTGACAACATTCACTCACTGACAACATTCACTGACAACATTCACTCACTGACAACATTCACTGACAACATTCACTCACTGACAACATTCACTGACAACATTCACTCACTGACAACATTCACTCACTGACAACATTCACTGACAACATTCACTCACTGACAACATTCACTGATAACATTCACTCACTGACAACATTCACTGACAACATTCACTCACTGACAACATTCACTCACTGACAGCATTCACTCACTGACAACATTCACTGACAACATTCACTCTCTGACAACATTCACTGACAACATTCACTCACTGACAACATTCACTCACTGACAGCATTCACTCACTGACAACATTCACTGACAACATTCACTCACTGACAACATTCACTGACAACATTCACTCACTGACAACATTCACTGACAACATTCACTCACTGACAACATTCACTGACAACATTCACTCACTGACAACATTCACTCTCTGACAACATTCACTCACTGACAACATTCACTGACAACATTCACTCACTGACAACATTCACTCTCTGACAACATTCACTCACTGACAACATTCACTCACTGACAACATTCACTGACAACATTCACTGACAACATTCACTCACTGACAACATTCACTGACAACATTCACTCACTGACAACATTCACTCACTGACAACATTCACTGACAACATTCACAAACTGACAACATTCACTCACAGACAACATTCAATGACAACATTCACTCACTGACAACATTCACTCACTGACAACATTCACTCACTGACAACACTCACTGACAACATTCACTGACAACATTCACTGACAACATTCACTCTCTGACAACATTCACTGACAACATTCACTCACTGACAACATTCACTGACAACATTCACTCACTGACAATATTCACTGACAACATTCACTCACTGACAACATTCACTCACTGACAGCATTCACTGACAACATTCACTCACTGACAACATTCACTGACAACATTCACTCACTGACAACATTCACTGACAACATTTACTGATAACATTCACTCTCTGACAACATTCACTGACATCATTCACTCTCTGACAACATTCACTGACAACATTCACTGACAACATTCACTCACTGACAACATTCACTGACAACATTCACTCACTGACAACATTCACTCAATGACAACATTCACTGACAACATTCACTGACAACACTCACTGACAACATTGACTCACTTACAACACTCACTGACAACATTCACTCACTGACAACATTCACTCACTGACAACATTCACTGACAACATTCACTCACTGACAACATTCACTAACTGACAACATTCACTCACAGACAACATTCACTGACAACATTCACTCACTGACAACATTCACTGACAACATTCACTCACTGACAACATTCACTCACTGACAATATTCACTGACAACACTCACTGACAACATTCACTGACAACATTCACTGACAACATTCACTCTCTGACAACATTCACTCACTGACAACATTCACTCACTGACAGCATTCACTGACAACATTCACTCACTGACAACATTCACTGACAACATTCACTCACTGACAACATTCACTCACTGACAACATTCACTGACAACATTCACTGACAACATTCACTCACTGACATTCACTGACAACATTCACTCACTGACAACATTCACTGACAACACTCACTGACAACATTCACTGACAACATTCACTGACAACATTTACTCTCTGACAACATTCACTGACAACATTCACTCACTGACAACATTCACTCACTGACAGCATTCACTCACTGACAACATTCACTGACAACATTCACTCACTGACAACATTCACTGACAACATTCACTCACTGACAACATTCACTGACAACATTCACTCACTGACAACATTCACTGACAACACTCACTGACAACATTGACTCACAACACTCACTGACAACATTCACTCACTGACAACATTCACTGACAACATTCACTGACAACATTCACTCACTGACAACATTCACTGACAACATTCACTCACTGACAACATTCACTGACAACATTCACTGACTGACAACATTCACTCTCTGACAACATTCACTGACAACATTCACTGACAACATTCACTGACAAAATTCACTCACTGACAACATTCACTGACAACATTCACTCACTGACAACATTCACTCACTGACAACATTCACTCACTGACAACATTCACTGACAACACTCACTGACAACATTCACTGACAACATTCACTGACAACATTCACTCACTGACAACATTCACTCACTGACAGCATTCACTGACAACATTCACTCACTGACAACATTCACTGACAACATTCACTCACTGACAACATTCACTCACTGACAACATTCACTGACAACATTCACTCACTGACATTCACTGACAACATTCACTCACTGACAACATTCACTGACAACATTCACTCACTGACAACATTCACTCACTGACAACATTCACTGACAACATTGACTCTCTGACAACATTCACTGACAACATTCACTCACTGACAACATTCACTGACAACATTCACTCACTGACAACATTCACTGATAACATTCACTCACTGACAACATTCACTGACAACATTCACTCACTGACAACATTCACTCACTGACAACATTCACTGACAACATTCACTCACTGACAACATTCACTCACTGACAACATTCACTGACAACACTCACTGACAACATTCACTGACAACATTCACTGACAACATTCACTCTCTGACAACATTCACTCACTGACAACATTCACTCACTGACAACATTCACTGACAACATTCACTCACTGACAACATTCACTCACTGACAACATTCACTGACAACATTCACTCACTGACATTCACTGACAACATTCACCGACTGACAACATTCACTGACAACATTCACTCACTGACAACATTCACTCACTGACAACATTCACTGACAACATTGACTCTCTGACAACATTCACTGACAACATTCACTCACTGACAACATTCACTGACAACATTCACTCACTGACAACATTCACTGATAACATTCACTCACTGACAACATTCACTGACAACATTCACTGACAACATTCACTGACAACATTCACTCACTGACAACATTCACTCTCTGACAACATTCACTCACTGACAACACTCACTGACAACATTCACTCACTGACAACATTCACTCTCTGACAACATTCACTGACAACATTCACTGACAACATTCACTCACTGACAACATTCACTGACAACATTCACTCACTGACAACATTCACTCACTGACAACATTCACTGACAACACTCACTGACAACATTCACTGACAACATTCACTGACAACATTCACTCTCTGACAACATTCACTCACTGACAACATTCACTCACTGACAGCATTCACTGACAACATTCACTCACTGACAACATTCACTGACAACATTCACTCACTGACAACATTCACTCACTGACAACATTCACTGACAACATTCACTCACTGACATTCACTGACAACATTCACTCACTGACAACATTCACTCACTGACAACATTCACTGACAACATTGACTCACTGACAACATTCACTCACTGACAACATTCACTGACAACATTCACTCACTGACAACATTCACTGACAACATTCACTCACTGACAACATTCACTGATAACATTCACTCATTGACAACATTCACTGACAACATTCACTCACTGACAACATTCACTCTCTGACAACATTCACTCACTGACAACACTCACTGACAACATTCACTCACTGACAACATTCACTCTCTGACAACATTCACTCACTGACAACACTCACTGACAACATTCACTCACTGACAACATTCACTGACAACATTCACTGACAACATTCACTCACTGACAACATTCACTGACAACATTCACTCACTGACAACATTCACTCTCTGACAACATTCACTCACTGACAACACTCACTGACAACATTCACTCACTGACAACATTCACTGACAACATTCACTGACAACATTCACTCTCTGACAACATTCACTGACAACATTCACTCACTGACAACATTCACTCACTGACAACATTCACTGACAACATTGACTCTCTGACAACATTCACTGACAACATTCACTAACTGACAACATTCACTCACAGACAACATTCACTGACAACATTCACTCACTGACAACATTCACTCACTGACAACATTCACTCACTGACAACATTCACTGACAACATTCACTGACAACATTCACTGACAACATTCACTCACTGACAACATTCACTCACTGACAACATTCACTGACAACATTCACTGACAACATTCACTCACTGACAACATTCACTGACAACATTCACTCACTGACAACATTCACTGACAACACTCACTGACAACATTCACTCTCTGACAACATTCACTCACTGACAACATTCACTCACTGACAGCAATCACTGACAACATTCACTCACTGACAACATTCACTGACAACATTCACTCACTGACAACATTCACTGACAACATTCACTGACAACATTCACTGACAACATTCACTCTCTGACAACATTCACTGACAACATTCACTCACTGACAACATTCACTGACAACATTCACTAACTGATAACATTCACTGACAACATTCACTCACTGACAACATTCACTCACTGACAACATTCACTGACAACATTCACTCACTGACAACATTCACTGACAACATTCACTCACTGACAACATTCACTGACAACATTAACTGACAACATTCACTGACAACATTCACTCACTGACAACATTCACTCACTGACAACATTCACTGACAACATTCACTCACTGACAACATTCACTCTCTGACTACATTCACTCACTGACAACACTCACTGACAACATTCACTCACTGACAACATTCACTGACAACATTCACTCACTGACAACATTCACTCACTGACAACATTCACTGACAACATTGACTCTCTGACAACATTCACTCACTGGCAACATTCACTGACAACATTCACTAACTGACAACATTCACTCACAGACACCATTCACTGACAACATTCACTCACTGACAACATTCACTCACTGACAACATTCACTGACAACATTCACTGACAACATTCACTCACTGACAACATTCACTCTCTGACAACATTCACTCACTGACAACACTCACTGACAACATTCACTGACAACATTCACTGACAACATTCACTCTCTGACTACATTCACTCACTGACAGCATTCACTGACAACATTCACTCACTGACAACATTCACTGACAACATTCACTCACTGACAACATTCACTGACAACATTCACTGACAACATTCACTCACTGACAACATTCACTGACAACATTCACTCACTGACAATATTCACTGACAACATTCACTCACTGACAGCATTCACTGACAACATTCACTCACTGACAACATTCACTGACAACATTCACTCACTGACAACATTCACTGACAACATTCACTAACTGATAACATTCACTGACAACATTCACTGACAACATTCACTCACTGACAACATTCACTCACTGACAACATTCACTGACAACATTCACTCACTGACAACATTCACTGATAACATTCACTCACTGACAACATTCACTGACAACATTCACTGACAACATTCACTCACTGACAACATTCACTCACTGACAACATTCACTGACAACATTCACTCACTGACAACATTCACTCTCTGACAACATTCACTCACTGACAACACTCACTGACAACATTCACTCACTGACAACATTCACTGACAACATTCACTCACTGACAACATTCACTGACAACATTCACTCACTGACAACATTCACTCACTGACAACATTCACTGACAACATTGACTCTCTGACAACATTCACTGACAACATTCACTCACTGACAACATTCACTCACTGACAACATTCACTGACAACATTCACTAACTGACAACATTCACTCACAGACAACATTCACTGACAACATTCACTCACTGACAACATTCACTCACTGACAACATTCACTCACTGACAACATTCACTGACAACATTCACTGACAACATTCACTCTCTGACAACATTCACTGACAACATTCACTCACTGACAACATTCACTCACTGACAGCATTCACTGACAACATTCACTCACTGACAACATTCACTGACAACATTCACTGACAACATTCACTCACTGACAACATTCACTGACAACAGTCACTCACTGACAATATTCACTGACAACATTCACTCACTGACAACATTCACTCACTGACAGCATTCACTGACAACATTCACTCACTGACAACATTCACTGACAACATTCACTCACTGACAACATTCACTGACAACATTCACTAACTGACAACATTCACTGACAACATTCACTCTCTGACAACATTCACTGACAACATTTACTGATAACATTCACTCTCTGACAACATTCACTGACAACATTCACTCTCTGACAACATTCACTGACAACATTCACTGACAACATTCACTCACTGACAACATTCACTCACTGACAACATTCACTGACAACATTGACTCTCTGACAACATTCACTGACAACATTCACTAACTGACAACATTCACTCACAGACAACATTCACTGACAACATTCACTCACTGACAACATTCACTCACTGACAACATTCACTGACAACATTCACTCACTGACAACATTCACTGACAACATTCACTAACTGATAACATTCACTGACAACATTCACTGACAACATTCACTCACTGACAACATTCACTGATAACATTCACTCACTGACAACATTCACTGACAACATTCACTGACAACTTTCACTCACTGACAACATTCACTCACTGACAACATTCACTGACAACATTCACTCACTGACAACATTCACTCTCTGACAACATTCACTCACTGACAACACTCACTGACAACATTCACTCACTGACAACATTCACTGACAACATTCACTGACAACATTCACTCACTGACAACATTCACTGACAACATTCACTCACTGACAACATTCACTCACTGACAACATTCACTGACAACATTGACTCTCTGACAACATTCACTGACAACATTCACTCACTGACAACATTCACTCACTGACAACATTCACTGACAACATTCACTAACTGACAACATTCACTCACAGACAACATTCACTGACAACATTCACTCACTGACAACATTCACTCACTGACAACATTCACTCACTGACAACATTCACTGACAACACTCACTGACAACATTCACTGACAACATTCACTGACAACATTCACTCTCTGACAACATTCACTGACAACATTCACTCACTGACAACATTCACTCACTGACAGCATTCACTCACTGACAACATTCACTGACAACATTCACTCACTGACAACATTCACTGACAACATTCACTCACTGACAACATTCACTGACAACATTCACTCACTGACAACATTCACTGACAACATTCACTCACTGACAACATTCACTGACAACATTCACTCACTGACAACATTCACTCACTGACAACATTCACTGACAACATTCACTCACTGACAACATTCACTGATAACATTCACTCACTGACAACATTCACTGACAACATTCACTCACTGACAACATTCACTCACTGACAGCATTCACTCACTGACAACATTCACTGACAACATTCACTCACTGACAACATTCACTGACAACATTCACTCACTGACAACATTCACTCACTGACAACATTCACTGATAACATTCACTCTCTGACAACATTCACTGACAACATTCACTGACAACATTCACTCACTGACAACATTCACTCACTGACAACATTCACTGACAACATTGACTCTCTGACAACATTCACTGACAACATTCACTAACTGACAACATTCACTCACAGACAACATTCACTGACAACATTCACTCACTGACAACATTCACTCACTGACAACATTCACTGACAACATTCACTCACTGACAACATTCACTGACAACATTCACTAACTGATAACATTCACTGACAACATTCACTGACAACATTCACTCACTGACAACATTCACTCACTGACAACATTCACTGATAACATTCACTCACTGACAACATTCACTGACAACATTCACTGACAACATTCACTCACTGACAACATTCACTCACTGACAATATTCACTGACAACATTCACTCACTGACAACATTCACTCTCTGACAACATTCACTCACTGACAACACTCACTGACAACATTCACTCACTGACAACATTCACTGACAACATTCACTGACAACATTCACTCACTGACAACATTCACTGACAACATTCACTGACAACATTCACTCACTGACAACATTCACTCACTGACAACATTCACTGACAACATTGACTCTCTGACAACATTCACTGACAACATTCACTAACTGACAACATTCACTCACAGACAACATTCACTGACAACGTTCACTCACTGACAACATTCACTCACTGACAACATTCACTGACAACATTCACTCACTGACAACATTCACTGACAACATTCACTAACTGATAACATTCACTGACAACATTCACTGACAACATTCACTCACTGACAACATTCACTCACTGACAACATTCACTGATAACATTCACTCACTGACAACATTCACTGACAACATTCACTGACAACATTCACTCACTGACAACATTCACTCACTGACAACATTCACTGACAACATTCACTCACTGACAACATTCACTCTCTGACAACATTCACTCACTGACAACACTCACTGACAACATTCACTCACTGACAACATTCACTGATAACATTCACTCACTGACAACATTCACTGACAACATTCACTGACAACATTCACTCACTGACAACATTCACTCACTGACAACATTCACTGACAACATTCACTCACTGACAACATTCACTCTCTGACAACATTCACTCACTGACAACACTCACTGACAACATTCACTCACTGACAACATTCACTGACAACATTCACTGACAACATTCACTCACTGACAACATTCACTGACAACATTCACTCACTGACAACATTCACTGACAACATTCACTCACTGACAACATTCACTGACAACATTCACTCACTGACAACATTCACTGACAACATTCACTCACTGACAACATTCACTGACAACATTCACTCACTGACAACATTCACTCACTGACAACATTCACTGACAACATTCACTCACTGACAACATTCACTGATAACATTCACTCACTGACAACATTCACTGACAACATTCACTCACTGACAACATTCACTCACTGACAGCATTCACTCACTGACAACATTCACTGACAACATTCACTCACTGACAACATTCACTGACAACATTCACTCACTGACAACATTCACTCACTGACAACATTCACTGATAACATTCACTCTCTGACAACATTCACTGACAACATTCACTGACAACATTCACTCACTGACAACATTCACTCACTGACAACATTCACTGACAACATTGACTCTCTGACAACATTCACTGACAACATTCACTAACTGACAACATTCACTCACAGACAACATTCACTGACAACATTCACTCACTGACAACATTCACTCACTGACAACATTCACTGACAACATTCACTCACTGACAACATTCACTGACAACATTCACTAACTGATAACATTCACTGACAACATTCACTGACAACATTCACTCACTGACAACATTCACTCACTGACAACATTCACTGATAACATTCACTCACTGACAACATTCACTGACAACATTCACTGACAACATTCACTCACTGACAACATTCACTCACTGACAACATTCACTGACAACATTCACTCACTGACAACATTCACTCTCTGACAACATTCACTCACTGACAACACTCACTGACAACATTCACTCACTGACAACATTCACTGACAACATTCACTGACAACATTCACTCACTGACAACATTCACTGACAACATTCACTCACTGACAACATTCACTCACTGACAACATTCACTGACAACATTGACTCTCTGACAACATTCACTGACAACATTCACTCACTGACAACATTCACTCACTGACAACATTCACTGACAGCATTCACTAACTGACAACATTCACTCACAGACAACATTCACTGACAACATTCACTCACTGACAACATTCACTCACTGACAACATTCACTGACAACACTCACTGACAACATTCACTGACAACATTCACTGACAACATTCACTCTCTGACAACATTCACTGACAACATTCACTCACTGACAACATTCACTCACTGACAGCATTCACTCACTGACAACATTCACTGACAACATTCACTCACTGACAACATTCACTGACAACATTCACTCACTGACAACATTCACTGACAACATTCACTCACTGACAACATTCACTGACAACATTCACTCACTGACAACATTCACTCACTGACAACATTCACTGACAACATTCACTCACTGACAACATTCACTGATAACATTCACTCACTGACAACATTCACTGACAACATTCACTCACTGACAACATTCACTCACTGACAGCATTCACTCACTGACAACATTCACTGACAACATTCACTCACTGACAACATTCACTGACAACATTCACTCACTGACAACATTCACTCACTGACAACATTCACTGACAACATTCACTCACTGACAACATTCACTCTCTGACAACATTCACTCACTGACAACATTCACTGACAACATTCACTCACTGACAACATTCACTCTCTGACAACATTCACTCACTGACAACATTCACTCACTGACAACATTCACTGAGAACATTCACTCACTGACAACATTCACTCTCTGACAACATTCACTCACTGACAACATTCACTCACTGACAACATTCACTGACAACATTCACTGACAACATTCACTCACTGACAACATTCACTGACAACATTCACTCACTGACAACATTCACTCACTGACAACATTCACTGACAACATTGACTCTCTGACAACATTCACTGACAACATTCACTCACTGACAACATTCACTCACTGACAACATTCACTGACAACATTCACTCACTGACAACATTCACTAACTGACAACATTCACTCACAGACAACATTCACTGACAACATTCACTCACTGACAACATTCACTCACTGACAACATTCACTGACAACACTCACTGACAACATTCACTGACAACATTCACTGACAACATTCACTCTCTGACAACATTCACTGACAACATTCACTGACAACATTCACTCACTGACAACATTCACTGACAACATTCACTCACTGACAATATTCACTGACAACATTCACTCACTGACAGCATTCACTGACAACATTCACTCACTGACAACATTCACTGACAACATTTACTGATAACATTCACTCTCTGACAACATTCACTGACAACATTCACTCTCTGACAACATTCACTGACAACATTCACTAACAACATTCACTCACTGACAACATTCACTCACTGACAACATTCACTGACAACATTGACTCTCTGACAACATTCACTGACAACATTCACTAACTGACAACATTCACTCACAGACAACATTCACTGACAACATTCACTCACTGACAACATTCACTCACTGACAACATTCACTGACAACATTCACTCACTGACAACATTCACTGACAACATTCACTAACTGATAACATTCACTGACAACATTCACTGACAACATTCACTCACTGACAACATTCACTCACTGACAACATTCACTGACAACATTCACTCACTGACAACATTCACTGATAACATTCACTCACTGACAACATTCACTGACAACATTCACTGACAACATTCACTCACTGACAACATTCACTCACTGACAACATTCACTGACAACATTCACTCACTGACAACATTCACTCTCTGACAACATTCACTCACTGACAACACTCACTGACAACATTCACTCACTGACAACATTCACTGACAACATTCACTGACAACATTCACTCACTGACAACATTCACTGACAACATTCACTCACTGACAACATTCACTCACTGACAACATTCACTGACAACATTGACTCTCTGACAACATTCACTGACAACATTCACTCACTGACAACATTCACTGACAACATTAACTCACTGACAACATTCACTGACAGCATTCACTCACTGACAACATTCACTGACAACATTCACTGACAACATTCACTCACTGACAACATTCACTCACTGACAACATTCACTGACAACATTCACTGACAACATTCACTCACTGACAACATTCACTGACAACATTCACTGACAACATTCACTAACTGATAACATTCACTGACAACATTCACTCACTGACAACATTCACTCACTGACAACATTCACTGACAACATTCACTCACTGACAACATTCACTGATAACATTCACTCACTGACAACATTCACTGACAACATTCACTGACAACATTCACTCACTGACAACATTCACTCACTGACAACATTCACTGACAACATTCACTCACTGACAACATTCACTCACTGACAACATTCACTCACTGACAACATTCACTGACAACATTCACTCACTGACAACATTCACTCACTGACAACATTCACTGACAACATTCACTCACTGACAACATTCACTCACTGACAACATTCACTGACAACATTCACTCACTGACATTCACTGACAACATTCACTCACTGACAACATTCACTGACAACATTCACTCACTGACAACATTCACTGACAACATTGACTCTCTGACAACATTCACTGACAACATTCACTAACTGACAACATTCACTCACAGACAACATTCACTGACAACATTCACTCACTGACAACATTCACTCACTGACAACATTCACTGACAACATTCACTGACAACATTCACTGACAACATTCACTCACTGACAACATTCACTCACTGACAATATTCACTGACAACATTCACTCACTGACAACATTCACTCTCTGACAACATTCACTCACTGACAACACTCACTGACAACATTCACTCACTGACAACATTCACTGACAACATTCACTGACAACATTCACTCACTGACAACATTCACTGACAACATTCACTGACAACATTCACTCACTGACAACATTCACTCACTGACAACATTCACTGACAACATTGACTCTCTGACAACATTCACTGACAACATTCACTAACTGACAACATTCACTCACAGACAACATTCACTGACAACGTTCACTCACTGACAACATTCACTCACTGACAACATTCACTGACAACATTCACTCACTGACAACATTCACTGACAACATTCACTAACTGATAACATTCACTGACAACATTCACTGACAACATTCACTCACTGACAACATTCACTCACTGACAACATTCACTGATAACATTCACTCACTGACAACATTCACTGACAACATTCACTGACAACATTCACTCACTGACAACATTCACTCACTGACAACATTCACTGACAACATTCACTCACTGACAACATTCACTCTCTGACAACATTCACTCACTGACAACACTCACTGACAACATTCACTCACTGACAACATTCACTGATAACATTCACTCACTGACAACATTCACTGACAACATTCACTGACAACATTCACTCACTGACAACATTCACTCACTGACAACATTCACTGACAACATTCACTCACTGACAACATTCACTCTCTGACAACATTCACTCACTGACAACACTCACTGACAACATTCACTCACTGACAACATTCACTGACAACATTCACTGACAACATTCACTCACTGACAACATTCACTGACAACATTCACTCACTGACAACATTCACTGACAACATTCACTCACTGACAACATTCACTGACAACATTCACTCACTGACAACATTCACTGACAACATTCACTCACTGACAACATTCACTCACTGACAACATTCACTGACAACATTCACTCACTGACAACATTCACTGATAACATTCACTCACTGACAACATTCACTGACAACATTCACTCACTGACAACATTCACTCACTGACAGCATTCTCTCACTGACAACATTCACTGACAACATTCACTCACTGACAACATTCACTGACAACATTCACTCACTGACAACATTCACTCACTGACAACATTCACTGATAACATTCACTCTCTGACAACATTCACTGACAACATTCACTGACAACATTCACTCACTGACAACATTCACTCACTGACAACATTCACTGACAACATTGACTCTCTGACAACATTCACTGACAACATTCACTAACTGACAACATTCACTCACAGACAACATTCACTGACAACATTCACTCACTGACAACATTCACTCACTGACAACATTCACTGACAACATTCACTCACTGACAACATTCACTGACAACATTCACTAACTGATAACATTCACTGACAACATTCACTGACAACATTCACTCACTGACAACATTCACTCACTGACAACATTCACTGATAACATTCACTCACTGACAACATTCACTGACAACATTCACTGACAACATTCACTCACTGACAACATTCACTCACTGACAACATTCACTGACAACATTCACTCACTGACAACATTCACTCTCTGACAACATTCACTCACTGACAACACTCACTGACAACATTCACTCACTGACAACATTCACTGACAACATTCACTGACAACATTCACTCACTGACAACATTCACTGACAACATTCACTCACTGACAACATTCACTCACTGACAACATTCACTGACAACATTGACTCTCTGACAACATTCACTGACAACATTCACTCACTGACAACATTCACTCACTGACAACATTCACTGACAGCATTCACTAACTGACAACATTCACTCACAGACAACATTCACTGACAACATTCACTCACTGACAACATTCACTCACTGACAACATTCACTCACTGACAACATTCACTGACAACACTCACTGACAACATTCACTGACAACATTCACTGACAACATTCACTCTCTGACAACATTCACTGACAACATTCACTCACTGACAACATTCACTCACTGACAGCATTCACTCACTGACAACATTCACTGACAACATTCACTCACTGACAACATTCACTGACAACATTCACTCACTGACAACATTCACTGACAACATTCACTCACTGACAACATTCACTGACAACATTCACTCACTGACAACATTCACTCACTGACAACATTCACTGACAACATTCACTCACTGACAACATTCACTGATAACATTCACTCACTGACAACATTCACTGACAACATTCACTCACTGACAACATTCACTCACTGACAGCATTCACTCACTGACAACATTCACTGACAACATTCACTCACTGACAACATTCACTGACAACATTCACTCACTGACAACATTCACTCACTGACAACATTCACTGACAACATTCACTCACTGACAACATTCACTCTCTGACAACATTCACTCACTGACAACATTCACTGACAACATTCACTCACTGACAACATTCACTCTCTGACAACATTCACTCACTGACAACATTCACTCACTGACAACATTCACTGAGAACATTCACTCACTGACAACATTCACTCTCTGACAACATTCACTCACTGACAACATTCACTCACTGACAACATTCACTGACAACATTCACTGACAACATTCACTCACTGACAACATTCACTGACAACATTCACTCACTGACAACATTCACTCACTGACAACATTCACTGACAACATTGACTCTCTGACAACATTCACTGACAACATTCACTCACTGACAACATTCACTCACTGACAACATTCACTGACAACATTCACTCACTGACAACATTCACTAACTGACAACATTCACTCACAGACAACATTCACTGACAACATTCACTCACTGACAACATTCACTCACTGACAACATTCACTGACAACACTCACTGACAACATTCACTGACAACATTCACTGACAACATTCACTCTCTGACAACATTCACTGACAACATTCACTGACAACATTCACTCACTGACAACATTCACTGACAACATTCACTCACTGACAATATTCACTGACAACATTCACTCACTGACAGCATTCACTGACAACATTCACTCACTGACAACATTCACTGACAACATTCACTGACAACATTCACTCACTGACAACATTCACAGACAACATTCACTCACTGACAATATTCACTGACAACATTCACTCACTGACAACATTCACTCACTGACAGCATTCACTGACAACATTCACTCACTGACAACATTCACTGACAACATTCACTCACTGACAACATTCACTGACAACATTCACTAACTGACAACATTCACTGACAACATTCACTCACTGACAACATTCACTGACAACATTTACTGATAACATTCACTCTCTGACAACATTCACTGACAACATTCACTCTCTGACAACATTCACTGACAACGTTCACTGACAACATTCACTCACTGACAACATTCACTCACTGACAACATTCACTCACTGACAACATTCACTTACAACATTCACTCACTGACAACATTCACTGACAACATTCACTCACTGACAACATTCACTGACAACATTCACTCACTGACAACATTGACTCACTTACAACACTCACTGACAACATTCACTCACTGACAACATTCACTCACTGACAACATTCACTGACAACATTCACTCACTGACAACATTCACTAACTGACAACATTCACTCACAGACAACATTCACTGACAACATTCACTCACTGACAACATTCACTCACTGACAACATTCACTCACTGACAACATTCACTGACAACATTCACTGACAACATTCACTCACTGACAACATTCACTCTCTGACAACATTCACTGACAACATTCACTGACAACATTCACTCACTGACAACATTCACTGACAACATTCACTCACTGACAACATTCACTCACTGACAACATTCACTGACAACACTCACTGACAACATTCACTGACAACATTCACTGACAACATTCACTCTCTGACAACATTCACTCACTGACAACATTCACTCACTGACAGCATTCACTGACAACATTCACTCACTGACAACATTCACTGACAACATTCACTCACTGACAACATTCACTCACTGACAACATTCACTGGCAACATTCACTGACAACATTCACTCACTGACAACATTCACTCTCTGACAACATTCACTGACAACATTCACTGACAACATTCACTCACTGACAACATTCACTGACAACATTCACTCACTGACAACATTCACTCACTGACAACATTCACTGACAACACTCACTGACAACATTCACTGACAACATTCACTGACAACATTCACTCTCTGACAACATTCACTCACTAACAACATTCACTCACTGACAGCATTCACTGACAACATTCACTCACTGACAACATTCACTGACAACATTCACTCACTGACAACATTCACTGACAACATTCACTGACAACATTCACTCACTGACATTCACTGACAACATTCACTCACTGACAACATTCACTGACAACACTCACTGACAACATTCACTGACAACATTCACTGACAACATTCACTCTCTGACAACATTCACTCACTGACAACATTCACTCACTGACAGCATTCACTGACAACATTCACTCACTGACAACATTCACTGACAACATTCACTCACTGACAACATTCACTGACAACATTCACTCACTGACAACATTCACTGACAACATTCACTCACTGACAACATTCACTGACAACATTCACTCACTGACAACATTCACTGACAACATTCACTCACTGACAACATTCACTCACTGACAACATTCACTGACAACATTCACTCACTGACAACATTCACTCTCTGACAACATTCACTCACTGACAACATTCACTGACAACATTCACTCACTGACAACATTCACTCTCTGACAACATTCACTGACAACATTGACTCTCTGACAACATTCACTGACAACATTCACTCACTGACAACATTCACTGACAACATTCACTCACTGACAACATTCACTGATAACATTCACTCACTGACAACATTCACTGACAACATTCACTCACTGACAACATTCACTGACAACATTCACTCACTGACAACATTCACTGATAACATTCACTCACTGACAACATTCACTGACAACATTCACTCACTGACAACATTCACTCACTGACAACATTCACTGACAACATTCACTCACTGACAACATTCACTCACTGACAACATTCACTGACAACACTCACTGACAACATTCACTGACAACATTCACTGACAACATTCACTCTCTGACAACATTCACTCACTGACAACATTCACTCACTGACAACATTCACTGACAACATTGACTCTCTGACAACATTCACTGACAACATTCACTCACTGACAACATTCACTCACTGACAACATTCACTGACAACATTGACTCTCTGACAACATTCACTGACAACATTCACTCACTGACAACATTCACTGACAACATTCACTCACTGACAACATTCACTGATAACATTGACTCTCTGACAACATTCACTGACAACATTCACTCACTGACAACATTCACTCACTGACAACATTCACTGACAACATTCACTAACTGACAACATTCACTCACAGACAACATTCACTGACAACATTCACTCACTGACAACATTCACTCACTGACAACATTCACTGACAACATTCACTGACAACATTCACTGACAACATTCACTCTCTGACAACATTCACTGACAACATTCACTCACTGACAACATTCACTCACTGACAACATTCACTGACAACATTCACTCACTGACAACATTCACTCTCTGACAACATTCACTCACTGACAACATTCACTGACAACATTCACTCACTGACAACATTCACTGACAACATTCACTCACTGACAATATTCACTGACAACATTCACTCACTGACAACATTCACTCACTGACAGCATTCACTGACAACATTCACTCACTGACAACATTCACTGACAACATTCACTCACTGACAACATTCACTGACAACATTCACTAACTGACAACATTCACTGACAACATTCACTCTCTGACAACATTCACTGACAACATTCACTCACTGACAACATTCACTGACAACATTCACTCACTGACAACATTCACTGACAACATTCACTCACTGACAACATTCACTGACAACATTCACTCACTGACAACATTCACTCACTGACAACATTCACTGACAACATTCACTCACTGACAACATTCACTCTCTGACAACATTCACTCACTGACAACATTCACTGACAACATTCACTCACTGACAACATTCACTCTCTGACAACATTCACTCACTGACAACACTCACTGACAACATTGACTCTCTGACAACATTCACTGACAACATTCACTCACTGACAACATTCACTCACTGACAACATTCACTGACAACATTCACTAACTGACAACATTCACTCACAGACAACATTCACTGACAACATTCACTCACTGACAACATTCACTCACTGACAACATTCACTGACAACACTCACTGACAACATTCACTGACAACATTCACTCTCTGACAACATTCACTGACAACATTCACTCACTGACAGCATTCACTGACAACATTCACTCACTGACAACATTCCCTGACAACATTCACTGACAACATTCACTCACTGACAACATTCACTGACAACATTCACTCACTGACAACATTCACTCACTGACAACATTCACTGACAACATTCACTCACTGACAACATTCACTGACAACATTCACTCACTGACAACATTCACTGACAACATTCACTCACTGACAACATTCACTGACAACATTCACTGACAACATTCACTCACTGACAACATTCACTCTCTGACAACATTCACTCACTGACAACATTCACTGACAACATTCACTGACAACATTCACTCACTGACAACATTCACTGACAACATTCACTCTCTGACAACATTCACTGACAACATTCACTCACTGACAACATTCACTGACAACATTCACTCACTGACAACATTTACTCACTGACAACATTCACTCACTGACAACATTCACTGACAACATTCACTAACTGACAACATTCACTCACAGACAACATTCACTGACAACATTCACTCACTGACAACATTCTCTCACTGACAACATTCACTGACAACACTCACTGACAACATTCACTGACAACATTCACTCTCTGACAACATTCACTGACAACATTCACTCACTGACAGCATTCACTGACAACATTCACTCACTGACAACATTCCCTGACAACATTCACTGACAACATTCACTCACTGACAACATTCACTGACAACATTCACTCACTGACAATATTCACTGACAACATTCACTCACTGACAACATTCACTCACTGACAGCATTCACTGACAACATTCACTGACAACATTCACTCACTGACAACATTCACTGACAACATTCACTCACTGACAACATTCACTGACAACATTCACTAACTGACAACATTCACTGACAACATTCACTCTCTGACAACATTTACTGATAACATTCACTCTCTGACAACATTCACTGACAACATTCACTCTCTGACAACATTCACTGACAACATTCACTGACAACATTCACTCACTGACAACATTCACTCACTGACAACATTCACTGACAACATTGACTCTCTGACAACATTCACTGACAACATTCACTAACTGACAACATTCACTCACAGACAACATTCACTGACAACATTCACTCACTGACAACATTCACTCACTGACAACATTCACTGACAACATTCACTCACTGACAACATTCACTGACAACATTCACTGACAACATTCACTCACTGACAACATTCACTCACTGACAACATTCACTGACAACATTCACTCACTGACAACATTCACTCTCTGACAACATTCACTCACTGACAACACTCACTCACTGACAACATTCACTGACAACATTCACTGACAACATTCACTCACTGACAACATTCACTGACAACATTCACTCACTGACAACATTCACTCACTGACAACATTCACTGACAACATTGACTCTCTGACAACATTCACTGACAACATTCACTCACTGACAACATTCACTCACTGACAACATTCACTGACAACATTCACTAACTGACAACATTCACTCACAGACAACATTCACTGACAACATTCACTCACTGACAACATTCACTCACTGACAACATTCACTGACAACACTCACTGACAACATTCACTGACAACATTCACTGACAACATTCACTCTCTGACAACATTCACTGACAACATTCACTCACTGACAACATTCACTCACTGACAGCATTCACTGACAACATTCACTCACTGACAACATTCACTGACAACATTCACTGACAACATTCACTCACTGACAACATTCACTGACAACATTCACTCACTGACAATATTCACTGACAACATTCACTCACTGACAACATTCACTCACTGACAGCATTCACTGACAACATTCACTCACTGACAACATTCACTGACAACATTCACTCACTGACAACATTCACTGACAACATTCACTAACTGACAACATTCACTGACAACATTCACTCTCTGACAACATTCACTGACAACATTTACTGATAACATTCACTCTCTGACAACATTCACTGACAACATTCACTCTCTGACAACATTCACTGACAACATTCACTAACAACATTCACTCACTGACAACATTCACTCACTGACAACATTCACTGACAACATTGACTCTCTGACAACATTCACTGACAACATTCACTAACTGACAACATTCACTCACAGACAACATTCACTGACAACATTCACTCACTGACAACATTCACTCACTGACAACATTCACTGACAACATTCACTCACTGACAACATTCACTGACAACATTCACTAACTGATAACATTCACTGACAACATTCACTGACAACATTCACTCACTGACAACATTCACTCACTGACAACATTCACTGACAACATTCACTCACTGACAACATTCACTGATAACATTCACTCACTGACAACATTCACTGACAACATTCACTGACAACATTCACTCACTGACAACATTCACTCACTGACAACATTCACTGACAACATTCACTCACTGACAACATTCACTGACAACATTCACTCACTGACAACATTCACTCACTGACAACATTCACTGACAACATTCACTCACTGACATTCACTGACAACATTCACTCACTGACAACATTCACTGACAACATTCACTCACTGACAACATTCACTGACAACATTGACTCTCTGACAACATTCACTGACAACATTCACTAACTGACAACATTCACTCACAGACAACATTCACTGACAACATTCACTCACTGACAACATTCACTCACTGACAACATTCACTGACAACATTCACTGACAACATTCACTGACAACATTCACTCACTGACAACATTCACTCACTGACAACATTCACTGACAACATTCACTGACAACATTCACTCACTGACAACATTCACTGACAACATTCACTCAATGACAACATTCACTGACAACACTCACTGACAACATTCACTGACAACATTCACTCTCTGACAACATTCACTCACTGACAACATTCACTCACTGACAGCATTCACTGACAACATTCACTCACTGACAACATTCACTGACAACATTCACTCACTGACAACATTCACTGACAACATTCACTGACAACATTCACTCACTGACAACATTCACTTACAACATTCACTCTCTGACAACATCCACTCACTGACAATATTCACTGACAACATTCACTCACTGACAGCATTCACTGACAACATTCACTCACTGACAACATTGACTGACAACATTCACTCACTGACAACATTCACTGACAACATTCACTGACAACATTCACTCACTGACAACATTCACTGACAACATTAACTGACAACATTCACTGACAACATTCACTCACTGACAACATTCACTCACTGACAACATTCACTGACAACATTCACTCACTGACAACATTCACTCTCTGACAACATTCACTCACTGACAACATTCACTGACAACATTCACTCACTGACAACATTCACTCTCTGACAACATTCACTCACTGACAACATTCACTGACAACATTCACTCACTGACAACATTCACTGACAACACTCACTGACAACATTCACTGACAACATTCACTGACAACATTTACTCTCTGACAACATTCACTGACAACATTCACTCACTGACAACATTCACTCACTGACAGCATTCACTCACTGACAACATTCACTGACAACATTCACTCACTGACAACATTCACTGACAACATTCACTCACTGACAACATTCACTGACAACATTCACTCACTGACAACATTCACTGACAACACTCACTGACAACATTGACTCACAACACTCACTGACAACATTCACTGACAACATTCACTGACAACATTCACTCACTGACAACATTCACTGACAACATTCACTCACTGACAACATTCACTGACAACATTCACTGACTGACAACATTCACTCTCTGACAACATTCACTGACAACATTCACTGACAACATTCACTGACAAAATTCACTCACTGACAACATTCACTGACAACATTCACTCACTGACAACATTCACTCACTGACAACATTCACTGACAACACTCACTGACAACATTCACTGACAACATTCACTGACAACATTCACTCACTGACAACATTCACTCACTGACAGCATTCACTGACAACATTCACTCACTGACAACATTCACTGACAACATTCACTCACTGACAACATTCACTCACTGACAACATTCACTGACAACATTCACTCACTGACATTCACTGACAACATTCACTCACTGACAACATTCACTGACAACATTCACTCACTGACAACATTCACTCACTGACAACATTCACTGACAACATTGACTCTCTGACAACATTCACTGACAACATTCACTCACTGACAACATTCACTGACAACATTCACTCACTGACAACATTCACTGATAACATTCACTCACTGACAACATTCACTGACAACATTCACTCACTGACAACATTCACTCACTGACAACATTCACTGACAACATTCACTCACTGACAACATTCACTCACTGACAACATTCACTGACAACACTCACTGACAACATTCACTGACAACATTCACTGACAACATTCACTCTCTGACAACATTCACTCACTGACAACATTCACTCACTGACAACATTCACTGACAACATTCACTCACTGACAACATTCACTCACTGACAACATTCACTGACAACATTCACTCACTGACATTCACTGACAACATTCACCGACTGACAACATTCACTGACAACATTCACTCACTGACAACATTCACTCACTGACAACATTCACTGACAACATTGACTCTCTGACAACATTCACTGACAACATTCACTCACTGACAACATTCACTGACAACATTCACTCACTGACAACATTCACTGATAACATTGACTCTCTGACAACATTCACTGACAACATTCACTCACTGACAACATTCACTCACTGACAACATTCACTGACAACATTCACTAACTGACAACATTCACTCACAGACAACATTCACTGACAACATTCACTCACTGACAACATTCACTCACTGACAACATTCACTGACAACATTCACTGACAACATTCACTGACAACATTCACTCTCTGACAACATTCACTGACAACATTCACTCACTGACAACATTCACTCACTGACAACATTCACTGACAACATTCACTCACTGACAACATTCACTCTCTGACAACATTCACTCACTGACAACATTCACTGACAACATTCACTCACTGACAACATTCACTGACAACATTCACTCACTGACAATATTCACTGACAACATTCACTCACTGACAACATTCACTCACTGACAGCATTCACTGACAACATTCACTCACTGACAACATTCACTGACAACATTCACTCACTGACAACATTCACTGACAACATTCACTAACTGACAACATTCACTGACAACATTCACTCTCTGACAACATTCACTGACAACATTCACTCACTGACAACATTCACTGACAACATTCACTCACTGACAACATTCACTGACAACATTCACTCACTGACAACATTCACTGACAACATTCACTCACTGACAACATTCACTCACTGACAACATTCACTGACAACATTCACTCACTGACAACATTCACTCTCTGACAACATTCACTCACTGACAACATTCACTGACAACATTCACTCACTGACAACATTCACTCTCTGACAACATTCACTCACTGACAACACTCACTGACAACATTGACTCTCTGACAACATTCACTGACAACATTCACTCACTGACAACATTCACTCACTGACAACATTCACTGACAACATTCACTAACTGACAACATTCACTCACAGACAACATTCACTGACAACATTCACTCACTGACAACATTCACTCACTGACAACATTCACTGACAACACTCACTGACAACATTCACTGACAACATTCACTCTCTGACAACATTCACTGACAACATTCACTCACTGACAGCATTCACTGACAACATTCACTCACTGACAACATTCCCTGACAACATTCACTGACAACATTCACTCACTGACAACATTCACTGACAACATTCACTCACTGACAATATTCACTGACAACATTCACTCACTGACAACATTCACTCACTGACAGCATTCACTGACAACATTCACTGACAACATTCACTCACTGACAACATTCACTGACAACATTCACTCACTGACAACATTCACTGACAACATTCACTAACTGACAACATTCACTGACAACATTCACTCTCTGACAACATTTACTGATAACATTCACTCTCTGACAACATTCACTGACAACATTCACTCTCTGACAACATTCACTGACAACATTCACTGACAACATTCACTCACTGACAACATTCACTCACTGACAACATTCACTGACAACATTGACTCTCTGACAACATTCACTGACAACATTCACTAACTGACAACATTCACTCACAGACAACATTCACTGACAACATTCACTCACTGACAACATTCACTCACTGACAACATTCACTGACAACATTCACTCACTGACAACATTCACTGACAACATTCACTGACAACATTCACTCACTGACAACATTCACTCACTGACAACATTCACTGACAACATTCACTCACTGACAACATTCACTCTCTGACAACATTCACTCACTGACAACACTCACTCACTGACAACATTCACTGACAACATTCACTGACAACATTCACTCACTGACAACATTCACTGACAACATTCACTCACTGACAACATTCACTCACTGACAACATTCACTGACAACATTGACTCTCTGACAACATTCACTGACAACATTCACTCACTGACAACATTCACTCACTGACAACATTCACTGACAACATTCACTAACTGACAACATTCACTCACAGACAACATTCACTGACAACATTCACTCACTGACAACATTCACTCACTGACAACATTCACTGACAACACTCACTGACAACATTCACTGACAACATTCACTGACAACATTCACTCTCTGACAACATTCACTGACAACATTCACTCACTGACAACATTCACTCACTGACAGCATTCACTGACAACATTCACTCACTGACAACATTCACTGACAACATTCACTGACAACATTCACTCACTGACAACATTCACTGACAACATTCACTCACTGACAATATTCACTGACAACATTCACTCACTGACAACATTCACTCACTGACAGCATTCACTGACAACATTCACTCACTGACAACATTCACTGACAACATTCACTCACTGACAACATTCACTGACAACATTCACTAACTGACAACATTCACTGACAACATTCACTCTCTGACAACATTCACTGACAACATTTACTGATAACATTCACTCTCTGACAACATTCACTGACAACATTCACTCTCTGACAACATTCACTGACAACATTCACTAACAACATTCACTCACTGACAACATTCACTCACTGACAACATTCACTGACAACATTGACTCTCTGACAACATTCACTGACAACATTCACTAACTGACAACATTCACTCACAGACAACATTCACTGACAACATTCACTCACTGACAACATTCACTCACTGACAACATTCACTGACAACATTCACTCACTGACAACATTCACTGACAACATTCACTAACTGATAACATTCACTGACAACATTCACTGACAACATTCACTCACTGACAACATTCACTCACTGACAACATTCACTGACAACATTCACTCACTGACAACATTCACTGATAACATTCACTCACTGACAACATTCACTGACAACATTCACTGACAACATTCACTCACTGACAACATTCACTCACTGACAACATTCACTGACAACATTCACTCACTGACAACATTCACTCTCTGACAACATTCACTCACTGACAACACTCACTGACAACATTCACTCACTGACAACATTCACTGACAACATTCACTGACAACATTCACTCACTGACAACATTCACTGACAACATTCACTCACTGACAACATTCACTCACTGACAACATTCACTGACAACATTGACTCTCTGACAACATTCACTGACAACATTCACTCACTGACAACATTCACTGACAACATTAACTCACTGACAACATTCACTGACAGCATTCACTCACTGACAACATTCACTGACAACATTCACTGACAACATTCACTCACTGACAACATTCACTCACTGACAACATTCACTGACAACATTCACTGACAACATTCACTCACTGACAACATTCACTGACAACATTCACTGACAACATTCACTAACTGATAACATTCACTGACAACATTCACTCACTGACAACATTCACTCACTGACAACATTCACTGACAACATTCACTCACTGACAACATTCACTGATAACATTCACTCACTGACAACATTCACTGACAACATTCACTGACAACATTCACTCACTGACAACATTCACTCACTGACAACATTCACTGACAACATTCACTCACTGACAACATTCACTCACTGACAACATTCACTCACTGACAACATTCACTGACAACATTCACTCACTGACAACATTCACTCACTGACAACATTCACTGACAACATTCACTCACTGACAACATTCACTCACTGACAACATTCACTGACAACATTCACTCACTGACATTCACTGACAACATTCACTCACTGACAACATTCACTGACAACATTCACTCACTGACAACATTCACTGACAACATTGACTCTCTGACAACATTCACTGACAACATTCACTAACTGACAACATTCACTCACAGACAACATTCACTGACAACATTCACTCACTGACAACATTCACTGACAACATTCACTCACTGACAACATTCACTCACTGACAACATTCACTGACAACATTGACTCTCTGACAACATTCACTGACAACATTCACTCACTGACAACATTCACTCACTGACAACATTCACTGACAACATTCACTAACTGACAACATTCACTCACAGACAACATTCACTGACAACATTCACTCACTGACAACATTCACTCACTGACAACATTCACTCACTGACAACATTCACTGACAACATTCACTGACAACATTCACTCTCTGACAACATTCACTGACAACATTCACTCACTGACAACATTCACTCACTGACAGCATTCACTGACAACATTCACTCACTGACAACATTCACTGACAACATTCACTGACAACATTCACTCACTGACAACATTCACTGACAACAGTCACTCACTGACAATATTCACTGACAACATTCACTCACTGACAACATTCACTCACTGACAGCATTCACTGACAACATTCACTCACTGACAACATTCACTGACAACATTCACTCACTGACAACATTCACTGACAACATTCACTAACTGACAACATTCACTGACAACATTCACTCTCTGACAACATTCACTGACAACATTTACTGATAACATTCACTCTCTGACAACATTCACTGACAACATTCACTCTCTGACAACATTCACTGACAACATTCACTGACAACATTCACTCACTGACAACATTCACTCACTGACAACATTCACTGACAACATTGACTCTCTGACAACATTCACTGACAACATTCACTAACTGACAACATTCACTCACAGACAACATTCACTGACAACATTCACTCACTGACAACATTCACTCACTGACAACATTCACTGACAACATTCACTCACTGACAACATTCACTGACAACATTCACTAACTGATAACATTCACTGACAACATTCACTGACAACATTCACTCACTGACAACATTCACTGATAACATTCACTCACTGACAACATTCACTGACAACATTCACTGACAACTTTCACTCACTGACAACATTCACTCACTGACAACATTCACTGACAACATTCACTCACTGACAACATTCACTCTCTGACAACATTCACTCACTGACAACACTCACTGACAACATTCACTCACTGACAACATTCACTGACAACATTCACTGACAACATTCACTCACTGACAACATTCACTGACAACATTCACTCACTGACAACATTCACTCACTGACAACATTCACTGACAACATTGACTCTCTGACAACATTCACTGACAACATTCACTCACTGACAACATTCACTCACTGACAACATTCACTGACAACATTCACTAACTGACAACATTCACTCACAGACAACATTCACTGACAACATTCACTCACTGACAACATTCACTCACTGACAACATTCACTCACTGACAACATTCACTGACAACACTCACTGACAACATTCACTGACAACATTCACTGACAACATTCACTCTCTGACAACATTCACTGACAACATTCACTCACTGACAACATTCACTCACTGACAGCATTCACTCACTGACAACATTCACTGACAACATTCACTCACTGACAACATTCACTGACAACATTCACTCACTGACAACATTCACTGACAACATTCACTCACTGACAACATTCACTGACAACATTCACTCACTGACAACATTCACTGACAACATTCACTCACTGACAACATTCACTCACTGACAACATTCACTGACAACATTCACTCACTGACAACATTCACTGATAACATTCACTCACTGACAACATTCACTGACAACATTCACTCACTGACAACATTCACTCACTGACAGCATTCACTCACTGACAACATTCACTGACAACATTCACTCACTGACAACATTCACTGACAACATTCACTCACTGACAACATTCACTCACTGACAACATTCACTGATAACATTCACTCTCTGACAACATTCACTGACAACATTCACTGACAACATTCACTCACTGACAACATTCACTCACTGACAACATTCACTGACAACATTGACTCTCTGACAACATTCACTGACAACATTCACTAACTGACAACATTCACTCACAGACAACATTCACTGACAACATTCACTCACTGACAACATTCACTCACTGACAACATTCACTGACAACATTCACTCACTGACAACATTCACTGACAACATTCACTAACTGATAACATTCACTGACAACATTCACTGACAACATTCACTCACTGACAACATTCACTCACTGACAACATTCACTGATAACATTCACTCACTGACAACATTCACTGACAACATTCACTGACAACATTCACTCACTGACAACATTCACTCACTGACAATATTCACTGACAACATTCACTCACTGACAACATTCACTCTCTGACAACATTCACTCACTGACAACACTCACTGACAACATTCACTCACTGACAACATTCACTGACAACATTCACTGACAACATTCACTCACTGACAACATTCACTGACAACATTCACTGACAACATTCACTCACTGACAACATTCACTCACTGACAACATTCACTGACAACATTGACTCTCTGACAACATTCACTGACAACATTCACTAACTGACAACATTCACTCACAGACAACATTCACTGACAACGTTCACTCACTGACAACATTCACTCACTGACAACATTCACTGACAACATTCACTCACTGACAACATTCACTGACAACATTCACTAACTGATAACATTCACTGACAACATTCACTGACAACATTCACTCACTGACAACATTCACTCACTGACAACATTCACTGATAACATTCACTCACTGACAACATTCACTGACAACATTCACTGACAACATTCACTCACTGACAACATTCACTCACTGACAACATTCACTGACAACATTCACTCACTGACAACATTCACTCTCTGACAACATTCACTCACTGACAACACTCACTGACAACATTCACTCACTGACAACATTCACTGATAACATTCACTCACTGACAACATTCACTGACAACATTCACTGACAACATTCACTCACTGACAACATTCACTCACTGACAACATTCACTGACAACATTCACTCACTGACAACATTCACTCTCTGACAACATTCACTCACTGACAACACTCACTGACAACATTCACTCACTGACAACATTCACTGACAACATTCACTGACAACATTCACTCACTGACAACATTCACTGACAACATTCACTCACTGACAACATTCACTGACAACATTCACTCACTGACAACATTCACTGACAACATTCACTCACTGACAACATTCACTGACAACATTCACTCACTGACAACATTCACTGACAACATTCACTCACTGACAACATTCACTCACTGACAACATTCACTGACAACATTCACTCACTGACAACATTCACTGATAACATTCACTCACTGACAACATTCACTGACAACATTCACTCACTGACAACATTCACTCACTGACAGCATTCACTCACTGACAACATTCACTGACAACATTCACTCACTGACAACATTCACTGACAACATTCACTCACTGACAACATTCACTCACTGACAACATTCACTGATAACATTCACTCTCTGACAACATTCACTGACAACATTCACTGACAACATTCACTCACTGACAACATTCACTCACTGACAACATTCACTGACAACATTGACTCTCTGACAACATTCACTGACAACATTCACTAACTGACAACATTCACTCACAGACAACATTCACTGACAACATTCACTCACTGACAACATTCACTCACTGACAACATTCACTGACAACATTCACTCACTGACAACATTCACTGACAACATTCACTAACTGATAACATTCACTGACAACATTCACTGACAACATTCACTCACTGACAACATTCACTCACTGACAACATTCACTGATAACATTCACTCACTGACAACATTCACTGACAACATTCACTGACAACATTCACTCACTGACAACATTCACTCACTGACAACATTCACTGACAACATTCACTCACTGACAACATTCACTCTCTGACAACATTCACTCACTGACAACACTCACTGACAACATTCACTCACTGACAACATTCACTGACAACATTCACTGACAACATTCACTCACTGACAACATTCACTGACAACATTCACTCACTGACAACATTCACTCACTGACAACATTCACTGACAACATTGACTCTCTGACAACATTCACTGACAACATTCACTCACTGACAACATTCACTCACTGACAACATTCACTGACAGCATTCACTAACTGACAACATTCACTCACAGACAACATTCACTGACAACATTCACTCACTGACAACATTCACTCACTGACAACATTCACTGACAACACTCACTGACAACATTCACTGACAACATTCACTGACAACATTCACTCTCTGACAACATTCACTGACAACATTCACTCACTGACAACATTCACTCACTGACAGCATTCACTCACTGACAACATTCACTGACAACATTCACTCACTGACAACATTCACTGACAACATTCACTCACTGACAACATTCACTGACAACATTCACTCACTGACAACATTCACTGACAACATTCACTCACTGACAACATTCACTCACTGACAACATTCACTGACAACATTCACTCACTGACAACATTCACTGATAACATTCACTCACTGACAACATTCACTGACAACATTCACTCACTGACAACATTCACTCACTGACAGCATTCACTCACTGACAACATTCACTGACAACATTCACTCACTGACAACATTCACTGACAACATTCACTCACTGACAACATTCACTCACTGACAACATTCACTGACAACATTCACTCACTGACAACATTCACTCTCTGACAACATTCACTCACTGACAACATTCACTGACAACATTCACTCACTGACAACATTCACTCTCTGACAACATTCACTCACTGACAACATTCACTCACTGACAACATTCACTGAGAACATTCACTCACTGACAACATTCACTCTCTGACAACATTCACTCACTGACAACATTCACTCACTGACAACATTCACTGACAACATTCACTGACAACATTCACTCACTGACAACATTCACTGACAACATTCACTCACTGACAACATTCACTCACTGACAACATTCACTGACAACATTGACTCTCTGACAACATTCACTGACAACATTCACTCACTGACAACATTCACTCACTGACAACATTCACTGACAACATTCACTCACTGACAACATTCACTCTCTGACAACATTCACTCACTGACAACACTCACTGACAACATTCACTCACTGACAACATTCACTGATAACATTCACTCACTGACAACATTCACTGACAACATTCACTGACAACATTCACTCACTGACAACATTCACTCACTGACAACATTCACTGACAACATTCACTCACTGACAACATTCACTCTCTGACAACATTCACTCACTGACAACACTCACTGACAACATTCACTCACTGACAACATTCACTGACAACATTCACTGACAACATTCACTCACTGACAACATTCACTGACAACATTCACTCACTGACAACATTCACTGACAACATTCACTCACTGACAACATTCACTGACAACATTCACTCACTGACAACATTCACTGACAACATTCACTCACTGACAACATTCACTCACTGACAACATTCACTGACAACATTCACTCACTGACAACATTCACTGATAACATTCACTCACTGACAACATTCACTGACAACATTCACTCACTGACAACATTCACTCACTGACAGCATTCACTCACTGACAACATTCACTGACAACATTCACTCTCTGACAACATTCACTGACAACATTCACTCACTGACAACATTCACTCACTGACAGCATTCACTCACTGACAACATTCACTGACAACATTCACTCACTGACAACATTCACTGACAACATTCACTCACTGACAACATTCACTGACAACATTCACTCACTGACAACATTCACTGACAACATTCACTCACTGACAACATTCACTCTCTGACAACATTCACTCACTGACAACATTCACTGACAACATTCACTCACTGACAACATTCACTCTCTGACAACATTCACTCACTGACAACATTCACTCACTGACAACATTCACTGACAACATTCACTGACAACATTCACTCACTGACAACATTCACTGACAACATTCACTCACTGACAACATTCACTCACTGACAACATTCACTGACAACATTCACAAACTGACAACATTCACTCACAGACAACATTCAATGACAACATTCACTCACTGACAACATTCACTCACTGACAACATTCACTCACTGACAACACTCACTGACAACATTCACTGACAACATTCACTGACAACATTCACTCTCTGACAACATTCACTGACAACATTCACTCACTGACAACATTCACTGACAACATTCACTCACTGACAATATTCACTGACAACATTCACTCACTGACAACATTCACTCACTGACAGCATTCACTGACAACATTCACTCACTGACAACATTCACTGACAACATTCACTCACTGACAACATTCACTGACAACATTTACTGATAACATTCACTCTCTGACAACATTCACTGACATCATTCACTCTCTGACAACATTCACTGACAACATTCACTGACAACATTCACTCACTGACAACATTCACTGACAACATTCACTCACTGACAACATTCACTCAATGACAACATTCACTGACAACATTCACTGACAACACTCACTGACAACATTGACTCACTTACAACACTCACTGACAACATTCACTCACTGACAACATTCACTCACTGACAACATTCACTGACAACATTCACTCACTGACAACATTCACTAACTGACAACATTCACTCACAGACAACATTCACTGACAACATTCACTCACTGACAACATTCACTGACAACATTCACTCACTGACAACATTCACTCACTGACAATATTCACTGACAACACTCACTGACAACATTCACTGACAACATTCACTGACAACATTCACTCTCTGACAACATTCACTCACTGACAACATTCACTCACTGACAGCATTCACTGACAACATTCACTCACTGACAACATTCACTGACAACATTCACTCACTGACAACATTCACTCACTGACAACATTCACTGACAACATTCACTGACAACATTCACTCACTGACATTCACTGACAACATTCACTCACTGACAACATTCACTGACAACACTCACTGACAACATTCACTGACAACATTCACTGACAACATTTACTCTCTGACAACATTCACTGACAACATTCACTCACTGACAACATTCACTCACTGACAGCATTCACTCACTGACAACATTCACTGACAACATTCACTCACTGACAACATTCACTGACAACATTCACTCACTGACAACATTCACTGACAACATTCACTCACTGACAACATTCACTGACAACACTCACTGACAACATTGACTCACAACACTCACTGACAACATTCACTCACTGACAACATTCACTGACAACATTCACTGACAACATTCACTCACTGACAACATTCACTGACAACATTCACTCACTGACAACATTCACTGACAACATTCACTGACTGACAACATTCACTCTCTGACAACATTCACTGACAACATTCACTGACAACATTCACTGACAAAATTCACTCACTGACAACATTCACTGACAACATTCACTCACTGACAACATTCACTCACTGACAACATTCACTCACTGACAACATTCACTGACAACACTCACTGACAACATTCACTGACAACATTCACTGACAACATTCACTCACTGACAACATTCACTCACTGACAGCATTCACTGACAACATTCACTCACTGACAACATTCACTGACAACATTCACTCACTGACAACATTCACTCACTGACAACATTCACTGACAACATTCACTCACTGACATTCACTGACAACATTCACTCACTGACAACATTCACTGACAACATTCACTCACTGACAACATTCACTCACTGACAACATTCACTGACAACATTGACTCTCTGACAACATTCACTGACAACATTCACTCACTGACAACATTCACTGACAACATTCACTCACTGACAACATTCACTGATAACATTCACTCACTGACAACATTCACTGACAACATTCACTCACTGACAACATTCACTCACTGACAACATTCACTGACAACATTCACTCACTGACAACATTCACTCACTGACAACATTCACTGACAACACTCACTGACAACATTCACTGACAACATTCACTGACAACATTCACTCTCTGACAACATTCACTCACTGACAACATTCACTCACTGACAACATTCACTGACAACATTCACTCACTGACAACATTCACTCACTGACAACATTCACTGACAACATTCACTCACTGACATTCACTGACAACATTCACCGACTGACAACATTCACTGACAACATTCACTCACTGACAACATTCACTCACTGACAACATTCACTGACAACATTGACTCTCTGACAACATTCACTGACAACATTCACTCACTGACAACATTCACTGACAACATTCACTCACTGACAACATTCACTGATAACATTCACTCACTGACAACATTCACTGACAACATTCACTGACAACATTCACTGACAACATTCACTCACTGACAACATTCACTCTCTGACAACATTCACTCACTGACAACACTCACTGACAACATTCACTCACTGACAACATTCACTCTCTGACAACATTCACTGACAACATTCACTGACAACATTCACTCACTGACAACATTCACTGACAACATTCACTCACTGACAACATTCACTCACTGACAACATTCACTGACAACACTCACTGACAACATTCACTGACAACATTCACTGACAACATTCACTCTCTGACAACATTCACTCACTGACAACATTCACTCACTGACAGCATTCACTGACAACATTCACTCACTGACAACATTCACTGACAACATTCACTCACTGACAACATTCACTCACTGACAACATTCACTGACAACATTCACTCACTGACATTCACTGACAACATTCACTCACTGACAACATTCACTCACTGACAACATTCACTGACAACATTGACTCACTGACAACATTCACTCACTGACAACATTCACTGACAACATTCACTCACTGACAACATTCACTGACAACATTCACTCACTGACAACATTCACTGATAACATTCACTCATTGACAACATTCACTGACAACATTCACTCACTGACAACATTCACTCTCTGACAACATTCACTCACTGACAACACTCACTGACAACATTCACTCACTGACAACATTCACTCTCTGACAACATTCACTCACTGACAACACTCACTGACAACATTCACTCACTGACAACATTCACTGACAACATTCACTGACAACATTCACTCACTGACAACATTCACTGACAACATTCACTCACTGACAACATTCACTCTCTGACAACATTCACTCACTGACAACACTCACTGACAACATTCACTCACTGACAACATTCACTGACAACATTCACTGACAACATTCACTCTCTGACAACATTCACTGACAACATTCACTCACTGACAACATTCACTCACTGACAACATTCACTGACAACATTGACTCTCTGACAACATTCACTGACAACATTCACTAACTGACAACATTCACTCACAGACAACATTCACTGACAACATTCACTCACTGACAACATTCACTCACTGACAACATTCACTCACTGACAACATTCACTGACAACATTCACTGACAACATTCACTGACAACATTCACTCACTGACAACATTCACTCACTGACAACATTCACTGACAACATTCACTGACAACATTCACTCACTGACAACATTCACTGACAACATTCACTCACTGACAACATTCACTGACAACACTCACTGACAACATTCACTCTCTGACAACATTCACTCACTGACAACATTCACTCACTGACAGCAATCACTGACAACATTCACTCACTGACAACATTCACTGACAACATTCACTCACTGACAACATTCACTGACAACATTCACTGACAACATTCACTGACAACATTCACTCTCTGACAACATTCACTGACAACATTCACTCACTGACAACATTCACTGACAACATTCACTAACTGATAACATTCACTGACAACATTCACTCACTGACAACATTCACTCACTGACAACATTCACTGACAACATTCACTCACTGACAACATTCACTGACAACATTCACTCACTGACAACATTCACTGACAACATTAACTGACAACATTCACTGACAACATTCACTCACTGACAACATTCACTCACTGACAACATTCACTGACAACATTCACTCACTGACAACATTCACTCTCTGACTACATTCACTCACTGACAACACTCACTGACAACATTCACTCACTGACAACATTCACTGACAACATTCACTCACTGACAACATTCACTCACTGACAACATTCACTGACAACATTGACTCTCTGACAACATTCACTCACTGGCAACATTCACTGACAACATTCACTAACTGACAACATTCACTCACAGACACCATTCACTGACAACATTCACTCACTGACAACATTCACTCACTGACAACATTCACTGACAACATTCACTGACAACATTCACTCACTGACAACATTCACTCTCTGACAACATTCACTCACTGACAACACTCACTGACAACATTCACTGACAACATTCACTGACAACATTCACTCTCTGACTACATTCACTCACTGACAGCATTCACTGACAACATTCACTCACTGACAACATTCACTGACAACATTCACTCACTGACAACATTCACTGACAACATTCACTGACAACATTCACTCACTGACAACATTCACTGACAACATTCACTCACTGACAATATTCACTGACAACATTCACTCACTGACAGCATTCACTGACAACATTCACTCACTGACAACATTCACTGACAACATTCACTCACTGACAACATTCACTGACAACATTCACTAACTGATAACATTCACTGACAACATTCACTGACAACATTCACTCACTGACAACATTCACTCACTGACAACATTCACTGACAACATTCACTCACTGACAACATTCACTGATAACATTCACTCACTGACAACATTCACTGACAACATTCACTGACAACATTCACTCACTGACAACATTCACTCACTGACAACATTCACTGACAACATTCACTCACTGACAACATTCACTCTCTGACAACATTCACTCACTGACAACACTCACTGACAACATTCACTCACTGACAACATTCACTGACAACATTCACTCACTGACAACATTCACTGACAACATTCACTCACTGACAACATTCACTCACTGACAACATTCACTGACAACATTGACTCTCTGACAACATTCACTGACAACATTCACTCACTGACAACATTCACTCACTGACAACATTCACTGACAACATTCACTAACTGACAACATTCACTCACAGACAACATTCACTGACAACATTCACTCACTGACAACATTCACTCACTGACAACATTCACTCACTGACAACATTCACTGACAACATTCACTGACAACATTCACTCTCTGACAACATTCACTGACAACATTCACTCACTGACAACATTCACTCACTGACAGCATTCACTGACAACATTCACTCACTGACAACATTCACTGACAACATTCACTGACAACATTCACTCACTGACAACATTCACTGACAACAGTCACTCACTGACAATATTCACTGACAACATTCACTCACTGACAACATTCACTCACTGACAGCATTCACTGACAACATTCACTCACTGACAACATTCACTGACAACATTCACTCACTGACAACATTCACTGACAACATTCACTAACTGACAACATTCACTGACAACATTCACTCTCTGACAACATTCACTGACAACATTTACTGATAACATTCACTCTCTGACAACATTCACTGACAACATTCACTCTCTGACAACATTCACTGACAACATTCACTGACAACATTCACTCACTGACAACATTCACTCACTGACAACATTCACTGACAACATTGACTCTCTGACAACATTCACTGACAACATTCACTAACTGACAACATTCACTCACAGACAACATTCACTGACAACATTCACTCACTGACAACATTCACTCACTGACAACATTCACTGACAACATTCACTCACTGACAACATTCACTGACAACATTCACTAACTGATAACATTCACTGACAACATTCACTGACAACATTCACTCACTGACAACATTCACTGATAACATTCACTCACTGACAACATTCACTGACAACATTCACTGACAACTTTCACTCACTGACAACATTCACTCACTGACAACATTCACTGACAACATTCACTCACTGACAACATTCACTCTCTGACAACATTCACTCACTGACAACACTCACTGACAACATTCACTCACTGACAACATTCACTGACAACATTCACTGACAACATTCACTCACTGACAACATTCACTGACAACATTCACTCACTGACAACATTCACTCACTGACAACATTCACTGACAACATTGACTCTCTGACAACATTCACTGACAACATTCACTCACTGACAACATTCACTCACTGACAACATTCACTGACAACATTCACTAACTGACAACATTCACTCACAGACAACATTCACTGACAACATTCACTCACTGACAACATTCACTCACTGACAACATTCACTCACTGACAACATTCACTGACAACACTCACTGACAACATTCACTGACAACATTCACTGACAACATTCACTCTCTGACAACATTCACTGACAACATTCACTCACTGACAACATTCACTCACTGACAGCATTCACTCACTGACAACATTCACTGACAACATTCACTCACTGACAACATTCACTGACAACATTCACTCACTGACAACATTCACTGACAACATTCACTCACTGACAACATTCACTGACAACATTCACTCACTGACAACATTCACTGACAACATTCACTCACTGACAACATTCACTCACTGACAACATTCACTGACAACATTCACTCACTGACAACATTCACTGATAACATTCACTCACTGACAACATTCACTGACAACATTCACTCACTGACAACATTCACTCACTGACAGCATTCACTCACTGACAACATTCACTGACAACATTCACTCACTGACAACATTCACTGACAACATTCACTCACTGACAACATTCACTCACTGACAACATTCACTGATAACATTCACTCTCTGACAACATTCACTGACAACATTCACTGACAACATTCACTCACTGACAACATTCACTCACTGACAACATTCACTGACAACATTGACTCTCTGACAACATTCACTGACAACATTCACTAACTGACAACATTCACTCACAGACAACATTCACTGACAACATTCACTCACTGACAACATTCACTCACTGACAACATTCACTGACAACATTCACTCACTGACAACATTCACTGACAACATTCACTAACTGATAACATTCACTGACAACATTCACTGACAACATTCACTCACTGACAACATTCACTCACTGACAACATTCACTGATAACATTCACTCACTGACAACATTCACTGACAACATTCACTGACAACATTCACTCACTGACAACATTCACTCACTGACAATATTCACTGACAACATTCACTCACTGACAACATTCACTCTCTGACAACATTCACTCACTGACAACACTCACTGACAACATTCACTCACTGACAACATTCACTGACAACATTCACTGACAACATTCACTCACTGACAACATTCACTGACAACATTCACTGACAACATTCACTCACTGACAACATTCACTCACTGACAACATTCACTGACAACATTGACTCTCTGACAACATTCACTGACAACATTCACTAACTGACAACATTCACTCACAGACAACATTCACTGACAACGTTCACTCACTGACAACATTCACTCACTGACAACATTCACTGACAACATTCACTCACTGACAACATTCACTGACAACATTCACTAACTGATAACATTCACTGACAACATTCACTGACAACATTCACTCACTGACAACATTCACTCACTGACAACATTCACTGATAACATTCACTCACTGACAACATTCACTGACAACATTCACTGACAACATTCACTCACTGACAACATTCACTCACTGACAACATTCACTGACAACATTCACTCACTGACAACATTCACTCTCTGACAACATTCACTCACTGACAACACTCACTGACAACATTCACTCACTGACAACATTCACTGATAACATTCACTCACTGACAACATTCACTGACAACATTCACTGACAACATTCACTCACTGACAACATTCACTCACTGACAACATTCACTGACAACATTCACTCACTGACAACATTCACTCTCTGACAACATTCACTCACTGACAACACTCACTGACAACATTCACTCACTGACAACATTCACTGACAACATTCACTGACAACATTCACTCACTGACAACATTCACTGACAACATTCACTCACTGACAACATTCACTGACAACATTCACTCACTGACAACATTCACTGACAACATTCACTCACTGACAACATTCACTGACAACATTCACTCACTGACAACATTCACTGACAACATTCACTCACTGACAACATTCACTCACTGACAACATTCACTGACAACATTCACTCACTGACAACATTCACTGATAACATTCACTCACTGACAACATTCACTGACAACATTCACTCACTGACAACATTCACTCACTGACAGCATTCACTCACTGACAACATTCACTGACAACATTCACTCACTGACAACATTCACTGACAACATTCACTCACTGACAACATTCACTCACTGACAACATTCACTGATAACATTCACTCTCTGACAACATTCACTGACAACATTCACTGACAACATTCACTCACTGACAACATTCACTCACTGACAACATTCACTGACAACATTGACTCTCTGACAACATTCACTGACAACATTCACTAACTGACAACATTCACTCACAGACAACATTCACTGACAACATTCACTCACTGACAACATTCACTCACTGACAACATTCACTGACAACATTCACTCACTGACAACATTCACTGACAACATTCACTAACTGATAACATTCACTGACAACATTCACTGACAACATTCACTCACTGACAACATTCACTCACTGACAACATTCACTGATAACATTCACTCACTGACAACATTCACTGACAACATTCACTGACAACATTCACTCACTGACAACATTCACTCACTGACAACATTCACTGACAACATTCACTCACTGACAACATTCACTCTCTGACAACATTCACTCACTGACAACACTCACTGACAACATTCACTCACTGACAACATTCACTGACAACATTCACTGACAACATTCACTCACTGACAACATTCACTGACAACATTCACTCACTGACAACATTCACTCACTGACAACATTCACTGACAACATTGACTCTCTGACAACATTCACTGACAACATTCACTCACTGACAACATTCACTCACTGACAACATTCACTGACAGCATTCACTAACTGACAACATTCACTCACAGACAACATTCACTGACAACATTCACTCACTGACAACATTCACTCACTGACAACATTCACTGACAACACTCACTGACAACATTCACTGACAACATTCACTGACAACATTCACTCTCTGACAACATTCACTGACAACATTCACTCACTGACAACATTCACTCACTGACAGCATTCACTCACTGACAACATTCACTGACAACATTCACTCACTGACAACATTCACTGACAACATTCACTCACTGACAACATTCACTGACAACATTCACTCACTGACAACATTCACTGACAACATTCACTCACTGACAACATTCACTCACTGACAACATTCACTGACAACATTCACTCACTGACAACATTCACTGATAACATTCACTCACTGACAACATTCACTGACAACATTCACTCACTGACAACATTCACTCACTGACAGCATTCACTCACTGACAACATTCACTGACAACATTCACTCACTGACAACATTCACTGACAACATTCACTCACTGACAACATTCACTCACTGACAACATTCACTGACAACATTCACTCACTGACAACATTCACTCTCTGACAACATTCACTCACTGACAACATTCACTGACAACATTCACTCACTGACAACATTCACTCTCTGACAACATTCACTCACTGACAACATTCACTCACTGACAACATTCACTGAGAACATTCACTCACTGACAACATTCACTCTCTGACAACATTCACTCACTGACAACATTCACTCACTGACAACATTCACTGACAACATTCACTGACAACATTCACTCACTGACAACATTCACTGACAACATTCACTCACTGACAACATTCACTCACTGACAACATTCACTGACAACATTGACTCTCTGACAACATTCACTGACAACATTCACTCACTGACAACATTCACTCACTGACAACATTCACTGACAACATTCACTCACTGACAACATTCACTAACTGACAACATTCACTCACAGACAACATTCACTGACAACATTCACTCACTGACAACATTCACTCACTGACAACATTCACTGACAACACTCACTGACAACATTCACTGACAACATTCACTGACAACATTCACTCTCTGACAACATTCACTGACAACATTCACTGACAACATTCACTCACTGACAACATTCACTGACAACATTCACTCACTGACAATATTCACTGACAACATTCACTCACTGACAGCATTCACTGACAACATTCACTCACTGACAACATTCACTGACAACATTTACTGATAACATTCACTCTCTGACAACATTCACTGACAACATTCACTCTCTGACAACATTCACTGACAACATTCACTAACAACATTCACTCACTGACAACATTCACTCACTGACAACATTCACTGACAACATTGACTCTCTGACAACATTCACTGACAACATTCACTAACTGACAACATTCACTCACAGACAACATTCACTGACAACATTCACTCACTGACAACATTCACTCACTGACAACATTCACTGACAACATTCACTCACTGACAACATTCACTGACAACATTCACTAACTGATAACATTCACTGACAACATTCACTGACAACATTCACTCACTGACAACATTCACTCACTGACAACATTCACTGACAACATTCACTCACTGACAACATTCACTGATAACATTCACTCACTGACAACATTCACTGACAACATTCACTGACAACATTCACTCACTGACAACATTCACTCACTGACAACATTCACTGACAACATTCACTCACTGACAACATTCACTCTCTGACAACATTCACTCACTGACAACACTCACTGACAACATTCACTCACTGACAACATTCACTGACAACATTCACTGACAACATTCACTCACTGACAACATTCACTGACAACATTCACTCACTGACAACATTCACTCACTGACAACATTCACTGACAACATTGACTCTCTGACAACATTCACTGACAACATTCACTCACTGACAACATTCACTGACAACATTAACTCACTGACAACATTCACTGACAGCATTCACTCACTGACAACATTCACTGACAACATTCACTGACAACATTCACTCACTGACAACATTCACTCACTGACAACATTCACTGACAACATTCACTGACAACATTCACTCACTGACAACATTCACTGACAACATTCACTGACAACATTCACTAACTGATAACATTCACTGACAACATTCACTCACTGACAACATTCACTCACTGACAACATTCACTGACAACATTCACTCACTGACAACATTCACTGATAACATTCACTCACTGACAACATTCACTGACAACATTCACTGACAACATTCACTCACTGACAACATTCACTCACTGACAACATTCACTGACAACATTCACTCACTGACAACATTCACTCACTGACAACATTCACTCACTGACAACATTCACTGACAACATTCACTCACTGACAACATTCACTCACTGACAACATTCACTGACAACATTCACTCACTGACAACATTCACTCACTGACAACATTCACTGACAACATTCACTCACTGACATTCACTGACAACATTCACTCACTGACAACATTCACTGACAACATTCACTCACTGACAACATTCACTGACAACATTGACTCTCTGACAACATTCACTGACAACATTCACTAACTGACAACATTCACTCACAGACAACATTCACTGACAACATTCACTCACTGACAACATTCACTCACTGACAACATTCACTGACAACATTCACTGACAACATTCACTGACAACATTCACTCACTGACAACATTCACTCACTGACAATATTCACTGACAACATTCACTCACTGACAACATTCACTCTCTGACAACATTCACTCACTGACAACACTCACTGACAACATTCACTCACTGACAACATTCACTGACAACATTCACTGACAACATTCACTCACTGACAACATTCACTGACAACATTCACTGACAACATTCACTCACTGACAACATTCACTCACTGACAACATTCACTGACAACATTGACTCTCTGACAACATTCACTGACAACATTCACTAACTGACAACATTCACTCACAGACAACATTCACTGACAACGTTCACTCACTGACAACATTCACTCACTGACAACATTCACTGACAACATTCACTCACTGACAACATTCACTGACAACATTCACTAACTGATAACATTCACTGACAACATTCACTGACAACATTCACTCACTGACAACATTCACTCACTGACAACATTCACTGATAACATTCACTCACTGACAACATTCACTGACAACATTCACTGACAACATTCACTCACTGACAACATTCACTCACTGACAACATTCACTGACAACATTCACTCACTGACAACATTCACTCTCTGACAACATTCACTCACTGACAACACTCACTGACAACATTCACTCACTGACAACATTCACTGATAACATTCACTCACTGACAACATTCACTGACAACATTCACTGACAACATTCACTCACTGACAACATTCACTCACTGACAACATTCACTGACAACATTCACTCACTGACAACATTCACTCTCTGACAACATTCACTCACTGACAACACTCACTGACAACATTCACTCACTGACAACATTCACTGACAACATTCACTGACAACATTCACTCACTGACAACATTCACTGACAACATTCACTCACTGACAACATTCACTGACAACATTCACTCACTGACAACATTCACTGACAACATTCACTCACTGACAACATTCACTGACAACATTCACTCACTGACAACATTCACTCACTGACAACATTCACTGACAACATTCACTCACTGACAACATTCACTGATAACATTCACTCACTGACAACATTCACTGACAACATTCACTCACTGACAACATTCACTCACTGACAGCATTCTCTCACTGACAACATTCACTGACAACATTCACTCACTGACAACATTCACTGACAACATTCACTCACTGACAACATTCACTCACTGACAACATTCACTGATAACATTCACTCTCTGACAACATTCACTGACAACATTCACTGACAACATTCACTCACTGACAACATTCACTCACTGACAACATTCACTGACAACATTGACTCTCTGACAACATTCACTGACAACATTCACTAACTGACAACATTCACTCACAGACAACATTCACTGACAACATTCACTCACTGACAACATTCACTCACTGACAACATTCACTGACAACATTCACTCACTGACAACATTCACTGACAACATTCACTAACTGATAACATTCACTGACAACATTCACTGACAACATTCACTCACTGACAACATTCACTCACTGACAACATTCACTGATAACATTCACTCACTGACAACATTCACTGACAACATTCACTGACAACATTCACTCACTGACAACATTCACTCACTGACAACATTCACTGACAACATTCACTCACTGACAACATTCACTCTCTGACAACATTCACTCACTGACAACACTCACTGACAACATTCACTCACTGACAACATTCACTGACAACATTCACTGACAACATTCACTCACTGACAACATTCACTGACAACATTCACTCACTGACAACATTCACTCACTGACAACATTCACTGACAACATTGACTCTCTGACAACATTCACTGACAACATTCACTCACTGACAACATTCACTCACTGACAACATTCACTGACAGCATTCACTAACTGACAACATTCACTCACAGACAACATTCACTGACAACATTCACTCACTGACAACATTCACTCACTGACAACATTCACTCACTGACAACATTCACTGACAACACTCACTGACAACATTCACTGACAACATTCACTGACAACATTCACTCTCTGACAACATTCACTGACAACATTCACTCACTGACAACATTCACTCACTGACAGCATTCACTCACTGACAACATTCACTGACAACATTCACTCACTGACAACATTCACTGACAACATTCACTCACTGACAACATTCACTGACAACATTCACTCACTGACAACATTCACTGACAACATTCACTCACTGACAACATTCACTCACTGACAACATTCACTGACAACATTCACTCACTGACAACATTCACTGATAACATTCACTCACTGACAACATTCACTGACAACATTCACTCACTGACAACATTCACTCACTGACAGCATTCACTCACTGACAACATTCACTGACAACATTCACTCACTGACAACATTCACTGACAACATTCACTCACTGACAACATTCACTCACTGACAACATTCACTGACAACATTCACTCACTGACAACATTCACTCTCTGACAACATTCACTCACTGACAACATTCACTGACAACATTCACTCACTGACAACATTCACTCTCTGACAACATTCACTCACTGACAACATTCACTCACTGACAACATTCACTGAGAACATTCACTCACTGACAACATTCACTCTCTGACAACATTCACTCACTGACAACATTCACTCACTGACAACATTCACTGACAACATTCACTGACAACATTCACTCACTGACAACATTCACTGACAACATTCACTCACTGACAACATTCACTCACTGACAACATTCACTGACAACATTGACTCTCTGACAACATTCACTGACAACATTCACTCACTGACAACATTCACTCACTGACAACATTCACTGACAACATTCACTCACTGACAACATTCACTAACTGACAACATTCACTCACAGACAACATTCACTGACAACATTCACTCACTGACAACATTCACTCACTGACAACATTCACTGACAACACTCACTGACAACATTCACTGACAACATTCACTGACAACATTCACTCTCTGACAACATTCACTGACAACATTCACTGACAACATTCACTCACTGACAACATTCACTGACAACATTCACTCACTGACAATATTCACTGACAACATTCACTCACTGACAGCATTCACTGACAACATTCACTCACTGACAACATTCACTGACAACATTCACTGACAACATTCACTCACTGACAACATTCACAGACAACATTCACTCACTGACAATATTCACTGACAACATTCACTCACTGACAACATTCACTCACTGACAGCATTCACTGACAACATTCACTCACTGACAACATTCACTGACAACATTCACTCACTGACAACATTCACTGACAACATTCACTAACTGACAACATTCACTGACAACATTCACTCACTGACAACATTCACTGACAACATTTACTGATAACATTCACTCTCTGACAACATTCACTGACAACATTCACTCTCTGACAACATTCACTGACAACGTTCACTGACAACATTCACTCACTGACAACATTCACTCACTGACAACATTCACTCACTGACAACATTCACTTACAACATTCACTCACTGACAACATTCACTGACAACATTCACTCACTGACAACATTCACTGACAACATTCACTCACTGACAACATTGACTCACTTACAACACTCACTGACAACATTCACTCACTGACAACATTCACTCACTGACAACATTCACTGACAACATTCACTCACTGACAACATTCACTAACTGACAACATTCACTCACAGACAACATTCACTGACAACATTCACTCACTGACAACATTCACTCACTGACAACATTCACTCACTGACAACATTCACTGACAACATTCACTGACAACATTCACTCACTGACAACATTCACTCTCTGACAACATTCACTGACAACATTCACTGACAACATTCACTCACTGACAACATTCACTGACAACATTCACTCACTGACAACATTCACTCACTGACAACATTCACTGACAACACTCACTGACAACATTCACTGACAACATTCACTGACAACATTCACTCTCTGACAACATTCACTCACTGACAACATTCACTCACTGACAGCATTCACTGACAACATTCACTCACTGACAACATTCACTGACAACATTCACTCACTGACAACATTCACTCACTGACAACATTCACTGGCAACATTCACTGACAACATTCACTCACTGACAACATTCACTCTCTGACAACATTCACTGACAACATTCACTGACAACATTCACTCACTGACAACATTCACTGACAACATTCACTCACTGACAACATTCACTCACTGACAACATTCACTGACAACACTCACTGACAACATTCACTGACAACATTCACTGACAACATTCACTCTCTGACAACATTCACTCACTAACAACATTCACTCACTGACAGCATTCACTGACAACATTCACTCACTGACAACATTCACTGACAACATTCACTCACTGACAACATTCACTGACAACATTCACTGACAACATTCACTCACTGACATTCACTGACAACATTCACTCACTGACAACATTCACTGACAACACTCACTGACAACATTCACTGACAACATTCACTGACAACATTCACTCTCTGACAACATTCACTCACTGACAACATTCACTCACTGACAGCATTCACTGACAACATTCACTCACTGACAACATTCACTGACAACATTCACTCACTGACAACATTCACTGACAACATTCACTCACTGACAACATTCACTGACAACATTCACTCACTGACAACATTCACTGACAACATTCACTCACTGACAACATTCACTGACAACATTCACTCACTGACAACATTCACTCACTGACAACATTCACTGACAACATTCACTCACTGACAACATTCACTCTCTGACAACATTCACTCACTGACAACATTCACTGACAACATTCACTCACTGACAACATTCACTCTCTGACAACATTCACTGACAACATTGACTCTCTGACAACATTCACTGACAACATTCACTCACTGACAACATTCACTGACAACATTCACTCACTGACAACATTCACTGATAACATTCACTCACTGACAACATTCACTGACAACATTCACTCACTGACAACATTCACTGACAACATTCACTCACTGACAACATTCACTGATAACATTCACTCACTGACAACATTCACTGACAACATTCACTCACTGACAACATTCACTCACTGACAACATTCACTGACAACATTCACTCACTGACAACATTCACTCACTGACAACATTCACTGACAACACTCACTGACAACATTCACTGACAACATTCACTGACAACATTCACTCTCTGACAACATTCACTCACTGACAACATTCACTCACTGACAACATTCACTGACAACATTGACTCTCTGACAACATTCACTGACAACATTCACTCACTGACAACATTCACTCACTGACAACATTCACTGACAACATTGACTCTCTGACAACATTCACTGACAACATTCACTCACTGACAACATTCACTGACAACATTCACTCACTGACAACATTCACTGATAACATTGACTCTCTGACAACATTCACTGACAACATTCACTCACTGACAACATTCACTCACTGACAACATTCACTGACAACATTCACTAACTGACAACATTCACTCACAGACAACATTCACTGACAACATTCACTCACTGACAACATTCACTCACTGACAACATTCACTGACAACATTCACTGACAACATTCACTGACAACATTCACTCTCTGACAACATTCACTGACAACATTCACTCACTGACAACATTCACTCACTGACAACATTCACTGACAACATTCACTCACTGACAACATTCACTCTCTGACAACATTCACTCACTGACAACATTCACTGACAACATTCACTCACTGACAACATTCACTGACAACATTCACTCACTGACAATATTCACTGACAACATTCACTCACTGACAACATTCACTCACTGACAGCATTCACTGACAACATTCACTCACTGACAACATTCACTGACAACATTCACTCACTGACAACATTCACTGACAACATTCACTAACTGACAACATTCACTGACAACATTCACTCTCTGACAACATTCACTGACAACATTCACTCACTGACAACATTCACTGACAACATTCACTCACTGACAACATTCACTGACAACATTCACTCACTGACAACATTCACTGACAACATTCACTCACTGACAACATTCACTCACTGACAACATTCACTGACAACATTCACTCACTGACAACATTCACTCTCTGACAACATTCACTCACTGACAACATTCACTGACAACATTCACTCACTGACAACATTCACTCTCTGACAACATTCACTCACTGACAACACTCACTGACAACATTGACTCTCTGACAACATTCACTGACAACATTCACTCACTGACAACATTCACTCACTGACAACATTCACTGACAACATTCACTAACTGACAACATTCACTCACAGACAACATTCACTGACAACATTCACTCACTGACAACATTCACTCACTGACAACATTCACTGACAACACTCACTGACAACATTCACTGACAACATTCACTCTCTGACAACATTCACTGACAACATTCACTCACTGACAGCATTCACTGACAACATTCACTCACTGACAACATTCCCTGACAACATTCACTGACAACATTCACTCACTGACAACATTCACTGACAACATTCACTCACTGACAACATTCACTCACTGACAACATTCACTGACAACATTCACTCACTGACAACATTCACTGACAACATTCACTCACTGACAACATTCACTGACAACATTCACTCACTGACAACATTCACTGACAACATTCACTGACAACATTCACTCACTGACAACATTCACTCTCTGACAACATTCACTCACTGACAACATTCACTGACAACATTCACTGACAACATTCACTCACTGACAACATTCACTGACAACATTCACTCTCTGACAACATTCACTGACAACATTCACTCACTGACAACATTCACTGACAACATTCACTCACTGACAACATTTACTCACTGACAACATTCACTCACTGACAACATTCACTGACAACATTCACTAACTGACAACATTCACTCACAGACAACATTCACTGACAACATTCACTCACTGACAACATTCTCTCACTGACAACATTCACTGACAACACTCACTGACAACATTCACTGACAACATTCACTCTCTGACAACATTCACTGACAACATTCACTCACTGACAGCATTCACTGACAACATTCACTCACTGACAACATTCCCTGACAACATTCACTGACAACATTCACTCACTGACAACATTCACTGACAACATTCACTCACTGACAATATTCACTGACAACATTCACTCACTGACAACATTCACTCACTGACAGCATTCACTGACAACATTCACTGACAACATTCACTCACTGACAACATTCACTGACAACATTCACTCACTGACAACATTCACTGACAACATTCACTAACTGACAACATTCACTGACAACATTCACTCTCTGACAACATTTACTGATAACATTCACTCTCTGACAACATTCACTGACAACATTCACTCTCTGACAACATTCACTGACAACATTCACTGACAACATTCACTCACTGACAACATTCACTCACTGACAACATTCACTGACAACATTGACTCTCTGACAACATTCACTGACAACATTCACTAACTGACAACATTCACTCACAGACAACATTCACTGACAACATTCACTCACTGACAACATTCACTCACTGACAACATTCACTGACAACATTCACTCACTGACAACATTCACTGACAACATTCACTGACAACATTCACTCACTGACAACATTCACTCACTGACAACATTCACTGACAACATTCACTCACTGACAACATTCACTCTCTGACAACATTCACTCACTGACAACACTCACTCACTGACAACATTCACTGACAACATTCACTGACAACATTCACTCACTGACAACATTCACTGACAACATTCACTCACTGACAACATTCACTCACTGACAACATTCACTGACAACATTGACTCTCTGACAACATTCACTGACAACATTCACTCACTGACAACATTCACTCACTGACAACATTCACTGACAACATTCACTAACTGACAACATTCACTCACAGACAACATTCACTGACAACATTCACTCACTGACAACATTCACTCACTGACAACATTCACTGACAACACTCACTGACAACATTCACTGACAACATTCACTGACAACATTCACTCTCTGACAACATTCACTGACAACATTCACTCACTGACAACATTCACTCACTGACAGCATTCACTGACAACATTCACTCACTGACAACATTCACTGACAACATTCACTGACAACATTCACTCACTGACAACATTCACTGACAACATTCACTCACTGACAATATTCACTGACAACATTCACTCACTGACAACATTCACTCACTGACAGCATTCACTGACAACATTCACTCACTGACAACATTCACTGACAACATTCACTCACTGACAACATTCACTGACAACATTCACTAACTGACAACATTCACTGACAACATTCACTCTCTGACAACATTCACTGACAACATTTACTGATAACATTCACTCTCTGACAACATTCACTGACAACATTCACTCTCTGACAACATTCACTGACAACATTCACTAACAACATTCACTCACTGACAACATTCACTCACTGACAACATTCACTGACAACATTGACTCTCTGACAACATTCACTGACAACATTCACTAACTGACAACATTCACTCACAGACAACATTCACTGACAACATTCACTCACTGACAACATTCACTCACTGACAACATTCACTGACAACATTCACTCACTGACAACATTCACTGACAACATTCACTAACTGATAACATTCACTGACAACATTCACTGACAACATTCACTCACTGACAACATTCACTCACTGACAACATTCACTGACAACATTCACTCACTGACAACATTCACTGATAACATTCACTCACTGACAACATTCACTGACAACATTCACTGACAACATTCACTCACTGACAACATTCACTCACTGACAACATTCACTGACAACATTCACTCACTGACAACATTCACTGACAACATTCACTCACTGACAACATTCACTCACTGACAACATTCACTGACAACATTCACTCACTGACATTCACTGACAACATTCACTCACTGACAACATTCACTGACAACATTCACTCACTGACAACATTCACTGACAACATTGACTCTCTGACAACATTCACTGACAACATTCACTAACTGACAACATTCACTCACAGACAACATTCACTGACAACATTCACTCACTGACAACATTCACTCACTGACAACATTCACTGACAACATTCACTGACAACATTCACTGACAACATTCACTCACTGACAACATTCACTCACTGACAACATTCACTGACAACATTCACTGACAACATTCACTCACTGACAACATTCACTGACAACATTCACTCAATGACAACATTCACTGACAACACTCACTGACAACATTCACTGACAACATTCACTCTCTGACAACATTCACTCACTGACAACATTCACTCACTGACAGCATTCACTGACAACATTCACTCACTGACAACATTCACTGACAACATTCACTCACTGACAACATTCACTGACAACATTCACTGACAACATTCACTCACTGACAACATTCACTTACAACATTCACTCTCTGACAACATCCACTCACTGACAATATTCACTGACAACATTCACTCACTGACAGCATTCACTGACAACATTCACTCACTGACAACATTGACTGACAACATTCACTCACTGACAACATTCACTGACAACATTCACTGACAACATTCACTCACTGACAACATTCACTGACAACATTAACTGACAACATTCACTGACAACATTCACTCACTGACAACATTCACTCACTGACAACATTCACTGACAACATTCACTCACTGACAACATTCACTCTCTGACAACATTCACTCACTGACAACATTCACTGACAACATTCACTCACTGACAACATTCACTCTCTGACAACATTCACTCACTGACAACATTCACTGACAACATTCACTCACTGACAACATTCACTGACAACACTCACTGACAACATTCACTGACAACATTCACTGACAACATTTACTCTCTGACAACATTCACTGACAACATTCACTCACTGACAACATTCACTCACTGACAGCATTCACTCACTGACAACATTCACTGACAACATTCACTCACTGACAACATTCACTGACAACATTCACTCACTGACAACATTCACTGACAACATTCACTCACTGACAACATTCACTGACAACACTCACTGACAACATTGACTCACAACACTCACTGACAACATTCACTGACAACATTCACTGACAACATTCACTCACTGACAACATTCACTGACAACATTCACTCACTGACAACATTCACTGACAACATTCACTGACTGACAACATTCACTCTCTGACAACATTCACTGACAACATTCACTGACAACATTCACTGACAAAATTCACTCACTGACAACATTCACTGACAACATTCACTCACTGACAACATTCACTCACTGACAACATTCACTGACAACACTCACTGACAACATTCACTGACAACATTCACTGACAACATTCACTCACTGACAACATTCACTCACTGACAGCATTCACTGACAACATTCACTCACTGACAACATTCACTGACAACATTCACTCACTGACAACATTCACTCACTGACAACATTCACTGACAACATTCACTCACTGACATTCACTGACAACATTCACTCACTGACAACATTCACTGACAACATTCACTCACTGACAACATTCACTCACTGACAACATTCACTGACAACATTGACTCTCTGACAACATTCACTGACAACATTCACTCACTGACAACATTCACTGACAACATTCACTCACTGACAACATTCACTGATAACATTCACTCACTGACAACATTCACTGACAACATTCACTCACTGACAACATTCACTCACTGACAACATTCACTGACAACATTCACTCACTGACAACATTCACTCACTGACAACATTCACTGACAACACTCACTGACAACATTCACTGACAACATTCACTGACAACATTCACTCTCTGACAACATTCACTCACTGACAACATTCACTCACTGACAACATTCACTGACAACATTCACTCACTGACAACATTCACTCACTGACAACATTCACTGACAACATTCACTCACTGACATTCACTGACAACATTCACCGACTGACAACATTCACTGACAACATTCACTCACTGACAACATTCACTCACTGACAACATTCACTGACAACATTGACTCTCTGACAACATTCACTGACAACATTCACTCACTGACAACATTCACTGACAACATTCACTCACTGACAACATTCACTGATAACATTGACTCTCTGACAACATTCACTGACAACATTCACTCACTGACAACATTCACTCACTGACAACATTCACTGACAACATTCACTAACTGACAACATTCACTCACAGACAACATTCACTGACAACATTCACTCACTGACAACATTCACTCACTGACAACATTCACTGACAACATTCACTGACAACATTCACTGACAACATTCACTCTCTGACAACATTCACTGACAACATTCACTCACTGACAACATTCACTCACTGACAACATTCACTGACAACATTCACTCACTGACAACATTCACTCTCTGACAACATTCACTCACTGACAACATTCACTGACAACATTCACTCACTGACAACATTCACTGACAACATTCACTCACTGACAATATTCACTGACAACATTCACTCACTGACAACATTCACTCACTGACAGCATTCACTGACAACATTCACTCACTGACAACATTCACTGACAACATTCACTCACTGACAACATTCACTGACAACATTCACTAACTGACAACATTCACTGACAACATTCACTCTCTGACAACATTCACTGACAACATTCACTCACTGACAACATTCACTGACAACATTCACTCACTGACAACATTCACTGACAACATTCACTCACTGACAACATTCACTGACAACATTCACTCACTGACAACATTCACTCACTGACAACATTCACTGACAACATTCACTCACTGACAACATTCACTCTCTGACAACATTCACTCACTGACAACATTCACTGACAACATTCACTCACTGACAACATTCACTCTCTGACAACATTCACTCACTGACAACACTCACTGACAACATTGACTCTCTGACAACATTCACTGACAACATTCACTCACTGACAACATTCACTCACTGACAACATTCACTGACAACATTCACTAACTGACAACATTCACTCACAGACAACATTCACTGACAACATTCACTCACTGACAACATTCACTCACTGACAACATTCACTGACAACACTCACTGACAACATTCACTGACAACATTCACTCTCTGACAACATTCACTGACAACATTCACTCACTGACAGCATTCACTGACAACATTCACTCACTGACAACATTCCCTGACAACATTCACTGACAACATTCACTCACTGACAACATTCACTGACAACATTCACTCACTGACAATATTCACTGACAACATTCACTCACTGACAACATTCACTCACTGACAGCATTCACTGACAACATTCACTGACAACATTCACTCACTGACAACATTCACTGACAACATTCACTCACTGACAACATTCACTGACAACATTCACTAACTGACAACATTCACTGACAACATTCACTCTCTGACAACATTTACTGATAACATTCACTCTCTGACAACATTCACTGACAACATTCACTCTCTGACAACATTCACTGACAACATTCACTGACAACATTCACTCACTGACAACATTCACTCACTGACAACATTCACTGACAACATTGACTCTCTGACAACATTCACTGACAACATTCACTAACTGACAACATTCACTCACAGACAACATTCACTGACAACATTCACTCACTGACAACATTCACTCACTGACAACATTCACTGACAACATTCACTCACTGACAACATTCACTGACAACATTCACTGACAACATTCACTCACTGACAACATTCACTCACTGACAACATTCACTGACAACATTCACTCACTGACAACATTCACTCTCTGACAACATTCACTCACTGACAACACTCACTCACTGACAACATTCACTGACAACATTCACTGACAACATTCACTCACTGACAACATTCACTGACAACATTCACTCACTGACAACATTCACTCACTGACAACATTCACTGACAACATTGACTCTCTGACAACATTCACTGACAACATTCACTCACTGACAACATTCACTCACTGACAACATTCACTGACAACATTCACTAACTGACAACATTCACTCACAGACAACATTCACTGACAACATTCACTCACTGACAACATTCACTCACTGACAACATTCACTGACAACACTCACTGACAACATTCACTGACAACATTCACTGACAACATTCACTCTCTGACAACATTCACTGACAACATTCACTCACTGACAACATTCACTCACTGACAGCATTCACTGACAACATTCACTCACTGACAACATTCACTGACAACATTCACTGACAACATTCACTCACTGACAACATTCACTGACAACATTCACTCACTGACAATATTCACTGACAACATTCACTCACTGACAACATTCACTCACTGACAGCATTCACTGACAACATTCACTCACTGACAACATTCACTGACAACATTCACTCACTGACAACATTCACTGACAACATTCACTAACTGACAACATTCACTGACAACATTCACTCTCTGACAACATTCACTGACAACATTTACTGATAACATTCACTCTCTGACAACATTCACTGACAACATTCACTCTCTGACAACATTCACTGACAACATTCACTAACAACATTCACTCACTGACAACATTCACTCACTGACAACATTCACTGACAACATTGACTCTCTGACAACATTCACTGACAACATTCACTAACTGACAACATTCACTCACAGACAACATTCACTGACAACATTCACTCACTGACAACATTCACTCACTGACAACATTCACTGACAACATTCACTCACTGACAACATTCACTGACAACATTCACTAACTGATAACATTCACTGACAACATTCACTGACAACATTCACTCACTGACAACATTCACTCACTGACAACATTCACTGACAACATTCACTCACTGACAACATTCACTGATAACATTCACTCACTGACAACATTCACTGACAACATTCACTGACAACATTCACTCACTGACAACATTCACTCACTGACAACATTCACTGACAACATTCACTCACTGACAACATTCACTCTCTGACAACATTCACTCACTGACAACACTCACTGACAACATTCACTCACTGACAACATTCACTGACAACATTCACTGACAACATTCACTCACTGACAACATTCACTGACAACATTCACTCACTGACAACATTCACTCACTGACAACATTCACTGACAACATTGACTCTCTGACAACATTCACTGACAACATTCACTCACTGACAACATTCACTGACAACATTAACTCACTGACAACATTCACTGACAGCATTCACTCACTGACAACATTCACTGACAACATTCACTGACAACATTCACTCACTGACAACATTCACTCACTGACAACATTCACTGACAACATTCACTCACTGACAACATTCACTGATAACATTCACTCACTGACAACATTCACTGACAACATTCACTGACAACATTCACTCACTGACAACATTCACTCACTGACAACATTCACTGACAACATTCACTCACTGACAACATTCACTCTCTGACAACATTCACTCACTGACAACACTCACTGACAACATTCACTCACTGACAACATTCACTGACAACATTCACTGACAACATTCACTCACTGACAACATTCACTGACAACATTCACTCACTGACAACATTCACTCACTGACAACATTCACTGACAACATTGACTCTCTGACAACATTCACTGACAACATTCACTCACTGACAACATTCACTGACAACATTAACTCACTGACAACATTCACTGACAGCATTCACTCACTGACAACATTCACTGACAACATTCACTGACAACATTCACTCACTGACAACATTCACTCACTGACAACATTCACTGACAACATTCACTGACAACATTCACTCACTGACAACATTCACTGACAACATTCACTGACAACATTCACTAACTGATAACATTCACTGACAACATTCACTCACTGACAACATTCACTCACTGACAACATTCACTGACAACATTCACTCACTGACAACATTCACTGATAACATTCACTCACTGACAACATTCACTGACAACATTCACTGACAACATTCACTCACTGACAACATTCACTCACTGACAACATTCACTGACAACATTCACTCACTGACAACATTCACTCACTGACAACATTCACTCACTGACAACATTCACTGACAACATTCACTCACTGACAACATTCACTCACTGACAACATTCACTGACAACATTCACTCACTGACAACATTCACTCACTGACAACATTCACTGACAACATTCACTCACTGACATTCACTGACAACATTCACTCACTGACAACATTCACTGACAACATTCACTCACTGACAACATTCACTGACAACATTGACTCTCTGACAACATTCACTGACAACATTCACTAACTGACAACATTCACTCACAGACAACATTCACTGACAACATTCACTCACTGACAACATTCACTCACTGACAACATTCACTGACAACATTCACTGACAACATTCACTGACAACATTCACTCACTGACAACATTCACTCACTGACAACATTCACTGACAACATTCACTGACAACATTCACTCACTGACAACATTCACTGACAACATTCACTCAATGACAACATTCACTGACAACACTCACTGACAACATTCACTGACAACATTCACTCTCTGACAACATTCACTCACTGACAACATTCACTCACTGACAGCATTCACTGACAACATTCACTCACTGACAACATTCACTGACAACATTCACTCACTGACAACATTCACTGACAACATTCACTGACAACATTCACTCACTGACAACATTCACTGACAACATTCACTCACTGACATTCACTGACAACATTCACTCACTGACAACATTCACTGACAACATTCACTCACTGACAACATTCACTGACAACATTGACTCTCTGACAACATTCACTGACAACATTCACTAACTGACAACATTCACTCACAGACAACATTCACTGACAACATTCACTCACTGACAACATTCACTCACTGACAACATTCACTGACAACATTCACTGACAACATTCACTGACAACATTCACTCACTGACAACATTCACTCACTGACAACATTCACTGACAACATTCACTGACAACATTCACTCACTGACAACATTCACTGACAACATTCACTCAATGACAACATTCACTGACAACACTCACTGACAACATTCACTGACAACATTCACTCTCTGACAACATTCACTCACTGACAACATTCACTCACTGACAGCATTCACTGACAACATTCACTCACTGACAACATTCACTGACAACATTCACTCACTGACAACATTCACTGACAACATTCACTGACAACATTCACTCACTGACAACATTCACTTACAACATTCACTCTCTGACAACATCCACTCACTGACAATATTCACTGACAACATTCACTCACTGACAGCATTCACTGACAACATTCACTCACTGACAACATTGACTGACAACATTCACTCACTGACAACATTCACTGACAACATTCACTGACAACATTCACTCACTGACAACATTCACTGACAACATTAACTGACAACATTCACTGACAACATTCACTCACTGACAACATTCACTCACTGACAACATTCACTGACAACATTCACTCTCTGACAACATTCACTCACTGACAACATTCACTGACAACATTCACTCACTGACAACATTCACTCTCTGACAACATTCACTCACTGACAACATTCACTGACAACATTCACTCACTGACAACATTCACTGACAACACTCACTGACAACATTCACTGACAACATTCACTGACAACATTTACTCTCTGACAACATTCACTGACAACATTCACTCACTGACAACATTCACTCACTGACAGCATTCACTCACTGACAACATTCACTGACAACATTCACTCACTGACAACATTCACTGACAACATTCACTCACTGACAACATTCACTGACAACATTCACTCACTGACAACATTCACTGACAACACTCACTGACAACATTGACTCACAACACTCACTGACAACATTCACTCACTGACAACATTCACTGACAACATTCACTGACAACATTCACTCACTGACAACATTCACTGACAACATTCACTCACTGACAACATTCACTGACAACATTCACTGACTGACAACATTCACTCTCTGACAACATTCACTGACAACATTCACTGACAACATTCACTGACAAAATTCACTCACTGACAACATTCACTGACAACATTCACTCACTGACAACATTCACTCACTGACAACATTCACTGACAACACTCACTGACAACATTCACTGACAACATTCACTGACAACATTCACTCACTGACAACATTCACTCACTGACAGCATTCACTGACAACATTCACTCACTGACAACATTCACTGACAACATTCACTCACTGACAACATTCACTCACTGACAACATTCACTGACAACATTCACTCACTGACATTCACTGACAACATTCACTCACTGACAACATTCACTGACAACATTCACTCACTGACAACATTCACTCACTGACAACATTCACTGACAACATTGACTCTCTGACAACATTCACTGACAACATTCACTCACTGACAACATTCACTGACAACATTCACTCACTGACAACATTCACTGATAACATTCACTCACTGACAACATTCACTGACAACATTCACTCACTGACAACATTCACTCACTGACAACATTCACTGACAACATTCACTCACTGACAACATTCACTCACTGACAACATTCACTGACAACACTCACTGACAACATTCACTGACAACATTCACTGACAACATTCACTCTCTGACAACATTCACTCACTGACAACATTCACTCACTGACAACATTCACTGACAACATTCACTCACTGACAACATTCACTCACTGACAACATTCACTGACAACATTCACTCACTGACATTCACTGACAACATTCACCGACTGACAACATTCACTGACAACATTCACTCACTGACAACATTCACTCACTGACAACATTCACTGACAACATTGACTCTCTGACAACATTCACTGACAACATTCACTCACTGACAACATTCACTGACAACATTCACTCACTGACAACATTCACTGATAACATTCACTCACTGACAACATTCACTGACAACATTCACTCACTGACAACATTCACTCTCTGACAACATTCACTCACTGACAACACTCACTGACAACATTCACTCACTGACAACATTCACTCTCTGACAACATTCACTGACAACATTCACTGACAACATTCACTCACTGACAACATTCACTGACAACATTCACTCACTGACAACATTCACTCACTGACAACATTCACTGACAACACTCACTGACAACATTCACTGACAACATTCACTGACAACATTCACTCTCTGACAACATTCACTCACTGACAACATTCACTCACTGACAGCATTCACTGACAACATTCACTCACTGACAACATTCACTGACAACATTCACTCACTGACAACATTCACTCACTGACAACATTCACTGACAACATTCACTCACTGACATTCACTGACAACATTCACTCACTGACAACATTCACTCACTGACAACATTCACTGACAACATTGACTCACTGACAACATTCACTCACTGACAACATTCACTGACAACATTCACTCACTGACAACATTCACTGACAACATTCACTCACTGACAACATTCACTGATAACATTCACTCACTGACAACATTCACTGACAACATTCACTCACTGACAACATTCACTCTCTGACAACATTCACTCACTGACAACACTCACTGACAACATTCACTCACTGACAACATTCACTCTCTGACAACATTCACTCACTGACAACACTCACTGACAACATTCACTCACTGACAACATTCACTGACAACATTCACTGACAACATTCACTCACTGACAACATTCACTGACAACATTCACTCACTGACAACATTCACTCTCTGACAACATTCACTCACTGACAACACTCACTGACAACATTCACTCACTGACAACATTCACTGACAACATTCACTGACAACATTCACTCTCTGACAACATTCACTGACAACATTCACTCACTGACAACATTCACTCACTGACAACATTCACTGACAACATTGACTCTCTGACAACATTCACTGACAACATTCACTAACTGACAACATTCACTCACAGACAACATTCACTGACAACATTCACTCACTGACAACATTCACTCACTGACAACATTCACTCACTGACAACATTCACTGACAACATTCACTGACAACATTCACTCACTGACAACATTCACTCACTGACAACATTCACTGACAACATTCACTGACAACATTCACTCACTGACAACATTCACTGACAACATTCACTCACTGACAACATTCACTGACAACACTCACTGACAACATTCACTCTCTGACAACATTCACTCACTGACAACATTCACTCACTGACAGCAATCACTGACAACATTCACTCACTGACAACATTCACTGACAACATTCACTCACTGACAACATTCACTGACAACATTCACTGACAACATTCACTGACAACATTCACTCTCTGACAACATTCACTGACAACATTCACTCACTGACAACATTCACTGACAACATTCACTAACTGATAACATTCACTGACAACATTCACTCACTGACAACATTCACTCACTGACAACATTCACTGACAACATTCACTCACTGACAACATTCACTCACTGACAACATTCACTGACAACATTAACTGACAACATTCACTGACAACATTCACTCACTGACAACATTCACTCACTGACAACATTCACTGACAACATTCACTCACTGACAACATTCACTCTCTGACTACATTCACTCACTGACAACACTCACTGACAACATTCACTCACTGACAACATTCACTGACAACATTCACTCACTGACAACATTCACTCACTGACAACATTCACTGACAACATTGACTCTCTGACAACATTCACTCACTGGCAACATTCACTGACAACATTCACTAACTGACAACATTCACTCACAGACACCATTCACTGACAACATTCACTCACTGACAACATTCACTCACTGACAACATTCACTGACAACATTCACTGACAACATTCACTCACTGACAACATTCACTCTCTGACAACATTCACTCACTGACAACACTCACTGACAACATTCACTGACAACATTCACTGACAACATTCACTCTCTGACTACATTCACTCACTGACAGCATTCACTGACAACATTCACTCACTGACAACATTCACTGACAACATTCACTCACTGACAACATTCACTGACAACATTCACTGACAACATTCACTCACTGACAACATTCACTGACAACATTCACTCTCTGACAACATTCACTCACTGACAATATTCACTGACAACATTCACTCACTGACAGCATTCACTGACAACATTCACTCACTGACAACATTCACTGACAACATTCACTCACTGACAACATTCACTGACAACATTCACTAACTGATAACATTCACTGACAACATTCACTGACAACATTCACTCACTGACAACATTCACTCACTGACAACATTCACTGACAACATTCACTCACTGACAACATTCACTGATAACATTCACTCACTGACAACATTCACTGACAACATTCACTGACAACATTCACTCACTGACAACATTCACTGACAACATTCACTCACTGACAACATTCACTCTCTGACAACATTCACTCACTGACAACACTCACTGACAACATTCACTCACTGACAACATTCACTGACAACATTCACTCACTGACAACATTCACTGACAACATTCACTCACTGACAACATTCACTCACTGACAACATTCACTGACAACATTGACTCTCTGACAACATTCACTGACAACATTCACTCACTGACAACATTCACTCACTGACAACATTCACTGACAACATTCACTAACTGACAACATTCACTCACAGACAACATTCACTCACTGACAACACTCACTGACAACATTCACTCACTGACAACATTCACTGACAACATTCACTGACAACATTCACTCACTGACAACATTCACTGACAACATTCACTCACTGACAACATTCACTCTCTGACAACATTCACTCACTGACAACACTCACTGACAACATTCACTCACTGACAACATTCACTGACAACATTCACTGACAACATTCACTCTCTGACAACATTCACTGACAACATTCACTCACTGACAACATTCACTCACTGACAACATTCACTGACAACATTGACTCTCTGACAACATTCACTGACAACATTCACTAACTGACAACATTCACTCACAGACAACATTCACTGACAACATTCACTCACTGACAACATTCACTCACTGACAACATTCACTCACTGACAACATTCACTGACAACATTCACTGACAACATTCACTGACAACATTCACTCACTGACAACATTCACTCACTGACAACATTCACTGACAACATTCACTGACAACATTCACTCACTGACAACATTCACTGACAACATTCACTCACTGACAACATTCACTGACAACACTCACTGACAACATTCACTCTCTGACAACATTCACTCACTGACAACATTCACTCACTGACAGCAATCACTGACAACATTCACTCACTGACAACATTCACTGACAACATTCACTCACTGACAACATTCACTGACAACATTCACTGACAACATTCACTGACAACATTCACTCTCTGACAACATTCACTGACAACATTCACTCACTGACAACATTCACTGACAACATTCACTCACTGACAACATTCACTCTCTGACAACATTCACTCACTGACAACATTCACTGACAACATTCACTCACTGACAACATTCACTCTCTGACAACATTCACTCACTGACAACATTCACTCACTGACAACATTCACTGAGAACATTCACTCACTGACAACATTCACTCTCTGACAACATTCACTCACTGACAACATTCACTCACTGACAACATTCACTGACAACATTCACTGACAACATTCACTCACTGACAACATTCACTGACAACATTCACTCACTGACAACATTCACTCACTGACAACATTCACTGACAACATTGACTCTCTGACAACATTCACTGACAACATTCACTCACTGACAACATTCACTCACTGACAACATTCACTGACAACATTCACTCACTGACAACATTCACTAACTGACAACATTCACTCACAGACAACATTCACTGACAACATTCACTCACTGACAACATTCACTCACTGACAACATTCACTGACAACACTCACTGACAACATTCACTGACAACATTCACTGACAACATTCACTCTCTGACAACATTCACTGACAACATTCACTGACAACATTCACTCAATGACAACATTCACTGACAACATTCACTCACTGACAATATTCACTGACAACATTCACTCACTGACAGCATTCACTGACAACATTCACTCACTGACAACATTCACTGACAACATTCACTGACAACATTCACTCACTGACAACATTCACAGACAACATTCACTCACTGACAATATTCACTGACAACATTCACTCACTGACAACATTCACTCACTGACAGCATTCACTGACAACATTCACTCACTGACAACATTCACTGACAACATTCACTCACTGACAACATTCACTGACAACATTCACTAACTGACAACATTCACTGACAACATTCACTCACTGACAACATTCACTGACAACATTTACTGATAACATTCACTCTCTGACAACATTCACTGACAACATTCACTCTCTGACAACATTCACTGACAACATTCACTGACAACATTCACTCACTGACAACATTCACTGACAACATTCACTCACTGACAACATTCACTCTCTGACAACATTCACTCACTGACAACACTCACTGACAACATTCACTCACTGACAACATTCACTGACAACATTCACTGACAACATTCACTCTCTGACAACATTCACTGACAACATTCACTCACTGACAACATTCACTCACTGACAACATTCACTGACAACATTGACTCTCTGACAACATTCACTGACAACATTCACTAACTGACAACATTCACTCACAGACAACATTCACTGACAACATTCACTCACTGACAACATTCACTCACTGACAACATTCACTCACTGACAACATTCACTGACAACATTCACTGACAACATTCACTCACTGACAACATTCACTCACTGACAACATTCACTGACAACATTCACTGACAACATTCACTCACTGACAACATTCACTGACAACATTCACTCACTGACAACATTCACTGACAACACTCACTGACAACATTCACTCTCTGACAACATTCACTCACTGACAACATTCACTCACTGACAGCAATCACTGACAACATTCACTCACTGACAACATTCACTGACAACATTCACTCACTGACAACATTCACTGACAACATTCACTGACAACATTCACTGACAACATTCACTCTCTGACAACATTCACTGACAACATTCACTCACTGACAACATTCACTGACAACATTCACTAACTGATAACATTCACTGACAACATTCACTCACTGACAACATTCACTCACTGACAACATTCACTGACAACATTCACTCACTGACAACATTCACTGACAACATTCACTCACTGACAACATTCACTGACAACATTAACTGACAACATTCACTGACAACATTCACTCACTGACAACATTCACTCACTGACAACATTCACTGACAACATTCACTCACTGACAACATTCACTCTCTGACTACATTCACTCACTGACAACACTCACTGACAACATTCACTCACTGACAACATTCACTGACAACATTCACTCACTGACAACATTCACTCACTGACAACATTCACTGACAACATTGACTCTCTGACAACATTCACTCACTGGCAACATTCACTGACAACATTCACTAACTGACAACATTCACTCACAGACACCATTCACTGACAACATTCACTCACTGACAACATTCACTCACTGACAACATTCACTGACAACATTCACTGACAACATTCACTCACTGACAACATTCACTCTCTGACAACATTCACTCACTGACAACACTCACTGACAACATTCACTGACAACATTCACTGACAACATTCACTCTCTGACTACATTCACTCACTGACAGCATTCACTGACAACATTCACTCACTGACAACATTCACTGACAACATTCACTCACTGACAACATTCACTGACAACATTCACTGACAACATTCACTCACTGACAACATTCACTGACAACATTCACTCTCTGACAACATTCACTCACTGACAATATTCACTGACAACATTCACTCACTGACAGCATTCACTGACAACATTCACTCACTGACAACATTCACTGACAACATTCACTCACTGACAACATTCACTGACAACATTCACTAACTGATAACATTCACTGACAACATTCACTGACAACATTCACTCACTGACAACATTCACTCACTGACAACATTCACTGACAACATTCACTCACTGACAACATTCACTGATAACATTCACTCACTGACAACATTCACTGACAACATTCACTGACAACATTCACTCACTGACAACATTCACTCACTGACAACATTCACTGACAACATTCACTCACTGACAACATTCACTCTCTGACAACATTCACTCACTGACAACACTCACTGACAACATTCACTCACTGACAACATTCACTGACAACATTCACTCACTGACAACATTCACTGACAACATTCACTCACTGACAACATTCACTCACTGACAACATTCACTGACAACATTGACTCTCTGACAACATTCACTGACAACATTCACTCACTGACAACATTCACTCACTGACAACATTCACTGACAACATTCACTAACTGACAACATTCACTCACAGACAACATTCACTCACTGACAACACTCACTGACAACATTCACTCACTGACAACATTCACTGACAACATTCACTGACAACATTCACTCACTGACAACATTCACTGACAACATTCACTCACTGACAACATTCACTCTCTGACAACATTCACTCACTGACAACACTCACTGACAACATTCACTCACTGACAACATTCACTGACAACATTCACTGACAACATTCACTCTCTGACAACATTCACTGACAACATTCACTCACTGACAACATTCACTCACTGACAACATTCACTGACAACATTGACTCTCTGACAACATTCACTGACAACATTCACTAACTGACAACATTCACTCACAGACAACATTCACTGACAACATTCACTCACTGACAACATTCACTCACTGACAACATTCACTCACTGACAACATTCACTGACAACATTCACTGACAACATTCACTGACAACATTCACTCACTGACAACATTCACTCACTGACAACATTCACTGACAACATTCACTGACAACATTCACTCACTGACAACATTCACTGACAACATTCACTCACTGACAACATTCACTGACAACACTCACTGACAACATTCACTCTCTGACAACATTCACTCACTGACAACATTCACTCACTGACAGCAATCACTGACAACATTCACTCACTGACAACATTCACTGACAACATTCACTCACTGACAACATTCACTGACAACATTCACTGACAACATTCACTGACAACATTCACTCTCTGACAACATTCACTGACAACATTCACTCACTGACAACATTCACTGACAACATTCACTAACTGATAACATTCACTGACAACATTCACTCACTGACAACATTCACTCACTGACAACATTCACTGACAACATTCACTCACTGACAACATTCACTGACAACATTCACTCACTGACAACATTCACTGACAACATTAACTGACAACATTCACTGACAACATTCACTCACTGACAACATTCACTCACTGACAACATTCACTGACAACATTCACTCACTGACAACATTCACTCTCTGACTACATTCACTCACTGACAACACTCACTGACAACATTCACTCACTGACAACATTCACTGACAACATTCACTCACTGACAACATTCACTCACTGACAACATTCACTGACAACATTGACTCTCTGACAACATTCACTCACTGACAGCATTCACTGACAACATTCACTCACTGACAACATTCACTGACAACATTCACTGACAACATTCACTCACTGACAACATTCACTGACAACAGTCACTCACTGACAATATTCACTGACAACATTCACTCACTGACAACATTCACTCACTGACAGCATTCACTGACAACATTCACTCACTGACAACATTCACTGACAACATTCACTCACTGACAACATTCACTGACAACATTCACTAACTGACAACATTCACTGACAACATTCACTCTCTGACAACATTCACTGACAACATTTACTGATAACATTCACTCTCTGACAACATTCACTGACAACATTCACTCTCTGACAACATTCACTGACAACATTCACTGACAACATTCACTCACTGACAACATTCACTCACTGACAACATTCACTGACAACATTGACTCTCTGACAACATTCACTGACAACATTCACTAACTGACAACATTCACTCACAGACAACATTCACTGACAACATTCACTCACTGACAACATTCACTCACTGACAACATTCACTGACAACATTCACTCACTGACAACATTCACTGACAACATTCACTAACTGATAACATTCACTGACAACATTCACTGACAACATTCACTCACTGACAACATTCACTGACAACATTCACTCACTGACAACATTCACTGACAACATTCACTGACAACATTCACTCACTGACAACATTCACTGACAACATTCACTCTCTGACAACATTCACTCACTGACAATATTCACTGACAACATTCACTCACTGACAGCATTCACTGACAACATTCACTCACTGACAACATTCACTGACAACATTCACTCACTGACAACATTCACTGACAACATTCACTAACTGATAACATTCACTGACAACATTCACTGACAACATTCACTCACTGACAACATTCACTCACTGACAACATTCACTGACAACATTCACTCACTGACAACATTCACTGATAACATTCACTGACAACATTCACTGACAACATTCACTGACAACATTCACTCACTGACAACATTCACTCACTGACAACATTCACTGACAACATTCACTCACTGACAACATTCACTCTCTGACAACATTCACTCACTGACAACACTCACTGACAACATTCACTCACTGACAACATTCACTGATAACATTCACTGACAACATTCACTGACAACATTCACTGACAACATTCACTCACTGACAACATTCACTCACTGACAACATTCACTGACAACATTCACTCACTGACAACATTCACTCTCTGACAACATTCACTCACTGACAACACTCACTGACAACATTCACTCACTGACAACATTCACTGACAACATTCACTCACTGACAACATTCACTGACAACATTCACTCACTGACAACATTCACTCACTGACAACATTCACTGACAACATTGACTCTCTGACAACATTCACTGACAACATTCACTCACTGACAACATTCACTCACTGACAACATTCACTGACAACATTCACTAACTGACAACATTCACTCACAGACAACATTCACTGACAACATTCACTCACTGACAACATTCACTCACTGACAACATTCACTCACTGACAACATTCACTGACAACATTCACTGACAACATTCACTCTCTGACAACATTCACTGACAACATTCACTCACTGACAACATTCACTCACTGACAGCATTCACTGACAACATTCACTCACTGACAACATTCACTGACAACATTCACTGACAACATTCACTCACTGACAACATTCACTGACAACAGTCACTCACTGACAATATTCACTGACAACATTCACTCACTGACAACATTCACTCACTGACAGCATTCACTGACAACATTCACTCACTGACAACATTCACTGACAACATTCACTCACTGACAACATTCACTGACAACATTCACTAACTGACAACATTCACTGACAACATTCACTCTCTGACAACATTCACTGACAACATTTACTGATAACATTCACTCTCTGACAACATTCACTGACAACATTCACTCTCTGACAACATTCACTGACAACATTCACTGACAACATTCACTCACTGACAACATTCACTCACTGACAACATTCACTGACAACATTGACTCTCTGACAACATTCACTGACAACATTCACTAACTGACAACATTCACTCACAGACAACATTCACTGACAACATTCACTCACTGACAACATTCACTCACTGACAACATTCACTGACAACATTCACTCACTGACAACATTCACTGACAACATTCACTAACTGATAACATTCACTGACAACATTCACTGACAACATTCACTCACTGACAACATTCACTGATAACATTCACTCACTGACAACATTCACTGACAACATTCACTGACAACTTTCACTCACTGACAACATTCACTCACTGACAACATTCACTGACAACATTCACTCACTGACAACATTCACTCTCTGACAACATTCACTCACTGACAACACTCACTGACAACATTCACTCACTGACAACATTCACTGACAACATTCACTGACAACATTCACTCACTGACAACATTCACTGACAACATTCACTCACTGACAACATTCACTCACTGACAACATTCACTGACAACATTGACTCTCTGACAACATTCACTGACAACATTCACTCACTGACAACATTCACTCACTGACAACATTCACTGACAACATTCACTAACTGACAACATTCACTCACAGACAACATTCACTGACAACATTCACTCACTGACAACATTCACTCACTGACAACATTCACTCACTGACAACATTCACTGACAACACTCACTGACAACATTCACTGACAACATTCACTGACAACATTCACTCTCTGACAACATTCACTGACAACATTCACTCACTGACAACATTCACTCACTGACAGCATTCACTCACTGACAACATTCACTGACAACATTCACTCACTGACAACATTCACTGACAACATTCACTCACTGACAACATTCACTGACAACATTCACTCACTGACAACATTCACTGACAACATTCACTCACTGACAACATTCACTGACAACATTCACTCACTGACAACATTCACTCACTGACAACATTCACTGACAACATTCACTCACTGACAACATTCACTGATAACATTCACTCACTGACAACATTCACTGACAACATTCACTCACTGACAACATTCACTCACTGACAGCATTCACTCACTGACAACATTCACTGACAACATTCACTCACTGACAACATTCACTGACAACATTCACTCACTGACAACATTCACTCACTGACAACATTCACTGATAACATTCACTCTCTGACAACATTCACTGACAACATTCACTGACAACATTCACTCACTGACAACATTCACTCACTGACAACATTCACTGACAACATTGACTCTCTGACAACATTCACTGACAACATTCACTAACTGACAACATTCACTCACAGACAACATTCACTGACAACATTCACTCACTGACAACATTCACTCACTGACAACATTCACTGACAACATTCACTCACTGACAACATTCACTGACAACATTCACTAACTGATAACATTCACTGACAACATTCACTGACAACATTCACTCACTGACAACATTCACTCACTGACAACATTCACTGATAACATTCACTCACTGACAACATTCACTGACAACATTCACTGACAACATTCACTCACTGACAACATTCACTCACTGACAATATTCACTGACAACATTCACTCACTGACAACATTCACTCTCTGACAACATTCACTCACTGACAACACTCACTGACAACATTCACTCACTGACAACATTCACTGACAACATTCACTGACAACATTCACTCACTGACAACATTCACTGACAACATTCACTGACAACATTCACTCACTGACAACATTCACTCACTGACAACATTCACTGACAACATTGACTCTCTGACAACATTCACTGACAACATTCACTAACTGACAACATTCACTCACAGACAACATTCACTGACAACGTTCACTCACTGACAACATTCACTCACTGACAACATTCACTGACAACATTCACTCACTGACAACATTCACTGACAACATTCACTAACTGATAACATTCACTGACAACATTCACTGACAACATTCACTCACTGACAACATTCACTCACTGACAACATTCACTGATAACATTCACTCACTGACAACATTCACTGACAACATTCACTGACAACATTCACTCACTGACAACATTCACTCACTGACAACATTCACTCTCTGACAACATTCACTCACTGACAACACTCACTGACAACATTCACTCACTGACAACATTCACTGATAACATTCACTCACTGACAACATTCACTGATAACATTCACTCACTGACAACATTCACTGACAACATTCACTGACAACATTCACTCACTGACAACATTCACTCACTGACAACATTCACTGACAACATTCACTCACTGACAACATTCACTCTCTGACAACATTCACTCACTGACAACACTCACTGACAACATTCACTCACTGACAACATTCACTGACAACATTCACTGACAACATTCACTCACTGACAACATTCACTGACAACATTCACTCACTGACAACATTCACTGACAACATTCACTCACTGACAACATTCACTGACAACATTCACTCACTGACAACATTCACTGACAACATTCACTCACTGACAACATTCACTGACAACATTCACTCACTGACAACATTCACTCACTGACAACATTCACTGACAACATTCACTCACTGACAACATTCACTGATAACATTCACTCACTGACAACATTCACTGACAACATTCACTCACTGACAACATTCACTCACTGACAGCATTCACTCACTGACAACATTCACTGACAACATTCACTCACTGACAACATTCACTGACAACATTCACTCACTGACAACATTCACTCACTGACAACATTCACTGATAACATTCACTCTCTGACAACATTCACTGACAACATTCACTGACAACATTCACTCACTGACAACATTCACTCACTGACAACATTCACTGACAACATTGACTCTCTGACAACATTCACTGACAACATTCACTAACTGACAACATTCACTCACAGACAACATTCACTGACAACATTCACTCACTGACAACATTCACTCACTGACAACATTCACTGACAACATTCACTCACTGACAACATTCACTGACAACATTCACTAACTGATAACATTCACTGACAACATTCACTGACAACATTCACTCACTGACAACATTCACTCACTGACAACATTCACTGATAACATTCACTCACTGACAACATTCACTGACAACATTCACTGACAACATTCACTCACTGACAACATTCACTCACTGACAACATTCACTGACAACATTCACTCACTGACAACATTCACTCTCTGACAACATTCACTCACTGACAACACTCACTGACAACATTCACTCACTGACAACATTCACTGACAACATTCACTGACAACATTCACTCACTGACAACATTCACTGACAACATTCACTCACTGACAACATTCACTCACTGACAACATTCACTGACAACATTGACTCTCTGACAACATTCACTGACAACATTCACTCACTGACAACATTCACTCACTGACAACATTCACTGACAACATTCACTAACTGACAACATTCACTCACAGACAACATTCACTGACAACATTCACTCACTGACAACATTCACTCACTGACAACATTCACTCACTGACAACATTCACTGACAACACTCACTGACAACATTCACTGACAACATTCACTGACAACATTCACTCTCTGACAACATTCACTGACAACATTCACTCACTGACAACATTCACTCACTGACAGCATTCACTCACTGACAACATTCACTGACAACATTCACTCACTGACAACATTCACTGACAACATTCACTCACTGACAACATTCACTGACAACATTCACTCACTGACAACATTCACTGACAACATTCACTCACTGACAACATTCACTCACTGACAACATTCACTGACAACATTCACTCACTGACAACATTCACTGATAACATTCACTCACTGACAACATTCACTGACAACATTCACTCACTGACAACATTCACTCACTGACAGCATTCACTCACTGACAACATTCACTGACAACATTCACTCACTGACAACATTCACTCACTGACAACATTCACTCACTGACAACATTCACTGACAACATTCACTCACTGACAACATTCACTCTCTGACAACATTCACTCACTGACAACATTCACTGACAACATTCACTCACTGACAACATTCACTCTCTGACAACATTCACTCACTGACAACATTCACTCACTGACAACATTCACTGAGAACATTCACTCACTGACAACATTCACTCTCTGACAACATTCACTCACTGACAACATTCACTCACTGACAACATTCACTGACAACATTCACTGACAACATTCACTCACTGACAACATTCACTGACAACATTCACTCACTGACAACATTCACTCACTGACAACATTCACTGACAACATTGACTCTCTGACAACATTCACTGACAACATTCACTCACTGACAACATTCACTCACTGACAACATTCACTGACAACATTCACTCACTGACAACATTCACTAACTGACAACATTCACTCACAGACAACATTCACTGACAACATTCACTCACTGACAACATTCACTCACTGACAACATTCACTGACAACACTCACTGACAACATTCACTGACAACATTCACTGACAACATTCACTCTCTGACAACATTCACTGACAACATTCACTGACAACATTCACTCAATGACAACATTCACTGACAACATTCACTCACTGACAATATTCACTGACAACATTCACTCACTGACAGCATTCACTGACAACATTCACTCACTGACAACATTCACTGACAACATTCACTGACAACATTCACTCACTGACAACATTCACAGACAACATTCACTCACTGACAATATTCACTGACAACATTCACTCACTGACAACATTCACTCACTGACAGCATTCACTGACAACATTCACTCACTGACAACATTCACTGACAACATTCACTCACTGACAACATTCACTGACAACATTCACTAACTGACAACATTCACTGACAACATTCACTCACTGACAACATTCACTGACAACATTTACTGATAACATTCACTCTCTGACAACATTCACTGACAACATTCACTCTCTGACAACATTCACTGACAACGTTCACTGACAACATTCACTCACTGACAACATTCACTCACTGACAACATTCACTCACTGACAACATTCACTTACAACATTCACTCACTGACAACATTCACTGACAACATTCACTCACTGACAACATTCACTGACAACATTCACTCACTGACAACATTCACTGACAACATTCACTCACTGACAACATTCACTGATAACATTCACTCACTGACAACATTCACTGACAACACTCACTGACAACATTGACTCACTTACAACACTCACTGACAACATTCACTCACTGACAACATTCACTCACTGACAACATTCACTGACAACATTCACTCACTGACAACATTCACTCACTGACAACATTCACTCACTGACAACATTCACTGACAACATTCACTGACAACATTCACTCACTGACAACATTCACTCTCTGACAACATTCACTGACAACATTCACTGACAACATTCACTCACTGACAACATTCACTCACTGACAACATTCACTGACAACACTCACTGACAACATTCACTGACAACATTCACTGACAACATTCACTCTCTGACAACATTCACTCACTAACAACATTCACTCACTGACAGCATTCACTGACAACATTCACTCACTGACAACATTCACTGACAACATTCACTCACTGACAACATTCACTGACAACATTCACTGACAACATTCACTCACTGACATTCACTGACAACATTCACTCACTGACAACATTCACTGACAACACTCACTGACAACATTCACTGACAACATTCACTGACAACATTCACTCTCTGACAACATTCACTCACTGACAACATTCACTCACTGACAGCATTCACTGACAACATTCACTCACTGACAACATTCACTGACAACATTCACTCACTGACAACATTCACTGACAACATTCACTCACTGACAACATTCACTGACAACATTCACTCACTGACAACATTCACTGACAACATTCACTCACTGACAACATTCACTGACAACATTCACTCACTGACAACATTCACTCACTGACAACATTCACTGACAACATTCACTCACTGACAACATTCACTCTCTGACAACATTCACTCACTGACAACATTCACTGACAACATTCACTCACTGACAACATTCACTCTCTGACAACATTCACTGACAACATTGACTCTCTGACAACATTCACTGACAACATTCACTCACTGACAACATTCACTGACAACATTCACTCACTGACAACATTCACTGATAACATTCACTCACTGACAACATTCACTGACAACATTCACTCACTGACAACATTCACTCTCTGACAACATTCACTTACTGACAACACTCACTGACAACATTCACTCACTGACAACATTCACTCTCTGACAACATTCACTCACTGACAACACTCACTGACAACATTCACTCACTGACAACATTCACTGACAACATTCACTGACAACATTCACTCACTGACAACATTCACTGACAACATTCACTCACTGACAACATTCACTCTCTGACAACATTCACTCACTGACAACACTCACTGACAACATTCACTCACTGACAACATTCACTGACAACATTCACTGACAACATTCACTCTCTGACAACATTCACTGACAACATTCACTCACTGACAACATTCACTCACTGACAACATTCACTGACAACATTGACTCTCTGACAACATTCACTGACAACATTCACTCACTGACAACATTCACTCACTGACAACATTCACTGACAACATTCACTAACTGACAACATTCACTCACAGACAACATTCACTGACAACATTCACTCACTGACAACATTCACTCACTGACAACATTCACTGACAACACTCACTGACAACATTCACTGACAACATTCACTGACAACATTCACTCTCTGACAACATTCACTCACTGACAACATTCACTCACTGACAGCATTCACTGACAACATTCACTCACTGACAACATTCACTGATAACATTCACGCACTGACAACATTCACTGACAACATTCACTGACAACATTCACGCACTGACAACATTCACTGACAATATTCACTGACAACATTCACTCACTGACAGCATTCACTGACAACATTCACTCACTGACAACATTCACTGACAACATTCACTCACTGACAACATTCACTGACAACATTCACTAACTGATAACATTCACTGACAACATTCACTGACAACATTCACTCACTGACAACATTCACTCACTGACAACATTCACTGACAACATTCACTCACTGACAACATTCACTGACAACATTCACTCACTGACAACATTCACTGACAACATTAACTGACAACATTCACTGACAACATTCACTCACTGACAACATTCACTCACTGACAACATTCACTGACAACATTCACTCACTGACAACATTCACTGACAACATTGACTCTCTGACAACATTCACTCACTGGCAACATTCACTGACAACATTCACTAACTGACAACATTCACTCACAGACAACATTCACTGACAACATTCACTCACTGACAACATTCACTCACTGACAACATTCACTGACAACATTCACTCACTGACAACATTCACTCTCTGACAACATTCACTCACTGACAACATTCACTGACAACATTCACTGACAACATTCACTCACTGACAACATTCACTGACAACATTCACTCACTGACAACATTCACTCACTGACAACATTCACTCACTGACAACATTCACTGACAACACTCACTGACAACATTCACTGACAACATTCACTGACAACATTCACTCTCTGACAACATTCACTCACTGACAGCATTCACTGACAACATTCACTCACTGACAACATTCACTGACAACATTTACTCACTGACAACATTCACTGACAACATTCACTGACAACATTCACTCACTGACAACATTCACTGACAACATTCACTCTCTGACAACACTCACTGACAACACTCACTGAAAACATTCACTCACTGACAACATTCACTGACAACATTCACTGACAACATTCACTCACTGACAACATTCACTCACTGACAACATTCACTGAGAACATTGACTCTCTGACAACATTCACTGACAACATTCACTCACTGACAACATTCACTCACTGACAACATTCACTGACAACATTCACTAACTGACAACATTCACTCACAGACAACATTCACTGACAACATTCACTCACTGACAACATTCACTCACTGACAACATTCACTGACAACATTCACTGACAACATTCACTGACAACATTCACTCTCTGACAACATTCACTGACAACATTCACTCACTGACAACATTCACTCACTGACAACATTCACTGACAACATTCACTCACTGACAACATTCACTCTCTGACAACATTCACTCACTGACAACATTCACTGACAACATTCACTCACTGACAACATTCACTGACAACATTCACTCACTGACAATATTCACTGACAACATTCACTCACTGACAACATTCACTCACTGACAGCATTCACTGACAACATTCACTCACTGACAACATTCACTGACAACATTCACTCACTGACAACATTCACTGACAACATTCACTAACTGACAACATTCACTGACAACATTCACTCTCTGACAACATTCACTGACAACATTTACTGATAACATTCACTCTCTGACAACATTCACTGACAACATTCACTCTCTGACAACATTCACTGACAACATTCACTGACAACATTCACTCACTGACAACATTCACTCACTGACAACATTCACTGACAACATTGACTCTCTGACAACATTCACTGACAACATTCACTAACTGACAACATTCACTCACAGACAACATTCACTGACAACATTCACTCACTGACAACATTCACTCACTGACAACATTCACTGACAACATTCACTCACTGACAACATTCACTGACAACATTCACTAACTGATAACATTCACTGACAACATTCACTGACAACATTCACTCACTGACAACATTCACTCACTGACAACATTCACTGATAACATTCACTCACTGACAACATTCACTGACAACATTCACTCACTGACAACATTCACTCACTGACAACATTCACTGACAACATTCACTCACTGACAACATTCACTCTCTGACAACATTCACTCACTGACAACACTCACTGACAACATTCACTCACTGACAACATTCACTGACAACATTCACTGACAACATTCACTCACTGACAACATTCACTGACAACATTCACTCACTGACAACATTCACTCACTGACAACATTCACTGACAACATTGACTCTCTGACAACATTCACTGACAACATTCACTCACTGACAACATTCACTCACTGACAACATTCACTGACAACATTCACTAACTGACAACATTCACTCACAGACAACATTCACTGACAACATTCACTCACTGACAACATTCACTCACTGACAACATTCACTCACTGACAACATTCACTGACAACACTCACTGACAACATTCACTGACAACATTCACTGACAACATTCACTCTCTGACAACATTCACTGACAACATTCACTCACTGACAACATTCACTCACTGACAACATTCACTCACTGACAACATTCACTGACAACATTCACTCACTGACAACATTCACTGACAACATTCACTCACTGACAACATTCACTGACAACATTCACTCACTGACAACATTCACTGACAACATTCACTCACTGACAACATTCACTGACAACATTCACTCACTGACAACATTCACTCACTGACAACATTCACTGACAACATTCACTCACTGACAACATTCACTCTCTGACAACATTCACTCACTGACAACATTCACTGACAACATTCACTCACTGACAACATTCACTCTCTGACAACATTCACTCACTGACAACACTCACTGACAACATTGACTCTCTGACAACATTCACTGACAACATTCACTCACTGACAACATTCACTCACTGACAACATTCACTGACAACATTCACTAACTGACAACATTCACTCACAGACAACATTCACTGACAACATTCACTCACTGACAACATTCACTCACTGACAACATTCACTGACAACACTCACTGACAACATTCACTGACAACATTCACTCTCTGACAACATTCACTGACAACATTCACTCACTGACAGCATTCACTGACAACATTCACTCACTGACAACATTCCCTGACAACATTCACTGACAACATTCACTCACTGACAACATTCACTGACAACATTCACTCACTGACAATATTCACTGACAACATTCACTCACTGACAACATTCACTCACTGACAGCATTCACTGACAACATTCACTGACAACATTCACTCACTGACAACATTCACTGACAACATTCACTCACTGACAACATTCACTGACAACATTCACTAACTGACAACATTCACTGACAACATTCACTCTCTGACAACATTTACTGATAACATTCACTCTCTGACAACATTCACTGACAACATTCACTCTCTGACAACATTCACTGACAACATTCACTGACAACATTCACTCACTGACAACATTCACTCACTGACAACATTCACTGACAACATTGACTCTCTGACAACATTCACTGACAACATTCACTAACTGACAACATTCACTCACAGACAACATTCACTGACAACATTCACTCACTGACAACATTCACTCACTGACAACATTCACTGACAACATTCACTCACTGACAACATTCACTGACAACATTCACTGACAACATTCACTCACTGACAACATTCACTCACTGACAACATTCACTGACAACATTCACTCACTGACAACATTCACTCTCTGACAACATTCACTCACTGACAACACTCACTCACTGACAACATTCACTGACAACATTCACTGACAACATTCACTCACTGACAACATTCACTGACAACATTCACTCACTGACAACATTCACTCACTGACAACATTCACTGACAACATTGACTCTCTGACAACATTCACTGACAACATTCACTCACTGACAACATTCACTCACTGACAACATTCACTGACAACATTCACTAACTGACAACATTCACTCACAGACAACATTCACTGACAACATTCACTCACTGACAACATTCACTCACTGACAACATTCACTGACAACACTCACTGACAACATTCACTGACAACATTCACTCTCTGACAACATTCACTGACAACATTCACTCACTGACAACATTCACTCACTGACAGCATTCACTGACAACATTCACTCACTGACAACATTCACTGACAACATTCACTGACAACATTCACTCACTGACAACATTCACTGACAACATTCACTCACTGACAATATTCACTGACAACATTCACTCTCTGACAACATTCACTCACTGACAGCATTCACTGACAACATTCACTCACTGACAACATTCACTGACAACATTCACTCACTGACAACATTCACTGACAACATTCACTAACTGACAACATTCACTGACAACATTCACTCTCTGACAACATTCACTGACAACATTTACTGATAACATTCACTCTCTGACAACATTCACTGACAACATTCACTCTCTGACAACATTCACTGACAACATTCACTAACAACATTCACTCACTGACAACATTCACTCACTGACAACATTCACTGACAACATTGACTCTCTGACAACATTCACTGACAACATTCACTAACTGACAACATTCACTCACAGACAACATTCACTGACAACATTCACTCACTGACAACATTCACTCACTGACAACATTCACTGACAACATTCACTCACTGACAACATTCACTGACAACATTCACTAACTGATAACATTCACTGACAACATTCACTGACAACATTCACTCACTGACAACATTCACTCACTGACAACATTCACTGACAACATTCACTCACTGACAACATTCACTGATAACATTCACTCACTGACAACATTCACTGACAACATTCACTGACAACATTCACTCACTGACAACATTCACTCACTGACAACATTCACTGACAACATTCACTCACTGACAACATTCACTCTCTGACAACATTCACTCACTGACAACACTCACTGACAACATTCACTCACTGACAACATTCACTGACAACATTCACTGACAACATTCACTCACTGACAACATTCACTGACAACATTCACTCACTGACAACATTCACTCACTGACAACATTCACTGACAACATTGACTCTCTGACAACATTCACTGACAACATTCACTCACTGACAACATTCACTGACAACATTAACTCACTGACAACATTCACTGACAGCATTCACTCACTGACAACATTCACTGACAACATTCACTGACAACATTCACTCACTGACAACATTCACTCACTGACAACATTCACTGACAACATTCACTGACAACATTCACTCACTGACAACATTCACTGACAACATTCACTGACAACATTCACTAACTGATAACATTCACTGACAACATTCACTCACTGACAACATTCACTCACTGACAACATTCACTGACAACATTCACTCACTGACAACATTCACTGATAACATTCACTCACTGACAACATTCACTGACAACATTCACTGACAACATTCACTCACTGACAACATTCACTCACTGACAACATTCACTGACAACATTCACTCACTGACAACATTCACTCACTGACAACATTCACTCACTGACAACATTCACTGACAACATTCACTCACTGACAACATTCACTCACTGACAACATTCACTGACAACATTCACTCACTGACAACATTCACTCACTGACAACATTCACTGACAACATTCACTCACTGACATTCACTGACAACATTCACTCACTGACAACATTCACTGACAACATTCACTCACTGACAACATTCACTGACAACATTGACTCTCTGACAACATTCACTGACAACATTCACTAACTGACAACATTCACTCACAGACAACATTCACTGACAACATTCACTCACTGACAACATTCACTGACAACATTCACTGACAACATTCACTGACAACATTCACTCACTGACAACATTCACTCACTGACAACATTCACTGACAACATTCACTGACAACATTCACTCACTGACAACATTCACTGACAACATTCACTCAATGACAACATTCACTGACAACACTCACTGACAACATTCACTGACAACATTCACTCTCTGACAACATTCACTCACTGACAACATTCACTCACTGACAGCATTCACTGACAACATTCACTCACTGACAACATTCACTGACAACATTCACTCACTGACAACATTCACTGACAACATTCACTGACAACATTCACTCACTGACAACATTCACTTACAACATTCACTCTCTGACAACATCCACTCACTGACAATATTCACTGACAACATTCACTCACTGACAGCATTCACTGACAACATTCACTCACTGACAACATTGACTGACAACATTCACTCACTGACAACATTCACTGACAACATTCACTGACAACATTCACTCACTGACAACATTCACTGACAACATTAACTGACAACATTCACTGACAACATTCACTCACTGACAACATTCACTCACTGACAACATTCACTGACAACATTCACTCACTGACAACATTCACTCTCTGACAACATTCACTCACTGACAACATTCACTGACAACATTCACTCACTGACAACATTCACTCTCTGACAACATTCACTCACTGACAACATTCACTGACAACATTCACTCACTGACAACATTCACTGACAACATTCACTCACTGACAACATTCACTGACAACATTGACTCTCTGACAACATTCACTGACATCATTCACTCACTGACAACATTCACTCACTGACAACATTCACTGACAACATTCACTAACTGACAACATTCACTCACAGACAACATTCACTGACAACATTCACTCACTGACAACATTCACTGACAACATTCACTCACTGACAACATTCACTCTCTGACAACATTCACTGACAACACTCACTGACAACATTCACTGACAACATTCACTGACAACATTCACTCTCTGACAACATTCACTCACTGACAACATTCACTCACTGACAGCATTCACTGACAACATTCACTCACTGACAACATTCACTGACAACATTCACTCACTGACAACATTCACTCACTGACAACATTCACTGACAACATTCACTGACAACATTCACTCACTGACATTCACTGACAACATTCACTCACTGACAACATTCACTGACAACATTCACTCACTGACAACATTCACTCACTGACAACATTCACTGACAACATTGACTCTCTGACAACATTCACTGACAACATTCACTAACTGACAACATTCACTGACAACATTCACTCACTGACAACATTCACTCACTGACAACATTCACTGACAACATTCACTCACTGACAACATTCACTGATAACATTCACTCACTGACAACATTCACTGACAACATTCACTGACAACATTCACTCACTGACAACATTCACTCACTGACAACATTCACTGACAACATTCACTCACTGACAACATTCACTCTCTGACAACATTCACTCACTGACAACACTCACTGACAACATTCACTCACTGACAACATTCACTGACAACATTCACTGACAACATTCACTCACTGACAACATTCACTGACAACATTCACTCACTGACAACATTCACTCACTGACAACATTCACTGACAACATTGACTCTCTGACAACATTCACTGACAACATTCACTCACTGACAACATTCACTCACTGACAACATTCACTGACAACATTCACTAACTGACAGCATTCACTCACAGACAACATTCACTCACTGACAACATTCACTCACTGACAACATTCACTCACTGACAACATTCACTGACAACACTCACTGACAACATTCACTGACAACATTCACTGACAACATTCACTCTCTGACAACATTCACTGACAACATTCACTCACTGACAACATTCACTCACTGACAGCATTCACTGACAACATTCACTCACTGACAACATTCACTGACAACATTCACTGACAACATTCACTCACTGACAACATTCACTGACAACATTCACTCACTGACAATATTCACTGACAACATTCACTCACTGACAACATTCACTCACTGACAGCATTCACTGACAACATTCACTCACTGACAACATTCACTGACAACATTCACTCACTGACAACATTCACTGACAACATTCACTGACAACATTCACTCACTGACAACATTCACTGACAACATTAACTGACAACATTCACTGACAACATTCACTCACTGACAACATTCACTCACTGACAACATTCACTGACAACATTCACTCACTGACAACATTCACTCTCTGACAACATTCACTCACTGACAACATTCACTGACAACATTCACTCACTGACAACATTCACTCTCTGACAACATTCACTCACTGACAACATTCACTGACAACATTCACTCACTGACAACATTCACTGACAACATTCACTCACTGACAACATTCACTGACAACATTGACTCTCTGACAACATTCACTGACATCATTCACTCACTGACAACATTCACTCACTGACAACATTCACTGACAACATTCACTAACTGACAACATTCACTCACAGACAACATTCACTGACAACATTCACTCACTGACAACATTCACTGACAACATTCACTCACTGACAACATTCACTCTCTGACAACATTCACTGACAACACTCACTGACAACATTCACTGACAACATTCACTGACAACATTCACTCTCTGACAACATTCACTCACTGACAACATTCACTCACTGACAGCATTCACTGACAACATTCACTCACTGACAACATTCACTGACAACATTCACTCACTGACAACATTCACTCACTGACAACATTCACTGACAACATTCACTGACAACATTCACTCACTGACATTCACTGACAACATTCACTCACTGACAACATTCACTGACAACATTCACTCACTGACAACATTCACTCACTGACAACATTCACTGACAACATTGACTCTCTGACAACATTCACTGACAACATTCACTAACTGACAACATTCACTCACAGACAACATTCACTGACAACATTCACTCACTGACAACATTCACTCACTGACAACATTCACTGACAACATTCACTCACTGACAACATTCACTGACAACATTCACTAACTGACAACATTCACTGACAACATTCACTCACTGACAACATTCACTCACTGACAACATTCACTGACAACATTCACTCACTGACAACATTCACTGATAACATTCACTCACTGACAACATTCACTGACAACATTCACTGACAACATTCACTCACTGACAACATTCACTCACTGACAACATTCACTGACAACATTCACTCACTGACAACATTCACTCTCTGACAACATTCACTCACTGACAACACTCACTGACAACATTCACTCACTGACAACATTCACTGACAACATTCACTGACAACATTCACTCACTGACAACATTCACTGACAACATTCACTCACTGACAACATTCACTCACTGACAACATTCACTGACAACATTGACTCTCTGACAACATTCACTGACAACATTCACTCACTGACAACATTCACTCACTGACAACATTCACTGACAACATTCACTAACTGACAGCATTCACTCACAGACAACATTCACTCACTGACAACATTCACTCACTGACAACATTCACTCACTGACAACATTCACTCACTGACAACATTCACTGACAACACTCACTGACAACATTCACTGACAACATTCACTGACAACATTCACTCTCTGACAACATTCACTGACAACATTCACTCACTGACAACATTCACTCACTGACAGCATTCACTGACAACATTCACTCACTGACAACATTCACTGACAACATTCACTGACAACATTCACTCACTGACAACATTCACTGACAACATTCACTCACTGACAATATTCACTGACAACATTCACTCACTGACAACATTCACTCACTGACAGCATTCACTGACAACATTCACTCACTGACAACATTCACTGACAACATTCACTCACTGACAACATTCACTGACAACATTCACTGACAACATTCACTCACTGACAACATTCACTGACAACATTAACTGACAACATTCACTGACAACATTCACTCACTGACAACATTCACTCACTGACAACATTCACTGACAACATTCACTCACTGACAACATTCACTCTCTGACAACATTCACTCACTGACAACATTCACTGACAACATTCACTCACTGACAACATTCACTCTCTGACAACATTCACTCACTGACAACATTCACTGACAACATTCACTCACTGACAACATTCACTGACAACATTCACTCACTGACAACATTCACTGACAACATTGACTCTCTGACAACATTCACTGACATCATTCACTCACTGACAACATTCACTCACTGACAACATTCACTGACAACATTCACTAACTGACAACATTCACTCACAGACAACATTCACTGACAACATTCACTCACTGACAACATTCACTGACAACATTCACTCACTGACAACATTCACTCTCTGACAACATTCACTGACAACACTCACTGACAACATTCACTGACAACATTCACTGACAACATTCACTCTCTGACAACATTCACTCACTGACAACATTCACTCACTGACAGCATTCACTGACAACATTCACTCACTGACAACATTCACTGACAACATTCACTCACTGACAACATTCACTCACTGACAACATTCACTGACAACATTCACTGACAACATTCACTCACTGACATTCACTGACAACATTCACTCACTGACAACATTCACTGACAACATTCACTCACTGACAACATTCACTCACTGACAACATTCACTGACAACATTGACTCTCTGACAACATTCACTGACAACATTCACTAACTGACAACATTCACTCACAGACAACATTCACTGACAACATTCACTCACTGACAACATTCACTCACTGACAACATTCACTGACAACATTCACTCACTGACAACATTCACTGACAACATTCACTAACTGACAACATTCACTGACAACATTCACTCACTGACAACATTCACTCACTGACAACATTCACTGACAACATTCACTCACTGACAACATTCACTGATAACATTCACTCACTGACAACATTCACTGACAACATTCACTGACAACATTCACTCACTGACAACATTCACTCACTGACAACATTCACTGACAACATTCACTCACTGACAACATTCACTCTCTGACAACATTCACTCACTGACAACACTCACTGACAACATTCACTCACTGACAACATTCACTGACAACATTCACTGACAACATTCACTCACTGACAACATTCACTGACAACATTCACTCACTGACAACATTCACTGACAACATTCACTCACTGACAATATTCACTGACAACATTCACTCACTGACAACATTCACTCACTGACAGCATTCACTGACAACATTCACTCACTGACAACATTCACTGACAACATTCACTCACTGACAACATTCACTGACAACATTCACTAACTGACAACATTCACTGACAACATTCACTCTCTGACAACATTCACTGACAACATTTACTGATAACATTCACTCTCTGACAACATTCACTGACAACATTCACTCTCTGACAACATTCACTGACAACATTCACTAACAACATTCACTCACTGACAACATTCACTCACTGACAACATTCACTGACAACATTGACTCTCTGACAACATTCACTGACAACATTCACTAACTGACAACATTCACTCACAGACAACATTCACTGACAACATTCACTCACTGACAACATTCACTCACTGACAACATTCACTGACAACATTCACTCACTGACAACATTCACTGACAACATTCACTAACTGATAACATTCACTGACAACATTCACTGACAACATTCACTCACTGACAACATTCACTCACTGACAACATTCACTGACAACATTCACTCACTGACAACATTCACTGATAACATTCACTCACTGACAACATTCACTGACAACATTCACTGACAACATTCACTCACTGACAACATTCACTCACTGACAACATTCACTGACAACATTCACTCACTGACAACATTCACTCTCTGACAACATTCACTCACTGACAACACTCACTGACAACATTCACTCACTGACAACATTCACTGACAACATTCACTGACAACATTCACTCACTGACAACATTCACTCACTGACAACATTCACTGACAACATTGACTCTCTGACAACATTCACTGACAACATTCACTCACTGACAACATTCACTGACAACATTCACTCACTGACAACATTCACTGACAACATTCACTCACTGACAACATTCACTGACAACATTCACTGACAACATTCACTCACTGACAACATTCACTCACTGACAACATTCACTGACAACATTCACTGACAACATTCACTCACTGACAACATTCATTGACAACATTCACTGACAACATTCACTAACTGATAACATTCACTGACAACATTCACTCACTGACAACATTCACTCACTGACAACATTCACTGACAACATTCACTCACTGACAACATTCACTGATAACATTCACTCACTGACAACATTCACTGACAACATTCACTGACAACATTCACTCACTGACAACATTCACTCACTGACAACATTCACTGACAACATTCACTCACTGACAACATTCACTCACTGACAACATTCACTGACAACACTCACTGACAACATTCACTGACAACATTCACTGACAACATTCACTCTCTGACAACATTCACTGACAACATTCACTCACTGACAACATTCACTCACTGACAACATTCACTGACAACATTCACTCACTGACATTCACTGACAACATTCACTCACTGACAACATTCACTGACAACATTGACTCTCTGACAACATTCACTGACAACATTCACTAACTGACAACATTCACTCACAGACAACATTCACTGACAACATTCACTCACTGACAACATTCACTCACTGACAACATTCACTGACAACATTCACTGACAACATTCACTCACTGACAACATTCACTCACTGACAACATTCACTGACAACATTCACTGACAACATTCACTCACTGACAACATTCACTGACAACATTCACTCACTGACAACATTCACTGACAACACTCACTGACAACATTCACTGACAACATTCACTCTCTGACAACATTCACTCACTGACAACATTCACTCACTGACAGCATTCACTGACAACATTCACTCACTGACAACATTCACTGACAACATTCACTCACTGACAACATTCACTGACAACATTCACTGACAACATTCACTCACTGACAACATTCACTTACAACATTCACTCTCTGACAACATCCACTCACTGACAATATTCACTGACAACATTCACTCACTGACAGCATTCACTGACAACATTCACTCACTGACAACATTCACTGACAACATTCACTCACTGACAACATTCACTGACAACATTCACTGACAACATTCACTCACTGACAACATTCACTGACAACATTCACTGACAACATTCACTCACTGACAACATTCACTGACAACATTAACTGACAACATTCACTGACAACATTCACTCACTGACAACATTCACTCACTGACAACATTCACTGACAACATTCACTCACTGACAACATTCACTCTCTGACAACATTCACTCACTGACAACATTCACTGACAACATTCACTCACTGACAACATTCACTCTCTGACAACATTCACTCACTGACAACATTCACTGACAACATTCACTCACTGACAACATTCACTGACAACATTCACTCACTGACAACATTCACTGACAACATTCACTCACTGACAACATTCACTCACTGACAACATTCACTGACAACATTGACTCTCTGACAACATTCACTGACATCATTCACTCACTGACAACATTCACTCACTGACAACATTCACTGACAACATTCACTAACTGACAACATTCACTCACAGACAACATTCACTGACAACATTCACTCACTGACAACATTCACTGACAACATTCACTCACTGACAACATTCACTCTCTGACAACATTCACTGACAACACTCACTGACAACATTCACTGACAACATTCACTGACAACATTCACTCTCTGACAACATTCACTCACTGACAACATTCACTCACTGACAGCATTCACTGACAACATTCACTCACTGACAACATTCACTGACAACATTCACTCACTGACAACATTCACTCACTGACAACATTCACTGACAACATTCACTGACAACATTCACTCACTGACATTCACTGACAACATTCACTCACTGACAACATTCACTGACAACATTCACTCACTGACAACATTCACTGACAACATTGACTCTCTGACAACATTCACTGACAACATTCACTAACTGACAACATTCACTCACAGACAACATTCACTGACAACATTCACTCACTGACAACATTCACTCACTGACAACATTCACTGACAACATTCACTCACTGACAACATTCACTGACAACATTCACTAACTGACAACATTCACTGACAACATTCACTCACTGACAACATTCACTCACTGACAACATTCACTGACAACATTCACTCACTGACAACATTCACTGATAACATTCACTCACTGACAACATTCACTGACAACATTCACTGACAACATTCACTGTCAACATTCACTCACTGACAACATTCACTCACTGACAACATTCACTGACAACATTCACTCACTGACAACATTCACTGACAACATTCACTCACTGACAACATTCACTGACAACACTCACTGACAACATTCACTGACAACATTCACTCTCTGACAACATTCACTCACTGACAACATTCACTCACTGACAGCATTCACTGACAACATTCACTCACTGACAACATTCACTGACAACATTCACTCACTGACAACATTCACTGACAACATTCACTGACAACATTCACTCACTGACAACATTCACTGACAACATTCACTCTCTGACAACATTCACTCACTGACAATATTCACTGACAACATTCACTCACTGACAGCATTCACTGACAACATTCACTCACTGACAACATTCACTGACAACATTCACTCACTGACAACATTCACTGACAACATTCACTCACTGACAACATTCACTGACAACATTGACTCTCTGACAACATTCACTGACAACATTCACTCACAGACAACATTCACTGACAACATTCACTGACAACATTCACTCACTGACAACATTCACTCTCTGACAACATTCACTCACTGACAACATTCACTGACAACATTCACTGACAACATTCACTCACTGACAACATTCACTCACTGACAACATTCACTCACTGATAACATTCACTGACAACATTCACTGACAACATTCACTCACTGACAACATTCACTCACTGACAACATTCACTGACAACATTCACTCACTGACAACATTCACTGACAACATTCACTCACTGACAACATTCACTGACAACATTAACTGACAACATTCACTGACAACATTCACTCACTGACAACATTCACTCACTGACAACATTCACTGACAACATTCACTCACTGACAACATTCACTCTCTGACAACATTCACTGACAACATTCACTCACTGACAACATTCACTCACTGACAACATTCACTGACAACATTCACTGACAACATTCACTCACTGACATTCACTGACAACATTCACTCACTGACAACATTCACTGACAACATTCACTCACTGACAACATTCACTCACTGACAACATTCACTGACAACATTGACTCTCTGACAACATTCACTGACAACATTCACTAACTGACAACATTCACTCACAGACAACATTCACTGACAACATTCACTCACTGACAACATTCACTCACTGACAACATTCACTCACTGACAACATTCACTGACAACATTCACTGACAACATTCACTGACAACATTCACTCACTGACAACATTCACTCACTGACAACATTCACTGACAACATTCACTGACAACATTCACTCACTGACAACATTCACTGACAACATTCACTCACTGACAACATTCACTGACAACACTCACTGACAACATTCACTGACAACATTCACTCTCTGACAACATTCACTCACTGACAACATTCACTCACTGACAACATTCACTGACAACATTCACTCACTGACAACATTCACTGACAACATTCACTAACTGATAACATTCACTGACAACATTCACTCACTGACAACATTCACTCACTGACAACATTCACTGACAACATTCACTCACTGACAACATTCACTGACAACATTCACTCACTGACAACATTCACTGACAACATTAACTGACAACATTCACTGACAACATTCACTCACTGACAACATTCACTCACTGACAACATTCACTGACAACATTCACTCTCTGACTACATTCACTCACTGACAACACTCACTGACAACATTCACTCACTGACAACATTCACTGACAACATTCACTCACTGACAACATTCACTCACTGACAACATTCACTGACAACATTGACTCTCTGACAACATTCACTCACTGGCAACATTCACTGACAACATTCACTAACTGACAACATTCACTCACAGACACCATTCACTGACAACATTCACTCACTGACAACATTCACTCACTGACAACATTCACTGACAACATTCACTGACAACATTCACTCACTGACAACATTCACTCTCTGACAACATTCACTCACTGACAACACTCACTGACAACATTCACTGACAACATTCACTGACAACATTCACTCTCTGACAACATTCACTCACTGACAGCATTCACTGACAACATTCACTCACTGACAACATTCACTGACAACATTCACTCACTGACAACATTCACTGACAACATTCACTGACAACATTCACTCACTGACAACATTCACTGACAACATTCACTCTCTGACAACATTCACTCACTGACAATATTCACTGACAACATTCACTCACTGACAGCATTCACTGACAACATTCACTCACTGACAACATTCACTGACAACATTCACTCACTGACAACATTCACTGACAACATTCACTAACTGATAACATTCACTGACAACATTCACTGACAACATTCACTCACTGACAACATTCACTCACTGACAACATTCACTGACAACATTCACTCACTGACAACATTCACTGATAACATTCACTCACTGACAACATTCACTGACAACATTCACTCACTGACAACATTCACTCACTGACAACATTCACTGACAACATTCACTCACTGACAACATTCACTCTCTGACAACATTCACTCACTGACAACACTCACTGACAACATTCACTCACTGACAACATTCACTGACAACATTCACTCACTGACAACATTCACTGACAACATTCACTCACTGACAACATTCACTCACTGACAACATTCACTGACAACATTGACTCTCTGACAACATTCACTGACAACATTCACTCACTGACAACATTCACTCACTGACAACATTCACTGACAACATTCACTAACTGACAACATTCACTCACAGACAACATTCACTGACAACATTCACTCACTGACAACATTCACTCACTGACAACATTCACTCACTGACAACATTCACTGACAACATTCACTCTCTGACAACATTCACTGACAACATTCACTCACTGACAACATTCACTCACTGACAGCATTCACTGACAACATTCACTCACTGACAACATTCACTGACAACATTCACTGACAACATTCACTCACTGACAACATTCACTGACAACAGTCACTCACTGACAATATTCACTGACAACATTCACTCACTGACAACATTCACTCACTGACAGCATTCACTGACAACATTCACTCACTGACAACATTCACTGACAACATTCACTCACTGACAACATTCACTGACAACATTCACTCTCTGACAACATTCACTGACAACATTCACTCTCTGACAACATTCACTGACAACATTCACTGACAACATTCACTCACTGACAACATTCACTGACAACATTGACTCTCTGACAACATTCACTGACAACATTCACTAACTGACAACATTCACTCACAGACAACATTCACTGACAACATTCACTCACTGACAACATTCACTCACTGACAACATTCACTGACAACATTCACTCACTGACAACATTCACTGACAACATTCACTAACTGATAACATTCACTGACAACATTCACTGACAACATTCACTCACTGACAACATTCACTCACTGACAACATTCACTGATAACATTCACTCACTGACAACATTCACTGACAACATTCACTGACAACATTCACTCACTGACAACATTCACTCACTGACAACATTCACTGACAACATTCACTCACTGACAACATTCACTCTCTGACAACATTCACTCACTGACAACACTCACTGACAACATTCACTCACTGACAACATTCACTGACAACATTCACTGACAACATTCACTCACTGACAACATTCACTGACAACATTCACTCACTGACAACATTCACTCACTGACAACATTCACTGACAACATTGACTCTCTGACAACATTCACTGACAACATTCACTCACTGACAACATTCACTCACTGACAACATTCACTGACAACATTCACTAACTGACAACATTCACTCACAGACAACATTCACTGACAACATTCACTCACTGACAACATTCACTCACTGACAACATTCACTCACTGACAACATTCACTGACAACACTCACTGACAACATTCACTGACAACATTCACTGACAACATTCACTCTCTGACAACATTCACTGACAACATTCACTCACTGACAACATTCACTCACTGACAGCATTCACTCACTGACAACATTCACTGACAACATTCACTCACTGACAACATTCACTGACAACATTCACTCACTGACAACATTCACTGACAACATTCACTCACTGACAACATTCACTGACAACATTCACTCACTGACAACATTCACTGACAACATTCACTCACTGACAACATTCACTCACTGACAACATTCACTGACAACATTCACTCACTGACAACATTCACTGACAACATTCACTCACTGACAACATTCACTCACTGACAGCATTCACTCACTGACAACATTCACTGACAACATTCACTCACTGACAACATTCACTGACAACATTCACTCACTGACAACATTCACTGATAACATTCACTCTCTGACAACATTCACTGACAACATTCACTGACAACATTCACTCACTGACAACATTCACTCACTGACAACATTCACTGACAACATTGACTCTCTGACAACATTCACTGACAACATTCACTAACTGACAACATTCACTCACAGACAACATTCACTGACAACATTCACTCACTGACAACATTCACTCACTGACAACATTCACTGACAACATTCACTCACTGACAACATTCACTGACAACATTCACTAACTGATAACATTCACTGACAACATTCACTGACAACATTCACTCACTGACAACATTCACTCACTGACAACATTCACTGATAACATTCACTCACTGACAACATTCACTGACAACATTCACTGACAACATTCACTCACTGACAACATTCACTCACTGACAACATTCACTGACAACATTCACTCACTGACAACATTCACTCTCTGACAACATTCACTCACTGACAACACTCACTGACAACATTCACTCACTGACAACATTCACTGACAACATTCACTGACAACATTCACTCACTGACAACATTCACTGACAACATTCACTGACAACATTCACTCACTGACAACATTCACTCACTGACAACATTCACTGACAACATTGACTCTCTGACAACATTCACTGACAACATTCACTAACTGACAACATTCACTCACAGACAACATTCACTGACAACGTTCACTCACTGACAACATTCACTCACTGACAACATTCACTGACAACATTCACTCACTGACAACATTCACTGACAACATTCACTAACTGATAACATTCACTGACAACATTCACTGACAACATTCACTCACTGACAACATTCACTCACTGACAACATTCACTGATAACATTCACTCACTGACAACATTCACTGACAACATTCACTGACAACATTCACTCACTGACAACATTCACTCACTGACAACATTCACTGACAACATTCACTCACTGACAACATTCACTCTCTGACAACATTCACTCACTGACAACACTCACTGACAACATTCACTCACTGACAACATTCACTGACAACATTCACTGACAACATTCACTCACTGACAACATTCACTGACAACATTCACTCACTGACAACATTCACTCACTGACAACATTCACTGACAACATTGACTCTCTGACAACATTCACTGACAACATTCACTCACTGACAACATTCACTCACTGACAACATTCACTGACAACATTCACTAACTGACAACATTCACTGACAACACTCACTGACAACATTCACTGACAACACTCACTGACAACATTCACTGACAACATTCACTGACAACATTCACTCTCTGACAACATTCACTGACAACATTCACTCACTGACAACATTCACTCACTGACAGCATTCACTCACTGACAACATTCACTGACAACATTCACTCACTGACAACATTCACTGACAACATTCACTCACTGACAACATTCACTGACAACATTCACTCACTGACAACATTCACTGACAACATTCACTCACTGACAACATTCACTGACAACATTCACTCACTGACAACATTCACTCACTGACAACATTCACTGACAACATTCACTCACTGACAACATTCACTGATAACATTCACTCACTGACAACATTCACTGACAACATTCACTCACTGACAACATTCACTCACTGACAGCATTCACTCACTGACAACATTCACTGACAACATTCACTCACTGACAACATTCACTGACAACATTCACTCACTGACAACATTCACTCACTGACAACATTCACTGATAACATTCACTCTCTGACAACATTCACTGACAACATTCACTGACAACATTCACTCTCTGACAACATTCACTGACAACATTCACTCACTGACAACATTCACTCACTGACAACATTCACTGACAACATTCACTCACTGACATTCACTGACAACATTCACTCACTGACAACATTCACTGACAACATTGACTCTCTGACAACATTCACTGACAACATTCACTAACTGACAACATTCACTCACAGACAACATTCACTGACAACATTCACTCACTGACAACATTCACTCACTGACAACATTCACTGACAACATTCACTGACAACATTCACTCACTGACAACATTCACTCACTGACAACATTCACTGACAACATTCACTGACAACATTCACTCACTGACAACATTCACTGACAACATTCACTCACTGACAACATTCACTGACAACACTCACTGACAACATTCACTGACAACATTCACTCTCTGACAACATTCACTCACTGACAACATTCACTCACTGACAGCATTCACTGACAACATTCACTCACTGACAACATTCACTGACAACATTCACTCACTGACAACATTCACTGACAACATTCACTGACAACATTCACTCACTGACAACATTCACTTACAACATTCACTCTCTGACAACATCCACTCACTGACAATATTCACTGACAACATTCACTCACTGACAGCATTCACTGACAACATTCACTCACTGACAACATTCACTGACAACATTCACTCACTGACAACATTCACTGACAACATTCACTGACAACATTCACTCACTGACAACATTCACTGACAACATTCACTGACAACATTCACTCACTGACAACATTCACTGACAACATTAACTGACAACATTCACTGACAACATTCACTCACTGACAACATTCACTCACTGACAACATTCACTGACAACATTCACTCACTGACAACATTCACTCTCTGACAACATTCACTCACTGACAACATTCACTGACAACATTCACTCACTGACAACATTCACTCTCTGACAACATTCACTCACTGACAACATTCACTGACAACATTCACTCACTGACAACATTCACTGACAACATTCACTCACTGACAACATTCACTGACAACATTCACTCACTGACAACATTCACTCACTGACAACATTCACTGACAACATTGACTCTCTGACAACATTCACTGACATCATTCACTCACTGACAACATTCACTCACTGACAACATTCACTGACAACATTCACTAACTGACAACATTCACTCACAGACAACATTCACTGACAACATTCACTCACTGACAACATTCACTGACAACATTCACTCACTGACAACATTCACTCTCTGACAACATTCACTGACAACACTCACTGACAACATTCACTGACAACATTCACTGACAACATTCACTCTCTGACAACATTCACTCACTGACAACATTCACTCACTGACAGCATTCACTGACAACATTCACTCACTGACAACATTCACTGACAACATTCACTCACTGACAACATTCACTCACTGACAACATTCACTGACAACATTCACTGACAACATTCACTCACTGACATTCACTGACAACATTCACTCACTGACAACATTCACTGACAACATTCACTCACTGACAACATTCACTGACAACATTGACTCTCTGACAACATTCACTGACAACATTCACTAACTGACAACATTCACTCACAGACAACATTCACTGACAACATTCACTCACTGACAACATTCACTCACTGACAACATTCACTGACAACATTCACTCACTGACAACATTCACTGACAACATTCACTAACTGACAACATTCACTGACAACATTCACTCACTGACAACATTCACTCACTGACAACATTCACTGACAACATTCACTCACTGACAACATTCACTGATAACATTCACTCACTGACAACATTCACTGACAACATTCACTGACAACATTCACTGTCAACATTCACTCACTGACAACATTCACTCACTGACAACATTCACTGACAACATTCACTCACTGACAACATTCACTGACAACATTCACTCACTGACAACATTCACTGACAACACTCACTGACAACATTCACTGACAACATTCACTCTCTGACAACATTCACTCACTGACAACATTCACTCACTGACAGCATTCACTGACAACATTCACTCACTGACAACATTCACTGACAACATTCACTCACTGACAACATTCACTGACAACATTCACTGACAACATTCACTCACTGACAACATTCACTGACAACATTCACTCTCTGACAACATTCACTCACTGACAATATTCACTGACAACATTCACTCACTGACAGCATTCACTGACAACATTCACTCACTGACAACATTCACTGACAACATTCACTCACTGACAACATTCACTGACAACATTCACTCACTGACAACATTCACTGACAACATTGACTCTCTGACAACATTCACTGACAACATTCACTCACAGACAACATTCACTGACAACATTCACTGACAACATTCACTCACTGACAACATTCACTCTCTGACAACATTCACTCACTGACAACATTCACTGACAACATTCACTGACAACATTCACTCACTGACAACATTCACTCACTGACAACATTCACTCACTGATAACATTCACTGACAACATTCACTGACAACATTCACTCACTGACAACATTCACTCACTGACAACATTCACTGACAACATTCACTCACTGACAACATTCACTGACAACATTCACTCACTGACAACATTCACTGACAACATTAACTGACAACATTCACTGACAACATTCACTCACTGACAACATTCACTCACTGACAACATTCACTGACAACATTCACTCACTGACAACATTCACTCTCTGACAACATTCACTGACAACATTCACTCACTGACAACATTCACTCACTGACAACATTCACTGACAACATTCACTGACAACATTCACTCACTGACATTCACTGACAACATTCACTCACTGACAACATTCACTGACAACATTCACTCACTGACAACATTCACTCACTGACAACATTCACTGACAACATTGACTCTCTGACAACATTCACTGACAACATTCACTAACTGACAACATTCACTCACAGACAACATTCACTGACAACATTCACTCACTGACAACATTCACTCACTGACAACATTCACTGACAACATTCACTGACAACATTCACTGACAACATTCACTCACTGACAACATTCACTCACTGACAACATTCACTGACAACATTCACTGACAACATTCACTCACTGACAACATTCACTGACAACATTCACTCACTGACAACATTCACTGACAACACTCACTGACAACATTCACTGACAACATTCACTCTCTGACAACATTCACTCACTGACAACATTCACTCACTGACAACATTCACTGACAACATTCACTCACTGACAACATTCACTGACAACATTCACTAACTGATAACATTCACTGACAACATTCACTCACTGACAACATTCACTCACTGACAACATTCACTGACAACATTCACTCACTGACAACATTCACTGACAACATTCACTCACTGACAACATTCACTGACAACATTAACTGACAACATTCACTGACAACATTCACTCACTGACAACATTCACTCACTGACAACATTCACTGACAACATTCACTCACTGACAACATTCACTCTCTGACTACATTCACTCACTGACAACACTCACTGACAACATTCACTCACTGACAACATTCACTGACAACATTCACTCACTGACAACATTCACTCACTGACAACATTCACTGACAACATTGACTCTCTGACAACATTCACTCACTGGCAACATTCACTGACAACATTCACTAACTGACAACATTCACTCACAGACACCATTCACTGACAACATTCACTCACTGACAACATTCACTCACTGACAACATTCACTGACAACATTCACTGACAACATTCACTCACTGACAACATTCACTCTCTGACAACATTCACTCACTGACAACACTCACTGACAACATTCACTGACAACATTCACTGACAACATTCACTCTCTGACAACATTCACTCACTGACAGCATTCACTGACAACATTCACTCACTGACAACATTCACTGACAACATTCACTCACTGACAACATTCACTGACAACATTCACTGACAACATTCACTCACTGACAACATTCACTGACAACATTCACTCTCTGACAACATTCACTCACTGACAATATTCACTGACAACATTCACTCACTGACAGCATTCACTGACAACATTCACTCACTGACAACATTCACTGACAACATTCACTCACTGACAACATTCACTGACAACATTCACTAACTGATAACATTCACTGACAACATTCACTGACAACATTCACTCACTGACAACATTCACTCACTGACAACATTCACTGACAACATTCACTCACTGACAACATTCACTGATAACATTCACTCACTGACAACATTCACTGACAACATTCACTCACTGACAACATTCACTCACTGACAACATTCACTGACAACATTCACTCACTGACAACATTCACTCTCTGACAACATTCACTCACTGACAACACTCACTGACAACATTCACTCACTGACAACATTCACTGACAACATTCACTCACTGACAACATTCACTGACAACATTCACTCACTGACAACATTCACTCACTGACAACATTCACTGACAACATTGACTCTCTGACAACATTCACTGACAACATTCACTCACTGACAACATTCACTCACTGACAACATTCACTGACAACATTCACTAACTGACAACATTCACTCACAGACAACATTCACTGACAACATTCACTCACTGACAACATTCACTCACTGACAACATTCACTCACTGACAACATTCACTGACAACATTCACTCTCTGACAACATTCACTGACAACATTCACTCACTGACAACATTCACTCACTGACAGCAATCACTGACAACATTCACTCACTGACAACATTCACTGACAACATTCACTGACAACATTCACTCACTGACAACATTCACTGACAACAGTCACTCACTGACAATATTCACTGACAACATTCACTCACTGACAACATTCACTCACTGACAGCATTCACTGACAACATTCACTCACTGACAACATTCACTGACAACATTCACTCACTGACAACATTCACTGACAACATTCACTCTCTGACAACATTCACTGACAACATTCACTCTCTGACAACATTCACTGACAACATTCACTGACAACATTCACTCACTGACAACATTCACTGACAACATTGACTCTCTGACAACATTCACTGACAACATTCACTAACTGACAACATTCACTCACAGACAACATTCACTGACAACATTCACTCACTGACAACATTCACTCACTGACAACATTCACTGACAACATTCACTCACTGACAACATTCACTGACAACATTCACTAACTGATAACATTCACTGACAACATTCACTGACAACATTCACTCACTGACAACATTCACTCACTGACAACATTCACTGATAACATTCACTCACTGACAACATTCACTGACAACATTCACTGACAACATTCACTCACTGACAACATTCACTCACTGACAACATTCACTGACAACATTCACTCACTGACAACATTCACTCTCTGACAACATTCACTCACTGACAACACTCACTGACAACATTCACTCACTGACAACATTCACTGACAACATTCACTGACAACATTCACTCACTGACAACATTCACTGACAACATTCACTCACTGACAACATTCACTCACTGACAACATTCACTGACAACATTGACTCTCTGACAACATTCACTGACAACATTCACTCACTGACAACATTCACTCACTGACAACATTCACTGACAACATTCACTAACTGACAACATTCACTCACAGACAACATTCACTGACAACATTCACTCACTGACAACATTCACTCACTGACAACATTCACTCACTGACAACATTCACTGACAACACTCACTGACAACATTCACTGACAACATTCACTGACAACATTCACTCTCTGACAACATTCACTGACAACATTCACTCACTGACAACATTCACTCACTGACAGCATTCACTCACTGACAACATTCACTGACAACATTCACTCACTGACAACATTCACTGACAACATTCACTCACTGACAACATTCACTGACAACATTCACTCACTGACAACATTCACTGACAACATTCACTCACTGACAACATTCACTGACAACATTCACTCACTGACAACATTCACTCACTGACAACATTCACTGACAACATTCACTCACTGACAACATTCACTGACAACATTCACTCACTGACAACATTCACTCACTGACAGCATTCACTCACTGACAATATTCACTGACAACATTCACTCACTGACAACATTCACTGACAACATTCACTCACTGACAACATTCACTGATAACATTCACTCTCTGACAACATTCACTGACAACATTCACTGACAACATTCACTCACTGACAACATTCACTCACTGACAACATTCACTGACAACATTGACTCTCTGACAACATTCACTGACAACATTCACTAACTGACAACATTCACTCACAGACAACATTCACTGACAACATTCACTCACTGACAACATTCACTCACTGACAACATTCACTGACAACATTCACTCACTGACAACATTCACTGACAACATTCACTAACTGATAACATTCACTGACAACATTCACTGACAACATTCACTCACTGACAACATTCACTCACTGACAACATTCACTGATAACATTCACTCACTGACAACATTCACTGACAACATTCACTGACAACATTCACTCACTGACAACATTCACTCACTGACAACATTCACTGACAACATTCACTCACTGACAACATTCACTCTCTGACAACATTCACTCACTGACAACACTCACTGACAACATTCACTCACTGACAACATTCACTGACAACATTCACTGACAACATTCACTCACTGACAACATTCACTGACAACATTCACTGACAACATTCACTCACTGACAACATTCACTCACTGACAACATTCACTGACAACATTGACTCTCTGACAACATTCACTGACAACATTCACTAACTGACAACATTCACTCACAGACAACATTCACTGACAACGTTCACTCACTGACAACATTCACTCACTGACAACATTCACTGACAACATTCACTCACTGACAACATTCACTGACAACATTCACTAACTGATAACATTCACTGACAACATTCACTGACAACATTCACTCACTGACAACATTCACTCACTGACAACATTCACTGATAACATTCACTCACTGACAACATTCACTGACAACATTCACTGACAACATTCACTCACTGACAACATTCACTCACTGACAACATTCACTGACAACATTCACTCACTGACAACATTCACTCTCTGACAACATTCACTCACTGACAACACTCACTGACAACATTCACTCACTGACAACATTCACTGACAACATTCACTGACAACATTCACTCACTGACAACATTCACTGACAACATTCACTCACTGACAACATTCACTCACTGACAACATTCACTGACAACATTGACTCTCTGACAACATTCACTGACAACATTCACTCACTGACAACATTCACTCACTGACAACATTCACTGACAACATTCACTAACTGACAACATTCACTGACAACACTCACTGACAACATTCACTGACAACACTCACTGACAACATTCACTGACAACATTCACTGACAACATTCACTCTCTGACAACATTCACTGACAACATTCACTCACTGACAACATTCACTCACTGACAGCATTCACTCACTGACAACATTCACTGACAACATTCACTCACTGACAACATTCACTGACAACATTCACTCACTGACAACATTCACTGACAACATTCACTCACTGACAACATTCACTGACAACATTCACTCACTGACAACATTCACTCACTGACAACATTCACTGACAACATTCACTCACTGACAACATTCACTGATAACATTCACTCACTGACAACATTCACTGACAACATTCACTCACTGACAACATTCACTCACTGACAGCATTCACTCACTGACAACATTCACTGACAACATTCACTCACTGACAACATTCACTGACAACATTCACTCACTGACAACATTCACTCACTGACAACATTCACTGATAACATTCACTCTCTGACAACATTCACTGACAACATTCACTGACAACATTCACTCACTGACAACATTCACTCACTGACAACATTCACTGACAACATTGACTCTCTGACAACATTCACTGACAACATTCACTAACTGACAACATTCACTCACAGACAACATTCACTGACAACATTCACTCACTGACAACATTCACTCACTGACAACATTCACTGACAACATTCACTCACTGACAACATTCACTGACAACATTCACTAACTGATAACATTCACTGACAACATTCACTGACAACATTCACTCACTGACAACATTCACTCACTGACAACATTCACTGATAACATTCACTCACTGACAACATTCACTGACAACATTCACTGACAACATTCACTCACTGACAACATTCACTCACTGACAACATTCACTGACAACATTCACTCACTGACAACATTCACTCTCTGACAACATTCACTCACTGACAACACTCACTGACAACATTCACTCACTGACAACATTCACTGACAACATTCACTGACAACATTCACTCACTGACAACATTCACTGACAACATTCACTCACTGACAACATTCACTCACTGACAACATTCACTGACAACATTGACTCTCTGACAACATTCACTGACAACATTCACTCACTGACAACATTCACTCACTGACAACATTCACTGACAACATTCACTAACTGACAACATTCACTCACAGACAACATTCACTGACAACATTCACTCACTGACAACATTCACTCACTGACAACATTCACTCACTGACAACATTCACTGACAACACTCACTGACAACATTCACTGACAACATTCACTGACAACATTCACTCTCTGACAACATTCACTGACAACATTCACTCACTGACAACATTCACTCACTGACAGCATTCACTCACTGACAACATTCACTGACAACATTCACTCACTGACAACATTCACTGACAACATTCACTCACTGACAACATTCACTGACAACATTCACTCACTGACAACATTCACTGACAACATTCACTCACTGACAACATTCACTCACTGACAACATTCACTGACAACATTCACTCACTGACAACATTCACTGATAACATTCACTCACTGACAACATTCACTGACAACATTCACTCACTGACAACATTCACTCACTGACAGCATTCACTCACTGACAACATTCACTGACAACATTCACTCACTGACAACATTCACTCACTGACAACATTCACTCACTGACAACATTCACTGACAACATTCACTCACTGACAACATTCACTCTCTGACAACATTCACTCACTGACAACATTCACTGACAACATTCACTCACTGACAACATTCACTCTCTGACAACATTCACTCACTGACAACATTCACTCACTGACAACATTCACTGAGAACATTCACTCACTGACAACATTCACTCTCTGACAACATTCACTCACTGACAACATTCACTCACTGACAACATTCACTGACAACATTCACTGACAACATTCACTCACTGACAACATTCACTGACAACATTCACTCACTGACAACATTCACTCACTGACAACATTCACTGACAACATTGACTCTCTGACAACATTCACTGACAACATTCACTCACTGACAACATTCACTCACTGACAACATTCACTGACAACATTCACTCACTGACAACATTCACTAACTGACAACATTCACTCACAGACAACATTCACTGACAACATTCACTCACTGACAACATTCACTCACTGACAACATTCACTGACAACACTCACTGACAACATTCACTGACAACATTCACTGACAACATTCACTCTCTGACAACATTCACTGACAACATTCACTGACAACATTCACTCACTGACAACATTCACTGACAACATTCACTCACTGACAATATTCACTGACAACATTCACTCACTGACAGCATTCACTGACAACATTCACTCACTGACAACATTCACTGACAACATTCACTGACAACATTCACTCACTGACAACATTCACAGACAACATTCACTCACTGACAATATTCACTGACAACATTCACTCACTGACAACATTCACTCACTGACAGCATTCACTGACAACATTCACTCACTGACAACATTCACTGACAACATTCACTCACTGACAACATTCACTGACAACATTCACTAACTGACAACATTCACTGACAACATTCACTCACTGACAACATTCACTGACAACATTTACTGATAACATTCACTCTCTGACAACATTCACTGACAACATTCACTCTCTGACAACATTCACTGACAACGTTCACTGACAACATTCACTCACTGACAACATTCACTCACTGACAACATTCACTCACTGACAACATTCACTTACAACATTCACTCACTGACAACATTCACTGACAACATTCACTCACTGACAACATTCACTGACAACATTCACTCACTGACAACATTCACTGACAACATTCACTCACTGACAACATTCACTGATAACATTCACTCACTGACAACATTCACTGACAACACTCACTGACAACATTGACTCACTTACAACACTCACTGACAACATTCACTCACTGACAACATTCACTCACTGACAACATTCACTGACAACATTCACTCACTGACAACATTCACTAACTGACAACATTCACTCACAGACAACATTCACTGACAACATTCACTCACTGACAACATTCACTCACTGACAACATTCACTCACTGACAACATTCACTGACAACATTCACTGACAACATTCACTCACTGACAACATTCACTCTCTGACAACATTCACTGACAACATTCACTGACAACATTCACTCACTGACAACATTCACTGACAACATTCACTCACTGACAACATTCACTCACTGACAACATTCACTGACAACACTCACTGACAACATTCACTGACAACATTCACTGACAACATTCACTCTCTGACAACATTCACTCACTGACAACATTCACTCACTGACAGCATTCACTGACAACATTCACTCACTGACAACATTCACTGACAACATTCACTCACTGACAACATTCACTCACTGACAACATTCACTGACAACATTCACTGACAACATTCACTCACTGACAACATTCACTCTCTGACAACATTCACTGACAACATTCACTGACAACATTCACTCACTGACAACATTCACTGACAACATTCACTCACTGACAACATTCACTCACTGACAACATTCACTGACAACACTCACTGACAACATTCACTGACAACATTCACTGACAACATTCACTCTCTGACAACATTCACTCACTAACAACATTCACTCACTGACAGCATTCACTGACAACATTCACTCACTGACAACATTCACTGACAACATTCACTCACTGACAACATTCACTGACAACATTCACTGACAACATTCACTCACTGACATTCACTGACAACATTCACTCACTGACAACATTCACTGACAACACTCACTGACAACATTCACTGACAACATTCACTGACAACATTCACTCTCTGACAACATTCACTCACTGACAACATTCACTCACTGACAGCATTCACTGACAACATTCACTCACTGACAACATTCACTGACAACATTCACTCACTGACAACATTCACTGACAACATTCACTCACTGACAACATTCACTGACAACATTCACTCACTGACAACATTCACTGACAACATTCACTCACTGACAACATTCACTCACTGACAACATTCACTGACAACATTCACTCACTGACAACATTCACTCTCTGACAACATTCACTCACTGACAACATTCACTGACAACATTCACTCACTGACAACATTCACTCTCTGACAACATTCACTGACAACATTGACTCTCTGACAACATTCACTGACAACATTCACTCACTGACAACATTCACTGACAACATTCACTCACTGACAACATTCACTGATAAAATTCACTCACTGACAACATTCACTGACAACATTCACTCACTGACAACATTCACTCTCTGACAACATTCACTTACTGACAACACTCACTGACAACATTCACTCACTGACAACATTCACTCTCTGACAACATTCACTCACTGACAACACTCACTGACAACATTCACTCACTGACAACATTCACTGACAACATTCACTGACAACATTCACTCACTGACAACATTCACTGACAACATTCACTCACTGACAACATTCACTCTCTGACAACATTCACTCACTGACAACACTCACTGACAACATTCACTCACTGACAACATTCACTGACAACATTCACTGACAACATTCACTCTCTGACAACATTCACTGACAACATTCACTCACTGACAACATTCATTCACTGACAACATTCACTGACAACATTGACTCTCTGACAACATTCACTGACAACATTCACTCACTGACAACATTCACTCACTGACAACATTCACTGACAACATTCACTAACTGACAACATTCACTCACAGACAACATTCACTGACAACATTCACTCACTGACAACATTCACTCACTGACAACATTCACTGACAACACTCACTGACAACATTCACTGACAACATTCACTGACAACATTCACTCTCTGACAACATTCACTCACTGACAACATTCACTCACTGACAGCATTCACTGACAACATTCACTCACTGACAACATTCACTGATAACATTCACGCACTGACAACATTCACTGACAACATTCACTGACAACATTCACGCACTGACAACATTCACTGACAATATTCACTGACAACATTCACTCACTGACAGCATTCACTGACAACATTCACTCACTGACAACATTCACTGACAACATTCACTCACTGACAACATTCACTGACAACATTCACTAACTGATAACATTCACTGACAACATTCACTGACAACATTCACTCACTGACAACATTCACTCACTGACAACATTCACTGACAACATTCACTCACTGACAACATTCACTGACAACATTCACTCACTGACAACATTCACTGACAACATTAACTGACAACATTCACTGACAACATTCACTCACTGACAACATTCACTCACTGACAACATTCACTGACAACATTCACTCACTGACAACATTCACTGACAACATTGACTCTCTGACAACATTCACTCACTGGCAACATTCACTGACAACATTCACTAACTGACAACATTCACTCACAGACAACATTCACTGACAACATTCACTCACTGACAACATTCACTCACTGACAACATTCACTGACAACATTCACTCACTGACAACATTCACTCTCTGACAACATTCACTCACTGACAACATTCACTGACAACATTCACTGACAACATTCACTCACTGACAACATTCACTGACAACATTCACTCACTGACAACATTCACTCACTGACAACATTCACTCACTGACAACATTCACTGACAACACTCACTGACAACATTCACTGACAACATTCACTGACAACATTCACTCTCTGACAACATTCACTCACTGACAGCATTCACTGACAACATTCACTCACTGACAACATTCACTGACAACATTTACTCACTGACAACATTCACTGACAACATTCACTGACAACATTCACTCACTGACAACATTCACTGACAACATTCACTCTCTGACAACACTCACTGACAACACTCACTGAAAACATTCACTCACTGACAACATTCACTGACAACATTCACTGACAACATTCACTCACTGACAACATTCACTCACTGACAACATTCACTGAGAACATTGACTCTCTGACAACATTCACTGACAACATTCACTCACTGACAACATTCACTCACTGACAACATTCACTGACAACATTCACTAACTGACAACATTCACTCACAGACAACATTCACTGACAACATTCACTCACTGACAACATTCACTCACTGACAACATTCACTGACAACATTCACTGACAACATTCACTGACAACATTCACTCTCTGACAACATTCACTGACAACATTCACTCACTGACAACATTCACTCACTGACAACATTCACTGACAACATTCACTCACTGACAACATTCACTCTCTGACAACATTCACTCACTGACAACATTCACTGACAACATTCACTCACTGACAACATTCACTGACAACATTCACTCACTGACAATATTCACTGACAACATTCACTCACTGACAACATTCACTCACTGACAGCATTCACTGACAACATTCACTCACTGACAACATTCACTGACAACATTCACTCACTGACAACATTCACTGACAACATTCACTAACTGACAACATTCACTGACAACATTCACTCTCTGACAACATTCACTGACAACATTCACTCACTGACAACATTCACTGACAACATTCACTCACTGACAACATTCACTGACAACATTCACTCACTGACAACATTCACTGACAACATTCACTCACTGACAACATTCACTCACTGACAACATTCACTGACAACATTCACTCACTGACAACATTCACTCACTGACAACATTCACTGACAACATTCACTGACAACATTCACTCACTGACAACATTCACTCTCTGACAACATTCACTGACAACATTCACTGACAACATTCACTCACTGACAACATTCACTGACAACATTCACTCACTGACAACATTCACTCACTAACAACATTCACTCACTGACAACATTCACTGACAACATTCACTGACAACATTCACTCACTGACAACATTCACTCTCTGACAACATTCACTGACAACATTCACTGACAACATTCACTCACTGACAACATTCACTGACAACATTCACTCTCTGACAACATTCACTCACTAACAACATTCACTCACTGACAGCATTCACTGACAACATTCACTCACTGACAACATTCACTGACAACATTCACTCACTGACAACATTCACTGACAACATTCACTGACAACATTCACTCACTGACATTCACTGACAACATTCACTCACTGACAACATTCACTGACAACACTCACTGACAACATTCACTGACAACATTCACTGACAACATTCACTCTCTGACAACATTCACTCACTGACAACATTCACTCACTGACAGCATTCACTGACAACATTCACTCACTGACAACATTCACTGACAACATTCACTCACTGACAACATTCACTGACAACATTCACTCACTGACAACATTCACTGACAACATTCACTCACTGACAACATTCACTGACAACATTCACTCACTGACAACATTCACTCACTGACAACATTCACTGACAACATTCACTCACTGACAACATTCACTCTCTGACAACATTCACTCACTGACAACATTCACTGACAACATTCACTCACTGACAACATTCACTCTCTGACAACATTCACTGACAACATTGACTCTCTGACAACATTCACTGACAACATTCACTCACTGACAACATTCACTGACAACATTCACTCACTGACAACATTCACTGATAAAATTCACTCACTGACAACATTCACTGACAACATTCACTCACTGACAACATTCACTCTCTGACAACATTCACTTACTGACAACACTCACTGACAACATTCACTCACTGACAACATTCACTCTCTGACAACATTCACTCACTGACAACACTCACTGACAACATTCACTCACTGACAACATTCACTGACAACATTCACTGACAACATTCACTCACTGACAACATTCACTGACAACATTCACTCACTGACAACATTCACTCTCTGACAACATTCACTCACTGACAACACTCACTGACAACATTCACTCACTGACAACATTCACTGACAACATTCACTGACAACATTCACTCTCTGACAACATTCACTGACAACATTCACTCACTGACAACATTCATTCACTGACAACATTCACTGACAACATTGACTCTCTGACAACATTCACTGACAACATTCACTCACTGACAACATTCACTCACTGACAACATTCACTGACAACATTCACTAACTGACAACATTCACTCACAGACAACATTCACTGACAACATTCACTCACTGACAACATTCACTCACTGACAACATTCACTGACAACACTCACTGACAACATTCACTGACAACATTCACTGACAACATTCACTCTCTGACAACATTCACTCACTGACAACATTCACTCACTGACAGCATTCACTGACAACATTCACTCACTGACAACATTCACTGATAACATTCACGCACTGACAACATTCACTGACAACATTCACTGACAACATTCACGCACTGACAACATTCACTGACAATATTCACTGACAACATTCACTCACTGACAGCATTCACTGACAACATTCACTCACTGACAACATTCACTGACAACATTCACTCACTGACAACATTCACTGACAACATTCACTAACTGATAACATTCACTGACAACATTCACTGACAACATTCACTCACTGACAACATTCACTCACTGACAACATTCACTGACAACATTCACTCACTGACAACATTCACTGACAACATTCACTCACTGACAACATTCACTGACAACATTAACTGACAACATTCACTGACAACATTCACTCACTGACAACATTCACTCACTGACAACATTCACTGACAACATTCACTCACTGACAACATTCACTGACAACATTGACTCTCTGACAACATTCACTCACTGGCAACATTCACTGACAACATTCACTAACTGACAACATTCACTCACAGACAACATTCACTGACAACATTCACTCACTGACAACATTCACTCACTGACAACATTCACTGACAACATTCACTCACTGACAACATTCACTCTCTGACAACATTCACTCACTGACAACATTCACTGACAACATTCACTGACAACATTCACTCACTGACAACATTCACTGACAACATTCACTCACTGACAACATTCACTCACTGACAACATTCACTCACTGACAACATTCACTGACAACACTCACTGACAACATTCACTGACAACATTCACTGACAACATTCACTCTCTGACAACATTCACTCACTGACAGCATTCACTGACAACATTCACTCACTGACAACATTCACTGACAACATTTACTCACTGACAACATTCACTGACAACATTCACTGACAACATTCACTCACTGACAACATTCACTGACAACATTCACTCTCTGACAACACTCACTGACAACACTCACTGAAAACATTCACTCACTGACAACATTCACTGACAACATTCACTGACAACATTCACTCACTGACAACATTCACTCACTGACAACATTCACTGAGAACATTGACTCTCTGACAACATTCACTGACAACATTCACTCACTGACAACATTCACTCACTGACAACATTCACTGACAACATTCACTAACTGACAACATTCACTCACAGACAACATTCACTGACAACATTCACTCACTGACAACATTCACTCACTGACAACATTCACTGACAACATTCACTGACAACATTCACTGACAACATTCACTCTCTGACAACATTCACTGACAACATTCACTCACTGACAACATTCACTCACTGACAACATTCACTGACAACATTCACTCACTGACAACATTCACTCTCTGACAACATTCACTCACTGACAACATTCACTGACAACATTCACTCACTGACAACATTCACTGACAACATTCACTCACTGACAATATTCACTGACAACATTCACTCACTGACAACATTCACTCACTGACAGCATTCACTGACAACATTCACTCACTGACAACATTCACTGACAACATTCACTCACTGACAACATTCACTGACAACATTCACTAACTGACAACATTCACTGACAACATTCACTCTCTGACAACATTCACTGACAACATTCACTCACTGACAACATTCACTGACAACATTCACTCACTGACAACATTCACTGACAACATTCACTCACTGACAACATTCACTGACAACATTCACTCACTGACAACATTCACTCACTGACAACATTCACTGACAACATTCACTCACTGACAACATTCACTCACTGACAACATTCACTGACAACATTCACTGACAACATTCACTCACTGACAACATTCACTCTCTGACAACATTCACTGACAACATTCACTGACAACATTCACTCACTGACAACATTCACTGACAACATTCACTCACTGACAACATTCACTCACTGACAACATTCACTGACAACACTCACTGACAACATTCACTGACAACATTCACTCTCTGACAACATTCACTCACTAACAACATTCACTCACTGACAGCATTCACTGACAACATTCACTCACTGACAACATTCACTGACAACATTCACTCACTGACAACATTCACTGACAACATTCACTGACAACATTCACTCACTGACATTCACTGACAACATTCACTCACTGACAACATTCACTGACAACACTCACTGACAACATTCACTGACAACATTCACTGACAACATTCACTCTCTGACAACATTCACTCACTGACAACATTCACTCACTGACAGCATTCACTGACAACATTCACTCACTGACAACATTCACTGACAACATTCACTCACTGACAACATTCACTGACAACATTCACTCACTGACAACATTCACTGACAACATTCACTCACTGACAACATTCACTGACAACATTCACTCACTGACAACATTCACTCACTGACAACATTCACTGACAACATTCACTCACTGACAACATTCACTCTCTGACAACATTCACTCACTGACAACATTCACTGACAACATTCACTCACTGACAACATTCACTCTCTGACAACATTCACTGACAACATTGACTCTCTGACAACATTCACTGACAACATTCACTCACTGACAACATTCACTGACAACATTCACTCACTGACAACATTCACTGATAACATTCACTCACTGACAACATTCACTGACAACATTCACTCACTGACAACATTCACTCTCTGACAACATTCACTTACTGACAACACTCACTGACAACATTCACTCACTGACAACATTCACTCTCTGACAACATTCACTCACTGACAACACTCACTGACAACATTCACTCACTGACAACATTCACTGACAACATTCACTGACAACATTCACTCACTGACAACATTCACTGACAACATTCACTCACTGACAACATTCACTCTCTGACAACATTCACTCACTGACAACACTCACTGACAACATTCACTCACTGACAACATTCACTGACAACATTCACTGACAACATTCACTCTCTGACAACATTCACTGACAACATTCACTCACTGACAACATTCACTCACTGACAACATTCACTGACAACATTGACTCTCTGACAACATTCACTGACAACATTCACTCACTGACAACATTCACTCACTGACAACATTCACTGACAACATTCACTAACTGACAACATTCACTCACAGACAACATTCACTGACAACATTCACTCACTGACAACATTCACTCACTGACAACATTCACTGACAACACTCACTGACAACATTCACTGACAACATTCACTGACAACATTCACTCTCTGACAACATTCACTCACTGACAACATTCACTCACTGACAGCATTCACTGACAACATTCACTCACTGACAACATTCACTGATAACATTCACGCACTGACAACATTCACTGACAACATTCACTGACAACATTCACGCACTGACAACATTCACTGACAATATTCACTGACAACATTCACTCACTGACAGCATTCACTGACAACATTCACTCACTGACAACATTCACTGACAACATTCACTCACTGACAACATTCACTGACAACATTCACTAACTGATAACATTCACTGACAACATTCACTGACAACATTCACTCACTGACAACATTCACTCACTGACAACATTCACTGACAACATTCACTCACTGACAACATTCACTGACAACATTCACTCACTGACAACATTCACTGACAACATTAACTGACAACATTCACTGACAACATTCACTCACTGACAACATTCACTCACTGACAACATTCACTGACAACATTCACTCACTGACAACATTCACTGACAACATTGACTCTCTGACAACATTCACTCACTGGCAACATTCACTGACAACATTCACTAACTGACAACATTCACTCACAGACAACATTCACTGACAACATTCACTCACTGACAACATTCACTCACTGACAACATTCACTGACAACATTCACTCACTGACAACATTCACTCTCTGACAACATTCACTCACTGACAACATTCACTGACAACATTCACTGACAACATTCACTCACTGACAACATTCACTGACAACATTCACTCACTGACAACATTCACTCACTGACAACATTCACTCACTGACAACATTCACTGACAACACTCACTGACAACATTCACTGACAACATTCACTGACAACATTCACTCTCTGACAACATTCACTCACTGACAGCATTCACTGACAACATTCACTCACTGACAACATTCACTGACAACATTTACTCACTGACAACATTCACTGACAACATTCACTGACAACATTCACTCACTGACAACATTCACTGACAACATTCACTCTCTGACAACACTCACTGACAACACTCACTGAAAACATTCACTCACTGACAACATTCACTGACAACATTCACTGACAACATTCACTCACTGACAACATTCACTCACTGACAACATTCACTGAGAACATTGACTCTCTGACAACATTCACTGACAACATTCACTCACTGACAACATTCACTCACTGACAACATTCACTCACTGACAACATTCACTTACAACATTCACTCACTGACAACATTCACTGACAACATTCACTCACTGACAACATTCACTGACAACATTCACTCACTGACAACATTCACTGACAACATTCACTCACTGACAACATTCACTGATAACATTCACTCACTGACAACATTCACTGACAACACTCACTGACAACATTGACTCACTTACAACACTCACTGACAACATTCACTCACTGACAACATTCACTCACTGACAACATTCACTGACAACATTCACTCACTGACAACATTCACTAACTGACAACATTCACTCACAGACAACATTCACTGACAACATTCACTCACTGACAACATTCACTCACTGACAACATTCACTCACTGACAACATTCACTGACAACATTCACTGACAACATTCACTCACTGACAACATTCACTCTCTGACAACATTCACTGACAACATTCACTGACAACATTCACTCACTGACAACATTCACTGACAACATTCACTCACTGACAACATTCACTCACTGACAACATTCACTGACAACACTCACTGACAACATTCACTGACAACATTCACTGACAACATTCACTCTCTGACAACATTCACTCACTGACAACATTCACTCACTGACAGCATTCACTGACAACATTCACTCACTGACAACATTCACTGACAACATTCACTCACTGACAACATTCACTCACTGACAACATTCACTGACAACATTCACTGACAACATTCACTCACTGACAACATTCACTCTCTGACAACATTCACTGACAACATTCACTGACAACATTCACTCACTGACAACATTCACTGACAACATTCACTCACTGACAACATTCACTCACTGACAACATTCACTGACAACACTCACTGACAACATTCACTGACAACATTCACTGACAACATTCACTCTCTGACAACATTCACTCACTAACAACATTCACTCACTGACAGCATTCACTGACAACATTCACTCACTGACAACATTCACTGACAACATTCACTCACTGACAACATTCACTGACAACATTCACTGACAACATTCACTCACTGACATTCACTGACAACATTCACTCACTGACAACATTCACTGACAACACTCACTGACAACATTCACTGACAACATTCACTGACAACATTCACTCTCTGACAACATTCACTCACTGACAACATTCACTCACTGACAGCATTCACTGACAACATTCACTCACTGACAACATTCACTGACAACATTCACTCACTGACAACATTCACTGACAACATTCACTCACTGACAACATTCACTGACAACATTCACTCACTGACAACATTCACTGACAACATTCACTCACTGACAACATTCACTCACTGACAACATTCACTGACAACATTCACTCACTGACAACATTCACTCTCTGACAACATTCACTCACTGACAACATTCACTGACAACATTCACTCACTGACAACATTCACTCTCTGACAACATTCACTGACAACATTGACTCTCTGACAACATTCACTGACAACATTCACTCACTGACAACATTCACTGACAACATTCACTCACTGACAACATTCACTGATAAAATTCACTCACTGACAACATTCACTGACAACATTCACTCACTGACAACATTCACTCTCTGACAACATTCACTTACTGACAACACTCACTGACAACATTCACTCACTGACAACATTCACTCTCTGACAACATTCACTCACTGACAACACTCACTGACAACATTCACTCACTGACAACATTCACTGACAACATTCACTGACAACATTCACTCACTGACAACATTCACTGACAACATTCACTCACTGACAACATTCACTCTCTGACAACATTCACTCACTGACAACACTCACTGACAACATTCACTCACTGACAACATTCACTGACAACATTCACTGACAACATTCACTCTCTGACAACATTCACTGACAACATTCACTCACTGACAACATTCATTCACTGACAACATTCACTGACAACATTGACTCTCTGACAACATTCACTGACAACATTCACTCACTGACAACATTCACTCACTGACAACATTCACTGACAACATTCACTAACTGACAACATTCACTCACAGACAACATTCACTGACAACATTCACTCACTGACAACATTCACTCACTGACAACATTCACTGACAACACTCACTGACAACATTCACTGACAACATTCACTGACAACATTCACTCTCTGACAACATTCACTCACTGACAACATTCACTCACTGACAGCATTCACTGACAACATTCACTCACTGACAACATTCACTGATAACATTCACGCACTGACAACATTCACTGACAACATTCACTGACAACATTCACGCACTGACAACATTCACTGACAATATTCACTGACAACATTCACTCACTGACAGCATTCACTGACAACATTCACTCACTGACAACATTCACTGACAACATTCACTCACTGACAACATTCACTGACAACATTCACTAACTGATAACATTCACTGACAACATTCACTGACAACATTCACTCACTGACAACATTCACTCACTGACAACATTCACTGACAACATTCACTCACTGACAACATTCACTGACAACATTCACTCACTGACAACATTCACTGACAACATTAACTGACAACATTCACTGACAACATTCACTCACTGACAACATTCACTCACTGACAACATTCACTGACAACATTCACTCACTGACAACATTCACTGACAACATTGACTCTCTGACAACATTCACTCACTGGCAACATTCACTGACAACATTCACTAACTGACAACATTCACTCACAGACAACATTCACTGACAACATTCACTCACTGACAACATTCACTCACTGACAACATTCACTGACAACATTCACTCACTGACAACATTCACTCTCTGACAACATTCACTCACTGACAACATTCACTGACAACATTCACTGACAACATTCACTCACTGACAACATTCACTGACAACATTCACTCACTGACAACATTCACTCACTGACAACATTCACTCACTGACAACATTCACTGACAACACTCACTGACAACATTCACTGACAACATTCACTGACAACATTCACTCTCTGACAACATTCACTCACTGACAGCATTCACTGACAACATTCACTCACTGACAACATTCACTGACAACATTTACTCACTGACAACATTCACTGACAACATTCACTGACAACATTCACTCACTGACAACATTCACTGACAACATTCACTCTCTGACAACACTCACTGACAACACTCACTGAAAACATTCACTCACTGACAACATTCACTGACAACATTCACTGACAACATTCACTCACTGACAACATTCACTCACTGACAACATTCACTGAGAACATTGACTCTCTGACAACATTCACTGACAACATTCACTCACTGACAACATTCACTCACTGACAACATTCACTGACAACATTCACTAACTGACAACATTCACTCACAGACAACATTCACTGACAACATTCACTCACTGACAACATTCACTCACTGACAACATTCACTGACAACATTCACTGACAACATTCACTGACAACATTCACTCTCTGACAACATTCACTGACAACATTCACTCACTGACAACATTCACTCACTGACAACATTCACTGACAACATTCACTCACTGACAACATTCACTCTCTGACAACATTCACTCACTGACAACATTCACTGACAACATTCACTCACTGACAACATTCACTGACAACATTCACTCACTGACAATATTCACTGACAACATTCACTCACTGACAACATTCACTCACTGACAGCATTCACTGACAACATTCACTCACTGACAACATTCACTGACAACATTCACTCACTGACAACATTCACTGACAACATTCACTAACTGACAACATTCACTGACAACATTCACTCTCTGACAACATTCACTGACAACATTCACTCACTGACAACATTCACTGACAACATTCACTCACTGACAACATTCACTGACAACATTCACTCACTGACAACATTCACTGACAACATTCACTCACTGACAACATTCACTCACTGACAACATTCACTGACAACATTCACTCACTGACAACATTCACTCACTGACAACATTCACTGACAACATTCACTGACAACATTCACTCACTGACAACATTCACTCTCTGACAACATTCACTGACAACATTCACTGACAACATTCACTCACTGACAACATTCACTGACAACATTCACTCACTGACAACATTCACTCACTAACAACATTCACTCACTGACAACATTCACTGACAACATTCACTGACAACATTCACTCACTGACAACATTCACTCTCTGACAACATTCACTGACAACATTCACTGACAACATTCACTCACTGACAACATTCACTGACAACATTCACTCTCTGACAACATTCACTCACTAACAACATTCACTCACTGACAGCATTCACTGACAACATTCACTCACTGACAACATTCACTGACAACATTCACTCACTGACAACATTCACTGACAACATTCACTGACAACATTCACTCACTGACATTCACTGACAACATTCACTCACTGACAACATTCACTGACAACACTCACTGACAACATTCACTGACAACATTCACTGACAACATTCACTCTCTGACAACATTCACTCACTGACAACATTCACTCACTGACAGCATTCACTGACAACATTCACTCACTGACAACATTCACTGACAACATTCACTCACTGACAACATTCACTGACAACATTCACTCACTGACAACATTCACTGACAACATTCACTCACTGACAACATTCACTGACAACATTCACTCACTGACAACATTCACTCACTGACAACATTCACTGACAACATTCACTCACTGACAACATTCACTCTCTGACAACATTCACTCACTGACAACATTCACTGACAACATTCACTCACTGACAACATTCACTCTCTGACAACATTCACTGACAACATTGACTCTCTGACAACATTCACTGACAACATTCACTCACTGACAACATTCACTGACAACATTCACTCACTGACAACATTCACTGATAAAATTCACTCACTGACAACATTCACTGACAACATTCACTCACTGACAACATTCACTCTCTGACAACATTCACTTACTGACAACACTCACTGACAACATTCACTCACTGACAACATTCACTCTCTGACAACATTCACTCACTGACAACACTCACTGACAACATTCACTCACTGACAACATTCACTGACAACATTCACTGACAACATTCACTCACTGACAACATTCACTGACAACATTCACTCACTGACAACATTCACTCTCTGACAACATTCACTCACTGACAACACTCACTGACAACATTCACTCACTGACAACATTCACTGACAACATTCACTGACAACATTCACTCTCTGACAACATTCACTGACAACATTCACTCACTGACAACATTCATTCACTGACAACATTCACTGACAACATTGACTCTCTGACAACATTCACTGACAACATTCACTCACTGACAACATTCACTCACTGACAACATTCACTGACAACATTCACTAACTGACAACATTCACTCACAGACAACATTCACTGACAACATTCACTCACTGACAACATTCACTCACTGACAACATTCACTGACAACACTCACTGACAACATTCACTGACAACATTCACTGACAACATTCACTCTCTGACAACATTCACTCACTGACAACATTCACTCACTGACAGCATTCACTGACAACATTCACTCACTGACAACATTCACTGATAACATTCACGCACTGACAACATTCACTGACAACATTCACTGACAACATTCACGCACTGACAACATTCACTGACAATATTCACTGACAACATTCACTCACTGACAGCATTCACTGACAACATTCACTCACTGACAACATTCACTGACAACATTCACTCACTGACAACATTCACTGACAACATTCACTAACTGATAACATTCACTGACAACATTCACTGACAACATTCACTCACTGACAACATTCACTCACTGACAACATTCACTGACAACATTCACTCACTGACAACATTCACTGACAACATTCACTCACTGACAACATTCACTGACAACATTAACTGACAACATTCACTGACAACATTCACTCACTGACAACATTCACTCACTGACAACATTCACTGACAACATTCACTCACTGACAACATTCACTGACAACATTGACTCTCTGACAACATTCACTCACTGGCAACATTCACTGACAACATTCACTAACTGACAACATTCACTCACAGACAACATTCACTGACAACATTCACTCACTGACAACATTCACTCACTGACAACATTCACTGACAACATTCACTCACTGACAACATTCACTCTCTGACAACATTCACTCACTGACAACATTCACTGACAACATTCACTGACAACATTCACTCACTGACAACATTCACTGACAACATTCACTCACTGACAACATTCACTCACTGACAACATTCACTCACTGACAACATTCACTGACAACACTCACTGACAACATTCACTGACAACATTCACTGACAACATTCACTCTCTGACAACATTCACTCACTGACAGCATTCACTGACAACATTCACTCACTGACAACATTCACTGACAACATTTACTCACTGACAACATTCACTGACAACATTCACTGACAACATTCACTCACTGACAACATTCACTGACAACATTCACTCTCTGACAACACTCACTGACAACACTCACTGAAAACATTCACTCACTGACAACATTCACTGACAACATTCACTGACAACATTCACTCACTGACAACATTCACTCACTGACAACATTCACTGAGAACATTGACTCTCTGACAACATTCACTGACAACATTCACTCACTGACAACATTCACTCACTGACAACATTCACTGACAACATTCACTAACTGACAACATTCACTCACAGACAACATTCACTGACAACATTCACTCACTGACAACATTCACTCACTGACAACATTCACTGACAACATTCACTGACAACATTCACTGACAACATTCACTCTCTGACAACATTCACTGACAACATTCACTCACTGACAACATTCACTCACTGACAACATTCACTGACAACATTCACTCACTGACAACATTCACTCTCTGACAACATTCACTCACTGACAACATTCACTGACAACATTCACTCACTGACAACATTCACTGACAACATTCACTCACTGACAATATTCACTGACAACATTCACTCACTGACAACATTCACTCACTGACAGCATTCACTGACAACATTCACTCACTGACAACATTCACTGACAACATTCACTCACTGACAACATTCACTGACAACATTCACTAACTGACAACATTCACTGACAACATTCACTCTCTGACAACATTCACTGACAACATTCACTCACTGACAACATTCACTGACAACATTCACTCACTGACAACATTCACTGACAACATTCACTCACTGACAACATTCACTGACAACATTCACTCACTGACAACATTCACTCACTGACAACATTCACTGACAACATTCACTCACTGACAACATTCACTCACTGACAACATTCACTGACAACATTCACTGACAACATTCACTCACTGACAACATTCACTCTCTGACAACATTCACTGACAACATTCACTGACAACATTCACTCACTGACAACATTCACTGACAACATTCACTCACTGACAACATTCACTCACTGACAACATTCACTGACAACACTCACTGACAACATTCACTGACAACATTCACTCTCTGACAACATTCACTCACTAACAACATTCACTCACTGACAGCATTCACTGACAACATTCACTCACTGACAACATTCACTGACAACATTCACTCACTGACAACATTCACTGACAACATTCACTGACAACATTCACTCACTGACATTCACTGACAACATTCACTCACTGACAACATTCACTGACAACACTCACTGACAACATTCACTGACAACATTCACTGACAACATTCACTCTCTGACAACATTCACTCACTGACAACATTCACTCACTGACAGCATTCACTGACAACATTCACTCACTGACAACATTCACTGACAACATTCACTCACTGACAACATTCACTGACAACATTCACTCACTGACAACATTCACTGACAACATTCACTCACTGACAACATTCACTGACAACATTCACTCACTGACAACATTCACTCACTGACAACATTCACTGACAACATTCACTCACTGACAACATTCACTCTCTGACAACATTCACTCACTGACAACATTCACTGACAACATTCACTCACTGACAACATTCACTCTCTGACAACATTCACTGACAACATTGACTCTCTGACAACATTCACTGACAACATTCACTCACTGACAACATTCACTGACAACATTCACTCACTGACAACATTCACTGATAACATTCACTCACTGACAACATTCACTGACAACATTCACTCACTGACAACATTCACTCTCTGACAACATTCACTTACTGACAACACTCACTGACAACATTCACTCACTGACAACATTCACTCTCTGACAACATTCACTCACTGACAACACTCACTGACAACATTCACTCACTGACAACATTCACTGACAACATTCACTGACAACATTCACTCACTGACAACATTCACTGACAACATTCACTCACTGACAACATTCACTCTCTGACAACATTCACTCACTGACAACACTCACTGACAACATTCACTCACTGACAACATTCACTGACAACATTCACTGACAACATTCACTCTCTGACAACATTCACTGACAACATTCACTCACTGACAACATTCACTCACTGACAACATTCACTGACAACATTGACTCTCTGACAACATTCACTGACAACATTCACTCACTGACAACATTCACTCACTGACAACATTCACTGACAACATTCACTAACTGACAACATTCACTCACAGACAACATTCACTGACAACATTCACTCACTGACAACATTCACTCACTGACAACATTCACTGACAACACTCACTGACAACATTCACTGACAACATTCACTGACAACATTCACTCTCTGACAACATTCACTCACTGACAACATTCACTCACTGACAGCATTCACTGACAACATTCACTCACTGACAACATTCACTGATAACATTCACGCACTGACAACATTCACTGACAACATTCACTGACAACATTCACGCACTGACAACATTCACTGACAATATTCACTGACAACATTCACTCACTGACAGCATTCACTGACAACATTCACTCACTGACAACATTCACTGACAACATTCACTCACTGACAACATTCACTGACAACATTCACTAACTGATAACATTCACTGACAACATTCACTGACAACATTCACTCACTGACAACATTCACTCACTGACAACATTCACTGACAACATTCACTCACTGACAACATTCACTGACAACATTCACTCACTGACAACATTCACTGACAACATTAACTGACAACATTCACTGACAACATTCACTCACTGACAACATTCACTCACTGACAACATTCACTGACAACATTCACTCACTGACAACATTCACTGACAACATTGACTCTCTGACAACATTCACTCACTGGCAACATTCACTGACAACATTCACTAACTGACAACATTCACTCACAGACAACATTCACTGACAACATTCACTCACTGACAACATTCACTCACTGACAACATTCACTGACAACATTCACTCACTGACAACATTCACTCTCTGACAACATTCACTCACTGACAACATTCACTGACAACATTCACTGACAACATTCACTCACTGACAACATTCACTGACAACATTCACTCACTGACAACATTCACTCACTGACAACATTCACTCACTGACAACATTCACTGACAACACTCACTGACAACATTCACTGACAACATTCACTGACAACATTCACTCTCTGACAACATTCACTCACTGACAGCATTCACTGACAACATTCACTCACTGACAACATTCACTGACAACATTTACTCACTGACAACATTCACTGACAACATTCACTGACAACATTCACTCACTGACAACATTCACTGACAACATTCACTCTCTGACAACACTCACTGACAACACTCACTGAAAACATTCACTCACTGACAACATTCACTGACAACATTCACTGACAACATTCACTCACTGACAACATTCACTCACTGACAACATTCACTGAGAACATTGACTCTCTGACAACATTCACTGACAACATTCACTCACTGACAACATTCACTCACTGACAACATTCACTGACAACATTCACTAACTGACAACATTCACTCACAGACAACATTCACTGACAACATTCACTCACTGACAACATTCACTCACTGACAACATTCACTGACAACATTCACTGACAACATTCACTGACAACATTCACTCTCTGACAACATTCACTGACAACATTCACTCACTGACAACATTCACTCACTGACAACATTCACTGACAACATTCACTCACTGACAACATTCACTCTCTGACAACATTCACTCACTGACAACATTCACTGACAACATTCACTCACTGACAACATTCACTGACAACATTCACTCACTGACAATATTCACTGACAACATTCACTCACTGACAACATTCACTCACTGACAGCATTCACTGACAACATTCACTCACTGACAACATTCACTGACAACATTCACTCACTGACAACATTCACTGACAACATTCACTAACTGACAACATTCACTGACAACATTCACTCTCTGACAACATTCACTGACAACATTCACTCACTGACAACATTCACTGACAACATTCACTCACTGACAACATTCACTGACAACATTCACTCACTGACAACATTCACTGACAACATTCACTCACTGACAACATTCACTCACTGACAACATTCACTGACAACATTCACTCACTGACAACATTCACTCACTGACAACATTCACTGACAACATTCACTGACAACATTCACTCACTGACAACATTCACTCTCTGACAACATTCACTGACAACATTCACTGACAACATTCACTCACTGACAACATTCACTGACAACATTCACTCACTGACAACATTCACTCACTGACAACATTCACTGACAACACTCACTGACAACATTCACTGACAACATTCACTGACAACATTCACTCTCTGACAACATTCACTCACTAACAACATTCACTCACTGACAGCATTCACTGACAACATTCACTCACTGACAACATTCACTGACAACATTCACTCACTGACAACATTCACTGACAACATTCACTGACAACATTCACTCACTGACATTCACTGACAACATTCACTCACTGACAACATTCACTGACAACACTCACTGACAACATTCACTGACAACATTCACTGACAACATTCACTCTCTGACAACATTCACTCACTGACAACATTCACTCACTGACAGCATTCACTGACAACATTCACTCACTGACAACATTCACTGACAACATTCACTCACTGACAACATTCACTGACAACATTCACTCACTGACAACATTCACTGACAACATTCACTCACTGACAACATTCACTGACAACATTCACTCACTGACAACATTCACTCACTGACAACATTCACTGACAACATTCACTCACTGACAACATTCACTCTCTGACAACATTCACTCACTGACAACATTCACTGACAACATTCACTCACTGACAACATTCACTCTCTGACAACATTCACTGACAACATTGACTCTCTGACAACATTCACTGACAACATTCACTCACTGACAACATTCACTGACAACATTCACTCACTGACAACATTCACTGATAACATTCACTCACTGACAACATTCACTGACAACATTCACTCACTGACAACATTCACTCTCTGACAACATTCACTTACTGACAACACTCACTGACAACATTCACTCACTGACAACATTCACTCTCTGACAACATTCACTCACTGACAACACTCACTGACAACATTCACTCACTGACAACATTCACTGACAACATTCACTGACAACATTCACTCTCTGACAACATTCACTCACTGACAACATTCACTCACTGACAACATTCACTGACAACATTGACTCTCTGACAACATTCACTGACAACATTCACTCACTGACAACATTCACTCACTGACAACATTCACTGACAACATTCACTAACTGACAACATTCACTCACAGACAACATTCACTGACAACATTCACTCACTGACAACATTCACTCACTGACAACATTCACTGACAACACTCACTGACAACATTCACTGACAACATTCACTGACAACATTCACTCTCTGACAACATTCACTCACTGACAACATTCACTCACTGACAGCATTCACTGACAACATTCACTCACTGACAACATTCACTGATAACATTCACGCACTGACAACATTCACTGACAACATTCACTGACAACATTCACGCACTGACAACATTCACTGACAATATTCACTGACAACATTCACTCACTGACAGCATTCACTGACAACATTCACTCACTGACAACATTCACTGACAACATTCACTCACTGACAACATTCACTGACAACATTCACTAACTGATAACATTCACTGACAACATTCACTGACAACATTCACTCACTGACAACATTCACTCACTGACAACATTCACTGACAACATTCACTCACTGACAACATTCACTGACAACATTCACTCACTGACAACATTCACTGACAACATTAACTGACAACATTCACTGACAACATTCACTCACTGACAACATTCACTCACTGACAACATTCACTGACAACATTCACTCACTGACAACATTCACTGACAACATTGACTCTCTGACAACATTCACTCACTGGCAACATTCACTGACAACATTCACTAACTGACAACATTCACTCACAGACAACATTCACTGACAACATTCACTCACTGACAACATTCACTCACTGACAACATTCACTGACAACATTCACTCACTGACAACATTCACTCTCTGACAACATTCACTCACTGACAACATTCACTGACAACATTCACTGACAACATTCACTCACTGACAACATTCACTGACAACATTCACTCACTGACAACATTCACTCACTGACAACATTCACTCACTGACAACATTCACTGACAACACTCACTGACAACATTCACTGACAACATTCACTGACAACATTCACTCTCTGACAACATTCACTCACTGACAGCATTCACTGACAACATTCACTCACTGACAACATTCACTGACAACATTTACTCACTGACAACATTCACTGACAACATTCACTGACAACATTCACTCACTGACAACATTCACTGACAACATTCACTCTCTGACAACACTCACTGACAACACTCACTGAAAACATTCACTCACTGACAACATTCACTGACAACATTCACTGACAACATTCACTCACTGACAACATTCACTCACTGACAACATTCACTGAGAACATTGACTCTCTGACAACATTCACTGACAACATTCACTCACTGACAACATTCACTCACTGACAACATTCACTGACAACATTCACTAACTGACAACATTCACTCACAGACAACATTCACTGACAACATTCACTCACTGACAACATTCACTCACTGACAACATTCACTGACAACATTCACTGACAACATTCACTGACAACATTCACTCTCTGACAACATTCACTGACAACATTCACTCACTGACAACATTCACTCACTGACAACATTCACTGACAACATTCACTCACTGACAACATTCACTCTCTGACAACATTCACTCACTGACAACATTCACTGACAACATTCACTCACTGACAACATTCACTGACAACATTCACTCACTGACAATATTCACTGACAACATTCACTCACTGACAACATTCACTCACTGACAGCATTCACTGACAACATTCACTCACTGACAACATTCACTGACAACATTCACTCACTGACAACATTCACTGACAACATTCACTAACTGACAACATTCACTGACAACATTCACTCTCTGACAACATTCACTGACAACATTCACTCACTGACAACATTCACTGACAACATTCACTCACTGACAACATTCACTGACAACATTCACTCACTGACAACATTCACTGACAACATTCACTCACTGACAACATTCACTCACTGACAACATTCACTGACAACATTCACTCACTGACAACATTCACTCTCTGACAACATTCACTCACTGACAACATTCACTGACAACATTCACTCACTGACAACATTCACTCTCTGACAACATTCACTCACTGACAACACTCACTGACAACATTGACTCTCTGACAACATTCACTGACAACATTCACTCACTGACAACATTCACTCACTGACAACATTCACTGACAACATTCACTAACTGACAACATTCACTCACAGACAACATTCACTGACAACATTCACTCACTGACAACATTCACTCACTGACAACATTCACTGACAACACTCACTGACAACATTCACTGACAACATTCACTCTCTGACAACATTCACTGACAACATTCACTCACTGACAGCATTCACTGACAACATTCACTCACTGACAACATTCCCTGACAACATTCACTGACAACATTCACTCACTGACAACATTCACTGACAACATTCACTCACTGACAATATTCACTGACAACATTCACTCACTGACAACATTCACTCACTGACAGCATTCACTGACAACATTCACTGACAACATTCACTCACTGACAACATTCACTGACAACATTCACTCACTGACAACATTCACTGACAACATTCACTAACTGACAACATTCACTGACAACATTCACTCTCTGACAACATTTACTGATAACATTCACTCTCTGACAACATTCACTGACAACATTCACTCTCTGACAACATTCACTGACAACATTCACTGACAACATTCACTCACTGACAACATTCACTCACTGACAACATTCACTGACAACATTGACTCTCTGACAACATTCACTGACAACATTCACTAACTGACAACATTCACTCACAGACAACATTCACTGACAACATTCACTCACTGACAACATTCACTCACTGACAACATTCACTGACAACATTCACTCACTGACAACATTCACTGACAACATTCACTGACAACATTCACTCACTGACAACATTCACTCACTGACAACATTCACTGACAACATTCACTCACTGACAACATTCACTCTCTGACAACATTCACTCACTGACAACACTCACTCACTGACAACATTCACTGACAACATTCACTGACAACATTCACTCACTGACAACATTCACTGACAACATTCACTCACTGACAACATTCACTCACTGACAACATTCACTGACAACATTGACTCTCTGACAACATTCACTGACAACATTCACTCACTGACAACATTCACTCACTGACAACATTCACTGACAACATTCACTAACTGACAACATTCACTCACAGACAACATTCACTGACAACATTCACTCACTGACAACATTCACTCACTGACAACATTCACTGACAACACTCACTGACAACATTCACTGACAACATTCACTGACAACATTCACTCTCTGACAACATTCACTGACAACATTCACTCACTGACAACATTCACTCACTGACAGCATTCACTGACAACATTCACTCACTGACAACATTCACTGACAACATTCACTGACAACATTCACTCACTGACAACATTCACTGACAACATTCACTCACTGACAACATTCACTGACAACATTCACTCACTGACAACATTCACTGACAATATTCACTGACAACATTCACTCACTGACAACATTCACTCACTGACAGCATTCACTGACAACATTCACTCACTGACAACATTCACTGACAACATTCACTCACTGACAACATTCACTGACAACATTCACTAACTGACAACATTCACTGACAACATTCACTCTCTGACAACATTCACTGACAACATTTACTGATAACATTCACTCTCTGACAACATTCACTGACAACATTCACTCTCTGACAACATTCACTGACAACATTCACTAACAACATTCACTCACTGACAACATTCACTCACTGACAACATTCACTGACAACATTGACTCTCTGACAACATTCACTGACAACATTCACTAACTGACAACATTCACTCACAGACAACATTCACTGACAACATTCACTCACTGACAACATTCACTCACTGACAACATTCACTGACAACATTCACTCACTGACAACATTCACTGACAACATTCACTAACTGATAACATTCACTGACAACATTCACTGACAACATTCACTCACTGACAACATTCACTCACTGACAACATTCACTGACAACATTCACTCACTGACAACATTCACTGATAACATTCACTCACTGACAACATTCACTGACAACATTCACTGACAACATTCACTCACTGACAACATTCACTCACTGACAACATTCACTGACAACATTCACTCACTGACAACATTCACTCTCTGACAACATTCACTCACTGACAACACTCACTGACAACATTCACTCACTGACAACATTCACTGACAACATTCACTGACAACATTCACTCACTGACAACATTCACTGACAACATTCACTCACTGACAACATTCACTCACTGACAACATTCACTGACAACATTGACTCTCTGACAACATTCACTGACAACATTCACTCACTGACAACATTCACTGACAACATTAACTCACTGACAACATTCACTGACAGCATTCACTCACTGACAACATTCACTGACAACATTCACTGACAACATTCACTCACTGACAACATTCACTCACTGACAACATTCACTGACAACATTCACTGACAACATTCACTCACTGACAACATTCACTGACAACATTCACTGACAACATTCACTAACTGATAACATTCACTGACAACATTCACTCACTGACAACATTCACTCACTGACAACATTCACTGACAACATTCACTCACTGACAACATTCACTGATAACATTCACTCACTGACAACATTCACTGACAACATTCACTGACAACATTCACTCACTGACAACATTCACTCACTGACAACATTCACTGACAACATTCACTCACTGACAACATTCACTCACTGACAACATTCACTGACAACATTCACTCACTGACAACATTCACTCACTGACAACATTCACTGACAACATTCACTCACTGACAACATTCACTCACTGACAACATTCACTGACAACATTCACTCACTGACATTCACTGACAACATTCACTCACTGACAACATTCACTGACAACATTCACTCACTGACAACATTCACTGACAACATTGACTCTCTGACAACATTCACTGACAACATTCACTAACTGACAACATTCACTCACATTCACTCACTGACAACATTCACTGACAACATTCACTCACTGACAACATTCACTCACTGACAACATTCACTGACAACATTGACTCTCTGACAACATTCACTGACAACATTCACTCACTGACAACATTCACTGACAACATTCACTCACTGACAACATTCACTGATAACATTCACTCACTGACAACATTCACTGACAACATTCACTCACTGACAACATTCACTCACTGACAACATTCACTGACAACATTCACTCACTGACAACATTCACTCACTGACAACATTCACTGACAACACTCACTGACAACATTCACTGACAACATTCACTGACAACATTCACTCTCTGACAACATTCACTCACTGACAACATTCACTCACTGACAACATTCACTGACAACATTCACTCACTGACAACATTCACTCACTGACAACATTCACTGACAACATTCACTCACTGACATTCACTGACAACATTCACCGACTGACAACATTCACTGACAACATTCACTCACTGACAACATTCACTCACTGACAACATTCACTGACAACATTGACTCTCTGACAACATTCACTGACAACATTCACTCACTGACAACATTCACTGACAACATTCACTCACTGACAACATTCACTGATAACATTCACTCACTGACATTCACTGACAACATTCACCGACTGACAACATTCACTGACAACATTCACTCACTGACAACATTCACTCACTGACAACATTCACTGACAACATTGACTCTCTGACAACATTCACTGACAACATTCACTCACTGACAGCATTCACTGACAACATTCACTCACTGACAACATTCACTGACAACATTCACTCACTGACAACATTCACTGACAACATTCACTGACAACATTCACTCACTGACAACATTCACTTACAACATTCACTCTCTGACAACATCCACTCACTGACAATATTCACTGACAACATTCACTCACTGACAGCATTCACTGACAACATTCACTCACTGACAACATTGACTGACAACATTCACTCACTGACAACATTCACTGACAACATTCACTGACAACATTCACTCACTGACAACATTCACTGACAACATTAACTGACAACATTCACTGACAACATTCACTCACTGACAACATTCACTCACTGACAACATTCACTGACAACATTCACTCACTGACAACATTCACTCTCTGACAACATTCACTCACTGACAACATTCACTGACAACATTCACTCACTGACAACATTCACTCTCTGACAACATTCACTCACTGACAACATTCACTGACAACATTCACTCACTGACAACATTCACTGACAACACTCACTGACAACATTCACTGACAACATTCACTGACAACATTTACTCTCTGACAACATTCACTGACAACATTCACTCACTGACAACATTCACTCACTGACAGCATTCACTCACTGACAACATTCACTGACAACATTCACTCACTGACAACATTCACTGACAACATTCACTCACTGACAACATTCACTGACAACATTCACTCACTGACACCATTCACTGACAACACTCACTGACAACATTGACTCACAACACTCACTGACAACATTCACTCACTGACAACATTCACTGACAACATTCACTGACAACATTCACTCACTGACAACATTCACTGACAACATTCACTCACTGACAACATTCACTGACAACATTCACTGACTGACAACATTCACTCTCTGACAACATTCACTGACAACATTCACTGACAACATTCACTGACAAAATTCACTCACTGACAACATTCACTGACAACATTCACTCACTGACAACATTCACTCACTGACAACATTCACTGACAACACTCACTGACAACATTCACTGACAACATTCACTGACAACATTCACTCACTGACAACATTCACTCACTGACAGCATTCACTGACAACATTCACTCACTGACAACATTCACTGACAACATTCACTCACTGACAACATTCACTCACTGACAACATTCACTGACAACATTCACTCACTGACATTCACTGACAACATTCACTCACTGACAACATTCACTGACAACATTCACTCACTGACAACATTTCACTCACTGACAACATTCACTGACAACATTGACTCTCTGACAACATTCACTGACAACATTCACTCACTGACAACATTCACTGACAACATTCACTCACTGACAACATTCACTGATAACATTCACTCACTGACAACATTCACTGACAACATTCACTCACTGACAACATTCACTCACTGACAACATTCACTGACAACATTCACTCACTGACAACATTCACTCACTGACAACATTCACTGACAACACTCACTGACAACATTCACTGACAACATTCACTGACAACATTCACTCTCTGACAACATTCACTCACTGACAACATTCACTCACTGACAACATTCACTGACAACATTCACTCACTGACAACATTCACTCACTGACAACATTCACTGACAACATTCACTCACTGACATTCACTGACAACATTCACCGACTGACAACATTCACTGACAACATTCACTCACTGACAACATTCACTCACTGACAACATTCACTGACAACATTGACTCTCTGACAACATTCACTCACTGACAACATTCACTGACAACATTCACTCACTGACAACATTCACTGATAACATTCACTCACTGACAACATTCACTGACAACATTCACTCACTGACAACATTCACTCTCTGACAACATTCACTCACTGACAACACTCACTGACAACATTCACTCACTGACAACATTCACTCTCTGACAACATTCACTGACAACATTCACTGACAACATTCACTCACTGACAACATTCACTGACAACATTCACTCACTGACAACATTCACTCACTGACAACATTCACTGACAACACTCACTGACAACATTCACTGACAACATTCACTGACAACATTCACTCTCTGACAACATTCACTCACTGACAACATTCACTCACTGACAGCATTCACTGACAACATTCACTCACTGACAACATTCACTGACAACATTCACTCACTGACAACATTCACTCACTGACAACATTCACTGACAACATTCACTCACTGACATTCACTGACAACATTCACTCACTGACAACATTCACTCACTGACAACATTCACTGACAACATTGACTCACTGACAACATTCACTCACTGACAACATTCACTGACAACATTCACTCACTGACAACATTCACTGACAACATTCACTCACTGACAACATTCACTGATAACATTCACTCACTGACAACATTCACTGACAACATTCACTCACTGACAACATTCACTCTCTGACAACATTCACTCACTGACAACACTCACTGACAACATTCACTCACTGACAACATTCACTCTCTGACAACATTCACTCACTGACAACACTCACTGACAACATTCACTCACTGACAACATTCACTGACAACATTCACTGACAACATTCACTCACTGACAACATTCACTGACAACATTCACTCACTGACAACATTCACTCTCTGACAACATTCACTCACTGACAACACTCACTGACAACATTCACTCACTGACAACATTCACTGACAACATTCACTGACAACATTCACTCTCTGACAACATTCACTGACAACATTCACTCACTGACAACATTCACTCACTGACAACATTCACTGACAACATTGACTCTCTGACAACATTCACTGACAACATTCACTAACTGACAACATTCACTCACAGACAACATTCACTGACAACATTCACTCACTGACAACATTCACTCACTGACAACATTCACTCACTGACAACATTCACTGACAACATTCACTGACAACATTCACTGACAACATTCACTCACTGACAACATTCACTCACTGACAACATTCACTGACAACATTCACTGACAACATTCACTCACTGACAACATTCACTGACAACATTCACTCACTGACAACATTCACTGACAACACTCACTGACAACATTCACTCTCTGACAACATTCACTCACTGACAACATTCACTCACTGACAGCAATCACTGACAACATTCACTCACTGACAACATTCACTGACAACATTCACTCACTGACAACATTCACTGACAACATTCACTGACAACATTCACTGACAACATTCACTCTCTGACAACATTCACTGACAACATTCACTCACTGACAACATTCACTGACAACATTCACTAACTGATAACATTCACTGACAACATTCACTCACTGACAACATTCACTCACTGACAACATTCACTGACAACATTCACTCACTGACAACATTCACTGACAACATTCACTCACTGACAACATTCACTGACAACATTAACTGACAACATTCACTGACAACATTCACTCACTGACAACATTCACTCACTGACAACATTCACTGACAACATTCACTCACTGACAACATTCACTCTCTGACTACATTCACTCACTGACAACACTCACTGACAACATTCACTCACTGACAACATTCACTGACAACATTCACTCACTGACAACATTCACTCACTGACAACATTCACTGACAACATTGACTCTCTGACAACATTCACTCACTGGCAACATTCACTGACAACATTCACTAACTGACAACATTCACTCACAGACACCATTCACTGACAACATTCACTCACTGACAACATTCACTCACTGACAACATTCACTGACAACATTCACTGACAACATTCACTCACTGACAACATTCACTCTCTGACAACATTCACTCACTGACAACACTCACTGACAACATTCACTGACAACATTCACTGACAACATTCACTCTCTGACTACATTCACTCACTGACAGCATTCACTGACAACATTCACTCACTGACAACATTCACTGACAACATTCACTCACTGACAACATTCACTGACAACATTCACTGACAACATTCACTCACTGACAACATTCACTGACAACATTCACTCTCTGACAACATTCACTCACTGACAATATTCACTGACAACATTCACTCACTGACAGCATTCACTGACAACATTCACTCACTGACAACATTCACTGACAACATTCACTCACTGACAACATTCACTGACAACATTCACTAACTGATAACATTCACTGACAACATTCACTGACAACATTCACTCACTGACAACATTCACTCACTGACAACATTCACTGACAACATTCACTCACTGACAACATTCACTGATAACATTCACTCACTGACAACATTCACTGACAACATTCACTGACAACATTCACTCACTGACAACATTCACTCACTGACAACATTCACTGACAACATTCACTCACTGACAACATTCACTCTCTGACAACATTCACTCACTGACAACACTCACTGACAACATTCACTCACTGACAACATTCACTCTCTGACAACATTCACTCACTGACAACACTCACTCACTGACAACATTCACTGACAACATTCACTGACAACATTCACTCACTGACAACATTCACTGACAACATTCACTCACTGACAACATTCACTCACTGACAACATTCACTGACAACATTGACTCTCTGACAACATTCACTGACAACATTCACTCACTGACAACATTCACTCACTGACAACATTCACTGACAACATTCACTAACTGACAACATTCACTCACAGACAACATTCACTGACAACATTCACTCACTGACAACATTCACTCACTGACAACATTCACTGACAACACTCACTGACAACATTCACTGACAACATTCACTGACAACATTCACTCTCTGACAACATTCACTGACAACATTCACTCACTGACAACATTCACTCACTGACAGCATTCACTGACAACATTCACTCACTGACAACATTCACTGACAACATTCACTGACAACATTCACTCACTGACAACATTCACTGACAACATTCACTCACTGACAACATTCACTGACAACATTCACTCACTGACAACATTCACTGACAATATTCACTGACAACATTCACTCACTGACAACATTCACTCACTGACAGCATTCACTGACAACATTCACTCACTGACAACATTCACTGACAACATTCACTCACTGACAACATTCACTGACAACATTCACTAACTGACAACATTCACTGACAACATTCACTCTCTGACAACATTCACTGACAACATTTACTGATAACATTCACTCTCTGACAACATTCACTGACAACATTCACTCTCTGACAACATTCACTGACAACATTCACTAACAACATTCACTCACTGACAACATTCACTCACTGACAACATTCACTGACAACATTGACTCTCTGACAACATTCACTGACAACATTCACTAACTGACAACATTCACTCACAGACAACATTCACTGACAACATTCACTCACTGACAACATTCACTCACTGACAACATTCACTGACAACATTCACTCACTGACAACATTCACTGACAACATTCACTAACTGATAACATTCACTGACAACATTCACTGACAACATTCACTCACTGACAACATTCACTCACTGACAACATTCACTGACAACATTCACTCACTGACAACATTCACTGATAACATTCACTCACTGACAACATTCACTGACAACATTCACTGACAACATTCACTCACTGACAACATTCACTCACTGACAACATTCACTGACAACATTCACTCACTGACAACATTCACTCTCTGACAACATTCACTCACTGACAACACTCACTGACAACATTCACTCACTGACAACATTCACTGACAACATTCACTGACAACATTCACTCACTGACAACATTCACTGACAACATTCACTCACTGACAACATTCACTCACTGACAACATTCACTGACAACATTGACTCTCTGACAACATTCACTGACAACATTCACTCACTGACAACATTCACTGACAACATTAACTCACTGACAACATTCACTGACAGCATTCACTCACTGACAACATTCACTGACAACATTCACTGACAACATTCACTCACTGACAACATTCACTCACTGACAACATTCACTGACAACATTCACTGACAACATTCACTCACTGACAACATTCACTGACAACATTCACTGACAACATTCACTAACTGATAACATTCACTGACAACATTCACTCACTGACAACATTCACTCACTGACAACATTCACTGACAACATTCACTCACTGACAACATTCACTGATAACATTCACTCACTGACAACATTCACTGACAACATTCACTGACAACATTCACTCACTGACAACATTCACTCACTGACAACATTCACTGACAACATTCACTCACTGACAACATTCACTCACTGACAACATTCACTGACAACATTCACTCACTGACAACATTCACTCACTGACAACATTCACTGACAACATTCACTCACTGACAACATTCACTCACTGACAACATTCACTGACAACATTCACTCACTGACATTCACTGACAACATTCACTCACTGACAACATTCACTGACAACATTCACTCACTGACAACATTCACTGACAACATTGACTCTCTGACAACATTCACTGACAACATTCACTAACTGACAACATTCACTCACAGACAACATTCACTGACAACATTCACTCACTGACAACATTCACTCACTGACAACATTCACTGACAACATTCACTGACAACATTCACTGACAACATTCACTCACTGACAACATTCACTCACTGACAACATTCACTGACAACATTCACTGACAACATTCACTCACTGACAACATTCACTGACAACATTCACTCAATGACAACATTCACTGACAACACTCACTGACAACATTCACTGACAACATTCACTCTCTGACAACATTCACTCACTGACAACATTCACTCACTGACAGCATTCACTGACAACATTCACTCACTGACAACATTCACTGACAACATTCACTCACTGACAACATTCACTGACAACATTCACTGACAACATTCACTCACTGACAACATTCACTTACAACATTCACTCTCTGACAACATCCACTCACTGACAATATTCACTGACAACATTCACTCACTGACAGCATTCACTGACAACATTCACTCACTGACAACATTGACTGACAACATTCACTCACTGACAACATTCACTGACAACATTCACTGACAACATTCACTCACTGACAACATTCACTGACAACATTAACTGACAACATTCACTGACAACATTCACTCACTGACAACATTCACTCACTGACAACATTCACTGACAACATTCACTCACTGACAACATTCACTCTCTGACAACATTCACTCACTGACAACATTCACTGACAACATTCACTCACTGACAACATTCACTCTCTGACAACATTCACTCACTGACAACATTCACTGACAACATTCACTCACTGACAACATTCACTGACAACACTCACTGACAACATTCACTGACAACATTCACTGACAACATTTACTCTCTGACAACATTCACTGACAACATTCACTCACTGACAACATTCACTCACTGACAGCATTCACTCACTGACAACATTCACTGACAACATTCACTCACTGACAACATTCACTGACAACATTCACTCACTGACAACATTCACTGACAACATTCACTCACTGACAACATTCACTGACAACACTCACTGACAACATTGACTCACAACACTCACTGACAACATTCACTCACTGACAACATTCACTGACAACATTCACTGACAACATTCACTCACTGACAACATTCACTGACAACATTCACTCACTGACAACATTCACTGACAACATTCACTGACTGACAACATTCACTCTCTGACAACATTCACTGACAACATTCACTGACAACATTCACTGACAAAATTCACTCACTGACAACATTCACTGACAACATTCACTCACTGACAACATTCACTCACTGACAACATTCACTGACAACACTCACTGACAACATTCACTGACAACATTCACTGACAACATTCACTCACTGACAACATTCACTCACTGACAGCATTCACTGACAACATTCACTCACTGACAACATTCACTGACAACATTCACTCACTGACAACATTCACTCACTGACAACATTCACTGACAACATTCACTCACTGACATTCACTGACAACATTCACTCACTGACAACATTCACTGACAACATTCACTCACTGACAACATTCACTCACTGACAACATTCACTGACAACATTGACTCTCTGACAACATTCACTGACAACATTCACTCACTGACAACATTCACTGACAACATTCACTCACTGACAACATTCACTGATAACATTCACTCACTGACAACATTCACTGACAACATTCACTCACTGACAACATTCACTCACTGACAACATTCACTGACAACATTCACTCACTGACAACATTCACTCACTGACAACATTCACTGACAACACTCACTGACAACATTCACTGACAACATTCACTGACAACATTCACTCTCTGACAACATTCACTCACTGACAACATTCACTCACTGACAACATTCACTGACAACATTCACTCACTGACAACATTCACTCACTGACAACATTCACTGACAACATTCACTCACTGACATTCACTGACAACATTCACCGACTGACAACATTCACTGACAACATTCACTCACTGACAACATTCACTCACTGACAACATTCACTGACAACATTGACTCTCTGACAACATTCACTGACAACATTCACTCACTGACAACATTCACTGACAACATTCACTCACTGACAACATTCACTGATAACATTCACTCACTGACAACATTCACTGAAAACATTCACTCACTGACAACATTCACTCTCTGACAACATTCACTCACTGACAACACTCACTGACAACATTCACTCACTGACAACATTCACTCTCTGACAACATTCACTGACAACATTCACTGACAACATTCACTCACTGACAACATTCACTGACAACATTCACTCACTGACAACATTCACTCACTGACAACATTCACTGACAACACTCACTGACAACATTCACTGACAACATTCACTGACAACATTCACTCTCTGACAACATTCACTCACTGACAACATTCACTCACTGACAGCATTCACTGACAACATTCACTCACTGACAACATTCACTGACAACATTCACTCACTGACAACATTCACTGACAACATTCACTCACTGACATTCACTGACAACATTCACTCACTGACAACATTCACTCACTGACAACATTCACTGACAACATTGACTCACTGACAACATTCACTCACTGACAACATTCACTGACAACATTCACTCACTGACAACATTCACTGACAACATTCACTCACTGACAACATTCACTGATAACATTCACTCACTGACAACATTCACTGACAACATTCACTCACTGACAACATTCACTCTCTGACAACATTCACTCACTGACAACACTCACTGACAACATTCACTCACTGACAACATTCACTCTCTGACAACATTCACTCACTGACAACACTCACTGACAACATTCACTCACTGACAACATTCACTGACAACATTCACTGACAACATTCACTCACTGACAACATTCACTGACAACATTCACTCACTGACAACATTCACTCTCTGACAACATTCACTCACTGACAACACTCACTGACAACATTCACTCACTGACAACATTCACTGACAACATTCACTGACAACATTCACTCTCTGACAACATTCACTGACAACATTCACTCACTGACAACATTCACTCACTGACAACATTCACTGACAACATTGACTCTCTGACAACATTCACTGACAACATTCACTAACTGACAACATTCACTCACAGACAACATTCACTGACAACATTCACTCACTGACAACATTCACTCACTGACAACATTCACTCACTGACAACATTCACTGACAACATTCACTGACAACATTCACTGACAACATTCACTCACTGACAACATTCACTCACTGACAACATTCACTGACAACATTCACTGACAACATTCACTCACTGACAACATTCACTGACAACATTCACTCACTGACAACATTCACTGACAACACTCACTGACAACATTCACTCTCTGACAACATTCACTCACTGACAACATTCACTCACTGACAGCAATCACTGACAACATTCACTCACTGACAACATTCACTGACAACATTCACTCACTGACAACATTCACTGACAACATTCACTGACAACATTCACTGACAACATTCACTCTCTGACAACATTCACTGACAACATTCACTCACTGACAACATTCACTGACAACATTCACTAACTGATAACATTCACTGACAACATTCACTCACTGACAACATTCACTCACTGACAACATTCACTGACAACATTCACTCACTGACAACATTCACTGACAACATTCACTCACTGACAACATTCACTGACAACATTAACTGACAACATTCACTGACAACATTCACTCACTGACAACATTCACTCACTGACAACATTCACTGACAACATTCACTCACTGACAACATTCACTCTCTGACTACATTCACTCACTGACAACACTCACTGACAACATTCACTCACTGACAACATTCACTGACAACATTCACTCACTGACAACATTCACTCACTGACAACATTCACTGACAACATTGACTCTCTGACAACATTCACTCACTGGCAACATTCACTGACAACATTCACTAACTGACAACATTCACTCACAGACACCATTCACTGACAACATTCACTCACTGACAACATTCACTCACTGACAACATTCACTGACAACATTCACTGACAACATTCACTCACTGACAACATTCACTCTCTGACAACATTCACTCACTGACAACACTCACTGACAACATTCACTGACAACATTCACTGACAACATTCACTCTCTGACTACATTCACTCACTGACAGCATTCACTGACAACATTCACTCACTGACAACATTCACTGACAACATTCACTCACTGACAACATTCACTGACAACATTCACTGACAACATTCACTCACTGACAACATTCACTGACAACATTCACTCTCTGACAACATTCACTCACTGACAATATTCACTGACAACATTCACTCACTGACAGCATTCACTGACAACATTCACTCACTGACAACATTCACTGACAACATTCACTCACTGACAACATTCACTGACAACATTCACTAACTGATAACATTCACTGACAACATTCACTGACAACATTCACTCACTGACAACATTCACTCACTGACAACATTCACTGACAACATTCACTCACTGACAACATTCACTGATAACATTCACTCACTGACAACATTCACTGACAACATTCACTGACAACATTCACTCACTGACAACATTCACTCACTGACAACATTCACTGACAACATTCACTCACTGACAACATTCACTCTCTGACAACATTCACTCACTGACAACACTCACTGACAACATTCACTCACTGACAACATTCACTGACAACATTCACTCACTGACAACATTCACTCACTGACAACATTCACTGACAACATTGACTCTCTGACAACATTCACTGACAACATTCACTCACTGACAACATTCACTCACTGACAACATTCACTGACAACATTCACTAACTGACAACATTCACTCACAGACAACATTCACTGACAACATTCACTCACTGACAACATTCACTCACTGACAACATTCACTCACTGACAACATTCACTGACAACATTCACTGACAACATTCACTCTCTGACAACATTCACTGACAACATTCACTCACTGACAACATTCACTCACTGACAGCATTCACTGACAACATTCACTCACTGACAACATTCACTGACAACATTCACTGACAACATTCACTCACTGACAACATTCACTGACAACAGTCACTCACTGACAATATTCACTGACAACATTCACTCACTGACAACATTCACTCACTGACAGCATTCACTGACAACATTCACTCACTGACAACATTCACTGACAACATTCACTCACTGACAACATTCACTGACAACATTCACTAACTGACAACATTCACTGACAACATTCACTCTCTGACAACATTCACTGACAACATTTACTGATAACATTCACTCTCTGACAACATTCACTGACAACATTCACTCTCTGACAACATTCACTGACAACATTCACTGACAACATTCACTCACTGACAACATTCACTCACTGACAACATTCACTGACAACATTGACTCTCTGACAACATTCACTGACAACATTCACTAACTGACAACATTCACTCACAGACAACATTCACTGACAACATTCACTCACTGACAACATTCACTCACTGACAACATTCACTGACAACATTCACTCACTGACAACATTCACTGACAACATTCACTAACTGATAACATTCACTGACAACATTCACTGACAACATTCACTCACTGACAACATTCACTGATAACATTCACTCACTGACAACATTCACTGACAACATTCACTGACAACTTTCACTCACTGACAACATTCACTCACTGACAACATTCACTGACAACATTCACTCACTGACAACATTCACTCTCTGACAACATTCACTCACTGACAACACTCACTGACAACATTCACTCACTGACAACATTCACTGACAACATTCACTGACAACATTCACTCACTGACAACATTCACTGACAACATTCACTCACTGACAACATTCACTCACTGACAACATTCACTGACAACATTGACTCTCTGACAACATTCACTGACAACATTCACTCACTGACAACATTCACTCACTGACAACATTCACTGACAACATTCACTAACTGACAACATTCACTCACAGACAACATTCACTGACAACATTCACTCACTGACAACATTCACTCACTGACAACATTCACTCACTGACAACATTCACTGACAACACTCACTGACAACATTCACTGACAACATTCACTGACAACATTCACTCTCTGACAACATTCACTGACAACATTCACTCACTGACAACATTCACTCACTGACAGCATTCACTCACTGACAACATTCACTGACAACATTCACTCACTGACAACATTCACTGACAACATTCACTCACTGACAACATTCACTGACAACATTCACTCACTGACAACATTCACTGACAACATTCACTCACTGACAACATTCACTGACAACATTCACTCACTGACAACATTCACTCACTGACAACATTCACTGACAACATTCACTCACTGACAACATTCACTGATAACATTCACTCACTGACAACATTCACTGACAACATTCACTCACTGACAACATTCACTCACTGACAGCATTCACTCACTGACAACATTCACTGACAACATTCACTCACTGACAACATTCACTGACAACATTCACTCACTGACAACATTCACTCACTGACAACATTCACTGATAACATTCACTCTCTGACAACATTCACTGACAACATTCACTGACAACATTCACTCACTGACAACATTCACTCACTGACAACATTCACTGACAACATTGACTCTCTGACAACATTCACTGACAACATTCACTAACTGACAACATTCACTCACAGACAACATTCACTGACAACATTCACTCACTGACAACATTCACTCACTGACAACATTCACTGACAACATTCACTCACTGACAACATTCACTGACAACATTCACTAACTGATAACATTCACTGACAACATTCACTGACAACATTCACTCACTGACAACATTCACTCACTGACAACATTCACTGATAACATTCACTCACTGACAACATTCACTGACAACATTCACTGACAACATTCACTCACTGACAACATTCACTCACTGACAATATTCACTGACAACATTCACTCACTGACAACATTCACTCTCTGACAACATTCACTCACTGACAACACTCACTGACAACATTCACTCACTGACAACATTCACTGACAACATTCACTGACAACATTCACTCACTGACAACATTCACTGACAACATTCACTGACAACATTCACTCACTGACAACATTCACTCACTGACAACATTCACTGACAACATTGACTCTCTGACAACATTCACTGACAACATTCACTAACTGACAACATTCACTCACAGACAACATTCACTGACAACGTTCACTCACTGACAACATTCACTCACTGACAACATTCACTGACAACATTCACTCACTGACAACATTCACTGACAACATTCACTAACTGATAACATTCACTGACAACATTCACTGACAACATTCACTCACTGACAACATTCACTCACTGACAACATTCACTGATAACATTCACTCACTGACAACATTCACTGACAACATTCACTGACAACATTCACTCACTGACAACATTCACTCACTGACAACATTCACTGACAACATTCACTCACTGACAACATTCACTCTCTGACAACATTCACTCACTGACAACACTCACTGACAACATTCACTCACTGACAACATTCACTGATAACATTCACTCACTGACAACATTCACTGACAACATTCACTGACAACATTCACTCACTGACAACATTCACTCACTGACAACATTCACTGACAACATTCACTCACTGACAACATTCACTCTCTGACAACATTCACTCACTGACAACACTCACTGACAACATTCACTCTCTGACAACATTCACTGACAACATTCACTGACAACATTCACTCACTGACAACATTCACTGACAACATTCACTCACTGACAACATTCACTGACAACATTCACTCACTGACAACATTCACTGACAACATTCACTCACTGACAACATTCACTGACAACATTCACTCACTGACAACATTCACTGACAACATTCACTCACTGACAACATTCACTCACTGACAACATTCACTGACAACATTCACTCACTGACAACATTCACTGATAACATTCACTCACTGACAACATTCACTGACAACATTCACTCACTGACAACATTCACTCACTGACAGCATTCACTCACTGACAACATTCACTGACAACATTCACTCACTGACAACATTCACTGACAACATTCACTCACTGACAACATTCACTGATAACATTCACTCTCTGACAACATTCACTGACAACATTCACTGACAACATTCACTCACTGACAACATTCACTCACTGACAACATTCACTGACAACATTGACTCTCTGACAACATTCACTGACAACATTCACTAACTGACAACATTCACTCACAGACAACATTCACTGACAACATTCACTCACTGACAACATTCACTCACTGACAACATTCACTGACAACATTCACTCACTGACAACATTCACTGACAACATTCACTAACTGATAACATTCACTGACAACATTCACTGACAACATTCACTCACTGACAACATTCACTCACTGACAACATTCACTGATAACATTCACTCACTGACAACATTCACTGACAACATTCACTGACAACATTCACTCACTGACAACATTCACTCACTGACAACATTCACTGACAACATTCACTCACTGACAACATTCACTCTCTGACAACATTCACTCACTGACAACACTCACTGACAACATTCACTCACTGACAACATTCACTGACAACATTCACTGACAACATTCACTCACTGACAACATTCACTGACAACATTCACTCACTGACAACATTCACTCACTGACAACATTCACTGACAACATTGACTCTCTGACAACATTCACTGACAACATTCACTCACTGACAACATTCACTCACTGACAACATTCACTGACAACATTCACTAACTGACAACATTCACTCACAGACAACATTCACTGACAACATTCACTCACTGACAACATTCACTCACTGACAACATTCACTCACTGACAACATTCACTGACAACACTCACTGACAACATTCACTGACAACATTCACTGACAACATTCACTCTCTGACAACATTCACTGACAACATTCACTCACTGACAACATTCACTCACTGACAGCATTCACTCACTGACAACATTCACTGACAACATTCACTCACTGACAACATTCACTGACAACATTCACTCACTGACAACATTCACTGACAACATTCACTCACTGACAACATTCACTGACAACATTCACTCACTGACAACATTCACTCACTGACAACATTCACTGACAACATTCACTCACTGACAACATTCACTGATAACATTCACTCACTGACAACATTCACTGACAACATTCACTCACTGACAACATTCACTCACTGACAGCATTCACTCACTGACAACATTCACTGACAACATTCACTCACTGACAACATTCACTGACAACATTCACTCACTGACAACATTCACTCACTGACAACATTCACTGACAACATTCACTCACTGACAACATTCACTCTCTGACAACATTCACTCACTGACAACATTCACTGACAACATTCACTCACTGACAACATTCACTCTCTGACAACATTCACTCACTGACAACATTCACTCACTGACAACATTCACTGAGAACATTCACTCACTGACAACATTCACTCTCTGACAACATTCACTCACTGACAACATTCACTCACTGACAACATTCACTGACAACATTCACTGACAACATTCACTCACTGACAACATTCACTGACAACATTCACTCACTGACAACATTCACTCACTGACAACATTCACTGACAACATTGACTCTCTGACAACATTCACTGACAACATTCACTCACTGACAACATTCACTCACTGACAACATTCACTGACAACATTCACTCACTGACAACATTCACTAACTGACAACATTCACTCACAGACAACATTCACTGACAACATTCACTCACTGACAACATTCACTCACTGACAACATTCACTGACAACACTCACTGACAACATTCACTGACAACATTCACTGACAACATTCACTCTCTGACAACATTCACTGACAACATTCACTGACAACATTCACTCACTGACAACATTCACTGACAACATTCACTCACTGACAATATTCACTGACAACATTCACTCACTGACAGCATTCACTGACAACATTCACTCACTGACAACATTCACTGACAACATTCACTGACAACATTCACTCACTGACAACATTCACAGACAACATTCACTCACTGACAATATTCACTGACAACATTCACTCACTGACAACATTCACTCACTGACAGCATTCACTGACAACATTCACTCACTGACAACATTCACTGACAACATTCACTCACTGACAACATTCACTGACAACATTCACTAACTGACAACATTCACTGACAACATTCACTCACTGACAACATTCACTGACAACATTTACTGATAACATTCACTCTCTGACAACATTCACTGACAACATTCACTCTCTGACAACATTCACTGACAACGTTCACTGACAACATTCACTCACTGACAACATTCACTCACTGACAACATTCACTCACTGACAACATTCACTTACAACATTCACTCACTGACAACATTCACTGACAACATTCACTCACTGACAACATTCACTGACAACATTCACTCACTGACAACATTCACTGACAACATTCACTCACTGACAACATTCACTGATAACATTCACTCACTGACAACATTCACTGACAACACTCACTGACAACATTGACTCACTTACAACACTCACTGACAACATTCACTCACTGACAACATTCACTCACTGACAACATTCACTGACAACATTCACTCACTGACAACATTCACTAACTGACAACATTCACTCACAGACAACATTCACTGACAACATTCACTCACTGACAACATTCACTCACTGACAACATTCACTCACTGACAACATTCACTGACAACATTCACTGACAACATTCACTCACTGACAACATTCACTCTCTGACAACATTCACTGACAACATTCACTGACAACATTCACTCACTGACAACATTCACTGACAACATTCACTCACTGACAACATTCACTGACAACACTCACTGACAACATTCACTGACAACATTCACTGACAACATTCACTCTCTGACAACATTCACTCACTGACAACATTCACTCACTGACAGCATTCACTGACAACATTCACTCACTGACAACATTCACTGACAACATTCACTCACTGACAACATTCACTCACTGACAACATTCACTGACAACATTCACTGACAACATTCACTCACTGACAACATTCACTCTCTGACAACATTCACTGACAACATTCACTGACAACATTCACTCACTGACAACATTCACTGACAACATTCACTCACTGACAACATTCACTCACTGACAACATTCACTGACAACACTCACTGACAACATTCACTGACAACATTCACTGACAACATTCACTCACTGACAACATTCACTCACTGACAACATTCACTCACTGACAACATTCACTGACAACATTCACTGACAACATTCACTCACTGACATTCACTGACAACATTCACTCACTGACAACATTCACTGACAACACTCACTGACAACATTCACTGACAACATTCACTGACAACATTCACTCTCTGACAACATTCACTCACTGACAACATTCACTCACTGACAGCATTCACTGACAACATTCACTCACTGACAACATTCACTGACAACATTCACTCACTGACAACATTCACTGACAACATTCACTCACTGACAACATTCACTGACAACATTCACTCACTGACAACATTCACTGACAACATTCACTCACTGACAACATTCACTGACAACATTCACTCACTGACAACATTCACTCACTGACAACATTCACTGACAACATTCACTCACTGACAACATTCACTCTCTGACAACATTCACTCACTGACAACATTCACTGACAACATTCACTCACTGACAACATTCACTCTCTGACAACATTCACTGACAACATTGACTCTCTGACAACATTCACTGACAACATTCACTCACTGACAACATTCACTGACAACATTCACTCACTGACAACATTCACTGATAACATTCACTCACTGACAACATTCACTGACAACATTCACTCACTGACAACATTCACTCTCTGACAACATTCACTTACTGACAACACTCACTGACAACATTCACTTACTGACAACATTCACTCTCTGACAACATTCACTCACTGACAACACTCACTGACAACATTCACTCACTGACAACATTCACTGACAACATTCACTGACAACATTCACTCACTGACAACATTCACTGACAACATTCACTCACTGACAACATTCACTCTCTGACAACATTCACTCACTGACAACACTCACTGACAACATTCACTCACTGACAACATTCACTGACAACATTCACTGACAACATTCACTCTCTGACAACATTCACTGACAACATTCACTCACTGACAACATTCACTCACTGACAACATTCACTGACAACATTGACTCTCTGACAACATTCACTGACAACATTCACTCACTGACAACATTCACTCACTGACAACATTCACTGACAACATTCACTAACTGACAACATTCACTCACAGACAACATTCACTGACAACATTCACTCACTGACAACATTCACTCACTGACAACATTCACTGACAACACTCACTGACAACATTCACTGACAACATTCACTGACAACATTCACTCTCTGACAACATTCACTCACTGACAACATTCACTCACTGACAGCATTCACTGACAACATTCACTCACTGACAACATTCACTGATAACATTCACGCACTGACAACATTCACTGACAACATTCACTGACAACATTCACGCACTGACAACATTCACTGACAATATTCACTGACAACATTCACTCACTGACAGCATTCACTGACAACATTCACTCACTGACAACATTCACTGACAACATTCACTCACTGACAACATTCACTGACAACATTCACTAACTGATAACATTCACTGACAACATTCACTGACAACATTCACTCACTGACAACATTCACTGACTGACAACATTCACTGACAACATTCACTCACTGACAACATTCACTGACAACATTCACTCACTGACAACATTCACTGACAACATTAACTGACAACATTCACTGACAACATTCACTCACTGACAACATTCACTCACTGACAACATTCACTGACAACATTCACTCACTGACAACATTCACTGACAACATTGACTCTCTGACAACATTCACTCACTGGCAACATTCACTGACAACATTCACTAACTGACAACATTCACTCACAGACAACATTCACTGACAACATTCACTCACTGACAACATTCACTCACTGACAACATTCACTGACAACATTCACTCACTGACAACATTCACTCTCTGACAACATTCACTCACTGACAACATTCACTGACAACATTCACTGACAACATTCACTCACTGACAACATTCACTGACAACATTCACTCACTGACAACATTCACTCACTGACAACATTCACTCACTGACAACATTCACTGACAACACTCACTGACAACATTCACTGACAACATTCACTGACAACATTCACTCTCTGACAACATTCACTCACTGACAGCATTCACTGACAACATTCACTCACTGACAACATTCACTGACAACATTTACTCACTGACAACATTCACTGACAACATTCACTGACAACATTCACTCACTGACAACATTCACTGACAACATTCACTCTCTGACAACACTCACTGACAACACTCACTGAAAACATTCACTCACTGACAACATTCACTGACAACATTCACTGACAACATTCACTCACTGACAACATTCACTCACTGACAACATTCACTGAGAACATTGACTCTCTGACAACATTCACTGACAACATTCACTCACTGACAACATTCACTCACTGACAACATTCACTGACAACATTCACTAACTGACAACATTCACTCACAGACAACATTCACTGACAACATTCACTCACTGACAACATTCACTCACTGACAACATTCACTGACAACATTCACTGACAACATTCACTGACAACATTCACTCTCTGACAACATTCACTGACAACATTCACTCACTGACAACATTCACTCACTGACAACATTCACTGACAACATTCACTCACTGACAACATTCACTCTCTGACAACATTCACTCACTGACAACATTCACTGACAACATTCACTCACTGACAACATTCACTGACAACATTCACTCACTGACAATATTCACTGACAACATTCACTCACTGACAACATTCACTCACTGACAGCATTCACTGACAACATTCACTCACTGACAACATTCACTGACAACATTCACTCACTGACAACATTCACTGACAACATTCACTAACTGACAACATTCACTGACAACATTCACTCTCTGACAACATTCACTGACAACATTTACTGATAACATTCACTCTCTGACAACATTCACTGACAACATTCACTCTCTGACAACATTCACTGACAACATTCACTGACAACATTCACTCACTGACAACATTCACTCACTGACAACATTCACTGACAACATTGACTCTCTGACAACATTCACTGACAACATTCACTAACTGACAACATTCACTCACAGACAACATTCACTGACAACATTCACTCACTGACAACATTCACTCACTGACAACATTCACTGACAACATTCACTCACTGACAACATTCACTGACAACATTCACTAACTGATAACATTCACTGACAACATTCACTGACAACATTCACTCACTGACAACATTCACTCACTGACAACATTCACTGATAACATTCACTCACTGACAACATTCACTGACAACATTCACTCACTGACAACATTCACTCACTGACAACATTCACTGACAACATTCACTCACTGACAACATTCACTCTCTGACAACATTCACTCACTGACAACACTCACTGACAACATTCACTCACTGACAACATTCACTGACAACATTCACTCACTGACAACATTCACTGACAACATTCACTCACTGACAACATTCACTCACTGACAACATTCACTGACAACATTGACTCTCTGACAACATTCACTGACAACATTCACTCACTGACAACATTCACTCACTGACAACATTCACTGACAACATTCACTAACTGACAACATTCACTCACAGACAACATTCACTGACAACATTCACTCACTGACAACATTCACTCACTGACAACATTCACTCACTGACAACATTCACTGACAACACTCACTGACAACATTCACTGACAACATTCACTGACAACATTCACTCTCTGACAACATTCACTGACAACATTCACTCACTGACAACATTCACTCACTGACAACATTCACTCACTGACAACATTCACTGACAACATTCACTCACTGACAACATTCACTGACAACATTCACTCACTGACAACATTCACTGACAACATTCACTCACTGACAACATTCACTGACAACATTCACTCACTGACAACATTCACTGACAACATTCACTCACTGACAACATTCACTGACAACATTCACTCACTGACAACATTCACTCACTGACAACATTCACTGACAACATTCACTCACTGACAACATTCACTCTCTGACAACATTCACTCACTGACAACATTCACTGACAACATTCACTCACTGACAACATTCACTCTCTGACAACATTCACTCACTGACAACACTCACTGACAACATTGACTCTCTGACAACATTCACTGACAACATTCACTCACTGACAACATTCACTCACTGACAACATTCACTGACAACATTCACTAACTGACAACATTCACTCACAGACAACATTCACTGACAACATTCACTCACTGACAACATTCACTCACTGACAACATTCACTGACAACACTCACTGACAACATTCACTGACAACATTCACTCTCTGACAACATTCACTGACAACATTCACTCACTGACAGCATTCACTGACAACATTCACTCACTGACAACATTCCCTGACAACATTCACTGACAACATTCACTCACTGACAACATTCACTGACAACATTCACTCACTGACAATATTCACTGACAACATTCACTCACTGACAACATTCACTCACTGACAGCATTCACTGACAACATTCACTGACAACATTCACTCACTGACAACATTCACTGACAACATTCACTCACTGACAACATTCACTGACAACATTCACTAACTGACAACATTCACTGACAACATTCACTCTCTGACAACATTTACTGATAACATTCACTCTCTGACAACATTCACTGACAACATTCACTCTCTGACAACATTCACTGACAACATTCACTGACAACATTCACTCACTGACAACATTCACTCACTGACAACATTCACTGACAACATTGACTCTCTGACAACATTCACTGACAACATTCACTAACTGACAACATTCACTCACAGACAACATTCACTGACAACATTCACTCACTGACAACATTCACTCACTGACAACATTCACTGACAACATTCACTCACTGACAACATTCACTGACAACATTCACTGACAACATTCACTCACTGACAACATTCACTCACTGACAACATTCACTGACAACATTCACTCACTGACAACATTCACTCTCTGACAACATTCACTCACTGACAACACTCACTCACTGACAACATTCACTGACAACATTCACTGACAACATTCACTCACTGACAACATTCACTGACAACATTCACTCACTGACAACATTCACTCACTGACAACATTCACTGACAACATTGACTCTCTGACAACATTCACTGACAACATTCACTCACTGACAACATTCACTCACTGACAACATTCACTGACAACATTCACTAACTGACAACATTCACTCACAGACAACATTCACTGACAACATTCACTCACTGACAACATTCACTCACTGACAACATTCACTGACAACACTCACTGACAACATTCACTGACAACATTCACTGACAACATTCACTCTCTGACAACATTCACTGACAACATTCACTCACTGACAACATTCACTCACTGACAGCATTCACTGACAACATTCACTCACTGACAACATTCACTGACAACATTCACTGACAACATTCACTCACTGACAACATTCACTGACAACATTCACTCACTGACAATATTCACTGACAACATTCACTCACTGACAACATTCACTCACTGACAGCATTCACTGACAACATTCACTCACTGACAACATTCACTGACAACATTCACTCACTGACAACATTCACTGACAACATTCACTAACTGACAACATTCACTGACAACATTCACTCTCTGACAACATTCACTGACAACATTTACTGATAACATTCACTCTCTGACAACATTCACTGACAACATTCACTCTCTGACAACATTCACTGACAACATTCACTAACAACATTCACTCACTGACAACATTCACTCACTGACAACATTCACTGACAACATTGACTCTCTGACAACATTCACTGACAACATTCACTAACTGACAACATTCACTCACAGACAACATTCACTGACAACATTCACTCACTGACAACATTCACTCACTGACAACATTCACTGACAACATTCACTCACTGACAACATTCACTGACAACATTCACTAACTGATAACATTCACTGACAACATTCACTGACAACATTCACTCACTGACAACATTCACTCACTGACAACATTCACTGACAACATTCACTCACTGACAACATTCACTGATAACATTCACTCACTGACAACATTCACTGACAACATTCACTGACAACATTCACTCACTGACAACATTCACTCACTGACAACATTCACTGACAACATTCACTCACTGACAACATTCACTCTCTGACAACATTCACTCACTGACAACACTCACTGACAACATTCACTCACTGACAACATTCACTGACAACATTCACTCACTGACAACATTCACTGACAACATTCACTCACTGACAACATTCACTCACTGACAACATTCACTGACAACATTGACTCTCTGACAACATTCACTGACAACATTCACTCACTGACAACATTCACTGACAACATTAACTCACTGACAACATTCACTGACAGCATTCACTCACTGACAACATTCACTGACAACATTCACTGACAACATTCACTCACTGACAACATTCACTCACTGACAACATTCACTGACAACATTCACTCACTGACAACATTCACTCACTGACAACATTCACTCACTGACAACATTCACTGACAACATTCACTCACTGACAACATTCACTCACTGACAACATTCACTCACTGACAACATTCACTGACAACATTCACTCACTGACAACATTCACTCACTGACAACATTCACTGACAACATTCACTCTCTGACAACATTCACTCACTGACAACATTCACTCACTGACAGCATTCACTGACAACATTCACTCACTGACAACATTCACTGACAACATTCACTCACTGACAACATTCACTGACAACATTCACTGACAACATTCACTCACTGACAACATTCACTTACAACATTCACTCTCTGACAACATCCACTCACTGACAATATTCACTGACAACATTCACTCACTGACAGCATTCACTGACAACATTCACTCACTGACAACATTGACTGACAACATTCACTCACTGACAACATTCACTGACAACATTCACTGACAACATTCACTCACTGACAACATTCACTGACAACATTAACTGACAACATTCACTGACAACATTCACTCACTGACAACATTCACTCACTGACAACATTCACTGACAACATTCACTCACTGACAACATTCACTCTCTGACAACATTCACTCACTGACAACATTCACTGACAACATTCACTCACTGACAACATTCACTCTCTGACAACATTCACTCACTGACAACATTCACTGACAACATTCACTCACTGACAACATTCACTGACAACATTCACTCACTGACAACATTCACTGACAACATTGACTCTCTGACAACATTCACTGACATCATTCACTCACTGACAACATTCACTCACTGACAACATTCACTGACAACATTCACTAACTGACAACATTCACTCACAGACAACATTCACTGACAACATTCACTCACTGACAACATTCACTGACAACATTCACTCACTGACAACATTCACTCTCTGACAACATTCACTGACAACACTCACTGACAACATTCACTGACAACATTCACTGACAACATTCACTCTCTGACAACATTCACTCACTGACAACATTCACTCACTGACAGCATTCACTGACAACATTCACTCACTGACAACATTCACTGACAACATTCACTCACTGACAACATTCACTCACTGACAACATTCACTGACAACATTCACTGACAACATTCACTCACTGACATTCACTGACAACATTCACTCACTGACAACATTCACTGACAACATTCACTCACTGACAACATTCACTCACTGACAACATTCACTGACAACATTGACTCTCTGACAACATTCACTGACAACATTCACTAACTGACAACATTCACTCACAGACAACATTCACTGACAACATTCACTCACTGACAACATTCACTCACTGACAACATTCACTGACAACATTCACTCACTGACAACATTCACTGACAACATTCACTAACTGACAACATTCACTGACAACATTCACTCACTGACAACATTCACTCACTGACAACATTCACTGACAACATTCACTCACTGACAACATTCACTGATAACATTCACTCACTGACAACATTCACTGACAACATTCACTGACAACATTCACTCACTGACAACATTCACTCACTGACAACATTCACTGACAACATTCACTCACTGACAACATTCACTCTCTGACAACATTCACTCACTGACAACACTCACTGACAACATTCACTCACTGACAACATTCACTGACAACATTCACTGACAACATTCACTCACTGACAACATTCACTGACAACATTCACTCACTGACAACATTCACTCACTGACAACATTCACTGACAACATTGACTCTCTGACAACATTCACTGACAACATTCACTCACTGACAACATTCACTCACTGACAACATTCACTGACAACATTCACTAACTGACAGCATTCACTCACAGACAACATTCACTCACTGACAACATTCACTCACTGACAACATTCACTCACTGACAACATTCACTGACAACACTCACTGACAACATTCACTGACAACATTCACTGACAACATTCACTCTCTGACAACATTCACTGACAACATTCACTCACTGACAACATTCACTCACTGACAGCATTCACTGACAACATTCACTCACTGACAACATTCACTGACAACATTCACTGACAACATTCACTCACTGACAACATTCACTGACAACATTCACTCACTGACAATATTCACTGACAACATTCACTCACTGACAACATTCACTCACTGACAGCATTCACTGACAACATTCACTCACTGACAACATTCACTGACAACATTCACTCACTGACAACATTCACTGACAACATTCACTGACAACATTCACTCACTGACAACATTCACTGACAACATTAACTGACAACATTCACTGACAACATTCACTCACTGACAACATTCACTCACTGACAACATTCACTGACAACATTCACTCACTGACAACATTCACTCTCTGACAACATTCACTCACTGACAACATTCACTGACAACATTCACTCACTGACAACATTCACTCTCTGACAACATTCACTCACTGACAACATTCACTGACAACATTCACTCACTGACAACATTCACTGACAACATTCACTCACTGACAACATTCACTGACAACATTGACTCTCTGACAACATTCACTGACATCATTCACTCACTGACAACATTCACTCACTGACAACATTCACTGACAACATTCACTAACTGACAACATTCACTCACAGACAACATTCACTGACAACATTCACTCACTGACAACATTCACTGACAACATTCACTCACTGACAACATTCACTCTCTGACAACATTCACTGACAACACTCACTGACAACATTCACTGACAACATTCACTGACAACATTCACTCTCTGACAACATTCACTCACTGACAACATTCACTCACTGACAGCATTCACTGACAACATTCACTCACTGACAACATTCACTGACAACATTCACTCACTGACAACATTCACTCACTGACAACATTCACTGACAACATTCACTGACAACATTCACTCACTGACATTCACTGACAACATTCACTCACTGACAACATTCACTGACAACATTCACTCACTGACAACATTCACTCACTGACAACATTCACTGACAACATTGACTCTCTGACAACATTCACTGACAACATTCACTAACTGACAACATTCACTCACAGACAACATTCACTGACAACATTCACTCACTGACAACATTCACTCACTGACAACATTCACTGACAACATTCACTCACTGACAACATTCACTGACAACATTCACTAACTGACAACATTCACTGACAACATTCACTCACTGACAACATTCACTCACTGACAACATTCACTGACAACATTCACTCACTGACAACATTCACTGATAACATTCACTCACTGACAACATTCACTGACAACATTCACTGACAACATTCACTCACTGACAACATTCACTCACTGACAACATTCACTGACAACATTCACTCACTGACAACATTCACTCTCTGACAACATTCACTCACTGACAACACTCACTGACAACATTCACTCACTGACAACATTCACTGACAACATTCACTGACAACATTCACTCACTGACAACATTCACTGACAACATTCACTCACTGACAACATTCACTCACTGACAACATTCACTGACAACATTGACTCTCTGACAACATTCACTGACAACATTCACTCACTGACAACATTCACTCACTGACAACATTCACTGACAACATTCACTAACTGACAGCATTCACTCACAGACAACATTCACTCACTGACAACATTCACTCACTGACAACATTCACTCACTGACAACATTCACTCACTGACAACATTCACTGACAACACTCACTGACAACATTCACTGACAACATTCACTGACAACATTCACTCTCTGACAACATTCACTGACAACATTCACTCACTGACAACATTCACTCACTGACAGCATTCACTGACAACATTCACTCACTGACAACATTCACTGACAACATTCACTGACAACATTCACTCACTGACAACATTCACTGACAACATTCACTCACTGACAATATTCACTGACAACATTCACTCACTGACAACATTCACTCACTGACAGCATTCACTGACAACATTCACTCACTGACAACATTCACTGACAACATTCACTCACTGACAACATTCACTGACAACATTCACTAACTGACAACATTCACTGACAACATTCACTCTCTAACAACATTCACTGACAACATTTACTGATAACATTCACTCTCTGACAACATTCACTGACAACATTCACTCTCTGACAACATTCACTGACAACATTCACTAACAACATTCACTCACTGACAACATTCACTCACTGACAACATTCACTGACAACATTGACTCTCTGACAACATTCACTGACAACATTCACTAACTGATAACATTCACTGACAACATTCACTGACAACATTCACTCACTGACAACATTCACTCACTGACAACATTCACTGACAACATTCACTCACTGACAACATTCACTGATAACATTCACTCACTGACAACATTCACTGACAACATTCACTGACAACATTCACTCACTGACAACATTCACTCACTGACAACATTCACTGACAACATTCACTCACTGACAACATTCACTCTCTGACAACATTCACTCACTGACAACACTCACTGACAACATTCACTCACTGACAACATTCACTGACAACATTCACTGACAACATTCACTCACTGACAACATTCACTGACAACATTCACTCACTGACAACATTCACTCACTGACAACATTCACTGACAACATTGACTCTCTGACAACATTCACTGACAACATTCACTAACTGATAACATTCACTGACAACATTCACTGACAACATTCACTCACTGACAACATTCACTCACTGACAACATTCACTGATAACATTCACTCACTGACAACATTCACTGACAACATTCACTCACTGACAACATTCACTCACTGACAACATTCACTGACAACATTCACTCACTGACAACATTCACTCTCTGACAACATTCACTCACTGACAACACTCACTGACAACATTCACTCACTGACAAACATTCACTGACAACATTCACTGACAACATTCACTCACTGACAACATTCACTGACAACATTCACTCACTGACAACATTCACTCACTGACAACATTCACTGACAACATTGACTCTCTGACAACATTCACTGACAACATTCACTCACTGACAACATTCACTCACTGACAACATTCACTGACAACATTCACTAACTGACAACATTCACTCACAGACAACATTCACTGACAACATTCACTCACTGACAACATTCACTCACTGACAACATTCACTGACAACACTCACTGACAACATTCACTGACAACATTCACTGACAACATTCACTCTCTGACAACATTCACTGACAACATTCACTCACTGACAACATTCACTCACTGACAACATTCACTCACTGACAACATTCACTGACAACATTCACTCACTGACAACATTCACTGACAACATTCACTCACTGACAACATTCACTGACAACATTCACTCACTGACAACATTCACTGACAACATTCACTCACTGACAACATTCACTGACAACATTCACTCACTGACAACATTCACTGACAACATTCACTCACTGACAACATTCACTCACTGACAACATTCACTGACAACATTCACTCACTGACAACATTCACTCTCTGACAACATTCACTCACTGACAACATTCACTGACAACATTCACTCACTGACAACATTCACTCTCTGACAACATTCACTCACTGACAACACTCACTGACAACATTGACTCTCTGACAACATTCACTGACAACATTCACTCACTGACAACATTCACTCACTGACAACATTCACTGACAACATTCACTAACTGACAACATTCACTCACAGACAACATTCACTGACAACATTCACTCACTGACAACATTCACTCACTGACAACATTCACTGACAACACTCACTGACAACATTCACTGACAACATTCACTCTCTGACAACATTCACTGACAACATTCACTCACTGACAGCATTCACTGACAACATTCACTCACTGACAACATTCCCTGACAACATTCACTGAAAACATTCACTCACTGACAACATTCACTGACAACATTCACTCACTGACAATATTCACTGACAACATTCACTCACTGACAACATTCACTCACTGACAGCATTCACTGACAACATTCACTGACAACATTCACTCACTGACAACATTCACTGACAACATTCACTCACTGACAACATTCACTGACAACATTCACTAACTGACAACATTCACTGACAACATTCATTCTCTGACAACATTTACTGATAACATTCACTCTCTGACAACATTCACTGACAACATTCACTCTCTGACAACATTCACTGACAACATTCACTGACAACATTCACTCACTGACAACATTCACTCACTGACAACATTCACTGACAACATTGACTCTCTGACAACATTCACTGACAACATTCACTAACTGACAACATTCACTCACAGACAACATTCACTGACAACATTCACTCACTGACAACATTCACTCACTGACAACATTCACTGACAACATTCACTCACTGACAACATTCACTGACAACATTCACTGACATTATTCACTCACTGACAACATTCACTCACTGACAACATTCACTGACAACATTCACTCACTGACAACATTCACTCTCTGACAACATTCACTCACTGACAACACTCACTCACTGACAACATTCACTGACAACATTCACTAACAACATTCACTCACTGACAACATTCACTGACAACATTCACTCACTGACAACATTCACTCACTGACAACATTCACTGACAACATTGACTCTCTGACAACATTCACTGACAACATTCACTCACTGACAACATTCACTCACTGACAACATTCACTGACAACATTCACTAACTGACAACATTCACTCACAGACAACATTCACTGACAACATTCACTCACTGACAACATTCACTCACTGACAACATTCACTGACAACACTCACTGACAACATTCACTGACAACATTCACTGACAACATTCACTCTCTGACAACATTCACTGACAACATTCACTCACTGACAACATTCACTCACTGACAGCATTCACTGACAACATTCACTCACTGACAACATTCACTGACAACATTCACTGACAACATTCACTCACTGACAACATTCACTGACAACATTCACTCACTGACAATATTCACTGACAACATTCACTCTCTGACAACATTCACTCACTGACAGCATTCACTGACAACATTCACTCACTGACAACATTCACTGACAACATTCACTCACTGACAACATTCACTGACAACATTCACTAACTGACAACATTCACTGACAACATTCACTCTCTGACAACATTCACTGACAACATTTACTGATAACATTCACTCTCTGACAACATTCACTGACAACATTCACTCTCTGACAACATTCACTGACAACATTCACTAACAACATTCACTCACTGACAACATTCACTCACTGACAACATTCACTGACAACATTGACTCTCTGACAACATTCACTGACAACATTCACTAACTGACAACATTCACTCACAGACAACATTCACTGACAACATTCACTCACTGACAACATTCACTCACTGACAACATTCACTGACAACATTCACTCACTGACAACATTCACTGACAACATTCACTAACTGATAACATTCACTGACAACATTCACTGACAACATTCACTCACTGACAACATTCACTCACTGACAACATTCACTGACAACATTCACTCACTGACAACATTCACTGATAACATTCACTCACTGACAACATTCACTGACAACATTCACTCACTGACAACATTCACTCTCTGACAACATTCACTCACTGACAACACTCACTGACAACATTCACTCACTGACAACATTCACTGACAACATTCACTGACAACATTCACTCACTGACAACATTCACTGACAACATTCACTCACTGACAACATTCACTCACTGACAACATTCACTGACAACATTGACTCTCTGACAACATTCACTGACAACATTCACTCACTGACAACATTCACTGACAACATTAACTCACTGACAACATTCACTGACAGCATTCACTCACTGACAACATTCACTGACAACATTCACTGACAACATTCACTCACTGACAACATTCACTCACTGACAACATTCACTGACAACATTCACTGACAACATTCACTCACTGACAACATTCACTGACAACATTCACTGACAACATTCACTAACTGATAACATTCACTGACAACATTCACTCACTGACAACATTCACTCACTGACAACATTCACTGACAACATTCACTCACTGACAACATTCACTGATAACATTCACTCACTGACAACATTCACTGACAACATTCACTGACAACATTCACTCACTGACAACATTCACTCACTGACAACATTCACTGACAACATTCACTCACTGACAACATTCACTCACTGACAACATTCACTCACTGACAACATTCACTGACAACATTCACTCACTGACAACATTCACTGACAACATTCACTCACTGACAACATTCACTCACTGACAACATTCACTGACAACATTCACTCACTGACATTCACTGACAACATTCACTCACTGACAACATTCACTGACAACATTCACTCACTGACAACATTCACTGACAACATTGACTCTCTGACAACATTCACTGACAACATTCACTAACTGACAACATTCACTCACAGACAACATTCACTGACAACATTCACTCACTGACAACATTCACTGACAACATTCACTGACAACATTCACTGACAACATTCACTCACTGACAACATTCACTCACTGACAACATTCACTGACAACATTCACTGACAACATTCACTCACTGACAACATTCACTGACAACATTCACTCAATGACAACATTCACTGACAACACTCACTGACAACATTCACTGACAACATTCACTCTCTGACAACATTCACTCACTGACAACATTCACTCACTGACAGCATTCACTGACAACATTCACTCACTGACAACATTCACTGACAACATTCACTCACTGACAACATTCACTGACAACATTCACTGACAACATTCACTCACTGACAACATTCACTTACAACATTCACTCTCTGACAACATCCACTCACTGACAATATTCACTGACAACATTCACTCACTGACAGCATTCACTGACAACATTCACTCACTGACAACATTGACTGACAACATTCACTCACTGACAACATTCACTGACAACATTCACTGACAACATTCACTCACTGACAACATTCACTGACAACATTAACTGACAACATTCACTGACAACATTCACTCACTGACAACATTCACTCACTGACAACATTCACTGACAACATTCACTCACTGACAACATTCACTCTCTGACAACATTCACTCACTGACAACATTCACTGACAACATTCACTCACTGACAACATTCACTCTCTGACAACATTCACTCACTGACAACATTCACTGACAACATTCACTCACTGACAACATTCACTGACAACATTCACTCACTGACAACATTCACTGACAACATTGACTCTCTGACAACATTCACTGACATCATTCACTCACTGACAACATTCACTCACTGACAACATTCACTGACAACATTCACTAACTGACAACATTCACTCACAGACAACATTCACTGACAACATTCACTCACTGACAACATTCACTGACAACATTCACTCACTGACAACATTCACTCTCTGACAACATTCACTGACAACACTCACTGACAACATTCACTGACAACATTCACTGACAACATTCACTCTCTGACAACATTCACTCACTGACAACATTCACTCACTGACAGCATTCACTGACAACATTCACTCACTGACAACATTCACTGACAACATTCACTCACTGACAACATTCACTCACTGACAACATTCACTGACAACATTCACTGACAACATTCACTCACTGACATTCACTGACAACATTCACTCACTGACAACATTCACTGACAACATTCACTCACTGACAACATTCACTCACTGACAACATTCACTGACAACATTGACTCTCTGACAACATTCACTGACAACATTCACTAACTGACAACATTCACTCACAGACAACATTCACTGACAACATTCACTCACTGACAACATTCACTCACTGACAACATTCACTGACAACATTCACTCACTGACAACATTCACTGACAACATTCACTAACTGACAACATTCACTGACAACATTCACTCACTGACAACATTCACTCACTGACAACATTCACTGACAACATTCACTCACTGACAACATTCACTGATAACATTCACTCACTGACAACATTCACTGACAACATTCACTGACAACATTCACTCACTGACAACATTCACTCACTGACAACATTCACTGACAACATTCACTCACTGACAACATTCACTCTCTGACAACATTCACTCACTGACAACACTCACTGACAACATTCACTCACTGACAACATTCACTGACAACATTCACTCTCTGACAACATTCACTCACTGACAGCATTCACTGACAACATTCACTCACTGACAACATTCACTGACAACATTTACTCACTGACAACATTCACTGACAACATTCACTGACAACATTCACTCACTGACAACATTCACTGACAACATTCACTCTCTGACAACACTCACTGACAACACTCACTGAAAACATTCACTCACTGACAACATTCACTGACAACATTCACTGACAACATTCACTCACTGACAACATTCACTCACTGACAACATTCACTGAGAACATTGACTCTCTGACAACATTCACTGACAACATTCACTCACTGACAACATTCACTCACTGACAACATTCACTGACAACATTCACTAACTGACAACATTCACTCACAGACAACATTCACTGACAACATTCACTCACTGACAACATTCACTCACTGACAACATTCACTGACAACATTCACTGACAACATTCACTGACAACATTCACTCTCTGACAACATTCACTGACAACATTCACTCACTGACAACATTCACTCACTGACAACATTCACTGACAACATTCACTCACTGACAACATTCACTCTCTGACAACATTCACTCACTGACAACATTCACTGACAACATTCACTCACTGACAACATTCACTGACAACATTCACTCACTGACAATATTCACTGACAACATTCACTCACTGACAACATTCACTCACTGACAGCATTCACTGACAACATTCACTCACTGACAACATTCACTGACAACATTCACTCACTGACAACATTCACTGACAACATTCACTAACTGACAACATTCACTGACAACATTCACTCTCTGACAACATTCACTGACAACATTTACTGATAACATTCACTCTCTGACAACATTCACTGACAACATTCACTCTCTGACAACATTCACTGACAACATTCACTGACAACATTCACTCACTGACAACATTCACTCACTGACAACATTCACTGACAACATTGACTCTCTGACAACATTCACTGACAACATTCACTAACTGACAACATTCACTCACAGACAACATTCACTGACAACATTCACTCACTGACAACATTCACTCACTGACAACATTCACTGACAACATTCACTCACTGACAACATTCACTGACAACATTCACTAACTGATAACATTCACTGACAACATTCACTGACAACATTCACTCACTGACAACATTCACTCACTGACAACATTCACTGATAACATTCACTCACTGACAACATTCACTGACAACATTCACTCACTGACAACATTCACTCACTGACAACATTCACTGACAACATTCACTCACTGACAACATTCACTCTCTGACAACATTCACTCACTGACAACACTCACTGACAACATTCACTCACTGACAACATTCACTGACAACATTCACTCACTGACAACATTCACTGACAACATTCACTCACTGACAACATTCACTCACTGACAACATTCACTGACAACATTGACTCTCTGACAACATTCACTGACAACATTCACTCACTGACAACATTCACTCACTGACAACATTCACTGACAACATTCACTAACTGACAACATTCACTCACAGACAACATTCACTGACAACATTCACTCACTGACAACATTCACTCACTGACAACATTCACTCACTGACAACATTCACTGACAACACTCACTGACAACATTCACTGACAACATTCACTGACAACATTCACTCTCTGACAACATTCACTGACAACATTCACTCACTGACAACATTCACTCACTGACAACATTCACTCACTGACAACATTCACTGACAACATTCACTCACTGACAACATTCACTGACAACATTCACTCACTGACAACATTCACTGACAACATTCACTCACTGACAACATTCACTGACAACATTCACTCACTGACAACATTCACTGACAACATTCACTCACTGACAACATTCACTGACAACATTCACTCACTGACAACATTCACTCACTGACAACATTCACTGACAACATTCACTCACTGACAACATTCACTCTCTGACAACATTCACTCACTGACAACATTCACTGACAACATTCACTCACTGACAACATTCACTCTCTGACAACATTCACTCACTGACAACACTCACTGACAACATTGACTCTCTGACAACATTCACTGACAACATTCACTCACTGACAACATTCACTCACTGACAACATTCACTGACAACATTCACTAACTGACAACATTCACTCACAGACAACATTCACTGACAACATTCACTCACTGACAACATTCACTCACTGACAACATTCACTGACAACACTCACTGACAACATTCACTGACAACATTCACTCTCTGACAACATTCACTGACAACATTCACTCACTGACAGCATTCACTGACAACATTCACTCACTGACAACATTCCCTGACAACATTCACTGACAACATTCACTCACTGACAACATTCACTGACAACATTCACTCACTGACAATATTCACTGACAACATTCACTCACTGACAACATTCACTCACTGACAGCATTCACTGACAACATTCACTGACAACATTCACTCACTGACAACATTCACTGACAACATTCACTCACTGACAACATTCACTGACAACATTCACTAACTGACAACATTCACTGACAACATTCACTCTCTGACAACATTTACTGATAACATTCACTCTCTGACAACATTCACTGACAACATTCACTCTCTGACAACATTCACTGACAACATTCACTGACAACATTCACTCACTGACAACATTCACTCACTGACAACATTCACTGACAACATTGACTCTCTGACAACATTCACTGACAACATTCACTAACTGACAACATTCACTCACAGACAACATTCACTGACAACATTCACTCACTGACAACATTCACTCACTGACAACATTCACTGACAACATTCACTCACTGACAACATTCACTGACAACATTCACTGACAACATTCACTCACTGACAACATTCACTCACTGACAACATTCACTGACAACATTCACTCACTGACAACATTCACTCTCTGACAACATTCACTCACTGACAACACTCACTCACTGACAACATTCACTGACAACATTCACTGACAACATTCACTCACTGACAACATTCACTGACAACATTCACTCACTGACAACATTCACTCACTGACAACATTCACTGACAACATTGACTCTCTGACAACATTCACTGACAACATTCACTCACTGACAACATTCACTCACTGACAACATTCACTGACAACATTCACTAACTGACAACATTCACTCACAGACAACATTCACTGACAACATTCACTCACTGACAACATTCACTCACTGACAACATTCACTGACAACACTCACTGACAACATTCACTGACAACATTCACTGACAACATTCACTCTCTGACAACATTCACTGACAACATTCACTCACTGACAACATTCACTCACTGACAGCATTCACTGACAACATTCACTCACTGACAACATTCACTGACAACATTCACTGACAACATTCACTCACTGACAACATTCACTGACAACATTCACTCACTGACAATATTCACTGACAACATTCACTCACTGACAACATTCACTCACTGACAGCATTCACTGACAACATTCACTCACTGACAACATTCACTGACAACATTCACTCACTGACAACATTCACTGACAACATTCACTAACTGACAACATTCACTGACAACATTCACTCTCTGACAACATTCACTGACAACATTTACTGATAACATTCACTCTCTGACAACATTCACTGACAACATTCACTCTCTGACAACATTCACTGACAACATTCACTAACAACATTCACTCACTGACAACATTCACTCACTGACAACATTCACTGACAACATTGACTCTCTGACAACATTCACTGACAACATTCACTAACTGACAACATTCACTCACAGACAACATTCACTGACAACATTCACTCACTGACAACATTCACTCACTGACAACATTCACTGACAACATTCACTCACTGACAACATTCACTGACAACATTCACTAACTGATAACATTCACTGACAACATTCACTGACAACATTCACTCACTGACAACATTCACTCACTGACAACATTCACTGACAACATTCACTCACTGACAACATTCACTGATAACATTCACTCACTGACAACATTCACTGACAACATTCACTGACAACATTCACTCACTGACAACATTCACTCACTGACAACATTCACTGACAACATTCACTCACTGACAACATTCACTCTCTGACAACATTCACTCACTGACAACACTCACTGACAACATTCACTCACTGACAACATTCACTGACAACATTCACTCACTGACAACATTCACTGACAACATTCACTCACTGACAACATTCACTCACTGACAACATTCACTGACAACATTGACTCTCTGACAACATTCACTGACAACATTCACTCACTGACAACATTCACTGACAACATTAACTCACTGACAACATTCACTGACAGCATTCACTCACTGACAACATTCACTGACAACATTCACTGACAACATTCACTCACTGACAACATTCACTCACTGACAACATTCACTGACAACATTCACTCACTGACAACATTCACTCACTGACAACATTCACTCACTGACAACATTCACTGACAACATTCACTCACTGACAACATTCACTCACTGACAACATTCACTCACTGACAACATTCACTCACTGACAACATTCACTGACAACATTCACTCACTGACAACATTCACTCACTGACAACATTCACTGACAACATTCACTCTCTGACAACATTCACTCACTGACAACATTCACTCACTGACAGCATTCACTGACAACATTCACTCACTGACAACATTCACTGACAACATTCACTCACTGACAACATTCACTGACAACATTCACTGACAACATTCACTCACTGACAACATTCACTTACAACATTCACTCTCTGACAACATCCACTCACTGACAATATTCACTGACAACATTCACTCACTGACAGCATTCACTGACAACATTCACTCACTGACAACATTGACTGACAACATTCACTCACTGACAACATTCACTGACAACATTCACTGACAACATTCACTCACTGACAACATTCACTGACAACATTAACTGACAACATTCACTGACAACATTCACTCACTGACAACATTCACTCACTGACAACATTCACTGACAACATTCACTCACTGACAACATTCACTCTCTGACAACATTCACTCACTGACAACATTCACTGACAACATTCACTCACTGACAACATTCACTCTCTGACAACATTCACTCACTGACAACATTCACTGACAACATTCACTCACTGACAACATTCACTGACAACATTCACTCACTGACAACATTCACTGACAACATTGACTCTCTGACAACATTCACTGACATCATTCACTCACTGACAACATTCACTCACTGACAACATTCACTGACAACATTCACTAACTGACAACATTCACTCACAGACAACATTCACTGACAACATTCACTCACTGACAACATTCACTGACAACATTCACTCACTGACAACATTCACTCTCTGACAACATTCACTGACAACACTCACTGACAACATTCACTGACAACATTCACTGACAACATTCACTCTCTGACAACATTCACTCACTGACAACATTCACTCACTGACAGCATTCACTGACAACATTCACTCACTGACAACATTCACTGACAACATTCACTCACTGACAACATTCACTCACTGACAACATTCACTGACAACATTCACTGACAACATTCACTCACTGACATTCACTGACAACATTCACTCACTGACAACATTCACTGACAACATTCACTCACTGACAACATTCACTCACTGACAACATTCACTGACAACATTGACTCTCTGACAACATTCACTGACAACATTCACTAACTGACAACATTCACTCACAGACAACATTCACTGACAACATTCACTCACTGACAACATTCACTCACTGACAACATTCACTGACAACATTCACTCACTGACAACATTCACTGACAACATTCACTAACTGACAACATTCACTGACAACATTCACTCACTGACAACATTCACTCACTGACAACATTCACTGACAACATTCACTCACTGACAACATTCACTGATAACATTCACTCACTGACAACATTCACTGACAACATTCACTGACAACATTCACTCACTGACAACATTCACTCACTGACAACATTCACTGACAACATTCACTCACTGACAACATTCACTCTCTGACAACATTCACTCACTGACAACACTCACTGACAACATTCACTCACTGACAACATTCACTGACAACATTCACTGACAACATTCACTCACTGACAACATTCACTGACAACATTCACTCACTGACAACATTCACTCACTGACAACATTCACTGACAACATTGACTCTCTGACAACATTCACTGACAACATTCACTCACTGACAACATTCACTCACTGACAACATTCACTGACAACATTCACTAACTGACAGCATTCACTCACAGACAACATTCACTCACTGACAACATTCACTCACTGACAACATTCACTCACTGACAACATTCACTGACAACACTCACTGACAACATTCACTGACAACATTCACTGACAACATTCACTCTCTGACAACATTCACTGACAACATTCACTCACTGACAACATTCACTCACTGACAGCATTCACTGACAACATTCACTCACTGACAACATTCACTGACAACATTCACTGACAACATTCACTCACTGACAACATTCACTGACAACATTCACTCACTGACAATATTCACTGACAACATTCACTCACTGACAACATTCACTCACTGACAGCATTCACTGACAACATTCACTCACTGACAACATTCACTGACAACATTCACTCACTGACAACATTCACTGACAACATTCACTGACAACATTCACTCACTGACAACATTCACTGACAACATTAACTGACAACATTCACTGACAACATTCACTCACTGACAACATTCACTCACTGACAACATTCACTGACAACATTCACTCACTGACAACATTCACTCTCTGACAACATTCACTCACTGACAACATTCACTGACAACATTCACTCACTGACAACATTCACTCTCTGACAACATTCACTCACTGACAACATTCACTGACAACATTCACTCACTGACAACATTCACTGACAACATTCACTCACTGACAACATTCACTGACAACATTGACTCTCTGACAACATTCACTGACATCATTCACTCACTGACAACATTCACTCACTGACAACATTCACTGACAACATTCACTAACTGACAACATTCACTCACAGACAACATTCACTGACAACATTCACTCACTGACAACATTCACTGACAACATTCACTCACTGACAACATTCACTCTCTGACAACATTCACTGACAACACTCACTGACAACATTCACTGACAACATTCACTGACAACATTCACTCTCTGACAACATTCACTCACTGACAACATTCACTCACTGACAGCATTCACTGACAACATTCACTCACTGACAACATTCACTGACAACATTCACTCACTGACAACATTCACTCACTGACAACATTCACTGACAACATTCACTGACAACATTCACTCACTGACATTCACTGACAACATTCACTCACTGACAACATTCACTGACAACATTCACTCACTGACAACATTCACTCACTGACAACATTCACTGACAACATTGACTCTCTGACAACATTCACTGACAACATTCACTAACTGACAACATTCACTCACAGACAACATTCACTGACAACATTCACTCACTGACAACATTCACTCACTGACAACATTCACTGACAACATTCACTCACTGACAACATTCACTGACAACATTCACTAACTGACAACATTCACTGACAACATTCACTCACTGACAACATTCACTCACTGACAACATTCACTGACAACATTCACTCACTGACAACATTCACTGATAACATTCACTCACTGACAACATTCACTGACAACATTCACTGACAACATTCACTCACTGACAACATTCACTCACTGACAACATTCACTGACAACATTCACTCACTGACAACATTCACTCTCTGACAACATTCACTCACTGACAACACTCACTGACAACATTCACTCACTGACAACATTCACTGACAACATTCACTGACAACATTCACTCACTGACAACATTCACTGACAACATTCACTCACTGACAACATTCACTCACTGACAACATTCACTGACAACATTGACTCTCTGACAACATTCACTGACAACATTCACTCACTGACAACATTCACTCACTGACAACATTCACTGACAACATTCACTAACTGACAGCATTCACTCACAGACAACATTCACTCACTGACAACATTCACTCACTGACAACATTCACTCACTGACAACATTCACTCACTGACAACATTCACTGACAACACTCACTGACAACATTCACTGACAACATTCACTGACAACATTCACTCTCTGACAACATTCACTGACAACATTCACTCACTGACAACATTCACTCACTGACAGCATTCACTGACAACATTCACTCACTGACAACATTCACTGACAACATTCACTGACAACATTCACTCACTGACAACATTCACTGACAACATTCACTCACTGACAATATTCACTGACAACATTCACTCACTGACAACATTCACTCACTGACAGCATTCACTGACAACATTCACTCACTGACAACATTCACTGACAACATTCACTCACTGACAACATTCACTGACAACATTCACTAACTGACAACATTCACTGACAACATTCACTCTCTAACAACATTCACTGACAACATTTACTGATAACATTCACTCTCTGACAACATTCACTGACAACATTCACTCTCTGACAACATTCACTGACAACATTCACTAACAACATTCACTCACTGACAACATTCACTCACTGACAACATTCACTGACAACATTGACTCTCTGACAACATTCACTGACAACATTCACTAACTGACAACATTCACTCACAGACAACATTCACTGACAACATTCACTCACTGACAACATTCACTCACTGACAACATTCACTGACAACATTCACTCACTGACAACATTCACTGACAACATTCACTAACTGATAACATTCACTGACAACATTCACTGACAACATTCACTCACTGACAACATTCACTCACTGACAACATTCACTGACAACATTCACTCACTGACAACATTCACTGATAACATTCACTCACTGACAACATTCACTGACAACATTCACTGACAACATTCACTCACTGACAACATTCACTCACTGACAACATTCACTGACAACATTCACTCACTGACAACATTCACTCTCTGACAACATTCACTCACTGACAACACTCACTGACAACATTCACTCACTGACAACATTCACTGACAACATTCACTGACAACATTCACTCACTGACAACATTCACTGACAACATTCACTCACTGACAACATTCACTCACTGACAACATTCACTGACAACATTGACTCTCTGACAACATTCACTGACAACATTCACTAACTGATAACATTCACTGACAACATTCACTGACAACATTCACTCACTGACAACATTCACTCACTGACAACATTCACTGATAACATTCACTCACTGACAACATTCACTGACAACATTCACTCACTGACAACATTCACTCACTGACAACATTCACTGACAACATTCACTCACTGACAACATTCACTCTCTGACAACATTCACTCACTGACAACACTCACTGACAACATTCACTCACTGACAAACATTCACTGACAACATTCACTGACAACATTCACTCACTGACAACATTCACTGACAACATTCACTCACTGACAACATTCACTCACTGACAACATTCACTGACAACATTGACTCTCTGACAACATTCACTGACAACATTCACTCACTGACAACATTCACTCACTGACAACATTCACTGACAACATTCACTAACTGACAACATTCACTCACAGACAACATTCACTGACAACATTCACTCACTGACAACATTCACTCACTGACAACATTCACTGACAACACTCACTGACAACATTCACTGACAACATTCACTGACAACATTCACTCTCTGACAACATTCACTGACAACATTCACTCACTGACAACATTCACTCACTGACAACATTCACTGACAACATTCACTCACTGACAACATTCACTGACAACATTCACTCACTGACAACATTCACTGACAACATTCACTCACTGACAACATTCACTGACAACATTCACTCACTGACAACATTCACTGACAACATTCACTCACTGACAACATTCACTGACAACATTCACTCACTGACAACATTCACTCACTGACAACATTCACTGACAACATTCACTCACTGACAACATTCACTCTCTGACAACATTCACTCACTGACAACATTCACTGACAACATTCACTCACTGACAACATTCACTCTCTGACAACATTCACTCACTGACAACACTCACTGACAACATTGACTCTCTGACAACATTCACTGACAACATTCACTCACTGACAACATTCACTCACTGACAACATTCACTGACAACATTCACTAACTGACAACATTCACTCACAGACAACATTCACTGACAACATTCACTCACTGACAACATTCACTCACTGACAACATTCACTGACAACACTCACTGACAACATTCACTGACAACATTCACTCTCTGACAACATTCACTGACAACATTCACTCACTGACAGCATTCACTGACAACATTCACTCACTGACAACATTCCCTGACAACATTCACTGAAAACATTCACTCACTGACAACATTCACTGACAACATTCACTCACTGACAATATTCACTGACAACATTCACTCACTGACAACATTCACTCACTGACAGCATTCACTGACAACATTCACTGACAACATTCACTCACTGACAACATTCACTGACAACATTCACTCACTGACAACATTCACTGACAACATTCACTAACTGACAACATTCACTGACAACATTCATTCTCTGACAACATTTACTGATAACATTCACTCTCTGACAACATTCACTGACAACATTCACTCTCTGACAACATTCACTGACAACATTCACTGACAACATTCACTCACTGACAACATTCACTCACTGACAACATTCACTGACAACATTGACTCTCTGACAACATTCACTGACAACATTCACTAACTGACAACATTCACTCACAGACAACATTCACTGACAACATTCACTCACTGACAACATTCACTCACTGACAACATTCACTGACAACATTCACTCACTGACAACATTCACTGACAACATTCACTGACATTATTCACTCACTGACAACATTCACTCACTGACAACATTCACTGACAACATTCACTCACTGACAACATTCACTCTCTGACAACATTCACTCACTGACAACACTCACTCACTGACAACATTCACTGACAACATTCACTAACAACATTCACTCACTGACAACATTCACTGACAACATTCACTCACTGACAACATTCACTCACTGACAACATTCACTGACAACATTGACTCTCTGACAACATTCACTGACAACATTCACTCACTGACAACATTCACTCACTGACAACATTCACTGACAACATTCACTAACTGACAACATTCACTCACAGACAACATTCACTGACAACATTCACTCACTGACAACATTCACTCACTGACAACATTCACTGACAACACTCACTGACAACATTCACTGACAACATTCACTGACAACATTCACTCTCTGACAACATTCACTGACAACATTCACTCACTGACAACATTCACTCACTGACAGCATTCACTGACAACATTCACTCACTGACAACATTCACTGACAACATTCACTGACAACATTCACTCACTGACAACATTCACTGACAACATTCACTCACTGACAATATTCACTGACAACATTCACTCTCTGACAACATTCACTCACTGACAGCATTCACTGACAACATTCACTCACTGACAACATTCACTGACAACATTCACTCACTGACAACATTCACTGACAACATTCACTAACTGACAACATTCACTGACAACATTCACTCTCTGACAACATTCACTGACAACATTTACTGATAACATTCACTCTCTGACAACATTCACTGACAACATTCACTCTCTGACAACATTCACTGACAACATTCACTAACAACATTCACTCACTGACAACATTCACTCACTGACAACATTCACTGACAACATTGACTCTCTGACAACATTCACTGACAACATTCACTAACTGACAACATTCACTCACAGACAACATTCACTGACAACATTCACTCACTGACAACATTCACTCACTGACAACATTCACTGACAACATTCACTCACTGACAACATTCACTGACAACATTCACTAACTGATAACATTCACTGACAACATTCACTGACAACATTCACTCACTGACAACATTCACTCACTGACAACATTCACTGACAACATTCACTCACTGACAACATTCACTGATAACATTCACTCACTGACAACATTCACTGACAACATTCACTCACTGACAACATTCACTCTCTGACAACATTCACTCACTGACAACACTCACTGACAACATTGACTCACTGACAACATTCACTGACAACATTCACTGACAACATTCACTCACTGACAACATTCACTGACAACATTCACTCACTGACAACATTCACTCACTGACAACATTCACTGACAACATTGACTCTCTGACAACATTCACTGACAACATTCACTCACTGACAACATTCACTGACAACATTAACTCACTGACAACATTCACTGACAGCATTCACTCACTGACAACATTCACTGACAACATTCACTGACAACATTCACTCACTGACAACATTCACTCACTGACAACATTCACTGACAACATTCACTGACAACATTCACTCACTGACAACATTCACTGACAACATTCACTGACAACATTCACTAACTGATAACATTCACTGACAACATTCACTCACTGACAACATTCACTCACTGACAACATTCACTGACAACATTCACTCACTGACAACATTCACTGATAACATTCACTCACTGACAACATTCACTGACAACATTCACTGACAACATTCACTCACTGACAACATTCACTCACTGACAACATTCACTGACAACATTCACTCACTGACAACATTCACTCACTGACAACATTCACTCACTGACAACATTCACTGACAACATTCACTCACTGACAACATTCACTGACAACATTCACTCACTGACAACATTCACTCACTGACAACATTCACTGACAACATTCACTCACTGACATTCACTGACAACATTCACTCACTGACAACATTCACTGACAACATTCACTCACTGACAACATTCACTGACAACATTGACTCTCTGACAACATTCACTGACAACATTCACTAACTGACAACATTCACTCACAGACAACATTCACTGACAACATTCACTCACTGACAACATTCACTGACAACATTCACTGACAACATTCACTGACAACATTCACTCACTGACAACATTCACTCACTGACAACATTCACTGACAACATTCACTGACAACATTCACTCACTGACAACATTCACTGACAACATTCACTCAATGACAACATTCACTGACAACACTCACTGACAACATTCACTGACAACATTCACTCTCTGACAACATTCACTCACTGACAACATTCACTCACTGACAGCATTCACTGACAACATTCACTCACTGACAACATTCACTGACAACATTCACTCACTGACAACATTCACTGACAACATTCACTGACAACATTCACTCACTGACAACATTCACTTACAACATTCACTCTCTGACAACATCCACTCACTGACAATATTCACTGACAACATTCACTCACTGACAGCATTCACTGACAACATTCACTCACTGACAACATTGACTGACAACATTCACTCACTGACAACATTCACTGACAACATTCACTGACAACATTCACTCACTGACAACATTCACTGACAACATTAACTGACAACATTCACTGACAACATTCACTCACTGACAACATTCACTCACTGACAACATTCACTGACAACATTCACTCACTGACAACATTCACTCTCTGACAACATTCACTCACTGACAACATTCACTGACAACATTCACTCACTGACAACATTCACTCTCTGACAACATTCACTCACTGACAACATTCACTGACAACATTCACTCACTGACAACATTCACTGACAACATTCACTCACTGACAACATTCACTGACAACATTGACTCTCTGACAACATTCACTGACATCATTCACTCACTGACAACATTCACTCACTGACAACATTCACTGACAACATTCACTAACTGACAACATTCACTCACAGACAACATTCACTGACAACATTCACTCACTGACAACATTCACTGACAACATTCACTCACTGACAACATTCACTCTCTGACAACATTCACTGACAACACTCACTGACAACATTCACTGACAACATTCACTGACAACATTCACTCTCTGACAACATTCACTCACTGACAACATTCACTCACTGACAGCATTCACTGACAACATTCACTCACTGACAACATTCACTGACAACATTCACTCACTGACAACATTCACTCACTGACAACATTCACTGACAACATTCACTGACAACATTCACTCACTGACATTCACTGACAACATTCACTCACTGACAACATTCACTGACAACATTCACTCACTGACAACATTCACTCACTGACAACATTCACTGACAACATTGACTCTCTGACAACATTCACTGACAACATTCACTAACTGACAACATTCACTCACAGACAACATTCACTGACAACATTCACTCACTGACAACATTCACTCACTGACAACATTCACTGACAACATTCACTCACTGACAACATTCACTGACAACATTCACTAACTGACAACATTCACTGACAACATTCACTCACTGACAACATTCACTCACTGACAACATTCACTGACAACATTCACTCACTGACAACATTCACTGATAACATTCACTCACTGACAACATTCACTGACAACATTCACTGACAACATTCACTCACTGACAACATTCACTCACTGACAACATTCACTGACAACATTCACTCACTGACAACATTCACTCTCTGACAACATTCACTCACTGACAACACTCACTGACAACATTCACTCACTGACAACATTCACTGACAACATTCACTGACAACATTCACTCACTGACAACATTCACTGACAACATTCACTCACTGACAACATTCACTCACTGACAACATTCACTGACAACATTCACTCACTGACAACATTCACTCACTGACAACATTCACTGACAACATTGACTCTCTGACAACATTCACTGACAACATTCACTCACTGACAACATTCACTCACTGACAACATTCACTGACAACATTCACTAACTGACAGCATTCACTCACAGACAACATTCACTCACTGACAACATTCACTCACTGACAACATTCACTCACTGACAACATTCACTGACAACACTCACTGACAACATTCACTGACAACATTCACTGACAACATTCACTCTCTGACAACATTCACTGACAACATTCACTCACTGACAACATTCACTCACTGACAGCATTCACTGACAACATTCACTCACTGACAACATTCACTGACAACATTCACTGACAACATTCACTCACTGACAACATTCACTGACAACATTCACTCACTGACAATATTCACTGACAACATTCACTCACTGACAACATTCACTCACTGACAGCATTCACTGACAACATTCACTCACTGACAACATTCACTGACAACATTCACTCACTGACAACATTCACTGACAACATTCACTGACAACATTCACTCACTGACAACATTCACTGACAACATTAACTGACAACATTCACTGACAACATTCACTCACTGACAACATTCACTCACTGACAACATTCACTGACAACATTCACTCACTGACAACATTCACTCTCTGACAACATTCACTCACTGACAACATTCACTGACAACATTCACTCACTGACAACATTCACTCTCTGACAACATTCACTCACTGACAACATTCACTGACAACATTCACTCACTGACAACATTCACTGACAACATTCACTCACTGACAACATTCACTGACAACATTGACTCTCTGACAACATTCACTGACATCATTCACTCACTGACAACATTCACTCACTGACAACATTCACTGACAACATTCACTAACTGACAACATTCACTCACAGACAACATTCACTGACAACATTCACTCACTGACAACATTCACTGACAACATTCACTCACTGACAACATTCACTCTCTGACAACATTCACTGACAACACTCACTGACAACATTCACTGACAACATTCACTGACAACATTCACTCTCTGACAACATTCACTCACTGACAACATTCACTCACTGACAGCATTCACTGACAACATTCACTCACTGACAACATTCACTGACAACATTCACTCACTGACAACATTCACTCACTGACAACATTCACTGACAACATTCACTGACAACATTCACTCACTGACATTCACTGACAACATTCACTCACTGACAACATTCACTGACAACATTCACTCACTGACAACATTCACTCACTGACAACATTCACTGACAACATTGACTCTCTGACAACATTCACTGACAACATTCACTAACTGACAACATTCACTCACAGACAACATTCACTGACAACATTCACTCACTGACAACATTCACTCACTGACAACATTCACTGACAACATTCACTCACTGACAACATTCACTGACAACATTCACTAACTGACAACATTCACTGACAACATTCACTCACTGACAACATTCACTCACTGACAACATTCACTGACAACATTCACTCACTGACAACATTCACTGATAACATTCACTCACTGACAACATTCACTGACAACATTCACTGACAACATTCACTCACTGACAACATTCACTCACTGACAACATTCACTGACAACATTCACTCACTGACAACATTCACTCTCTGACAACATTCACTCACTGACAACACTCACTGACAACATTCACTCACTGACAACATTCACTGACAACATTCACTGACAACATTCACTCACTGACAACATTCACTGACAACATTCACTCACTGACAACATTCACTCACTGACAACATTCACTGACAACATTGACTCTCTGACAACATTCACTGACAACATTCACTCACTGACAACATTCACTCACTGACAACATTCACTGACAACATTCACTAACTGACAGCATTCACTCACAGACAACATTCACTCACTGACAACATTCACTCACTGACAACATTCACTCACTGACAACATTCACTCACTGACAACATTCACTGACAACACTCACTGACAACATTCACTGACAACATTCACTGACAACATTCACTCTCTGACAACATTCACTGACAACATTCACTCACTGACAACATTCACTCACTGACAGCATTCACTGACAACATTCACTCACTGACAACATTCACTGACAACATTCACTGACAACATTCACTCACTGACAACATTCACTGACAACATTCACTCACTGACAATATTCACTGACAACATTCACTCACTGACAACATTCACTCACTGACAGCATTCACTGACAACATTCACTCACTGACAACATTCACTGACAACATTCACTCACTGACAACATTCACTGACAACATTCACTGACAACATTCACTCACTGACAACATTCACTGACAACATTAACTGACAACATTCACTGACAACATTCACTCACTGACAACATTCACTCACTGACAACATTCACTGACAACATTCACTCACTGACAACATTCACTCTCTGACAACATTCACTCACTGACAACATTCACTGACAACATTCACTCACTGACAACATTCACTCTCTGACATCATTCACTCACTGACAACATTCACTGACAACATTCACTCACTGACAACATTCACTGACAACATTCACTCACTGACAACATTCACTGACAACATTGACTCTCTGACAACATTCACTGACATCATTCACTCACTGACAACATTCACTCACTGACAACATTCACTGACAACATTCACTAACTGACAACATTCACTCACAGACAACATTCACTGACAACATTCACTCACTGACAACATTCACTGACAACATTCACTCACTGACAACATTCACTCTCTGACAACATTCACTGACAACACTCACTGACAACATTCACTGACAACATTCACTGACAACATTCACTCTCTGACAACATTCACTCACTGACAACATTCACTCACTGACAGCATTCACTGACAACATTCACTCACTGACAACATTCACTGACAACATTCACTCACTGACAACATTCACTCACTGACAACATTCACTGACAACATTCACTGACAACATTCACTCACTGACATTCACTGACAACATTCACTCACTGACAACATTCACTGACAACATTCACTCACTGACAACATTCACTCACTGACAACATTCACTGACAACATTGACTCTCTGACAACATTCACTGACAACATTCACTAACTGACAACATTCACTCACAGACAACATTCACTGACAACATTCACTCACTGACAACATTCACTCACTGACAACATTCACTGACAACATTCACTCACTGACAACATTCACTGACAACATTCACTAACTGACAACATTCACTGACAACATTCACTCACTGACAACATTCACTCACTGACAACATTCACTGACAACATTCACTCACTGACAACATTCACTGATAACATTCACTCACTGACAACATTCACTGACAACATTCACTGACAACATTCACTCACTGACAACATTCACTCACTGACAACATTCACTGACAACATTCACTCACTGACAACATTCACTCTCTGACAACATTCACTCACTGACAACACTCACTGACAACATTCACTCACTGACAACATTCACTGACAACATTCACTGACAACATTCACTCACTGACAACATTCACTGACAACATTCACTCACTGACAACATTCACTCACTGACAACATTCACTGACAACATTGACTCTCTGACAACATTCACTGACAACATTCACTCACTGACAACATTCACTCACTGACAACATTCACTGACAACATTCACTAACTGACAGCATTCACTCACAGACAACATTCACTCACTGACAACATTCACTCACTGACAACATTCACTCACTGACAACATTCACTCACTGACAACATTCACTGACAACACTCACTGACAACATTCACTGACAACATTCACTGACAACATTCACTCTCTGACAACATTCACTGACAACATTCACTCACTGACAACATTCACTGACAACATTCACTCACTGACAACATTCACTGACAACATTCACTGACAACATTCACTCACTGACAACATTCACTGACAACATTCACTCACTGACAATATTCACTGACAACATTCACTCACTGACAACATTCACTCACTGACAGCATTCACTGACAACATTCACTCACTGACAACATTCACTGACAACATTCACTCACTGACAACATTCACTGACAACATTCACTAACTGACAACATTCACTGACAACATTCACTCTCTGACAACATTCACTGACAACATTTACTGATAACATTCACTCTCTGACAACATTCACTGACAACATTCACTCTCTGACAACATTCACTGACAACATTCACTAACAACATTCACTCACTGACAACATTCACTCACTGACAACATTCACTGACAACATTGACTCTCTGACAACATTCACTGACAACATTCACTAACTGACAACATTCACTCACAGACAACATTCACTGACAACATTCACTCACTGACAACATTCACTCACTGACAACATTCACTGACAACATTCACTCACTGACAACATTCACTGACAACATTCACTAACTGATAACATTCACTGACAACATTCACTGACAACATTCACTCACTGACAACATTCACTCACTGACAACATTCACTGACAACATTCACTCACTGACAACATTCACTGATAACATTCACTCACTGACAACATTCACTGACAACATTCACTGACAACATTCACTCACTGACAACATTCACTGACAACATTCACTCACTGACAACATTCACTCTCTGACAACATTCACTCACTGACAACACTCACTGACAACATTCACTCACTGACAACATTCACTGACAACATTCACTGACAACATTCACTCACTGACAACATTCACTCACTGACAACATTCACTGACAACATTGACTCTCTGACAACATTCACTGACAACATTCACTCACTGACAACATTCACTGACAACATTCACTCACTGACAACATTCACTGACAACATTCACTCACTGACAACATTCACTGACAACATTCACTGACAACATTCACTCACTGACAACATTCACTCACTGACAACATTCACTGACAACATTCACTGACAACATTCACTCACTGACAACATTCATTGACAACATTCACTGACAACATTCACTAACTGATAACATTCACTGACAACATTCACTCACTGACAACATTCACTCACTGACAACATTCACTGACAACATTCACTCACTGACAACATTCACTGATAACATTCACTCACTGACAACATTCACTGACAACATTCACTGACAACATTCACTCACTGACAACATTCACTCACTGACAACATTCACTGACAACATTCACTCACTGACAACATTCACTCACTGACAACATTCACTGACAACACTCACTGACAACATTCACTGACAACATTCACTGACAACATTCACTCTCTGACAACATTCACTGACAACATTCACTCACTGACAACATTCACTCACTGACAACATTCACTGACAACATTCACTCACTGACATTCACTGACAACATTCACTCACTGACAACATTCACTGACAACATTGACTCTCTGACAACATTCACTGACAACATTCACTAACTGACAACATTCACTCACAGACAACATTCACTGACAACATTCACTCACTGACAACATTCACTCACTGACAACATTCACTGACAACATTCACTGACAACATTCACTCACTGACAACATTCACTCACTGACAACATTCACTGACAACATTCACTGACAACATTCACTCACTGACAACATTCACTGACAACATTCACTCACTGACAACATTCACTGACAACACTCACTGACAACATTCACTGACAACATTCACTCTCTGACAACATTCACTCACTGACAACATTCACTCACTGACAGCATTCACTGACAACATTCACTCACTGACAACATTCACTGACAACATTCACTCACTGACAACATTCACTGACAACATTCACTGACAACATTCACTCACTGACAACATTCACTTACAACATTCACTCTCTGACAACATCCACTCACTGACAATATTCACTGACAACATTCACTCACTGACAGCATTCACTGACAACATTCACTCACTGACAACATTCACTGACAACATTCACTCACTGACAACATTCACTGACAACATTCACTGACAACATTCACTCACTGACAACATTCACTGACAACATTCACTGACAACATTCACTCACTGACAACATTCACTGACAACATTAACTGACAACATTCACTGACAACATTCACTCACTGACAACATTCACTCACTGACAACATTCACTGACAACATTCACTCACTGACAACATTCACTCTCTGACAACATTCACTCACTGACAACATTCACTGACAACATTCACTCACTGACAACATTCACTCTCTGACAACATTCACTCACTGACAACATTCACTGACAACATTCACTCACTGACAACATTCACTGACAACATTCACTCACTGACAACATTCACTGACAACATTCACTCACTGACAACATTCACTGACAACATTGACTCTCTGACAACATTCACTGACATCATTCACTCACTGACAACATTCACTCACTGACAACATTCACTGACAACATTCACTAACTGACAACATTCACTCACAGACAACATTCACTGACAACATTCACTCACTGACAACATTCACTGACAACATTCACTCACTGACAACATTCACTCTCTGACAACATTCACTGACAACACTCACTGACAACATTCACTGACAACATTCACTGACAACATTCACTCTCTGACAACATTCACTCACTGACAACATTCACTCACTGACAGCATTCACTGACAACATTCACTCACTGACAACATTCACTGACAACATTCACTCACTGACAACATTCACTCACTGACAACATTCACTGACAACATTCACTCACTGACATTCACTGACAACATTCACTCACTGACAACATTCACTGACAACATTCACTCACTGACAACATTCACTGACAACATTGACTCTCTGACAACATTCACTGACAACATTCACTAACTGACAACATTCACTCACAGACAACATTCACTGACAACATTCACTCACTGACAACATTCACTCACTGACAACATTCACTGACAACATTCACTCACTGACAACATTCACTGACAACATTCACTAACTGACAACATTCACTGACAACATTCACTCACTGACAACATTCACTCACTGACAACATTCACTGACAACATTCACTCACTGACAACATTCACTGATAACATTCACTCACTGACAACATTCACTGACAACATTCACTGACAACATTCACTGTCAACATTCACTCACTGACAACATTCACTCACTGACAACATTCACTGACAACATTCACTCACTGACAACATTCACTGACAACATTCACTCACTGACAACATTCACTGACAACACTCACTGACAACATTCACTGACAACATTCACTCTCTGACAACATTCACTCACTGACAACATTCACTCACTGACAGCATTCACTGACAACATTCACTCACTGACAACATTCACTGACAACATTCACTCACTGACAACATTCACTGACAACATTCACTGACAACATTCACTCACTGACAACATTCACTGACAACATTCACTCTCTGACAACATTCACTCACTGACAATATTCACTGACAACATTCACTCACTGACAGCATTCACTGACAACATTCACTCACTGACAACATTCACTGACAACATTCACTCACTGACAACATTCACTGACAACATTGACTCTCTGACAACATTCACTGACAACATTCACTCACAGACAACATTCACTGACAACATTCACTGACAACATTCACTCACTGACAACATTCACTCTCTGACAACATTCACTCACTGACAACATTCACTGACAACATTCACTGACAACATTCACTCACTGACAACATTCACTCACTGACAACATTCACTCACTGATAACATTCACTGACAACATTCACTGACAACATTCACTCACTGACAACATTCACTCACTGACAACATTCACTGACAACATTCACTCACTGACAACATTCACTGACAACATTCACTCACTGACAACATTCACTGACAACATTAACTGACAACATTCACTGACAACATTCACTCACTGACAACATTCACTCACTGACAACATTCACTGACAACATTCACTCACTGACAACATTCACTCTCTGACAACATTCACTGACAACATTCACTCACTGACAACATTCACTCACTGACAACATTCACTGACAACATTCACTGACAACATTCACTCACTGACATTCACTGACAACATTCACTCACTGACAACATTCACTGACAACATTCACTCACTGACAACATTCACTCACTGACAACATTCACTGACAACATTGACTCTCTGACAACATTCACTGACAACATTCACTAACTGACAACATTCACTCACAGACAACATTCACTCACTGACAACATTCACTCACTGACAACATTCACTCACTGACAACATTCACTGACAACATTCACTGACAACATTCACTGACAACATTCACTCACTGACAACATTCACTCACTGACAACATTCACTGACAACATTCACTGACAACATTCACTCACTGACAACATTCACTGACAACATTCACTCACTGACAACATTCACTGACAACACTCACTGACAACATTCACTGACAACATTCACTCTCTGACAACATTCACTCACTGACAACATTCACTGACAACATTCACTCACTGACAACATTCACTGACAACATTCACTAACTGATAACATTCACTGACAACATTCACTCACTGACAACATTCACTCACTGACAACATTCACTGACAACATTCACTCACTGACAACATTCACTGACAACATTCACTCACTGACAACATTCACTGACAACATTAACTGACAACATTCACTGACAACATTCACTCACTGACAACATTCACTCACTGACAACATTCACTGACAACATTCACTCACTGACAACATTCACTCTCTGACTACATTCACTCACTGACAACACTCACTGACAACATTCACTCACTGACAACATTCACTGACAACATTCACTCACTGACAACATTCACTCACTGACAACATTCACTGACAACATTGACTCTCTGACAACATTCACTCACTGGCAACATTCACTGACAACATTCACTAACTGACAACATTCACTCACAGACACCATTCACTGACAACATTCACTCACTGACAACATTCACTCACTGACAACATTCACTGACAACATTCACTGACAACATTCACTCACTGACAACATTCACTCTCTGACAACATTCACTCACTGACAACACTCACTGACAACATTCACTGACAACATTCACTGACAACATTCACTCTCTGACAACATTCACTCACTGACAGCATTCACTGACAACATTCACTCACTGACAACATTCACTGACAACATTCACTCACTGACAACATTCACTGACAACATTCACTGACAACATTCACTCACTGACAACATTCACTGACAACATTCACTCTCTGACAACATTCACTCACTGACAATATTCACTGACAACATTCACTCACTGACAGCATTCACTGACAACATTCACTCACTGACAACATTCACTGACAACATTCACTCACTGACAACATTCACTGACAACATTCACTAACTGATAACATTCACTGACAACATTCACTGACAACATTCACTCACTGACAACATTCACTCACTGACAACATTCACTGACAACATTCACTCACTGACAACATTCACTGATAACATTCACTCACTGACAACATTCACTGACAACATTCACTCACTGACAACATTCACTCACTGACAACATTCACTGACAACATTCACTCACTGACAACATTCACTCTCTGACAACATTCACTCACTGACAACACTCACTGACAACATTCACTCACTGACAACATTCACTGACAACATTCACTCACTGACAACATTCACTGACAACATTCACTCACTGACAACATTCACTCACTGACAACATTCACTGACAACATTGACTCTCTGACAACATTCACTGACAACATTCACTCACTGACAACATTCACTCACTGACAACATTCACTGACAACATTCACTAACTGACAACATTCACTCACAGACAACATTCACTGACAACATTCACTCACTGACAACATTCACTCACTGACAACATTCACTCACTGACAACATTCACTGACAACATTCACTCTCTGACAACATTCACTGACAACATTCACTCACTGACAACATTCACTCACTGACAGCATTCACTGACAACATTCACTCACTGACAACATTCACTGACAACATTCACTGACAACATTCACTCACTGACAACATTCACTGACAACAGTCACTCACTGACAATATTCACTGACAACATTCACTCACTGACAACATTCACTCACTGACAGCATTCACTGACAACATTCACTCACTGACAACATTCACTGACAACATTCACTCACTGACAACATTCACTGACAACATTCACTAACTGACAACATTCACTGACAACATTCACTCTCTGACAACATTCACTGACAACATTTACTGATAACATTCACTCTCTGACAACATTCACTGACAACATTCACTCTCTGACAACATTCACTGACAACATTCACTGACAACATTCACTCACTGACAACATTCACTGACAACATTGACTCTCTGACAACATTCACTGACAACATTCACTAACTGACAACATTCACTCACAGACAACATTCACTGACAACATTCACTCACTGACAACATTCACTCACTGACAACATTCACTGACAACATTCACTCACTGACAACATTCACTGACAACATTCACTAACTGATAACATTCACTGACAACATTCACTGACAACATTCACTCACTGACAACATTCACTCACTGACAACATTCACTGATAACATTCACTGACAACATTCACTGACAACATTCACTCACTGACAACATTCACTCACTGACAACATTCACTGACAACATTCACTCACTGACAACATTCACTCTCTGACAACATTCACTCACTGACAACACTCACTGACAACATTCACTCACTGACAACATTCACTGACAACATTCACTGACAACATTCACTCACTGACAACATTCACTGACAACATTCACTCACTGACAACATTCACTCACTGACAACATTCACTGACAACATTGACTCTCTGACAACATTCACTGACAACATTCACTCACTGACAACATTCACTCACTGACAACATTCACTGACAACATTCACTAACTGACAACATTCACTCACAGACAACATTCACTGACAACATTCACTCACTGACAACATTCACTCACTGACAACATTCACTCACTGACAACATTCACTGACAACACTCACTGACAACATTCACTGACAACATTCACTGACAACATTCACTCTCTGACAACATTCACTGACAACATTCACTCACTGACAACATTCACTCACTGACAGCATTCACTCACTGACAACATTCACTGACAACATTCACTCACTGACAACATTCACTGACAACATTCACTCACTGACAACATTCACTGACAACATTCACTCACTGACAACATTCACTGACAACATTCACTCACTGACAACATTCACTCACTGACAACATTCACTGACAACATTCACTCACTGACAACATTCACTGACAACATTCACTCACTGACAACATTCACTCACTGACAGCATTCACTCACTGACAACATTCACTGACAACATTCACTCACTGACAACATTCACTGACAACATTCACTCACTGACAACATTCACTGATAACATTCACTCTCTGACAACATTCACTGACAACATTCACTGACAACATTCACTCACTGACAACATTCACTCACTGACAACATTCACTGACAACATTGACTCTCTGACAACATTCACTGACAACATTCACTAACTGACAACATTCACTCACAGACAACATTCACTGACAACATTCACTCACTGACAACATTCACTCACTGACAACATTCACTGACAACATTCACTCACTGACAACATTCACTGACAACATTCACTAACTGATAACATTCACTGACAACATTCACTGACAACATTCACTCACTGACAACATTCACTCACTGACAACATTCACTGATAACATTCACTCACTGACAACATTCACTGACAACATTCACTGACAACATTCACTCACTGACAACATTCACTCACTGACAACATTCACTGACAACATTCACTCACTGACAACATTCACTCTCTGACAACATTCACTCACTGACAACACTCACTGACAACATTCACTCACTGACAACATTCACTGACAACATTCACTGACAACATTCACTCACTGACAACATTCACTGACAACATTCACTGACAACATTCACTCACTGACAACATTCACTCACTGACAACATTCACTGACAACATTGACTCTCTGACAACATTCACTGACAACATTCACTAACTGACAACATTCACTCACAGACAACATTCACTGACAACGTTCACTCACTGACAACATTCACTCACTGACAACATTCACTGACAACATTCACTCACTGACAACATTCACTGACAACATTCACTAACTGATAACATTCACTGACAACATTCACTGACAACATTCACTCACTGACAACATTCACTCACTGACAACATTCACTGATAACATTCACTCACTGACAACATTCACTGACAACATTCACTCACTGACAACATTCACTCACTGACAACATTCACTGACAACATTCACTCACTGACAACATTCACTCTCTGACAACATTCACTCACTGACAACACTCACTGACAACATTCACTCACTGACAACATTCACTGACAACATTCACTGACAACATTCACTCACTGACAACATTCACTGACAACATTCACTCACTGACAACATTCACTCACTGACAACATTCACTGACAACATTGACTCTCTGACAACATTCACTGACAACATTCACTCACTGACAACATTCACTCACTGACAACATTCACTGACAACATTCACTAACTGACAACATTCACTGACAACACTCACTGACAACATTCACTGACAACACTCACTGACAACATTCACTGACAACACTCACTGACAACATTCACTGACAACATTCACTGACAACATTCACTCTCTGACAACATTCACTGACAACATTCACTCACTGACAACATTCACTCACTGACAACATTCACTGACAACATTCACTAACTGACAACATTCACTGACAACACTCACTGACAACATTCACTGACAACACTCACTGACAACATTCACTGACAACATTCACTGACAACATTCACTCTCTGACAACATTCACTGACAACATTCACTCACTGACAACATTCACTCACTGACAGCATTCACTCACTGACAACATTCACTGACAACATTCACTCACTGACAACATTCACTGACAACATTCACTCACTGACAACATTCACTGACAACATTCACTCACTGACAACATTCACTGACAACATTCACTCACTGACAACATTCACTGACAACATTCACTCACTGACAACATTCACTCACTGACAACATTCACTGACAACATTCACTCACTGACAACATTCACTGATAACATTCACTCACTGACAACATTCACTGACAACATTCACTCACTGACAACATTCACTCACTGACAGCATTCACTCACTGACAACATTCACTGACAACATTCACTCACTGACAACATTCACTGACAACATTCACTCACTGACAACATTCACTCACTGACAACATTCACTGATAACATTCACTCTCTGACAACATTCACTGACAACATTCACTGACAACATTCACTCACTGACAACATTCACTGACAACATTGACTCTCTGACAACATTCACTGACAACATTCACTCACTGACAACATTCACTCACTGACAACATTCACTGACAACATTCACTAACTGACAACATTCACTCACAGACAACATTCACTGACAACATTCACTCACTGACAACATTCACTCACTGACAACATTCACTGACAACACTCACTGACAACATTCACTGACAACATTCACTGACAACATTCACTCTCTGACAACATTCACTGACAACATTCACTCACTGACAACATTCACTCACTGACAGCATTCACTCACTGACAACATTCACTGACAACATTCACTCACTGACAACATTCACTGACAACATTCACTCACTGACAACATTCACTGACAACATTCACTCACTGACAACATTCACTGACAACATTCACTCACTGACAACATTCACTCACTGACAACATTCACTGACAACATTCACTCACTGACAACATTCACTGATAACATTCACTCACTGACAACATTCACTGACAACATTCACTCACTGACAACATTCACTCACTGACAGCATTCACTCACTGACAACATTCACTGACAACATTCACTCACTGACAACATTCACTGACAACATTCACTCACTGACAACATTCACTCACTGACAACATTCACTGACAACATTCACTCACTGACAACATTCACTCTCTGACAACATTCACTCACTGACAACATTCACTGACAACATTCACTCACTGACAACATTCACTCTCTGACAACATTCACTCACTGACAACATTCACTCACTGACAACATTCACTGAGAACATTCACTCACTGACAACATTCACTCTCTGACAACATTCACTCACTGACAACATTCACTCACTGACAACATTCACTGACAACATTCACTGACAACATTCACTCACTGACAACATTCACTGACAACATTCACTCACTGACAACATTCACTGACAACATTGACTCTCTGACAACATTCACTGACAACATTCACTCACTGACAACATTCACTCACTGACAACATTCACTGACAACATTCACTCACTGACAACATTCACTAACTGACAACATTCACTCACAGACAACATTCACTGACAACATTCACTCACTGACAACATTCACTCACTGACAACATTCACTGACAACACTCACTGACAACATTCACTGACAACATTCACTGACAACATTCACTCTCTGACAACATTCACTGACAACATTCACTCACTGACAACATTCACTCACTGACAGCATTCACTGACAACATTCACTCACTGACAACATTCACTGACAACATTCACTGACAACATTCACTCACTGACAACATTCACTGACAACATTCACTCACTGACAATATTCACTGACAACATTCACTCACTGACAACATTCACTCACTGACAGCATTCACTGACAACATTCACTCACTGACAACATTCACTGACAACATTCACTCACTGACAACATTCACTGACAACATTCACTAACTGACAACATTCACTGACAACATTCACTCACTGACAACATTCACTGACAACATTTACTGATAACATTCACTCTCTGACAACATTCACTGACAACATTCACTCTCTGACAACATTCACTGACAACGTTCACTGACAACATTCACTCACTGACAACATTCACTCACTGACAACATTCACTCACTGACAACATTCACTTACAACATTCACTCACTGACAACATTCACTGACAACATTCACTCACTGACAACATTCACTGACAACATTCACTCACTGACAACATTCACTGACAACATTCACTCACTGACAACATTCACTGATAACATTCACTCACTGACAACATTCACTGACAACACTCACTGACAACATTGACTCACTTACAACACTCACTGACAACATTCACTCACTGACAACATTCACTCACTGACAACATTCACTGACAACATTCACTCACTGACAACATTCACTAACTGACAACATTCACTCACAGACAACATTCACTGACAACATTCACTCACTGACAACATTCACTCACTGACAACATTCACTCACTGACAACATTCACTGACAACATTCACTGACAACATTCACTCACTGACAACATTCACTCTCTGACAACATTCACTGACAACATTCACTGACAACATTCACTCACTGACAACATTCACTGACAACATTCACTCACTGACAACATTCACTCACTGACAACATTCACTGACAACACTCACTGACAACATTCACTGACAACATTCACTGACAACATTCACTCTCTGACAACATTCACTCACTGACAACATTCACTCACTGACAGCATTCACTGACAACATTCACTCACTGACAACATTCACTGACAACATTCACTCACTGACAACATTCACTCACTGACAACATTCACTGACAACATTCACTGACAACATTCACTCACTGACAACATTCACTCTCTGACAACATTCACTGACAACATTCACTGACAACATTCACTCACTGACAACATTCACTGACAACATTCACTCACTGACAACATTCACTCACTGACAACATTCACTCACTGAGAACATTCACTGACAACACTCACTGACAACATTCACTGACAACATTCACTGACAACATTCACTCTCTGACAACATTCACTCACTAACAACATTCACTCACTGACAGCATTCACTGACAACATTCACTCACTGACAACATTCACTGACAACATTCACTCACTGACAACATTCACTGACAACATTCACTGACAACATTCACTCACTGACATTCACTGACAACATTCACTCACTGACAACATTCACTGACAACACTCACTGACAACATTCACTGACAACATTCACTGACAACATTCACTCTCTGACAACATTCACTCACTGACAACATTCACTCACTGACAGCATTCACTGACAACATTCACTCACTGACAACATTCACTGACAACATTCACTCACTGACAACATTCACTGACAACATTCACTCACTGACATTCACTGACAACATTCACTCACTGACAACATTCACTGACAACATTCACTCACTGACAACATTCACTCACTGACAACATTCACTGACAACATTGACTCTCTGACAACATTCACTGACAACATTCACTCACTGACAACATTCACTGACAACATTCACTCACTGACAACATTCACTGATAACATTCACTCACTGACAACATTCACTGACAACATTCACTCACTGACAACATTCACTCTCTGACAACATTCACTTACTGACAACACTCACTGACAACATTCACTCACTGACAACATTCACTCTCTGACAACATTCACTCACTGACAACACTCACTGACAACATTCACTCACTGACAACATTCACTGACAACATTCACTCACTGACAACATTCACTGACAACATTCACTCACTGACAACATTCACTCTCTGACAACATTCACTCACTGACAACACTCACTGACAACATTCACTCACTGACAACATTCACTGACAACATTCACTGACAACATTCACTCTCTGACAACATTCACTGACAACATTCACTCACTGACAACATTCACTCACTGACAACATTCACTGACAACATTGACTCTCTGACAACATTCACTGACAACATTCACTCACTGACAACATTCACTCACTGACAACATTCACTGACAACATTCACTAACTGACAACATTCACTCACAGACAACATTCACTGACAACATTCACTCACTGACAACATTCACTCACTGACAACATTCACTGACAACACTCACTGACAACATTCACTGACAACATTCACTGACAACATTCACTCTCTGACAACATTCACTCACTGACAACATTCACTCACTGACAGCATTCACTGACAACATTCACTCACTGACAACATTCACTGATAACATTCACGCACTGACAACATTCACTGACAACATTCACTGACAACATTCACGCACTGACAACATTCACTGACAATATTCACTGACAACATTCACTCACTGACAGCATTCACTGACAACATTCACTCACTGACAACATTCACTGACAACATTCACTCACTGACAACATTCACTGACAACATTCACTAACTGATAACATTCACTGACAACATTCACTGACAACATTCACTCACTGACAACATTCACTCACTGACAACATTCACTGACAACATTCACTCACTGACAACATTCACTGACAACATTCACTCACTGACAACATTCACTGACAACATTAACTGACAACATTCACTGACAACATTCACTCACTGACAACATTCACTCACTGACAACATTCACTGACAACATTCACTCACTGACAACATTCACTGACAACATTGACTCTCTGACAACATTCACTCACTGGCAACATTCACTGACAACATTCACTAACTGACAACATTCACTCGCAGACAACATTCACTGACAACATTCACTCACTGACAACATTCACTCACTGACAACATTCACTGACAACATTCACTCACTGACAACATTCACTCTCTGACAACATTCACTCACTGACAACATTCACTGACAACATTCACTCACTGACAACATTCACTGACAACATTCACTCACTGACAACATTCACTCACTGACAACATTCACTGACAACACTCACTGACAACATTCACTGACAACATTCACTGACAACATTCACTCTCTGACAACATTCACTCACTGACAGCATTCACTGACAACATTCACTCACTGACAACATTCACTGACAACATTTACTCACTGACAACATTCACTGACAACATTCACTGACAACATTCACTCACTGACAACATTCACTGACAACATTCACTCTCTGACAACACTCACTGACAACACTCACTGAAAACATTCACTCACTGACAACATTCACTGACAACATTCACTGACAACATTCACTCACTGACAACATTCACTCACTGACAACATTCACTGAGAACATTGACTCTCTGACAACATTCACTGACAACATTCACTCACTGACAACATTCACTGACAACATTCACTCACTGACAACATTCACTGACAACATTGACTCTCTGACAACATTCACTGACAACACTCACTGACAACATTGACTCACTTACAACACTCACTGACAACATTCACTCACTGACAACATTCACTCACTGACAACATTCACTGACAACATTCACTCACTGACAACATTCACTAACTGACAACATTCACTCACAGACAACATTCACTGACAACATTCACTCACTGACAACATTCACTCACTGACAACATTCACTCACTGACAACATTCACTGACAACATTCACTGACAACATTCACTCACTGACAACATTCACTCTCTGACAACATTCACTGACAACATTCACTGACAACATTCACTCACTGACAACATTCACTGACAACATTCACTCACTGACAACATTCACTCACTGACAACATTCACTGACAACACTCACTGACAACATTCACTGACAACATTCACTGACAACATTCACTCTCTGACAACATTCACTCACTGACAACATTCACTCACTGACAGCATTCACTGACAACATTCACTCACTGACAACATTCACTGACAACATTCACTCACTGACAACATTCACTCACTGACAACATTCACTGACAACATTCACTGACAACATTCACTCACTGACAACATTCACTCTCTGACAACATTCACTGACAACATTCACTGACAACATTCACTCACTGACAACATTCACTGACAACATTCACTCACTGACAACATTCACTCACTGACAACATTCACTCACTGAGAACATTCACTGACAACACTCACTGACAACATTCACTGACAACATTCACTGACAACATTCACTCTCTGACAACATTCACTCACTAACAACATTCACTCACTGACAGCATTCACTGACAACATTCACTCACTGACAACATTCACTGACAACATTCACTCACTGACAACATTCACTGACAACATTCACTGACAACATTCACTCACTGACATTCACTGACAACATTCACTCACTGACAACATTCACTGACAACACTCACTGACAACATTCACTGACAACATTCACTGACAACATTCACTCTCTGACAACATTCACTCACTGACAACATTCACTCACTGACAGCATTCACTGACAACATTCACTCACTGACAACATTCACTGACAACATTCACTCACTGACAACATTCACTGACAACATTCACTCACTGACATTCACTGACAACATTCACTCACTGACAACATTCACTGACAACATTCACTCACTGACAACATTCACTCACTGACAACATTCACTGACAACATTGACTCTCTGACAACATTCACTGACAACATTCACTCACTGACAACATTCACTGACAACATTCACTCACTGACAACATTCACTGATAACATTCACTTACTGACAACACTCACTGACAACATTCACTCACTGACAACATTCACTCTCTGACAACATTCACTCACTGACAACACTCACTGACAACATTCACTCACTGACAACATTCACTGACAACATTCACTCACTGACAACATTCACTGACAACATTCACTCACTGACAACATTCACTCTCTGACAACATTCACTCACTGACAACACTCACTGACAACATTCACTCACTGACAACATTCACTGACAACATTCACTGACAACATTCACTCTCTGACAACATTCACTGACAACATTCACTCACTGACAACATTCACTCACTGACAACATTCACTGACAACATTGACTCTCTGACAACATTCACTGACAACATTCACTCACTGACAACATTCACTCACTGACAACATTCACTGACAACATTCACTAACTGACAACATTCACTCACAGACAACATTCACTGACAACATTCACTCACTGACAACATTCACTCACTGACAACATTCACTGACAACACTCACTGACAACATTCACTGACAACATTCACTGACAACATTCACTCTCTGACAACATTCACTCACTGACAACATTCACTCACTGACAGCATTCACTGACAACATTCACTCACTGACAACATTCACTGATAACATTCACGCACTGACAACATTCACTGACAACATTCACTGACAACATTCACGCACTGACAACATTCACTGACAATATTCACTGACAACATTCACTCACTGACAGCATTCACTGACAACATTCACTCACTGACAACATTCACTGACAACATTCACTCACTGACAACATTCACTGACAACATTCACTAACTGATAACATTCACTGACAACATTCACTGACAACATTCACTCACTGACAACATTCACTCACTGACAACATTCACTGACAACATTCACTCACTGACAACATTCACTGACAACATTCACTCACTGACAACATTCACTGACAACATTAACTGACAACATTCACTGACAACATTCACTCACTGACAACATTCACTCACTGACAACATTCACTGACAACATTCACTCACTGACAACATTCACTGACAACATTGACTCTCTGACAACATTCACTCACTGGCAACATTCACTGACAACATTCACTAACTGACAACATTCACTCGCAGACAACATTCACTGACAACATTCACTCACTGACAACATTCACTCACTGACAACATTCACTGACAACATTCACTCACTGACAACATTCACTCTCTGACAACATTCACTCACTGACAACATTCACTGACAACATTCACTCACTGACAACATTCACTGACAACATTCACTCACTGACAACATTCACTCACTGACAACATTCACTGACAACATTCACTCACTGACAACATTCACTCTCTGACAACATTCACTCACTGACAACATTCACTGACAACATTCACTCACTGACAACATTCACTCTCTGACAACATTCACTCACTGACAACATTCACTGACAACATTCACTCACTGACAACATTCACTGACAACATTCACTCACTGACAACATTCACTGACAACATTGACTCTCTGACAACATTCACTGACATCATTCACTCACTGACAACATTCACTCACTGACAACATTCACTGACAACATTCACTAACTGACAACATTCACTCACAGACAACATTCACTGACAACATTCACTCACTGACAACATTCACTGACAACATTCACTCACTGACAACATTCACTCTCTGACAACATTCACTGACAACACTCACTGACAACATTCACTGACAACATTCACTGACAACATTCACTCTCTGACAACATTCACTCACTGACAACATTCACTCACTGACATCATTCACTGACAACATTCACTCACTGACAACATTCACTGACAACATTCACTCACTGACAACATTCACTCACTGACAACATTCACTGACAACATTCACTGACAACATTCACTCACTGACATTCACTGACAACATTCACTCACTGACAACATTCACTGACAACATTCACTCACTGACAACATTCACTCACTGACAACATTCACTGACAACATTGACTCTCTGACAACATTCACTGACAACATTCACTAACTGACAACATTCACTCACAGACAACATTCACTGACAACATTCACTCACTGACAACATTCACTCACTGACAACATTCACTGACAACATTCACTCACTGACAACATTCACTGACAACATTCACTAACTGACAACATTCACTGACAACATTCACTCACTGACAACATTCACTCACTGACAACATTCACTGACAACATTCACTCACTGACAACATTCACTGATAACATTCACTCACTGACAACATTCACTGACAACATTCACTGACAACATTCACTCACTGACAACATTCACTCACTGACAACATTCACTGACAACATTCACTCACTGACAACATTCACTCTCTGACAACATTCACTCACTGACAACACTCACTGACAACATTCACTCACTGACAACATTCACTGACAACATTCACTGACAACATTCACTCACTGACAACATTCACTGACAACATTCACTCACTGACAACATTCACTCACTGACAACATTCACTGACAACATTGACTCTCTGACAACATTCACTGACAACATTCACTCACTGACAACATTCACTCACTGACAACATTCACTGACAACATTCACTAACTGACAACATTCACTCACAGACAACATTCACTCACTGACAACATTCACTCACTGACAACATTCACTCACTGACAACATTCACTCACTGACAACATTCACTGACAACACTCACTGACAACATTCACTGACAACATTCACTGACAACATTCACTCTCTGACAACATTCACTGACAACATTCACTCACTGACAACATTCACTCACTGACAGCATTCACTGACAACATTCACTCACTGACAACATTCACTGACAACATTCACTGACAACATTCACTCACTGACAACATTCACTGACAACATTCACTCACTGACAATATTCACTCACAGACAACATTCACTGACAACATTCACTCACTGACAACATTCACTCACTGACAACATTCACTGACAACATTCACTCACTGACAACATTCACTGACAACATTCACTAACTGATAACATTCACTGACAACATTCACTGACAACATTCACTCACTGACAACATTCACTCACTGACAACATTCACTGACAACATTCACTCACTGACAACATTCACTGATAACATTCACTCACTGACAACATTCACTGACAACATTCACTGACAACATTCACTCACTGACAACATTCACTCACTGACAACATTCACTGACAACATTCACTCACTGACAACATTCACTCTCTGACAACATTCACTCACTGACAACACTCACTGACAACATTCACTCACTGACAACATTCACTGACAACATTCACTCACTGACAACATTCACTGACAACATTCACTCACTGACAACATTCACTCACTGACAACATTCACTGACAACATTGACTCTCTGACAACATTCACTGACAACATTCACTCACTGACAACATTCACTGACAACATTCACTCACTGACAACATTCACTGACAACATTCACTCACTGACAACATTCACTGACAACATTCACTGACAACATTCACTCACTGACAACATTCACTCACTGACAACATTCACTGACAACATTCACTGACAACATTCACTCACTGACAACATTCATTGACAACATTCACTGACAACATTCACTAACTGATAACATTCACTGACAACATTCACTAACTGATAACATTCACTGACAACATTCACTGACAACATTCACTCACTGACAACATTCACTCACTGACAACATTCACTGACAACATTCACTCACTGACAACATTCACTGATAACATTCACTCACTGACAACATTCACTGACAACATTCACTGACAACATTCACTCACTGACAACATTCACTCACTGACAACATTCACTGACAACATTCACTCACTGACAACATTCACTCACTGACAACATTCACTCACTGACAACATTCACTGACAACACTCACTGACAACATTCACTGACAACATTCACTGACAACATTCACTCTCTGACAACATTCACTGACAACATTCACTCACTGACAACATTCACTGACAACATTCACTCACTGACATTCACTGACAACATTCACTCACTGACAACATTCACTGACAACATTCACTCACTGACAACATTCACTCACTGACAACATTCACTGACAACATTGACTCTCTGACAACATTCACTGACAACATTCACTAACTGACAACATTCACTCACAGACAACATTCACTGACAACATTCACTCACTGACAACATTCACTCACTGACAACATTCACTGACAACATTCACTGACAACATTCACTCACTGACAACATTCACTCACTGACAACATTCACTGACAACATTCACTGACAACATTCACTCACTGACAACATTCACTTACAACATTCACTCACTGACAACATTCACTGACAACACTCACTGACAACATTCACTGACAACATTCACTCTCTGACAACATTCACTCACTGACAACATTCACTCACTGACAGCATTCACTGACAACATTCACTCACTGACAACATTCACTGACAACATTCACTCACTGACAACATTCACTGACAACATTCACTGACAACATTCACTCACTGACAACATTCACTTACAACATTCACTCTCTGACAACATCCACTCACTGACAATATTCACTGACAACATTCACTCACTGACAGCATTCACTGACAACATTCACTCACTGACAACATTCACTGACAACATTCACTCACTGACAACATTCACTGACAACATTCACTGACAACATTCACTCACTGACAACATTCACTGACAACATTCACTGACAACATTCACTCACTGACAACATTCACTGACAACATTAACTGACAACATTCACTGACAACATTCACTCACTGACAACATTCACTCACTGACAACATTCACTGACAACATTCACTCACTGACAACATTCACTCTCTGACAACATTCACTCACTGACAACATTCACTGACAACATTCACTCACTGACAACATTCACTCTCTGACAACATTCACTCACTGACAACATTCACTGACAACATTCACTCACTGACAACATTCACTGACAACATTCACTCACTGACAACATTCACTGACAACATTCACTCACTGACAACATTCACTCACTGACAACATTCACTGACAACATTGACTCTCTGACAACATTCACTGACATCATTCACTCACTGACAACATTCACTCACTGACAACATTCACTGACAACATTCACTAACTGACAACATTCACTCACAGACAACATTCACTGACAACATTCACTCACTGACAACATTCACTGACAACATTCACTCACTGACAACATTCACTGACAACATTGACTCTCTGACAACATTCACTGACAACATTCACTAACTGACAACATTCACTCACAGACAACATTCACTGACAACATTCACTCACTGACAACATTCACTCACTGACAACATTCACTGACAACATTCACTCACTGACAACATTCACTGACAACATTCACTAACTGACAACATTCACTGACAACATTCACTCACTGACAACATTCACTCACTGACAACATTCACTGACAACATTCACTCACTGACAACATTCACTGATAACATTCACTCACTGACAACATTCACTGACAACATTCACTGACAACATTCACTGTCAACATTCACTCACTGACAACATTCACTCACTGACAACATTCACTGACAACATTCACTGACAACATTCACTCACTGACAACATTCACTGACAACATTCACTCACTGACAACATTCACTGACAACACTCACTGACAACATTCACTCTCTGACAACATTCACTCACTGACAACATTCACTCACTGACAGCATTCACTGACAACATTCACTCACTGACAACATTCACTGACAACATTCACTCACTGACAACATTCACTGACAACATTCACTGACAACATTCACTCACTGACAACATTCACTTACAACATTCACTCTCTGACAACATCCACTCACTGACAATATTCACTGACAACATTCACTCACTGACAGCATTCACTGACAACATTCACTCACTGACAACATTCACTGACAACATTCACTCACTGACAACATTCACTGACAACATTCACTGACAACATTCACTCACTGACAACATTCACTGACAACATTCACTGACAACATTCACTCACTGACAACATTCACTGACAACATTAACTGACAACATTCACTGACAACATTCACTCACTGACAACATTCACTCACTGACAACATTCACTGACAACATTCACTCACTGACAACATTCACTCTCTGACAACATTCACTCACTGACAACATTCACTGACAACATTCACTCACTGACAACATTCACTCTCTGACAACATTCACTCACTGACAACATTCACTGACAACATTCACTCACTGACAACATTCACTGACAACATTCACTCACTGACAACATTCACTGACAACATTCACTCACTGACAACATTCACTCACTGACAACATTCACTGACAACATTGACTCTCTGACAACATTCACTGACATCATTCACTCACTGACAACATTCACTCACTGACAACATTCACTGACAACATTCACTAACTGACAACATTCACTCACAGACAACATTCACTGACAACATTCACTCACTGACAACATTCACTGACAACATTCACTCACTGACAACATTCACTGACAACATTGACTCTCTGACAACATTCACTGACAACATTCACTAACTGACAACATTCACTCACAGACAACATTCACTGACAACATTCACTCACTGACAACATTCACTCACTGACAACATTCACTGACAACATTCACTCACTGACAACATTCACTGACAACATTCACTAACTGACAACATTCACTGACAACATTCACTCACTGACAACATTCACTCACTGACAACATTCACTCACTGACAACATTCACTGATAACATTCACTCACTGACAACATTCACTGACAACATTCACTGACAACATTCACTGTCAACATTCACTCACTGACAACATTCACTCACTGACAACATTCACTGACAACATTCACTGACAACATTCACTCACTGACAACATTCACTGACAACATTCACTCACTGACAACATTCACTGACAACACTCACTGACAACATTCACTGACAACATTCACTCTCTGACAACATTCACTCACTGACAACATTCACTCACTGACAGCATTCACTGACAACATTCACTCACTGACAACATTCACTGACAACATTCACTCACTGACAACATTCACTAACAACATTCACTCACTGACAACATTCACTCTCTGACAACATTCACTCACTGACAACATTCACTGACAACATTCACTCACTGACAACATTCACTCTCTGACAACATTCACTCACTGACAACATTCACTGACAACATTCACTCACTGACAACATTCACTGACAACATTCACTCACTGACAACATTCACTGACAACATTGACTCTCTGACAACATTCACTGACATCATTCACTCACTGACAACATTCACTCACTGACAACATTCACTAACTGACAACATTCACTCACAGACAACATTCACTGACAACATTCACTCACTGACAACATTCACTGACAACATTCATTCACTGACAACATTCACTCACTGACAACATTCACTCTCTGACAACATTCACTGACAACACTCACTGACAACATTCACTGACAACATTCACTGACAACATTCACTCTCTGACAACATTCACTCACTGACAACATTCACTCACTGACAGCATTCACTGACAACATTCACTCACTGACAACATTCACTGACAACATTCACTCACTGACAACATTCACTCACTGACAACATTCACTGACAACATTCACTCACTGACATTCACTGACAACATTCACTCACTGACAACATTCACTGACAACATTGACTCTCTGACAACATTCACTGACAACATTCACTAACTGACAACATTCACTCACAGACAACATTCACTGACAACATTCACTCACTGACAACATTCACTCACTGACAACATTCACTGACAACATTCACTCACTGACAACATTCACTGACAACATTCACTAACTGACAACATTCACTGACAACATTCACTCACTGACAACATTCACTCACTGACAACATTCACTGACAACATTCACTCACTGACAACATTCACTGATAACATTCACTCACTGACAACATTCACTGACAACATTCACTGACAACATTCACTCACTGACAACATTCACTCACTGACAACATTCACTGACAACATTCACTCACTGACAACATTCACTCTCTGACAACATTCACTCACTGACAACACTCACTGACAACATTCACTCACTGACAACATTCACTGACAACATTCACTGACAACATTCACTCACTGACAACATTCACTGACAACATTCACTCACTGACAACATTCACTCACTGACAACATTCACTGACAACATTGACTCTCTGACAACATTCACTGACAACATTCACTCACTGACAACATTCACTCACTGACAACATTCACTAACAACATTCACTAACTGACAACATTCACTCACAGACAACATTCACTCACTGACAACATTCACTCACTGACAACATTCACTCACTGACAACATTCACTGACAACATTCACTCACTGACAACATTCACTGACAACACTCACTGACAACATTCACTGACAACATTCACTGACAACATTCACTCTCTGACAACATTCACTGACAACATTCACTCACTGACAACATTCACTGACAACATTCACTCACTGACATTCACTGACAACATTCACTCACTGACAACATTCACTGACAACATTCACTCACTGACAACATTCACTCACTGACAACATTCACTGACAACATTGACTCTCTGACAACATTCACTGACAACATTCACTAACTGACAACATTCACTCACAGACAACATTCACTGACAACATTCACTCACTGACAACATTCACTCACTGACAACATTCACTGACAACATTCACTCACTGACAACATTCACTCACTGACAACATTCACTGACAACATTCACTGACAACATTCACTCACTGACAACATTCACTGACAACATTCACTCACTGACAACATTCACTGACAACACTCACTGACAACATTCACTGACAACATTCACTCTCTGACAACATTCACTCACTGACAACATTCACTCACTGACAGCATTCACTGACAACATTCACTCACTGACAACATTCACTGACAACATTCACTCACTGACAACATTCACTGACAACATTCACTGACAACATTCACTCACTGACAACATTCACTTACAACATTCACTCTCTGACAACATCCACTCACTGACAATATTCACTGACAACATTCACTCACTGACAGCATTCACTGACAACATTCACTCACTGACAACATTCACTGACAACATTCACTCACTGACAACATTCACTGACAACATTCACTGACAACATTCACTCACTGACAACATTCACTGACAACATTCACTGACAACATTCACTCACTGACAACATTCACTGACAACATTAACTGACAACATTCACTGACAACATTCACTCACTGACAACATTCACTCACTGACAACATTCACTGACAACATTCACTCACTGACAACATTCACTCTCTGACAACATTCACTCACTGACAACATTCACTGACAACATTCACTCACTGACAACATTCACTCTCTGACAACATTCACTCACTGACAACATTCACTGACAACATTCACTCACTGACAACATTCACTGACAACATTCACTCACTGACAACATTCACTGACAACATTCACTCACTGACAACATTCACTCACTGACAACATTCACTGACAACATTGACTCTCTGACAACATTCACTGACATCATTCACTCACTGACAACATTCACTCACTGACAACATTCACTGACAACATTCACTAACTGACAACATTCACTCACAGACAACATTCACTGACAACATTCACTCACTGACAACATTCACTGACAACATTCACTCACTGACAACATTCACTGACAACATTGACTCTCTGACAACATTCACTGACAACATTCACTAACTGACAACATTCACTCACAGACAACATTCACTGACAACATTCACTCACTGACAACATTCACTCACTGACAACATTCACTGACAACATTCACTCACTGACAACATTCACTGACAACATTCACTAACTGACAACATTCACTGACAACATTCACTCACTGACAACATTCACTCACTGACAACATTCACTCACTGACAACATTCACTGACAACACTCACTGACAACATTCACTGACAACATTCACTGACAACATTCACTCTCTGACAACATTCACTGACAACATTCACTCACTGACAACATTCACTCACTGACAGCATTCACTGACAACATTCACTCACTGACAACATTCACTGACAACATTCACTGACAACATTCACTCACTGACAACATTCACTGACAACATTCACTCACTGACAATATTCACTGACAACATTCACTCACTGACAACATTCACTCACTGACAGCATTCACTGACAACATTCACTCACTGACAACATTCACTGACAACATTCACTCACTGACAACATTCACTGACAACATTCACTAACTGACAACATTCACTGACAACATTCACTCTCTGACAACATTCACTAACAACATTTACTGATAACATTCACTCTCTGACAACATTCACTGACAACATTCACTCTCTGACAACATTCACTGACAACATTCACTAACAACATTCACTCACTGACAACATTCACTCACTGACAACATTCACTGACAACATTGACTCTCTGACAACATTCACTGACAACATTCACTAACTGACAACATTCACTCACAGACAACATTCACTGACAACATTCACTCACTGACAACATTCACTCACTGACAACATTCACTGACAACATTCACTCACTGACAACATTCACTGACAACATTCACTAACTGATAACATTCACTGACAACATTCACTGACAACATTCACTCACTGACAACATTCACTCACTGACAACATTCACTGACAACATTCACTCACTGACAACATTCACTGATAACATTCACTCACTGACAACATTCACTGACAACATTCACTGACAACATTCACTCACTGACAACATTCACTCACTGACAACATTCACTGACAACATTCACTCACTGACAACATTCACTCTCTGACAACATTCACTCACTGACAACACTCACTGACAACATTCACTCACTGACAACATTCACTGACAACATTCACTGACAACATTCACTCACTGACAACATTCACTGACAACATTCACTCACTGACAACATTCACTCACTGACAACATTCACTGACAACATTGACTCTCTGACAACATTCACTGACAACATTCACTCACTGACAACATTCACTGACAACATTCACTCACTGACAACATTCACTGACAACATTCACTCACTGACAACATTCACTGACAACATTCACTGACAACATTCACTCACTGACAACATTCACTCACTGACAACATTCACTGACAACATTCACTGACAACATTCACTCACTGACAACATTCATTGACAACATTCACTGACAACATTCACTAACTGATAACATTCACTGACAACATTCACTAACTGATAACATTCACTGACAACATTCACTGACAACATTCACTCACTGACAACATTCACTCACTGACAACATTCACTGACAACATTCACTCACTGACAACATTCACTGATAACATTCACTCACTGACAACATTCACTGACAACATTCACTGACAACATTCACTCACTGACAACATTCACTCACTGACAACATTCACTGACAACATTCACTCACTGACAACATTCACTCACTGACAACATTCACTGACAACACTCACTGACAACATTCACTGACAACATTCACTGACAACATTCACTCTCTGACAACATTCACTGACAACATTCACTCACTGACAACATTCACTGACAACATTCACTCACTGACATTCACTGACAACATTCACTCACTGACAACATTCACTGACAACATTCACTCACTGACAACATTCACTCACTGACAACATTCACTGACAACATTGACTCTCTGACAACATTCACTGACAACATTCACTAACTGACAACATTCACTCACAGACAACATTCACTGACAACATTCACTCACTGACAACATTCACTCACTGACAACATTCACTGACAACATTCACTCACTGACAACATTCACTCACTGACAACATTCACTGACAACATTCACTGACAACATTCACTCAGTGACAACATTCACTGACAACATTCACTCACTGACAACATTCACTGACAACACTCACTGACAACATTCACTGACAACATTCACTCTCTGACAACATTCACTCACTGACAACATTCACTCACTGACAGCATTCACTGACAACATTCACTCACTGACAACATTCACTGACAACATTCACTCACTGACAACATTCACTGACAACATTCACTGACAACATTCACTCACTGACAACATTCACTTACAACATTCACTCTCTGACAACATCCACTCACTGACAATATTCACTGACAACATTCACTCACTGACAGCATTCACTGACAACATTCACTCACTGACAACATTCACTGACAACATTCACTCACTGACAACATTCACTGACAACATTCACTGACAACATTCACTCACTGACAACATTCACTGACAACATTCACTGACAACATTCACTCACTGACAACATTCACTGACAACATTAACTGACAACATTCACTGACAACATTCACTCACTGACAACATTCACTCACTGACAACATTCACTGACAACATTCACTCACTGACAACATTCACTCTCTGACAACATTCACTCACTGACAACATTCACTGACAACATTCACTCACTGACAACATTCACTCTCTGACAACATTCACTCACTGACAACATTCACTGACAACATTCACTCACTGACAACATTCACTGACAACATTCACTCACTGACAACATTCACTGACAACATTCACTCACTGACAACATTCACTTACTGACAACATTCACTGACAACATTGACTCTCTGACAACATTCACTGACATCATTCACTCACTGACAACATTCACTCACTGACAACATTCACTGACAACATTCACTAACTGACAACATTCACTCACAGACAACATTCACTGACAACATTCACTCACTGACAACATTCACTGACAACATTCACTCACTGACAACATTCACTGACAACATTGACTCTCTGACAACATTCACTGACAACATTCACTAACTGACAACATTCACTCACAGACAACATTCACTGACAACATTCACTCACTGACAACATTCACTCACTGACAACATTCACTGACAACATTCACTCACTGACAACATTCACTGACAACATTCACTAACTGACAACATTCACTGACAACATTCACTCACTGACAACATTCACTCACTGAAAACATTCACTGACAACATTCACTCACTGACAACATTCACTGATAACATTCACTCACTGACAACATTCACTGACAACATTCACTGTCAACATTCACTCACTGACAACATTCACTCACTGACAACATTCACTGACAACATTCACTGACAACATTCACTCACTGACAACATTCACTGACAACATTCACTCACTGACAACATTCACTGACAACACTCACTGACAACATTCACTGACAACATTCACTCTCTGACAACATTCACTCACTGACAACATTCACTCACTGACAGCATTCACTGACAACATTCACTCACTGACAACATTCACTGACAACATTCACTCACTGACAACATTCACTGACAACATTCACTGACAACATTCACTCACTGACAACATTCACTGACAACATTCACTCTCTGACAACATTCACTCACTGACAATATTCACTGACAACATTCACTCACTGACAGCATTCACTGACAACATTCACTCACTGACAACATTCACTGACAACATTCACTCACTGACAACATTCACTGACAACATTCACTCACTGACAACATTCACTGACAACATTGACTCTCTGACAACATTCACTGACAACATTCACTCACAGACAACATTCACTGACAACATTCACTGACAACATTCACTCACTGACAACATTCACTCTCTGACAACATTCACTCACTGACAACATTCACTGACAACATTCACTGACAACATTCACTCACTGACAACATTCACTCACTGACAACATTCACTCACTGATAACATTCACTGACAACATTCACTGACAACATTCACTCACTGACAACATTCACTCACTGACAACATTCACTGACAACATTCACTCACTGACAACATTCACTGACAACATTCACTCACTGACAACATTCACTGACAACATTAACTGACAACATTCACTGACAACATTCACTCACTGACAACATTCACTCACTGACAACATTCACTGACAACATTCACTCACTGACAACATTCACTCTCTGACAACATTCACTGACAACATTCACTCACTGACAACATTCACTCACTGACAACATTCACTGACAACATTCACTGACAACATTCACTCACTGACATTCACTGACAACATTCACTCACTGACAACATTCACTGACAACATTCACTCACTGACAACATTCACTCACTGACAACATTCACTGACAACATTGACTCTCTGACAACATTCACTGACAACATTCACTAACTGACAACATTCACTCACAGACAACATTCACTGACAACATTCACTCACTGACAACATTCACTCACTGACAACATTCACTCACTGACAACATTCACTGACAACATTCACTGACAACATTCACTGACAACATTCACTCACTGACAACATTCACTCACTGACAACATTCACTGACAACATTCACTGACAACATTCACTCACTGACAACATTCACTGACAACATTCACTCACTGACAACATTCACTGACAACACTCACTGACAACATTCACTGACAACATTCACTCTCTGACAACATTCACTCACTGACAACATTCACTCACTGACAGCAATCACTGACAACATTCACTCACTGACAACATTCACTGACAACATTCACTCACTGACAACATTCACTGACAACATTCACTGACAACATTCACTGACAACATTCACTCTCTGACAACATTCACTGACAACATTCACTCACTGACAACATTCACTGACAACATTCACTAACTGATAACATTCACTGACAACATTCACTCACTGACAACATTCACTCACTGACAACATTCACTGACAACATTCACTCACTGACAACATTCACTGACAACATTCACTCACTGACAACATTCACTGACAACATTAACTGACAACATTCACTGACAACATTCACTCACTGACAACATTCACTCACTGACAACATTCACTGACAACATTCACTCACTGACAACATTCACTCTCTGACTACATTCACTCACTGACAACACTCACTGACAACATTCACTCACTGACAACATTCACTGACAACATTCACTCACTGACAACATTCACTCACTGACAACATTCACTGACAACATTGACTCTCTGACAACATTCACTCACTGGCAACATTCACTGACAACATTCACTAACTGACAACATTCACTCACAGACACCATTCACTGACAACATTCACTCACTGACAACATTCACTCACTGACAACATTCACTGACAACATTCACTGACAACATTCACTCACTGACAACATTCACTCTCTGACAACATTCACTCACTGACAACACTCACTGACAACATTCACTGACAACATTCACTGACAACATTCACTCTCTGACAACATTCACTCACTGACAGCATTCACTGACAACATTCACTCACTGACAACATTCACTGACAACATTCACTCACTGACAACATTCACTGACAACATTCACTGACAACATTCACTCACTGACAACATTCACTCTCTGACAACATTCACTCACTGACAACATTCACTGACAACATTCACTCACTGACAACATTCACTCTCTGACAACATTCACTCACTGACAACATTCACTGACAACATTCACTCACTGACAACATTCACTGACAACATTCACTCACTGACAACATTCACTGACAACATTGACTCTCTGACAACATTCACTGACATCATTCACTCACTGACAACATTCACTCACTGACAACATTCACTAACTGACAACATTCACTCACAGACAACATTCACTGACAACATTCACTCACTGACAACATTCACTGACAACATTCACTCACTGACAACATTCACTCTCTGACAACATTCACTGACAACACTCACTGACAACATTCACTGACAACATTCACTGACAACATTCACTCTCTGACAACATTCACTCACTGACAACATTCACTCACTGACAGCATTCACTGACAACATTCACTCACTGACAACATTCACTGACAACATTCACTCACTGACATTCACTGACAACATTCACTCACTGACAACATTCACTGACAACATTCACTCACTGACAACATTCACTCACTGACAACATTCACTGACAACATTGACTCTCTGACAACATTCACTGACAACATTCACTAACTGACAACATTCACTCACAGACAACATTCACTGACAACATTCACTCACTGACAACATTCACTCACTGACAACATTCACTGACAACATTCACTCACTGACAACATTCACTGACAACATTGACTCTCTGACAACATTCACTGACAACATTCACTCACTGACAACATTCACTCACTGACAACATTCACTGACAACATTCACTCACTGACAACATTCACTGATAACATTCACTCACTGACAACATTCACTGACAACATTCACTGACAACATTCACTCACTGACAACATTCACTCACTGACAACATTCACTGACAACATTCACTCACTGACAACATTCACTCTCTGACAACATTCACTCACTGACAACACTCACTGACAACATTCACTCACTGACAACATTCACTGACAACATTCACTGACAACATTCACTCACTGACAACATTCACTGACAACATTCACTCACTGACAACATTCACTCACTGACAACATTCACTGACAACATTGACTCTCTGACAACATTCACTGACAACATTCACTCACTGACAACATTCACTCACTGACAACATTCACTGACAACATTCACTCACTGACAACATTCACTCTCTGACAACATTCACTCACTGACAACACTCACTGACAACATTCACTCACTGACAACATTCACTGACAACATTCACTGACAACATTCACTCACTGACAACATTCACTGACAACATTCACTCACTGACAACATTCACTCACTGACAACATTCACTGACAACATTGACTCTCTGACAACATTCACTGACAACATTCACTCACTGACAACATTCACTCACTGACAACATTCACTGACAACATTCACTAACTGACAACATTCACTCACAGACAACATTCACTCACTGACAACATTCACTCACTGACAACATTCACTCACTGACAACATTCACTCACTGACAACATTCACTGACAACACTCACTGACAACATTCACTGACAACATTCACTGACAACATTCACTCTCTGACAACATTCACTGACAACATTCACTCACTGACAACATTCACTCACTGACAGCATTCACTGACAACATTCACTCACTGACAACATTCACTGACAACATTCACTGACAACATTCACTCACTGACAACATTCACTGACAACATTCACTCACTGACAATATTCACTGACAACATTCACTCACTGACAACATTCACTCACTGACAGCATTCACTGACAACATTCACTCACTGACAACATTCACTGACAACATTCACTCACTGACAACATTCACTGACAACATTCACTAACTGACAACATTCACTGACAACATTCACTCTCTGACAACATTCACTAACAACATTTACTGATAACATTCACTCTCTGACAACATTCACTGACAACATTCACTCTCTGACAACATTCACTGACAACATTCACTAACAACATTCACTCACTGACAACATTCACTCACTGACAACATTCACTGACAACATTGACTCTCTGACAACATTCACTGACAACATTCACTAACTGACAACATTCACTCACAGACAACATTCACTGACAACATTCACTCACTGACAACATTCACTCACTGACAACATTCACTGACAACATTCACTCACTGACAACATTCACTGACAACATTCACTAACTGATAACATTCACTGACAACATTCACTGACAACATTCACTCACTGACAACATTCACTCACTGACAACATTCACTGACAACATTCACTCACTGACAACATTCACTGATAACATTCACTCACTGACAACATTCACTGACAACATTCACTGACAACATTCACTCACTGACAACATTCACTCACTGACAACATTCACTGACAACATTCACTCACTGACAACATTCACTCTCTGACAACATTCACTCACTGACAACACTCACTGACAAAATTCACTCACTGACAACATTCACTGACAACATTCACTGACAACATTCACTCACTGACAACATTCACTGACAACATTCACTCACTGACAACATTCACTCACTGACAACATTCACTGACAACATTGACTCTCTGACAACATTCACTGACAACATTCACTCACTGACAACATTCACTGACAACATTGACTCTCTGACAACATTCACTGACAACATTCACTAACTGACAACATTCACTCACAGACAACATTCACTGACAACATTCACTCACTGACAACATTCACTCACTGACAACATTCACTGACAACATTCACTCACTGACAACATTCACTGACAACATTCACTAACTGACAACATTCACTGACAACATTCACTCACTGACAACATTCACTCACTGACAACATTCACTGACAACATTCACTCACTGACAACATTCACTGATAACATTCACTCACTGACAACATTCACTGACAACATTCACTGACAACATTCACTCACTGACAACATTCACTCACTGACAACATTCACTGACAACATTCACTCACTGACAACATTCACTCTCTGACAACATTCACTCACTGACAACACTCACTGACAACATTCACTCACTGACAACATTCACTGACAACATTCACTGACAACATTCACTCACTGACAACATTCACTGACAACATTCACTCACTGACAACATTCACTCACTGACAACATTCACTGACAACATTGACTCTCTGACAACATTCACTGACAACATTCACTCACTGACAACATTCACTCACTGACAACATTCACTGACAACATTCACTAACTGACAACATTCACTCACAGACAACATTCACTCACTGACAACATTCACTCACTGACAACATTCACTCACTGACAACATTCACTGACAACACTCACTGACAACATTCACTGACAACATTCACTGACAACATTCACTCTCTGACAACATTCACTGACAACATTCACTCACTGACAACATTCACTCACTGACAGCATTCACTGACAACATTCACTCACTGACAACATTCACTGACAACATTCACTGACAACATTCACTCACTGACAATATTCACTGACAACATTCACTCACTGACAACATTCACTCACTGACAGCATTCACTGACAACATTCACTCACTGACAACATTCACTGACAACATTCACTCACTGACAACATTCACTAACTGACAACATTCACTGACAACATTCACTCTCTGACAACATTCACTAACAACATTTACTGATAACATTCACTCTCTGACAACATTCACTGACAACATTCACTCTCTGACAACATTCACTGACAACATTCACTAACAACATTCACTCACTGACAACATTCACTCACTGACAACATTCACTGACAACATTGACTCTCTGACAACATTCACTGACAACATTCACTAACTGACAACATTCACTCACAGACAACATTCACTGACAACATTCACTCACTGACAACATTCACTCACTGACAACATTCACTGACAACATTCACTCACTGACAACATTCACTGACAACATTCACTCTCTGACAACATTCACTCACTGACAACATTCACTCACTGACAGCATTCACTGACAACATTCACTCACTGACAACATTCACTGACAACATTCACTCACTGACAACATTCACTGACAACATTCACTGACAACATTCACTCACTGACAACATTCACTTACAACATTCACTCTCTGACAACATCCACTCACTGACAATATTCACTGACAACATTCACTCACTGACAGCATTCACTGACAACATTCACTCACTGACAACATTCACTGACAACATTCACTCACTGACAACATTCACTGACAACATTCACTGACAACATTCACTCACTGACAACATTCACTGACAACATTCACTGACAACATTCACTCACTGACAACATTCACTGACAACATTAACTGACAACATTCACTGACAACATTCACTCACTGACAACATTCACTCACTGACAACATTCACTGACAACATTCACTCACTGACAACATTCACTCTCTGACAACATTCACTCACTGACAACATTCACTGACAACATTCACTCACTGACAACATTCACTCTCTGACAACATTCACTCACTGACAACATTCACTGACAACATTCACTCACTGACAACATTCACTGACAACATTCACTCACTGACAACATTCACTGACAACATTCACTCACTGACAACATTCACTCACTGACAACATTCACTCACTGACAACATTCACTGACAACATTGACTCTCTGACAACATTCACTGACATCATTCACTCACTGACAACATTCACTCACTGACAACATTCACTGACAACATTCACTAACTGACAACATTCACTCACAGACAACATTCACTGACAACATTCACTCACTGACAACATTCACTGACAACATTCACTCACTGACAACATTCACTGACAACATTGACTCTCTGACAACATTCACTGACAACATTCACTAACTGACAACATTCACTCACAGACAACATTCACTGACAACATTCACTCACTGACAACATTCACTCACTGACAACATTCACTGACAACATTCACTCACTGACAACATTCACTGACAACATTCACTAACTGACAACATTCACTGACAACATTCACTCACTGACAACATTCACTCACTGACAACATTCACTGACAACATTCACTCACTGACAACATTCACTGATAACATTCACTCACTGACAACATTCACTGACAACATTCACTGTCAACATTCACTCACTGACAACATTCACTCACTGACAACATTCACTGACAACATTCACTGACAACATTCACTCACTGACAACATTCACTGACAACATTCACTCACTGACAACATTCACTGACAACACTCACTGACAACATTCACTGACAACATTCACTCTCTGACAACATTCACTCACTGACAACATTCACTCACTGACAGCATTCACTGACAACATTCACTCACTGACAACATTCACTGACAACATTCACTCACTGACAACATTCACTGACAACATTCACTGACAACATTCACTCACTGACAACATTCACTGACAACATTCACTCTCTGACAACATTCACTCACTGACAATATTCACTGACAACATTCACTCACTGACAGCATTCACTGACAACATTCACTCACTGACAACATTCACTGACAACATTCACTCACTGACAACATTCACTGACAACATTCACTCACTGACAACATTCACTGACAACATTGACTCTCTGACAACATTCACTGACAACATTCACTCACAGACAACATTCACTGACAACATTCACTGACAACATTCACTCACTGACAACATTCACTCTCTGACAACATTCACTCACTGACAACATTCACTGACAACATTCACTGACAACATTCACTCACTGACAACATTCACTCACTGACAACATTCACTCACTGATAACATTCACTGACAACATTCACTGACAACATTCACTCACTGACAACATTCACTCACTGACAACATTCACTGACAACATTCACTCACTGACAACATTCACTGACAACATTCACTCACTGACAACATTCACTGACAACATTAACTGACAACATTCACTGACAACATTCACTCACTGACAACATTCACTCACTGACAACATTCACTGACAACATTCACTCACTGACAACATTCACTCTCTGACAACATTCACTGACAACATTCACTCACTGACAACATTCACTCACTGACAACATTCACTGACAACATTCACTGACAACATTCACTCACTGACATTCACTGACAACATTCACTCACTGACAACATTCACTGACAACATTCACTCACTGACAACATTCACTCACTGACAACATTCACTGACAACATTGACTCTCTGACAACATTCACTGACAACATTCACTAACTGACAACATTCACTCACAGACAACATTCACTGACAACATTCACTCACTGACAACATTCACTCACTGACAACATTCACTCACTGACAACATTCACTGACAACATTCACTGACAACATTCACTGACAACATTCACTCACTGACAACATTCACTCACTGACAACATTCACTGACAACATTCACTGACAACATTCACTCACTGACAACATTCACTGACAACATTCACACACTGACAACATTCACTGACAACAATCACTGACAACATTCACTGACAACATTCACTCTCTGACAACATTCACTCACTGACAACATTCACTCACTGACAGCAATCACTGACAACATTCACTCACTGACAACATTCACTGACAACATTCACTCACTGACAACATTCACTGACAACATTCACTGACAACATTCACTGACAACATTCACTCTCTGACAACATTCACTGACAACATTCACTCACTGACAACATTCACTGACAACATTCACTAACTGATAACATTCACTGACAACATTCACTCACTGACAACATTCACTCACTGACAACATTCACTGACAACATTCACTCACTGACAACATTCACTGACAACATTCACTCACTGACAACATTCACTGACAACATTAACTGACAACATTCACTGACAACATTCACTCACTGACAACATTCACTCACTGACAACATTCACTGACAACATTCACTCACTGACAACATTCACTCTCTGACTACATTCACTCACTGACAACACTCACTGACAACATTCACTCACTGACAACATTCACTGACAACATTCACTCACTGACAACATTCACTCACTGACAACATTCACTGACAACATTGACTCTCTGACAACATTCACTCACTGGCAACATTCACTGACAACATTCACTAACTGACAACATTCACTCACAGACACCATTCACTGACAACATTCACTCACTGACAACATTCACTCACTGACAACATTCACTGACAACATTCACTGACAACATTCACTCACTGACAACATTCACTCTCTGACAACATTCACTCACTGACAACACTCACTGACAACATTCACTGACAACATTCACTGACAACATTCACTCTCTGACAACATTCACTCACTGACAGCATTCACTGACAACATTCACTCACTGACAACATTCACTGACAACATTCACTCACTGACAACATTCACTGACAACATTCACTGACAACATTCACTCACTGACAACATTCACTGACAACATTCACTCTCTGACAACATTCACTCACTGACAATATTCACTGACAACATTCACTCACTGACAGCATTCACTGACAACATTCACTCACTGACAACATTCACTGACAACATTCACTCACTGACAACATTCACTGACAACATTCACTAACTGATAACATTCACTGACAACATTCACTGACAACATTCACTCACTGACAACATTCACTGATAACATTCACTCACTGACAACATTCACTGACAACATTCACTGACAACATTCACTCACTGACAACATTCACTCACTGACAACATTCACTGACAACATTCACTCACTGACAACATTCACTCTCTGACAACATTCACTCACTGACAACACTCACTGACAACATTCACTCACTGACAACATTCACTGACAACATTCACTGACAACATTCACTCACTGACAACATTCACTGACAACATTCACTCACTGACAACATTCACTCACTGACAACATTCACTGACAACATTGACTCTCTGACAACATTCACTGACAACATTCACTCACTGACAACATTCACTCACTGACAGCATTCACTGACAACATTCACTAACTGACAACATTCACTCACAGACAACATTCACTGACAACATTCACTCACTGACAACATTCACTCACTGACAACATTCACTCACTGACAACATTCACTGACAACACTCACTGACAACATTCACTGACAACATTCACTGACAACATTCACTCTCTGACAACATTCACTGACAACATTCACTCACTGACAACATTCACTCACTGACAGCATTCACTCACTGACAACATTCACTGACAACATTCACTCACTGACAACATTCACTGACAACATTCACTCACTGACAACATTCACTGACAACATTCACTCACTGACAACATTCACTGACAACATTCACTCACTGACAACATTCACTCACTGACAACATTCACTGACAACATTCACTCACTGACAACATTCACTGATAACATTCACTCACTGACAACATTCACTGACAACATTCACTCACTGACAACATTCACTCACTGACAGCATTCACTCACTGACAACATTCACTGACAACATTCACTCACTGACAACATTCACTGACAACATTCACTCACTGACAACATTCACTCACTGACAACATTCACTGATAACATTCACTCTCTGACAACATTCACTGACAACATTCACTGACAACATTCACTCACTGACAACATTCACTCACTGACAACATTCACTGACAACATTGACTCTCTGACAACATTCACTGACAACATTCACTAACTGACAACATTCACTCACAGACAACATTCACTGACAACATTCACTCACTGACAACATTCACTGACAACATTCACTCACTGACAACATTCACTGACAACATTCACTAACTGATAACATTCACTGACAACATTCACTCACTGACAACATTCACTCACTGACAACATTCACTGATAACATTCACTCACTGACAACATTCACTGACAACATTCACTCACTGACAACATTCATTGACAACATTCACTGACAACATTCACTAACTGATAACATTCACTGACAACATTCACTAACTGATAACATTCACTGACAACATTCACTGACAACATTCACTCACTGACAACATTCACTCACTGACAACATTCACTGACAACATTCACTCACTGACAACATTCACTGATAACATTCACTCACTGACAACATTCACTGACAACATTCACTGACAACATTCACTCACTGACAACATTCACTCACTGACAACATTCACTGACAACATTCACTCACTGACAACATTCACTCACTGACAACATTCACTCACTGACAACATTCACTGACAACACTCACTGACAACATTCACTGACAACATTCACTGACAACATTCACTCTCTGACAACATTCACTGACAACATTCACTCACTGACAACATTCACTGACAACATTCACTCACTGACATTCACTGACAACATTCACTCACTGACAACATTCACTGACAACATTCACTCACTGACAACATTCACTCACTGACAACATTCACTGACAACATTGACTCTCTGACAACATTCACTGACAACATTCACTAACTGACAACATTCACTCACAGACAACATTCACTGACAACATTCACTCACTGACAACATTCACTCACTGACAACATTCACTGACAACATTCACTCACTGACAACATTCACTCACTGACAACATTCACTGACAACATTCACTGACAACATTCACTCACTGACAACATTCACTGACAACATTCACTCACTGACAACATTCACTGACAACACTCACTGACAACATTCACTGACAACATTCACTCTCTGACAACATTCACTCACTGACAACATTCACTCACTGACAGCATTCACTGACAACATTCACTCACTGACAACATTCACTGACAACATTCACTCACTGACAACATTCACTGACAACATTCACTGACAACATTCACTCACTGACAACATTCACTTACAACATTCACTCTCTGACAACATCCACTCACTGACAATATTCACTGACAACATTCACTCACTGACAGCATTCACTGACAACATTCACTCACTGACAACATTCACTGACAACATTCACTCACTGACAACATTCACTGACAACATTCACTGACAACATTCACTCACTGACAACATTCACTGACAACATTCACTGACAACATTCACTCACTGACAACATTCACTGACAACATTAACTGACAACATTCACTGACAACATTCACTCACTGACAACATTCACTCACTGACAACATTCACTGACAACATTCACTCACTGACAACATTCACTCTCTGACAACATTCACTCACTGACAACATTCACTGACAACATTCACTCACTGACAACATTCACTCTCTGACAACATTCACTCACTGACAACATTCACTGACAACATTCACTCACTGACAACATTCACTGACAACATTCACTCACTGACAACATTCACTGACAACATTCACTCACTGACAACATTCACTCACTGACAACATTCACTGACAACATTGACTCTCTGACAACATTCACTGACATCATTCACTCACTGACAACATTCACTCACTGACAACATTCACTGACAACATTCACTAACTGACAACATTCACTCACAGACAACATTCACTGACAACATTCACTCACTGACAACATTCACTGACAACATTCACTCACTGACAACATTCACTGACAACATTGACTCTCTGACAACATTCACTGACAACATTCACTAACTGACAACATTCACTCACAGACAACATTCACTGACAACATTCACTCACTGACAACATTCACTCACTGACAACATTCACTGACAACATTCACTCACTGACAACATTCACTGACAACATTCACTAACTGACAACATTCACTGACAACATTCACTCACTGACAACATTCACTGACAACATTCACTCACTGACAACATTCACTGATAACATTCACTCACTGACAACATTCACTGACAACATTCACTGTCAACATTCACTCACTGACAACATTCACTCACTGACAACATTCACTGACAACATTCACTGACAACATTCACTCACTGACAACATTCACTGACAACATTCACTCACTGACAACATTCACTGACAACACTCACTGACAACATTCACTGACAACATTCACTCTCTGACAACATTCACTCACTGACAACATTCACTCACTGACAGCATTCACTGACAACATTCACTCACTGACAACATTCACTGACAACATTCACTCACTGACAACATTCACTGACAACATTCACTGACAACATTCACTCACTGACAACATTCACTGACAACATTCACTCTCTGACAACATTCACTCACTGACAATATTCACTGACAACATTCACTCACTGACAGCATTCACTGACAACATTCACTCACTGACAACATTCACTGACAACATTCACTCACTGACAACATTCACTGACAACATTCACTCACTGACAACATTCACTGACAACATTGACTCTCTGACAACATTCACTGACAACATTCACTCACAGACAACATTCACTGACAACATTCACTGACAACATTCACTCACTGACAACATTCACTCTCTGACAACATTCACTCACTGACAACATTCACTGACAACATTCACTCACTGACAACATTCACTCACTGACAACATTCACTCACTGATAACATTCACTGACAACATTCACTGACAACATTCACTCACTGACAACATTCACTCACTGACAACATTCACTGACAACATTCACTCACTGACAACATTCACTGACAACATTCACTCACTGACAACATTCACTGACAACATTAACTGACAACATTCACTGACAACATTCACTCACTGACAACATTCACTCACTGACAACATTCACTGACAACATTCACTCACTGACAACATTCACTCTCTGACAACATTCACTGACAACATTCACTCACTGACAACATTCACTCACTGACAACATTCACTGACAACATTCACTGACAACATTCACTCACTGACATTCACTGACAACATTCACTCACTGACAACATTCACTGACAACATTCACTCACTGACAACATTCACTCACTGACAACATTCACTGACAACATTGACTCTCTGACAACATTCACTGACAACATTCACTAACTGACAACATTCACTCACAGACAACATTCACTGACAACATTCACTCACTGACAACATTCACTCACTGACAACATTCACTGACAACATTCACTCACTGACAACATTCACTGACAACATTCACTGACAACATTCACTCACTGACATTCACTGACAACATTCACTCACTGACAACATTCACTGACAACATTCACTCACTGACAACATTCACTCACTGACAACATTCACTGACAACATTGACTCTCTGACAACATTCACTGACAACATTCACTAACTGACAACATTCACTCACAGACAACATTCACTGACAACATTCACTCACTGACAACATTCACTCACTGACAACATTCACTCACTGACAACATTCACTGACAACATTCACTGACAACATTCACTGACAACATTCACTCACTGACAACATTCACTCACTGACAACATTCACTGACAACATTCACTGACAACATTCACTCACTGACAACATTCACTGACAACATTCACTCACTGACAACATTCACTGACAACACTCACTGACAACATTCACTGACAACATTCACTCTCTGACAACATTCACTCACTGACAACATTCACTCACTGACAGCAATCACTGACAACATTCACTCACTGACAACATTCACTGACAACATTCACTCACTGACAACATTCACTGACAACATTCACTGACAACATTCACTGACAACATTCACTCTCTGACAACATTCACTGACAACATTCACTCACTGACAACATTCACTGACAACATTCACTAACTGATAACATTCACTGACAACATTCACTCACTGACAACATTCACTCACTGACAACATTCACTGACAACATTCACTCACTGACAACATTCACTGACAACATTCACTCACTGACAACATTCACTGACAACATTAACTGACAACATTCACTGACAACATTCACTCACTGACAACATTCACTCACTGACAACATTCACTGACAACATTCACTCACTGACAACATTCACTCTCTGACTACATTCACTCACTGACAACACTCACTGACAACATTCACTCACTGACAACATTCACTGACAACATTCACTCACTGACAACATTCACTCACTGACAACATTCACTGACAACATTGACTCTCTGACAACATTCACTCACTGGCAACATTCACTGACAACATTCACTAACTGACAACATTCACTCACAGACACCATTCACTGACAACATTCACTCACTGACAACATTCACTCACTGACAACATTCACTGACAACATTCAATGACAACATTCACTCACTGACAACATTCACTCTCTGACAACATTCACTCACTGACAACACTCACTGACAACATTCACTGACAACATTCACTGACAACATTCACTCTCTGACAACATTCACTCACTGACAGCATTCACTGACAACATTCACTCACTGACAACATTCACTGACAACATTCACTCACTGACAACATTCACTGACAACATTCACTGACAACATTCACTCACTGACAACATTCACTCTCTGACAACATTCACTCACTGACAACATTCACTGACAACATTCACTCACTGACAACATTCACTCTCTGACAACATTCACTCACTGACAACATTCACTGACAACATTCACTCACTGACAACATTCACTGACAACATTCACTCACTGACAACATTCACTGACAACATTGACTCTCTGACAACATTCACTGACATCATTCACTCACTGACAACATTCACTCACTGACAACATTCACTAACTGACAACATTCACTCACAGACAACATTCACTGACAACATTCACTCACTGACAACATTCACTGACAACATTCACTCACTGACAACATTCACTCTCTGACAACATTCACTGACAACACTCACTGACAACATTCACTGACAACATTCACTGACAACATTCACTCTCTGACAACATTCACTCACTGACAACATTCACTCACTGACAGCATTCACTGACAACATTCACTCACTGACAACATTCACTGACAACATTCACTCACTGACATTCACTGACAACATTCACTCACTGACAACATTCACTGACAACATTCACTCACTGACAACATTCACTCACTGACAACATTCACTGACAACATTGACTCTCTGACAACATTCACTGACAACATTCACTAACTGACAACATTCACTCACAGACAACATTCACTGACAACATTCACTCACTGACAACATTCACTCACTGACAACATTCACTGACAACATTCACTCACTGACAACATTCACTGACAACATTGACTCTCTGACAACATTCACTGACAACATTCACTCACTGACAACATTCACTCACTGACAACATTCACTGACAACATTCACTCACTGACAACATTCACTGATAACATTCACTCACTGACAACATTCACTGACAACATTCACTGACAACATTCACTCACTGACAACATTCACTCACTGACAACATTCACTGACAACATTCACTCACTGACAACATTCACTCTCTGACAACATTCACTCACTGACAACACTCACTGACAACATTCACTCACTGACAACATTCACTGACAACATTCACTGACAACATTCACTCACTGACAACATTCACTGACAACATTCACTCACTGACAACATTCACTCACTGACAACATTCACTGACAACATTGACTCTCTGACAACATTCACTGACAACATTCACTCACTGACAACATTCACTCACTGACAACATTCACTGACAACATTCACTCACTGACAACATTCACTCTCTGACAACATTCACTCACTGACAACACTCACTGACAACATTCACTCACTGACAACATTCACTGACAACATTCACTGACAACATTCACTCACTGACAACATTCACTGACAACATTCACTCACTGACAACATTCACTCACTGACAACATTCACTGACAACATTGACTCTCTGACAACATTCACTGACAACATTCACTCACTGACAACATTCACTCACTGACAACATTCACTGACAACATTCACTAACTGACAACATTCACTCACAGACAACATTCACTCACTGACAACATTCACTCACTGACAACATTCACTCACTGACAACATTCACTCACTGACAACATTCACTGACAACACTCACTGACAACATTCACTGACAACATTCACTGACAACATTCACTCTCTGACAACATTCACTGACAACATTCACTCACTGACAACATTCACTCACTGACAGCATTCACTGACAACATTCACTCACTGACAACATTCACTGACAACATTCACTGACAACATTCACTCACTGACAACATTCACTGACAACATTCACTCACTGACAATATTCACTGACAACATTCACTCACTGACAACATTCACTCACTGACAGCATTCACTGACAACATTCACTCACTGACAACATTCACTGACAACATTCACTCACTGACAACATTCACTGACAACATTCACTAACTGACAACATTCACTGACAACATTCACTCTCTGACAACATTCACTAACAACATTTACTGATAACATTCACTCTCTGACAACATTCACTGACAACATTCACTCTCTGACAACATTCACTGACAACATTCACTAACAACATTCACTCACTGACAACATTCACTCACTGACAACATTCACTGACAACATTGACTCTCTGACAACATTCACTGACAACATTCACTAACTGACAACATTCACTCACAGACAACATTCACTGACAACATTCACTCACTGACAACATTCACTCACTGACAACATTCACTGACAACATTCACTCACTGACAACATTCACTGACAACATTCACTAACTGATAACATTCACTGACAACATTCACTGACAACATTCACTCACTGACAACATTCACTCACTGACAACATTCACTGACAACATTCACTCACTGACAACATTCACTGATAACATTCACTCACTGACAACATTCACTGACAACATTCACTGACAACATTCACTCACTGACAACATTCACTCACTGACAACATTCACTGACAACATTCACTCACTGACAACATTCACTCTCTGACAACATTCACTCACTGACAACACTCACTGACAAAATTCACTCACTGACAACATTCACTGACAACATTCACTGACAACATTCACTCACTGACAACATTCACTGACAACATTCACTCACTGACAACATTCACTCACTGACAACATTCACTGACAACATTGACTCTCTGACAACATTCACTGACAACATTCACTCACTGACAACATTCACTGACAACATTGACTCTCTGACAACATTCACTGACAACATTCACTAACTGACAACATTCACTCACAGACAACATTCACTGACAACATTCACTCACTGACAACATTCACTCACTGACAACATTCACTGACAACATTCACTCACTGACAACATTCACTGACAACATTCACTAACTGACAACATTCACTGACAACATTCACTCACTGACAACATTCACTCACTGACAACATTCACTGACAACATTCACTCACTGACAACATTCACTGATAACATTCACTCACTGACAACATTCACTGACAACATTCACTGACAACATTCACTCACTGACAACATTCACTCACTGACAACATTCACTGACAACATTCACTCACTGACAACATTCACTCTCTGACAACATTCACTCACTGACAACACTCACTGACAACATTCACTCACTGACAACATTCACTGACAACATTCACTGACAACATTCACTCACTGACAACATTCACTGACAACATTCACTCACTGACAACATTCACTCACTGACAACATTCACTGACAACATTGACTCTCTGACAACATTCACTGACAACATTCACTCACTGACAACATTCACTCACTGACAACATTCACTGACAACATTCACTAACTGACAACATTCACTCACAGACAACATTCACTCACTGACAACATTCACTCACTGACAACATTCACTCACTGACAACATTCACTGACAACACTCACTGACAACATTCACTGACAACATTCACTGACAACATTCACTCTCTGACAACATTCACTGACAACATTCACTCACTGACAACATTCACTCACTGACAGCATTCACTGACAACATTCACTCACTGACAACATTCACTGACAACATTCACTGACAACATTCACTCACTGACAATATTCACTGACAACATTCACTCACTGACAACATTCACTCACTGACAGCATTCACTGACAACATTCACTCACTGACAACATTCACTGACAACATTCACTCACTGACAACATTCACTAACTGACAACATTCACTGACAACATTCACTCTCTGACAACATTCACTAACAACATTTACTGATAACATTCACTCTCTGACAACATTCACTGACAACATTCACTCTCTGACAACATTCACTGACAACATTCACTAACAACATTCACTCACTGACAACATTCACTCACTGACAACATTCACTGACAACATTGACTCTCTGACAACATTCACTGACAACATTCACTAACTGACAACATTCACTCACAGACAACATTCACTGACAACATTCACTCACTGACAACATTCACTCACTGACAACATTCACTGACAACATTCACTCACTGACAACATTCACTGACAACATTCACTCTCTGACAACATTCACTCACTGACAACATTCACTCACTGACAGCATTCACTGACAACATTCACTCACTGACAACATTCACTGACAACATTCACTCACTGACAACATTCACTGACAACATTCACTGACAACATTCACTCACTGACAACATTCACTTACAACATTCACTCTCTGACAACATCCACTCACTGACAATATTCACTGACAACATTCACTCACTGACAGCATTCACTGACAACATTCACTCACTGACAACATTCACTGACAACATTCACTCACTGACAACATTCACTGACAACATTCACTGACAACATTCACTCACTGACAACATTCACTGACAACATTCACTGACAACATTCACTCACTGACAACATTCACTGACAACATTAACTGACAACATTCACTGACAACATTCACTCACTGACAACATTCACTCACTGACAACATTCACTGACAACATTCACTCACTGACAACATTCACTCTCTGACAACATTCACTCACTGACAACATTCACTGACAACATTCACTCACTGACAACATTCACTCTCTGACAACATTCACTCACTGACAACATTCACTGACAACATTCACTCACTGACAACATTCACTGACAACATTCACTCACTGACAACATTCACTGACAACATTCACTCACTGACAACATTCACTCACTGACAACATTCACTCACTGACAACATTCACTGACAACATTGACTCTCTGACAACATTCACTGACATCATTCACTCACTGACAACATTCACTCACTGACAACATTCACTGACAACATTCACTAACTGACAACATTCACTCACAGACAACATTCACTGACAACATTCACTCACTGACAACATTCACTGACAACATTCACTCACTGACAACATTCACTGACAACATTGACTCTCTGACAACATTCACTGACAACATTCACTAACTGACAACATTCACTCACAGACAACATTCACTGACAACATTCACTCACTGACAACATTCACTCACTGACAACATTCACTGACAACATTCACTCACTGACAACATTCACTGACAACATTCACTAACTGACAACATTCACTGACAACATTCACTCACTGACAACATTCACTCACTGACAACATTCACTGACAACATTCACTCACTGACAACATTCACTGATAACATTCACTCACTGACAACATTCACTGACAACATTCACTGTCAACATTCACTCACTGACAACATTCACTCACTGACAACATTCACTGACAACATTCACTGACAACATTCACTCACTGACAACATTCACTGACAACATTCACTCACTGACAACATTCACTGACAACACTCACTGACAACATTCACTGACAACATTCACTCTCTGACAACATTCACTCACTGACAACATTCACTCACTGACAGCATTCACTGACAACATTCACTCACTGACAACATTCACTGACAACATTCACTCACTGACAACATTCACTGACAACATTCACTGACAACATTCACTCACTGACAACATTCACTGACAACATTCACTCTCTGACAACATTCACTCACTGACAATATTCACTGACAACATTCACTCACTGACAGCATTCACTGACAACATTCACTCACTGACAACATTCACTGACAACATTCACTCACTGACAACATTCACTGACAACATTCACTCACTGACAACATTCACTGACAACATTGACTCTCTGACAACATTCACTGACAACATTCACTCACAGACAACATTCACTGACAACATTCACTGACAACATTCACTCACTGACAACATTCACTCTCTGACAACATTCACTCACTGACAACATTCACTGACAACATTCACTGACAACATTCACTCACTGACAACATTCACTCACTGACAACATTCACTCACTGATAACATTCACTGACAACATTCACTGACAACATTCACTCACTGACAACATTCACTCACTGACAACATTCACTGACAACATTCACTCACTGACAACATTCACTGACAACATTCACTCACTGACAACATTCACTGACAACATTAACTGACAACATTCACTGACAACATTCACTCACTGACAACATTCACTCACTGACAACATTCACTGACAACATTCACTCACTGACAACATTCACTCTCTGACAACATTCACTGACAACATTCACTCACTGACAACATTCACTCACTGACAACATTCACTGACAACATTCACTGACAACATTCACTCACTGACATTCACTGACAACATTCACTCACTGACAACATTCACTGACAACATTCACTCACTGACAACATTCACTCACTGACAACATTCACTGACAACATTGACTCTCTGACAACATTCACTGACAACATTCACTAACTGACAACATTCACTCACAGACAACATTCACTGACAACATTCACTCACTGACAACATTCACTCACTGACAACATTCACTCACTGACAACATTCACTGACAACATTCACTGACAACATTCACTGACAACATTCACTCACTGACAACATTCACTCACTGACAACATTCACTGACAACATTCACTGACAACATTCACTCACTGACAACATTCACTGACAACATTCACACACTGACAACATTCACTGACAACAATCACTGACAACATTCACTGACAACATTCACTCTCTGACAACATTCACTCACTGACAACATTCACTCACTGACAGCAATCACTGACAACATTCACTCACTGACAACATTCACTGACAACATTCACTCACTGACAACATTCACTGACAACATTCACTGACAACATTCACTGACAACATTCACTCTCTGACAACATTCACTGACAACATTCACTCACTGACAACATTCACTGACAACATTCACTAACTGATAACATTCACTGACAACATTCACTCACTGACAACATTCACTCACTGACAACATTCACTGACAACATTCACTCACTGACAACATTCACTGACAACATTCACTCACTGACAACATTCACTGACAACATTAACTGACAACATTCACTGACAACATTCACTCACTGACAACATTCACTCACTGACAACATTCACTGACAACATTCACTCACTGACAACATTCACTCTCTGACTACATTCACTCACTGACAACACTCACTGACAACATTCACTCACTGACAACATTCACTGACAACATTCACTCACTGACAACATTCACTCACTGACAACATTCACTGACAACATTGACTCTCTGACAACATTCACTCACTGGCAACATTCACTGACAACATTCACTAACTGACAACATTCACTCACAGACACCATTCACTGACAACATTCACTCACTGACAACATTCACTCACTGACAACATTCACTGACAACATTCACTGACAACATTCACTCACTGACAACATTCACTCTCTGACAACATTCACTCACTGACAACACTCACTGACAACATTCACTGACAACATTCACTGACAACATTCACTCTCTGACAACATTCACTCACTGACAGCATTCACTGACAACATTCACTCACTGACAACATTCACTGACAACATTCACTCACTGACAACATTCACTGACAACATTCACTGACAACATTCACTCACTGACAACATTCACTGACAACATTCACTCTCTGACAACATTCACTCACTGACAATATTCACTGACAACATTCACTCACTGACAGCATTCACTGACAACATTCACTCACTGACAACATTCACTGACAACATTCACTCACTGACAACATTCACTGACAACATTCACTAACTGATAACATTCACTGACAACATTCACTGACAACATTCACTCACTGACAACATTCACTGATAACATTCACTCACTGACAACATTCACTGACAACATTCACTGACAACATTCACTCACTGACAACATTCACTCACTGACAACATTCACTGACAACATTCACTCACTGACAACATTCACTCTCTGACAACATTCACTCACTGACAACACTCACTGACAACATTCACTCACTGACAACATTCACTGACAACATTCACTGACAACATTCACTCACTGACAACATTCACTGACAACATTCACTCACTGACAACATTCACTCACTGACAACATTCACTGACAACATTGACTCTCTGACAACATTCACTGACAACATTCACTCACTGACAACATTCACTCACTGACAGCATTCACTGACAACATTCACTAACTGACAACATTCACTCACAGACAACATTCACTGACAACATTCACTCACTGACAACATTCACTCACTGACAACATTCACTCACTGACAACATTCACTGACAACACTCACTGACAACATTCACTGACAACATTCACTGACAACATTCACTCTCTGACAACATTCACTGACAACATTCACTCACTGACAACATTCACTCACTGACAGCATTCACTCACTGACAACATTCACTGACAACATTCACTCACTGACAACATTCACTGACAACATTCACTCACTGACAACATTCACTGACAACATTCACTCACTGACAACATTCACTGACAACATTCACTCACTGACAACATTCACTCACTGACAACATTCACTGACAACATTCACTCACTGACAACATTCACTGATAACATTCACTCACTGACAACATTCACTGACAACATTCACTCACTGACAACATTCACTCACTGACAGCATTCACTCACTGACAACATTCACTGACAACATTCACTCACTGACAACATTCACTGACAACATTCACTCACTGACAACATTCACTCACTGACAACATTCACTGATAACATTCACTCTCTGACAACATTCACTGACAACATTCACTGACAACATTCACTCACTGACAACATTCACTCACTGACAACATTCACTGACAACATTGACTCTCTGACAACATTCACTGACAACATTCACTAACTGACAACATTCACTCACAGACAACATTCACTGACAACATTCACTCACTGACAACATTCACTGACAACATTCACTCACTGACAACATTCACTGACAACATTCACTAACTGATAACATTCACTGACAACATTCACTCACTGACAACATTCACTCACTGACAACATTCACTGATAACATTCACTCACTGACAACATTCACTGACAACATTCACTCACTGACAACATTCATTGACAACATTCACTGACAACATTCACTAACTGATAACATTCACTGACAACATTCACTAACTGATAACATTCACTGACAACATTCACTGACAACATTCACTCACTGACAACATTCACTCACTGACAACATTCACTGACAACATTCACTCACTGACAACATTCACTGATAACATTCACTCACTGACAACATTCACTGACAACATTCACTGACAACATTCACTCACTGACAACATTCACTCACTGACAACATTCACTGACAACATTCACTCACTGACAACATTCACTCACTGACAACATTCACTCACTGACAACATTCACTGACAACACTCACTGACAACATTCACTGACAACATTCACTGACAACATTCACTCTCTGACAACATTCACTGACAACATTCACTCACTGACAACATTCACTGACAACATTCACTCACTGACATTCACTGACAACATTCACTCACTGACAACATTCACTGACAACATTCACTCACTGACAACATTCACTCACTGACAACATTCACTGACAACATTGACTCTCTGACAACATTCACTGACAACATTCACTAACTGACAACATTCACTCACAGACAACATTCACTGACAACATTCACTCACTGACAACATTCACTCACTGACAACATTCACTGACAACATTCACTCACTGACAACATTCACTCACTGACAACATTCACTGACAACATTCACTGACAACATTCACTCACTGACAACATTCACTGACAACATTCACTCACTGACAACATTCACTGACAACACTCACTGACAACATTCACTGACAACATTCACTCTCTGACAACATTCACTCACTGACAACATTCACTCACTGACAGCATTCACTGACAACATTCACTCACTGACAACATTCACTGACAACATTCACTCACTGACAACATTCACTGACAACATTCACTGACAACATTCACTCACTGACAACATTCACTTACAACATTCACTCTCTGACAACATCCACTCACTGACAATATTCACTGACAACATTCACTCACTGACAGCATTCACTGACAACATTCACTCACTGACAACATTCACTGACAACATTCACTCACTGACAACATTCACTGACAACATTCACTGACAACATTCACTCACTGACAACATTCACTGACAACATTCACTGACAACATTCACTCACTGACAACATTCACTGACAACATTAACTGACAACATTCACTGACAACATTCACTCACTGACAACATTCACTCACTGACAACATTCACTGACAACATTCACTCACTGACAACATTCACTCTCTGACAACATTCACTCACTGACAACATTCACTGACAACATTCACTCACTGACAACATTCACTCTCTGACAACATTCACTCACTGACAACATTCACTGACAACATTCACTCACTGACAACATTCACTGACAACATTCACTCACTGACAACATTCACTGACAACATTCACTCACTGACAACATTCACTCACTGACAACATTCACTGACAACATTGACTCTCTGACAACATTCACTGACATCATTCACTCACTGACAACATTCACTCACTGACAACATTCACTGACAACATTCACTAACTGACAACATTCACTCACAGACAACATTCACTGACAACATTCACTCACTGACAACATTCACTGACAACATTCACTCACTGACAACATTCACTGACAACATTGACTCTCTGACAACATTCACTGACAACATTCACTAACTGACAACATTCACTCACAGACAACATTCACTGACAACATTCACTCACTGACAACATTCACTCACTGACAACATTCACTGACAACATTCACTCACTGACAACATTCACTGACAACATTCACTAACTGACAACATTCACTGACAACATTCACTCACTGACAACATTCACTGACAACATTCACTCACTGACAACATTCACTGATAACATTCACTCACTGACAACATTCACTGACAACATTCACTGTCAACATTCACTCACTGACAACATTCACTCACTGACAACATTCACTGACAACATTCACTGACAACATTCACTCACTGACAACATTCACTGACAACATTCACTCACTGACAACATTCACTGACAACACTCACTGACAACATTCACTGACAACATTCACTCTCTGACAACATTCACTCACTGACAACATTCACTCACTGACAGCATTCACTGACAACATTCACTCACTGACAACATTCACTGACAACATTCACTCACTGACAACATTCACTGACAACATTCACTGACAACATTCACTCACTGACAACATTCACTGACAACATTCACTCTCTGACAACATTCACTCACTGACAATATTCACTGACAACATTCACTCACTGACAGCATTCACTGACAACATTCACTCACTGACAACATTCACTGACAACATTCACTCACTGACAACATTCACTGACAACATTCACTCACTGACAACATTCACTGACAACATTGACTCTCTGACAACATTCACTGACAACATTCACTCACAGACAACATTCACTGACAACATTCACTGACAACATTCACTCACTGACAACATTCACTCTCTGACAACATTCACTCACTGACAACATTCACTGACAACATTCACTCACTGACAACATTCACTCACTGACAACATTCACTCACTGATAACATTCACTGACAACATTCACTGACAACATTCACTCACTGACAACATTCACTCACTGACAACATTCACTGACAACATTCACTCACTGACAACATTCACTGACAACATTCACTCACTGACAACATTCACTGACAACATTAACTGACAACATTCACTGACAACATTCACTCACTGACAACATTCACTCACTGACAACATTCACTGACAACATTCACTCACTGACAACATTCACTCTCTGACAACATTCACTGACAACATTCACTCACTGACAACATTCACTCACTGACAACATTCACTGACAACATTCACTGACAACATTCACTCACTGACATTCACTGACAACATTCACTCACTGACAACATTCACTGACAACATTCACTCACTGACAACATTCACTCACTGACAACATTCACTGACAACATTGACTCTCTGACAACATTCACTGACAACATTCACTAACTGACAACATTCACTCACAGACAACATTCACTGACAACATTCACTCACTGACAACATTCACTCACTGACAACATTCACTGACAACATTCACTCACTGACAACATTCACTGACAACATTCACTCACTGACAACATTCACTGACAACATTGACTCTCTGACAACATTCACTGACTGACAACATTCACTGACAACATTCACTGACAACATTCACTAACTGACAACATTCACTCACAGACAACATTCACTGACAACATTCACTCACTGACAACATTCACTGACAACATTCACTCACTGACAACATTCACTGACAACATTGACTCTCTGACAACATTCACTGACAACATTCACTAACTGACAACATTCACTCACAGACAACATTCACTGACAACATTCACTCACTGACAACATTCACTCACTGACAACATTCACTGACAACATTCACTCACTGACAACATTCACTGACAACATTCACTAACTGACAACATTCACTGACAACATTCACTCACTGACAACATTCACTGACAACATTCACTCACTGACAACATTCACTGACAACATTCACTAACTGATAACATTCACTGACAACATTCACTGACAACATTCACTCACTGACAACATTCACTCACTGACAACATTCACTGACAACATTCACTCACTGACAACATTCACTGATAACATTCACTCACTGACAACATTCACTGACAACATTCACTGACAACATTCACTCACTGACAACATTCACTCACTGACAACATTCACTGACAACATTCACTCACTGACAACATTCACTCTCTGACAACATTCACTCACTGACAACACTCACTGACAACATTCACTCACTGACAACATTCACTGACAACATTCACTGACAACATTCACTCACTGACAACATTCACTGACAACATTCACTCACTGACAACATTCACTCACTGACAACATTCACTGACAACATTGACTCTCTGACAACATTCACTGACAACATTCACTCACTGACAACATTCACTGACAACATTCACTCACTGACAACATTCACTGACAACATTCACTCACTGACAACATTCACTGACAACATTCACTGACAACATTCACTCACTGACAACATTCACTCACTGACAACATTCACTGACAACATTCACTGACAACATTCACTCACTGACAACATTCATTGACAACATTCACTGACAACATTCACTAACTGATAACATTCACTGACAACATTCACTAACTGATAACATTCACTGACAACATTCACTGACAACATTCACTCACTGACAACATTCACTCACTGACAACATTCACTGACAACATTCACTCACTGACAACATTCACTGATAACATTCACTCACTGACAACATTCACTGACAACATTCACTGACAACATTCACTCACTGACAACATTCACTCACTGACAACATTCACTGACAACATTCACTCACTGACAACATTCACTCACTGACAACATTCACTGACAACACTCACTGACAACATTCACTGACAACATTCACTGACAACATTCACTCTCTGACAACATTCACTGACAACATTCACTCACTGACAACATTCACTCACTGACAGCATTCACTCACTGACAACATTCACTGACAACATTCACTCACTGACAACATTCACTGACAACATTCACTCACTGACAACATTCACTGACAACATTCACTCACTGACAACATTCACTGACAACATTCACTCACTGACAACATTCACTGACAACATTCACTCACTGACAACATTCACTCACTGACAACATTCACTGACAACATTCACTCACTGACAACATTCACTGATAACATTCACTCACTGACAACATTCACTGACAACATTCACTCACTGACAACATTCACTCACTGACAGCATTCACTCACTGACAACATTCACTGACAACATTCACTCACTGACAACATTCACTGACAACATTCACTCACTGACAACATTCACTCACTGACAACATTCACTGATAACATTCACTCTCTGACAACATTCACTGACAACATTCACTGACAACATTCACTCACTGACAACATTCACTCACTGACAACATTCACTGACAACATTGACTCTCTGACAACATTCACTGACAACATTCACTAACTGACAACATTCACTCACAGACAACATTCACTGACAACATTCACTCACTGACAACATTCACTGACAACATTCACTCACTGACAACATTCACTGACAACATTCACTAACTGATAACATTCACTGACAACATTCACTGACAACATTCACTCACTGACAACATTCACTCACTGACAACATTCACTGATAACATTCACTCACTGACAACATTCACTGACAACATTCACTCACTGACAACATTCATTGACAACATTCACTGACAACATTCACTAACTGATAACATTCACTGACAACATTCACTAACTGATAACATTCACTGACAACATTCACTGACAACATTCACTCACTGACAACATTCACTCACTGACAACATTCACTGACAACATTCACTCACTGACAACATTCACTGATAACATTCACTCACTGACAACATTCACTGACAACATTCACTGACAACATTCACTCACTGACAACATTCACTCACTGACAACATTCACTGACAACATTCACTCACTGACAACATTCACTCACTGACAACATTCACTCACTGACAACATTCACTGACAACACTCACTGACAACATTCACTGACAACATTCACTGACAACATTCACTCTCTGACAACATTCACTGACAACATTCACTCACTGACAACATTCACTGACAACATTCACTCACTGACATTCACTGACAACATTCACTCACTGACAACATTCACTGACAACATTCACTCACTGACAACATTCACTCACTGACAACATTCACTGACAACATTGACTCTCTGACAACATTCACTGACAACATTCACTAACTGACAACATTCACTCACAGACAACATTCACTGACAACATTCACTCACTGACAACATTCACTCACTGACAACATTCACTGACAACATTCACTCACTGACAACATTCACTCACTGACAACATTCACTGACAACATTCACTGACAACATTCACTCACTGACAACATTCACTGACAACATTCACTCACTGACAACATTCACTGACAACACTCACTGACAACATTCACTGACAACATTCACTCTCTGACAACATTCACTCACTGACAACATTCACTCACTGACAGCATTCACTGACAACATTCACTCACTGACAACATTCACTGACAACATTCACTCACTGACAACATTCACTGACAACATTCACTGACAACATTCACTCACTGACAACATTCACTTACAACATTCACTCTCTGACAACATCCACTCACTGACAATATTCACTGACAACATTCACTCACTGACAGCATTCACTGACAACATTCACTCACTGACAACATTCACTGACAACATTCACTCACTGACAACATTCACTGACAACATTCACTCACTGACAACATTCACTGACAACATTCACTGACAACATTCACTCACTGACAACATTCACTGACAACATTAACTGACAACATTCACTGACAACATTCACTCACTGACAACATTCACTCACTGACAACATTCACTGACAACATTCACTCACTGACAACATTCACTCTCTGACAACATTCACTCACTGACAACATTCACTGACAACATTCACTCACTGACAACATTCACTCTCTGACAACATTCACTCACTGACAACATTCACTGACAACATTCACTCACTGACAACATTCACTGACAACATTCACTCACTGACAACATTCACTGACAACATTCACTCACTGACAACATTCACTCACTGACAACATTCACTGACAACATTGACTCTCTGACAACATTCACTGACATCATTCACTCACTGACAACATTCACTCACTGACAACATTCACTGACAACATTCACTAACTGACAACATTCACTCACAGACAACATTCACTGACAACATTCACTCACTGACAACATTCACTGACAACATTCACTCACTGACAACATTCACTGACAACATTGACTCTCTGACAACATTCACTGACAACATTCACTAACTGACAACATTCACTCACAGACAACATTCACTGACAACATTCACTCACTGACAACATTCACTCACTGACAACATTCACTGACAACATTCACTCACTGACAACATTCACTGACAACATTCACTAACTGACAACATTCACTGACAACATTCACTCACTGACAACATTCACTGACAACATTCACTCACTGACAACATTCACTGATAACATTCACTCACTGACAACATTCACTGACAACATTCACTGTCAACATTCACTCACTGACAACATTCACTCACTGACAACATTCACTGACAACATTCACTGACAACATTCACTCACTGACAACATTCACTGACAACATTCACTCACTGACAACATTCACTGACAACACTCACTGACAACATTCACTGACAACATTCACTCTCTGACAACATTCACTCACTGACAACATTCACTCACTGACAGCATTCACTGACAACATTCACTCACTGACAACATTCACTGACAACATTCACTCACTGACAACATTCACTGACAACATTCACTGACAACATTCACTCACTGACAACATTCACTGACAACATTCACTCTCTGACAACATTCACTCACTGACAATATTCACTGACAACATTCACTCACTGACAGCATTCACTGACAACATTCACTCACTGACAACATTCACTGACAACATTCACTCACTGACAACATTCACTGACAACATTCACTCACTGACAACATTCACTGACAACATTGACTCTCTGACAACATTCACTGACAACATTCACTCACAGACAACATTCACTGACAACATTCACTCACTGACAACATTCACTCTCTGACAACATTCACTCACTGACAACATTCACTGACAACATTCACTCACTGACAACATTCACTCACTGACAACATTCACTCACTGATAACATTCACTGACAACATTCACTGACAACATTCACTCACTGACAACATTCACTCACTGACAACATTCACTGACAACATTCACTCACTGACAACATTCACTGACAACATTCACTCACTGACAACATTCACTGACAACATTAACTGACAACATTCACTGACAACATTCACTCACTGACAACATTCACTCACTGACAACATTCACTGACAACATTCACTCACTGACAACATTCACTCTCTGACAACATTCACTGACAACATTCACTCACTGACAACATTCACTCACTGACAACATTCACTGACAACATTCACTGACAACATTCACTCACTGACATTCACTGACAACATTCACTCACTGACAACATTCACTGACAACATTCACTCACTGACAACATTCACTCACTGACAACATTCACTGACAACATTGACTCTCTGACAACATTCACTGACAACATTCACTAACTGACAACATTCACTCACAGACAACATTCACTGACAACATTCACTCACTGACAACATTCACTCACTGACAACATTCACTGACAACACTCACTGACAACATTCACTCACTGACAACATTCACTGACAACATTCACTGACAACATTCACTAACTGACAACATTCACTCACAGACAACATTCACTGACAACATTCACTCACTGACAACATTCACTGACAACATTCACTCACTGACAACATTCACTGACAACATTGACTCTCTGACAACATTCACTGACAACATTCACTAACTGACAACATTCACTCACAGACAACATTCACTGACAACATTCACTCACTGACAACATTCACTCACTGACAACATTCACTGACAACATTCACTCACTGACAACATTCACTGACAACATTCACTAACTGACAACATTCACTGACAACATTCACTCACTGACAACATTCACTGACAACATTCACTCACTGACAACATTCACTGACAACATTCACTAACTGATAACATTCACTGACAACATTCACTGACAACATTCACTCACTGACAACATTCACTCACTGACAACATTCACTGACAACATTCACTCACTGACAACATTCACTGATAACATTCACTCACTGACAACATTCACTGACAACATTCACTGACAACATTCACTCACTGACAACATTCACTCACTGACAACATTCACTGACAACATTCACTCACTGACAACATTCACTCTCTGACAACATTCACTCACTGACAACACTCACTGACAACATTCACTCACTGACAACATTCACTGACAACATTCACTGACAACATTCACTCACTGACAACATTCACTGACAACATTCACTCACTGACAACATTCACTCACTGACAACATTCACTGACAACATTGACTCTCTGACAACATTCACTGACAACATTCACTCACTGACAACATTCACTGACAACATTCACTCACTGACAACATTCACTGACAACATTCACTGACAACATTCACTCACTGACAACATTCACTCACTGACAACATTCACTGACAACATTCACTGACAACATTCACTCACTGACAACATTCATTGACAACATTCACTGACAACATTCACTAACTGATAACATTCACTGACAACATTCACTAACTGATAACATTCACTGACAACATTCACTGACAACATTCACTCACTGACAACATTCACTCACTGACAACATTCACTGACAACATTCACTCACTGACAACATTCACTGATAACATTCACTCACTGACAACATTCACTGACAACATTCACTGACAACATTCACTCACTGACAACATTCACTCACTGACAACATTCACTGACAACATTCACTCACTGACAACATTCACTCACTGACAACATTCACTGACAACACTCACTGACAACATTCACTGACAACATTCACTGACAACATTCACTCTCTGACAACATTCACTGACAACATTCACTCACTGACAACATTCACTGACAACATTCACTCACTGACATTCACTGACAACATTCACTCACTGACAACATTCACTGACAACATTCACTCACTGACAACATTCACTCACTGACAACATTCACTGACAACATTGACTCTCTGACAACATTCACTGACAACATTCACTAACTGACAACATTCACTCACAGACAACATTCACTGACAACATTCACTCACTGACAACATTCACTCACTGACAACATTCACTGACAACATTCACTCACTGACAACATTCACTCACTGACAACATTCACTGACAACATTCACTGACAACATTCACTCACTGACAACATTCACTGACAACATTCACTCACTGACAACATTCACTGACAACACTCACTGACAACATTCACTGACAACATTCACTCTCTGACAACATTCACTCACTGACAACATTCACTCACTGACAGCATTCACTGACAACATTCACTCACTGACAACATTCACTGACAACATTCACTCACTGACAACATTCACTGACAACATTCACTGACAACATTCACTCACTGACAACATTCACTTACAACATTCACTCTCTGACAACATCCACTCACTGACAATATTCACTGACAACATTCACTCACTGACAGCATTCACTGACAACATTCACTCACTGACAACATTCACTGACAACATTCACTCACTGACAACATTCACTGACAACATTCACTGACAACATTCACTCACTGACAACATTCACTGACAACATTCACTGACAACATTCACTCACTGACAACATTCACTGACAACATTAACTGACAACATTCACTGACAACATTCACTCACTGACAACATTCACTCACTGACAACATTCACTGACAACATTCACTCACTGACAACATTCACTCTCTGACAACATTCACTCACTGACAACATTCACTGACAACATTCACTCACTGACAACATTCACTCTCTGACAACATTCACTCACTGACAACATTCACTGACAACATTCACTCACTGACAACATTCACTGACAACATTCACTCACTGACAACATTCACTGACAACATTCACTCACTGACAACATTCACTCACTGACAACATTCACTGACAACATTGACTCTCTGACAACATTCACTGACATCATTCACTCACTGACAACATTCACTCACTGACAACATTCACTGACAACATTCACTAACTGACAACATTCACTCACAGACAACATTCACTGACAACATTCACTCACTGACAACATTCACTGACAACATTCACTCACTGACAACATTCACTGACAACATTGACTCTCTGACAACATTCACTGACAACATTCACTAACTGACAACATTCACTCACAGACAACATTCACTGACAACATTCACTCACTGACAACATTCACTCACTGACAACATTCACTGACAACATTCACTCACTGACAACATTCACTGACAACATTCACTAACTGACAACATTCACTGACAACATTCACTCACTGACAACATTCACTCACTGAAAACATTCACTGACAACATTCACTCACTGACAACATTCACTGATAACATTCACTCACTGACAACATTCACTGACAACATTCACTGTCAACATTCACTCACTGACAACATTCACTCACTGACAACATTCACTGACAACATTCACTGACAACATTCACTCACTGACAACATTCACTGACAACATTCACTCACTGACAACATTCACTGACAACACTCACTGACAACATTCACTGACAACATTCACTCTCTGACAACATTCACTCACTGACAACATTCACTCACTGACAGCATTCACTGACAACATTCACTCACTGACAACATTCACTGACAACATTCACTCACTGACAACATTCACTGACAACATTCACTGACAACATTCACTCACTGACAACATTCACTGACAACATTCACTCTCTGACAACATTCACTCACTGACAATATTCACTGACAACATTCACTCACTGACAGCATTCACTGACAACATTCACTCACTGACAACATTCACTGACAACATTCACTCACTGACAACATTCACTGACAACATTCACTCACTGACAACATTCACTGACAACATTGACTCTCTGACAACATTCACTGACAACATTCACTCACAGACAACATTCACTGACAACATTCACTGACAACATTCACTCACTGACAACATTCACTCTCTGACAACATTCACTCACTGACAACATTCACTGACAACATTCACTGACAACATTCACTCACTGACAACATTCACTCACTGACAACATTCACTCACTGACAACATTCACTGACAACATTCACTCACTGACAACATTCACTGACAACATTCACTCACTGACAACATTCACTGACAACATTAACTGACAACATTCACTGACAACATTCACTCACTGACAACATTCACTCACTGACAACATTCACTGACAACATTCACTCACTGACAACATTCACTCTCTGACAACATTCACTGACAACATTCACTCACTGACAACATTCACTCACTGACAACATTCACTGACAACATTCACTGACAACATTCACTCACTGACATTCACTGACAACATTCACTCACTGACAACATTCACTGACAACATTCACTCACTGACAACATTCACTCACTGACAACATTCACTGACAACATTGACTCTCTGACAACATTCACTGACAACATTCACTAACTGACAACATTCACTCACAGACAACATTCACTGACAACATTCACTCACTGACAACATTCACTCACTGACAACATTCACTCACTGACAACATTCACTGACAACATTCACTGACAACATTCACTGACAACATTCACTCACTGACAACATTCACTCACTGACAACATTCACTGACAACATTCACTGACAACATTCACTCACTGACAACATTCACTGACAACATTCACTCACTGACAACATTCACTGACAACACTCACTGACAACATTCACTGACAACATTCACTCTCTGACAACATTCACTCACTGACAACATTCACTCACTGACAGCAATCACTGACAACATTCACTCACTGACAACATTCACTGACAACATTCACTCACTGACAACATTCACTGACAACATTCACTGACAACATTCACTGACAACATTCACTCTCTGACAACATTCACTGACAACATTCACTCACTGACAACATTCACTGACAACATTCACTAACTGATAACATTCACTGACAACATTCACTCACTGACAACATTCACTCACTGACAACATTCACTGACAACATTCACTCACTGACAACATTCACTGACAACATTCACTCACTGACAACATTCACTGACAACATTAACTGACAACATTCACTGACAACATTCACTCACTGACAACATTCACTCACTGACAACATTCACTGACAACATTCACTCACTGACAACATTCACTCTCTGACTACATTCACTCACTGACAACACTCACTGACAACATTCACTCACTGACAACATTCACTGACAACATTCACTCACTGACAACATTCACTCACTGACAACATTCACTGACAACATTGACTCTCTGACAACATTCACTCACTGGCAACATTCACTGACAACATTCACTAACTGACAACATTCACTCACAGACACCATTCACTGACAACATTCACTCACTGACAACATTCACTCACTGACAACATTCACTGACAACATTCACTGACAACATTCACTCACTGACAACATTCACTCTCTGACAACATTCACTCACTGACAACACTCACTGACAACATTCACTGACAACATTCACTGACAACATTCACTCTCTGACAACATTCACTCACTGACAGCATTCACTGACAACATTCACTCACTGACAACATTCACTGACAACATTCACTCACTGACAACATTCACTGACAACATTCACTGACAACATTCACTCACTGACAACATTCACTCTCTGACAACATTCACTCACTGACAACATTCACTGACAACATTCACTCACTGACAACATTCACTCTCTGACAACATTCACTCACTGACAACATTCACTGACAACATTCACTCACTGACAACATTCACTGACAACATTCACTCACTGACAACATTCACTGACAACATTGACTCTCTGACAACATTCACTGACATCATTCACTCACTGACAACATTCACTCACTGACAACATTCACTAACTGACAACATTCACTCACAGACAACATTCACTGACAACATTCACTCACTGACAACATTCACTGACAACATTCACTCACTGACAACATTCACTCTCTGACAACATTCACTGACAACACTCACTGACAACATTCACTGACAACATTCACTGACAACATTCACTCTCTGACAACATTCACTCACTGACAACATTCACTCACTGACAGCATTCACTGACAACATTCACTCACTGACAACATTCACTGACAACATTCACTCACTGACATTCACTGACAACATTCACTCACTGACAACATTCACTGACAACATTCACTCACTGACAACATTCACTCACTGACAACATTCACTGACAACATTGACTCTCTGACAACATTCACTGACAACATTCACTAACTGACAACATTCACTCACAGACAACATTCACTGACAACATTCACTCACTGACAACATTCACTCACTGACAACATTCACTGACAACATTCACTCACTGACAACATTCACTGACAACATTCACTAACTGACAACATTCACTGACAACATTCACTCACTGACAACATTCACTCACTGACAACATTCACTGACAACATTCACTCACTGACAACATTCACTGATAACATTCACTCACTGACAACATTCACTGACAACATTCACTGACAACATTCACTCACTGACAACATTCACTCACTGACAACATTCACTGACAACATTCACTCACTGACAACATTCACTCTCTGACAACATTCACTCACTGACAACACTCACTGACAACATTCACTCACTGACAACATTCACTGACAACATTCACTGACAACATTCACTCACTGACAACATTCACTGACAACATTCACTCACTGACAACATTCACTCACTGACAACATTCACTGACAACATTGACTCTCTGACAACATTCACTGACAACATTCACTCACTGACAACATTCACTCACTGACAACATTCACTGACAACATTCACTAACTGACAACATTCACTCACAGACAACATTCACTCACTGACAACATTCACTCACTGACAACATTCACTCACTGACAACATTCACTCACTGACAACATTCACTGACAACACTCACTGACAACATTCACTGACAACATTCACTGACAACATTCACTCTCTGACAACATTCACTGACAACATTCACTCACTGACAACATTCACTCACTGACAGCATTCACTGACAACATTCACTCACTGACAACATTCACTGACAACATTCACTGACAACATTCACTCACTGACAACATTCACTGACAACATTCACTCACTGACAATATTCACTGACAACATTCACTCACTGACAACATTCACTCACTGACAGCATTCACTGACAACATTCACTCACTGACAACATTCACTGACAACATTCACTCACTGACAACATTCACTGACAACATTCACTAACTGACAACATTCACTGACAACATTCACTCTCTGACAACATTCACTAACAACATTTACTGATAACATTCACTCTCTGACAACATTCACTGACAACATTCACTCTCTGACAACATTCACTGACAACATTCACTAACAACATTCACTCACTGACAACATTCACTCACTGACAACATTCACTGACAACATTGACTCTCTGACAACATTCACTGACAACATTCACTAACTGACAACATTCACTCACAGACAACATTCACTGACAACATTCACTCACTGACAACATTCACTCACTGACAACATTCACTGACAACATTCACTCACTGACAACATTCACTGACAACATTCACTAACTGATAACATTCACTGACAACATTCACTGACAACATTCACTCACTGACAACATTCACTCACTGACAACATTCACTGACAACATTCACTCACTGACAACATTCACTGATAACATTCACTCACTGACAACATTCACTGACAACATTCACTGACAACATTCACTCACTGACAACATTCACTCACTGACAACATTCACTGACAACATTCACTCACTGACAACATTCACTCTCTGACAACATTCACTCACTGACAACACTCACTGACAAAATTCACTCACTGACAACATTCACTGACAACATTCACTGACAACATTCACTCACTGACAACATTCACTGACAACATTCACTCACTGACAACATTCACTCACTGACAACATTCACTGACAACATTGACTCTCTGACAACATTCACTGACAACATTCACTCACTGACAACATTCACTGACAACATTGACTCTCTGACAACATTCACTGACAACATTCACTAACTGACAACATTCACTCACAGACAACATTCACTGACAACATTCACTCACTGACAACATTCACTCACTGACAACATTCACTGACAACATTCACTCACTGACAACATTCACTGACAACATTCACTAACTGACAACATTCACTGACAACATTCACTCACTGACAACATTCACTCACTGACAACATTCACTGACAACATTCACTCACTGACAACATTCACTGATAACATTCACTCACTGACAACATTCACTGACAACATTCACTGACAACATTCACTCACTGACAACATTCACTCACTGACAACATTCACTGACAACATTCACTCACTGACAACATTCACTCTCTGACAACATTCACTCACTGACAACACTCACTGACAACATTCACTCACTGACAACATTCACTGACAACATTCACTGACAACATTCACTCACTGACAACATTCACTGACAACATTCACTCACTGACAACATTCACTCACTGACAACATTCACTGACAACATTGACTCTCTGACAACATTCACTGACAACATTCACTCACTGACAACATTCACTCACTGACAACATTCACTGACAACATTCACTAACTGACAACATTCACTCACAGACAACATTCACTCACTGACAACATTCACTCACTGACAACATTCACTCACTGACAACATTCACTGACAACACTCACTGACAACATTCACTGACAACATTCACTGACAACATTCACTCTCTGACAACATTCACTGACAACATTCACTCACTGACAACATTCACTCACTGACAGCATTCACTGACAACATTCACTCACTGACAACATTCACTGACAACATTCACTGACAACATTCACTCACTGACAACATTCACTGACAACATTCACTCACTGACAATATTCACTGACAACATTCACTCACTGACAACATTCACTCACTGACAGCATTCACTGACAACATTCACTCACTGACAACATTCACTGACAACATTCACTCACTGACAACATTCACTGACAACATTCACTAACTGACAACATTCACTGACAACATTCACTCTCTGACAACATTCACTAACAACATTTACTGATAACATTCACTCTCTGACAACATTCACTGACAACATTCACTCTCTGACAACATTCACTGACAACATTCACTAACAACATTCACTCACTGACAACATTCACTCACTGACAACATTCACTGACAACATTGACTCTCTGACAACATTCACTGACAACATTCACTAACTGACAACATTCACTCACAGACAACATTCACTGACAACATTCACTCACTGACAACATTCACTCACTGACAACATTCACTGACAACATTCACTCACTGACAACATTCACTGACAACATTCACTAACTGATAACATTCACTGACAACATTCACTGACAACATTCACTCACTGACAACATTCACTCACTGACAACATTCACTGACAACATTCACTCTCTGACAACATTCACTCACTGACAACATTCACTCACTGACAGCATTCACTGACAACATTCACTCACTGACAACATTCACTGACAACATTCACTCAGACATTCACTGACAACATTCACTCACTGACAACATTCACTGACAACATTCACTCACTGACAACATTCACTCACTGACAACATTCACTGACAACATTGACTCTCTGACAACATTCACTGACAACATTCACTAACTGACAACATTCACTCACAGACAACATTCACTGACAACATTCACTCACTGACAACATTCACTCACTGACAACATTCACTGACAACATTCACTCACTGACAACATTCACTGACAACATTGACTCTCTGACAACATTCACTGACAACATTCACTCACTGACAACATTCACTCACTGACAACATTCACTGACAACATTCACTCACTGACAACATTCACTGATAACATTCACTCACTGACAACATTCACTGACAACATTCACTGACAACATTCACTCACTGACAACATTCACTCACTGACAACATTCACTGACAACATTCACTCACTGACAACATTCACTCTCTGACAACATTCACTCACTGACAACACTCACTGACAACATTCACTCACTGACAACATTCACTGACAACATTCACTGACAACATTCACTCACTGACAACATTCACTGACAACATTCACTCACTGACAACATTCACTCACTGACAACATTCACTGACAACATTGACTCTCTGACAACATTCACTGACAACATTCACTCACTGACAACATTCACTCACTGACAACATTCACTGACAACATTCACTAACTGACAACATTCACTCACAGACAACATTCACTCACTGACAACATTCACTCACTGACAACATTCACTCACTGACAACATTCACTCACTGACAACATTCACTGACAACACTCACTGACAACATTCACTGACAACATTCACTGACAACATTCACTCTCTGACAACATTCACTGACAACATTCACTCACTGACAACATTCACTCACTGACAGCATTCACTGACAACATTCACTCACTGACAACATTCACTGACAACATTCACTGACAACATTCACTCACTGACAACATTCACTGACAACATTCACTCACTGACAATATTCACTGACAACATTCACTCACTGACAACATTCACTCACTGACAGCATTCACTGACAACATTCACTCACTGACAACATTCACTGACAACATTCACTCACTGACAACATTCACTGACAACATTCACTAACTGACAACATTCACTGACAACATTCACTCTCTGACAACATTCACTAACAACATTTACTGATAACATTCACTCTCTGACAACATTCACTGACAACATTCACTCTCTGACAACATTCACTGACAACATTCACTAACAACATTCACTCACTGACAACATTCACTCACTGACAACATTCACTGACAACATTGACTCTCTGACAACATTCACTGACAACATTCACTAACTGACAACATTCACTCACAGACAACATTCACTGACAACATTCACTCACTGACAACATTCACTCACTGACAACATTCACTGACAACATTCACTCACTGACAACATTCACTGACAACATTCACTAACTGATAACATTCACTGACAACATTCACTGACAACATTCACTCACTGACAACATTCACTCACTGACAACATTCACTGACAACATTCACTCACTGACAACATTCACTGATAACATTCACTCACTGACAACATTCACTGACAACATTCACTGACAACATTCACTCACTGACAACATTCACTCACTGACAACATTCACTGACAACATTCACTCACTGACAACATTCACTCTCTGACAACATTCACTCACTGACAACACTCACTGACAAAATTCACTCACTGACAACATTCACTGACAACATTCACTCACTGACAACATTCACTGACAACATTCACTCACTGACAACATTCACTCACTGACAACATTCACTGACAACATTGACTCTCTGACAACATTCACTGACAACATTCACTCACTGACAACATTCACTGACAACATTCACTCACTGACAACATTCACTGACAACATTCACTCACTGACAACATTCACTGACAACATTCACTGACAACATTCACTCACTGACAACATTCACTCACTGACAACATTCACTGACAACATTCACTGACAACATTCACTCACTGACAACATTCATTGACAACATTCACTGACAACATTCACTAACTGATAACATTCACTGACAACATTCACTAACTGATAACATTCACTGACAACATTCACTGACAACATTCACTCACTGACAACATTCACTCACTGACAACATTCACTCACTGACAACATTCACTGACAACATTCACTCACTGACAACATTCACTGATAACATTCACTCACTGACAACATTCACTGACAACATTCACTGACAACATTCACTCACTGACAACATTCACTCACTGACAACATTCACTGACAACATTCACTCACTGACAACATTCACTCACTGACAACATTCACTCACTGACAACATTCACTGACAACACTCACTGACAACATTCACTGACAACATTCACTGACAACATTCACTCTCTGACAACATTCACTGACAACATTCACTCACTGACAACATTCACTGACAACATTCACTCACTGACATTCACTGACAACATTCACTCACTGACAACATTCACTGACAACATTCACTCACTGACAACATTCACTCACTGACAACATTCACTGACAACATTGACTCTCTGACAACATTCACTGACAACATTCACTAACTGACAACATTCACTCACAGACAACATTCACTGACAACATTCACTCACTGACAACATTCACTCACTGACAACATTCACTGACAACATTCACTCACTGACAACATTCACTCACTGACAACATTCACTGACAACATTCACTGACAACATTCACTCACTGACAACATTCACTGACAACATTCACTCACTGACAACATTCACTGACAACACTCACTGACAACATTCACTGACAACATTCACTCTCTGACAACATTCACTCACTGACAACATTCACTCACTGACAGCATTCACTGACAACATTCACTCACTGACAACATTCACTGACAACATTCACTCACTGACAACATTCACTGACAACATTCACTGACAACATTCACTCACTGACAACATTCACTTACAACATTCACTCTCTGACAACATCCACTCACTGACAATATTCACTGACAACATTCACTCACTGACAGCATTCACTGACAACATTCACTCACTGACAACATTCACTGACAACATTCACTCACTGACAACATTCACTGACAACATTCACTGACAACATTCACTCACTGACAACATTCACTGACAACATTCACTGACAACATTCACTCACTGACAACATTCACTGACAACATTAACTGACAACATTCACTGACAACATTCACTCACTGACAACATTCACTCACTGACAACATTCACTGACAACATTCACTCACTGACAACATTCACTCTCTGACAACATTCACTCACTGACAACATTCACTGACAACATTCACTCACTGACAACATTCACTCTCTGACAACATTCACTCACTGACAACATTCACTGACAACATTCACTCACTGACAACATTCACTGACAACATTCACTCACTGACAACATTCACTGACAACATTCACTCACTGACAACATTCACTCACTGACAACATTCACTCACTGACAACATTCACTGACAACATTGACTCTCTGACAACATTCACTGACATCATTCACTCACTGACAACATTCACTCACTGACAACATTCACTGACAACATTCACTAACTGACAACATTCACTCACAGACAACATTCACTGACAACATTCACTCACTGACAACATTCACTGACAACATTCACTCACTGACAACATTCACTGACAACATTGACTCTCTGACAACATTCACTGACAACATTCACTAACTGACAACATTCACTCACAGACAACATTCACTGACAACATTCACTCACTGACAACATTCACTCACTGACAACATTCACTGACAACATTCACTCACTGACAACATTCACTGACAACATTCACTAACTGACAACATTCACTGACAACATTCACTCACTGACAACATTCACTCACTGACAACATTCACTGACAACATTCACTCACTGACAACATTCATTGATAACATTCACTCACTGACAACATTCACTGACAACATTCACTGTCAACATTCACTCACTGACAACATTCACTCACTGACAACATTCACTGACAACATTCACTGACAACATTCACTCACTGACAACATTCACTGACAACATTCACTCACTGACAACATTCACTGACAACACTCACTGACAACATTCACTGACAACATTCACTCTCTGACAACATTCACTCACTGACAACATTCACTCACTGACAGCATTCACTGACAACATTCACTCACTGACAACATTCACTGACAACATTCACTCACTGACAACATTCACTGACAACATTCACTGACAACATTCACTCACTGACAACATTCACTGACAACATTCACTCTCTGACAACATTCACTCACTGACAATATTCACTGACAACATTCACTCACTGACAGCATTCACTGACAACATTCACTCACTGACAACATTCACTGACAACATTCACTCACTGACAACATTCACTGACAACATTCACTCACTGACAACATTCACTGACAACATTGACTCTCTGACAACATTCACTGACAACATTCACTCACAGACAACATTCACTGACAACATTCACTGACAACATTCACTCACTGACAACATTCACTCTCTGACAACATTCACTCACTGACAACATTCACTGACAACATTCACTGACAACATTCACTCACTGACAACATTCACTCACTGACAACATTCACTCACTGATAACATTCACTGACAACATTCACTGACAACATTCACTCACTGACAACATTCACTCACTGACAACATTCACTGACAACATTCACTCACTGACAACATTCACTGACAACATTCACTCACTGACAACATTCACTGACAACATTAACTGACAACATTCACTGACAACATTCACTCACTGACAACATTCACTCACTGACAACATTCACTGACAACATTCACTCACTGACAACATTCACTCTCTGACAACATTCACTGACAACATTCACTCACTGACAACATTCACTCACTGACAACATTCACTGACAACATTCACTGACAACATTCACTCACTGACATTCACTGACAACATTCACTCACTGACAACATTCACTGACAACATTCACTCACTGACAACATTCACTCACTGACAACATTCACTGACAACATTGACTCTCTGACAACATTCACTGACAACATTCACTAACTGACAACATTCACTCACAGACAACATTCACTGACAACATTCACTCACTGACAACATTCACTCACTGACAACATTCACTCACTGACAACATTCACTGACAACATTCACTGACAACATTCACTGACAACATTCACTCACTGACAACATTCACTCACTGACAACATTCACTGACAACATTCACTGACAACATTCACTCACTGACAACATTCACTGACAACATTCACTCACTGACAACATTCACTGACAACACTCACTGACAACATTCACTGACAACATTCACTCTCTGACAACATTCACTCACTGACAACATTCACTCACTGACAGCAATCACTGACAACATTCACTCACTGACAACATTCACTGACAACATTCACTCACTGACAACATTCACTGACAACATTCACTGACAACATTCACTCTCTGACAACATTCACTGACAACATTCACTCACTGACAACATTCACTGACAACATTCACTAACTGATAACATTCACTGACAACATTCACTCACTGACAACATTCACTCACTGACAACATTCACTGACAACATTCACTCACTGACAACATTCACTGACAACATTCACTCACTGACAACATTCACTGACAACATTAACTGACAACATTCACTGACAACATTCACTCACTGACAACATTCACTCACTGACAACATTCACTGACAACATTCACTCACTGACAACATTCACTCTCTGACTACATTCACTCACTGACAACACTCACTGACAACATTCACTCACTGACAACATTCACTGACAACATTCACTCACTGACAACATTCACTCACTGACAACATTCACTGACAACATTGACTCTCTGACAACATTCACTCACTGGCAACATTCACTGACAACATTCACTAACTGACAACATTCACTCACAGACACCATTCACTGACAACATTCACTCACTGACAACATTCACTCACTGACAACATTCACTGACAACATTCACTGACAACATTCACTCACTGACAACATTCACTCTCTGACAACATTCACTCACTGACAACACTCACTGACAACATTCACTGACAACATTCACTGACAACATTCACTCTCTGACAACATTCACTCACTGACAGCATTCACTGACAACATTCACTCACTGACAACATTCACTGACAACATTCACTCACTGACAACATTCACTGACAACATTCACTGACAACATTCACTCACTGACAACATTCACTGACAACATTCACTCTCTGACAACATTCACTCACTGACAATATTCACTGACAACATTCACTCACTGACAGCATTCACTGACAACATTCACTCACTGACAACATTCACTGACAACATTCACTCACTGACAACATTCACTGACAACATTCACTAACTGATAACATTCACTGACAACATTCACTGACAACATTCACTCACTGACAACATTCACTGATAACATTCACTCACTGACAACATTCACTGACAACATTCACTGACAACATTCACTCACTGACAACATTCACTCACTGACAACATTCACTGACAACATTCACTCACTGACAACATTCACTCTCTGACAACATTCACTCACTGACAACACTCACTGACAACATTCACTCACTGACAACATTCACTGACAACATTCACTGACAACATTCACTCACTGACAACATTCACTGACAACATTCACTCACTGACAACATTCACTCACTGACAACATTCACTGACAACATTGACTCTCTGACAACATTCACTGACAACATTCACTCACTGACAACATTCACTCACTGACAGCATTCACTGACAACATTCACTAACTGACAACATTCACTCACAGACAACATTCACTGACAACATTCACTCACTGACAACATTCACTCACTGACAACATTCACTCACTGACAACATTCACTGACAACACTCACTGACAACATTCACTGACAACATTCACTGACAACATTCACTCTCTGACAACATTCACTGACAACATTCACTCACTGACAACATTCACTCACTGACAGCATTCACTCACTGACAACATTCACTGACAACATTCACTCACTGACAACATTCACTGACAACATTCACTCACTGACAACATTCACTGACAACATTCACTCACTGACAACATTCACTGACAACATTCACTCACTGACAACATTCACTGACAACATTCACTCACTGACAACATTCACTCACTGACAACATTCACTGACAACATTCACTCACTGACAACATTCACTGATAACATTCACTCACTGACAACATTCACTGACAACATTCACTCACTGACAACATTCACTCACTGACAGCATTCACTCACTGACAACATTCACTGACAACATTCACTCACTGACAACATTCACTGACAACATTCACTCACTGACAACATTCACTCACTGACAACATTCACTGATAACATTCACTCTCTGACAACATTCACTGACAACATTCACTGACAACATTCACTCACTGACAACATTCACTCACTGACAACATTCACTGACAACATTGACTCTCTGACAACATTCACTGACAACATTCACTAACTGACAACATTCACTCACAGACAACATTCACTGACAACATTCACTCACTGACAACATTCACTGACAACATTCACTCACTGACAACATTCACTGACAACATTCACTAACTGATAACATTCACTGACAACATTCACTGACAACATTCACTCACTGACAACATTCACTCACTGACAACATTCACTGATAACATTCACTCACTGACAACATTCACTGACAACATTCACTCACTGACAACATTCATTGACAACATTCACTGACAACATTCACTAACTGATAACATTCACTGACAACATTCACTAACTGATAACATTCACTGACAACATTCACTGACAACATTCACTCACTGACAACATTCACTCACTGACAACATTCACTGACAACATTCACTCACTGACAACATTCACTGATAACATTCACTCACTGACAACATTCACTGACAACATTCACTGACAACATTCACTCACTGACAACATTCACTCACTGACAACATTCACTGACAACATTCACTCACTGACAACATTCACTCACTGACAACATTCACTCACTGACAACATTCACTGACAACACTCACTGACAACATTCACTGACAACATTCACTGACAACATTCACTCTCTGACAACATTCACTGACAACATTCACTCACTGACAACATTCACTGACAACATTCACTCACTGACATTCACTGACAACATTCACTCACTGACAACATTCACTGACAACATTCACTCACTGACAACATTCACTCACTGACAACATTCACTGACAACATTGACTCTCTGACAACATTCACTGACAACATTCACTAACTGACAACATTCACTCACAGACAACATTCACTGACAACATTCACTCTCTGACAACATTCACTAACAACATTTACTGATAACATTCACTCTCTGACAACATTCACTGACAACATTCACTCTCTGACAACATTCACTGACAACATTCACTAACAACATTCACTCACTGACAACATTCACTCACTGACAACATTCACTGACAACATTGACTCTCTGACAACATTCACTGACAACATTCACTAACTGACAACATTCACTCACAGACAACATTCACTGACAACATTCACTCACTGACAACATTCACTCACTGACAACATTCACTGACAACATTCACTCACTGACAACATTCACTGACAACATTCACTAACTGATAACATTCACTGACAACATTCACTGACAACATTCACTCACTGACAACATTCACTCACTGACAACATTCACTGACAACATTCACTCACTGACAACATTCACTGATAACATTCACTCACTGACAACATTCACTGACAACATTCACTGACAACATTCACTCACTGACAACATTCACTCACTGACAACATTCACTGACAACATTCACTCACTGACAACATTCACTCTCTGACAACATTCACTCACTGACAACACTCACTGACAAAATTCACTCACTGACAACATTCACTGACAACATTCACTGACAACATTCACTCACTGACAACATTCACTGACAACATTCACTCACTGACAACATTCACTCACTGACAACATTCACTGACAACATTCACTCACTGACAACATTCACTCTCTGACAACATTCACTCACTGACAACACTCACTGACAACATTCACTCACTGACAACATTCACTGACAACATTCACTGACAACATTCACTCACTGACAACATTCACTGACAACATTCACTCACTGACAACATTCACTCACTGACAACATTCACTGACAACATTGACTCTCTGACAACATTCACTGACAACATTCACTCACTGACAACATTCACTCACTGACAACATTCACTGACAACATTCACTAACTGACAACATTCACTCACAGACAACATTCACTCACTGACAACATTCACTCACTGACAACATTCACTCACTGACAACATTCACTCACTGACAACATTCACTGACAACACTCACTGACAACATTCACTGACAACATTCACTGACAACATTCACTCTCTGACAACATTCACTGACAACATTCACTCACTGACAACATTCACTCACTGACAGCATTCACTGACAACATTCACTCACTGACAACATTCACTGACAACATTCACTGACAACATTCACTCACTGACAACATTCACTGACAACATTCACTCACTGACAATATTCACTGACAACATTCACTCACTGACAACATTCACTCACTGACAGCATTCACTGACAACATTCACTCACTGACAACATTCACTGACAACATTCACTCACTGACAACATTCACTGACAACATTCACTAACTGACAACATTCACTGACAACATTCACTCTCTGACAACATTCACTAACAACATTTACTGATAACATTCACTCTCTGACAACATTCACTGACAACATTCACTCTCTGACAACATTCACTGACAACATTCACTAACAACATTCACTCACTGACAACATTCACTCACTGACAACATTCACTGACAACATTGACTCTCTGACAACATTCACTGACAACATTCACTAACTGACAACATTCACTCACAGACAACATTCACTGACAACATTCACTCACTGACAACATTCACTCACTGACAACATTCACTGACAACATTCACTCACTGACAACATTCACTGACAACATTCACTAACTGATAACATTCACTGACAACATTCACTGACAACATTCACTCACTGACAACATTCACTCACTGACAACATTCACTGACAACATTCACTCACTGACAACATTCACTGATAACATTCACTCACTGACAACATTCACTGACAACATTCACTGACAACATTCACTCACTGACAACATTCACTCACTGACAACATTCACTGACAACATTCACTCACTGACAACATTCACTCTCTGACAACATTCACTCACTGACAACACTCACTGACAAAATTCACTCACTGACAACATTCACTGACAACATTCACTGACAACATTCACTCACTGACAACATTCACTGACAACATTCACTCACTGACAACATTCACTCACTGACAACATTCACTGACAACATTGACTCTCTGACAACATTCACTGACAACATTCACTCACTGACAACATTCACTGACAACATTGACTCTCTGACAACATTCACTGACAACATTCACTAACTGACAACATTCACTCACAGACAACATTCACTGACAACATTCACTCACTGACAACATTCACTCACTGACAACATTCACTGACAACATTCACTCACTGACAACATTCACTGACAACATTCACTAACTGACAACATTCACTGACAACATTCACTCACTGACAACATTCACTCACTGACAACATTCACTGACAACATTCACTCACTGACAACATTCACTGATAACATTCACTCACTGACAACATTCACTGACAACATTCACTGACAACATTCACTCACTGACAACATTCACTCACTGACAACATTCACTGACAACATTCACTCACTGACAACATTCACTCTCTGACAACATTCACTCACTGACAACACTCACTGACAACATTCACTCACTGACAACATTCACTGACAACATTCACTGACAACATTCACTCACTGACAACATTCACTGACAACATTCACTCACTGACAACATTCACTCACTGACAACATTCACTGACAACATTGACTCTCTGACAACATTCACTGACAACATTCACTCACTGACAACATTCACTCACTGACAACATTCACTGACAACATTCACTAACTGACAACATTCACTCACAGACAACATTCACTCACTGACAACATTCACTCACTGACAACATTCACTCACTGACAACATTCACTGACAACACTCACTGACAACATTCACTGACAACATTCACTGACAACATTCACTCTCTGACAACATTCACTGACAACATTCACTCACTGACAACATTCACTCACTGACAGCATTCACTGACAACATTCACTCACTGACAACATTCACTGACAACATTCACTGACAACATTCACTCACTGACAACATTCACTGACAACATTCACTCACTGACAATATTCACTGACAACATTCACTCACTGACAACATTCACTCACTGACAGCATTCACTGACAACATTCACTCACTGACAACATTCACTGACAACATTCACTCACTGACAACATTCACTGACAACATTCACTAACTGACAACATTCACTGACAACATTCACTCTCTGACAACATTCACTAACAACATTTACTGATAACATTCACTCTCTGACAACATTCACTGACAACATTCACTCTCTGACAACATTCACTGACAACATTCACTAACAACATTCACTCACTGACAACATTCACTCACTGACAACATTCACTGACAACATTGACTCTCTGACAACATTCACTGACAACATTCACTAACTGACAACATTCACTCACAGACAACATTCACTGACAACATTCACTCACTGACAACATTCACTCACTGACAACATTCACTGACAACATTCACTCACTGACAACATTCACTGACAACATTCACTAACTGATAACATTCACTGACAACATTCACTGACAACATTCACTCACTGACAACATTCACTCACTGACAACATTCACTGACAACATTCACTCTCTGACAACATTCACTCACTGACAACATTCACTCACTGACAGCATTCACTGACAACATTCACTCACTGACAACATTCACTGACAACATTCACTCAGACATTCACTGACAACATTCACTCACTGACAACATTCACTGACAACATTCACTCACTGACAACATTCACTCACTGACAACATTCACTGACAACATTGACTCTCTGACAACATTCACTGACAACATTCACTAACTGACAACATTCACTCACAGACAACATTCACTGACAACATTCACTCACTGACAACATTCACTCACTGACAACATTCACTGACAACATTCACTCACTGACAACATTCACTGACAACATTGACTCTCTGACAACATTCACTGACAACATTCACTCACTGACAACATTCACTCACTGACAACATTCACTGACAACATTCACTCACTGACAACATTCACTGATAACATTCACTCACTGACAACATTCACTGACAACATTCACTGACAACATTCACTCACTGACAACATTCACTCACTGACAACATTCACTGACAACATTCACTCACTGACAACATTCACTCTCTGACAACATTCACTCACTGACAACACTCACTGACAACATTCACTCACTGACAACATTCACTGACAACATTCACTGACAACATTCACTCACTGACAACATTCACTGACAACATTCACTCACTGACAACATTCACTCACTGACAACATTCACTGACAACATTGACTCTCTGACAACATTCACTGACAACATTCACTCACTGACAACATTCACTCACTGACAACATTCACTGACAACATTCACTAACTGACAACATTCACTCACAGACAACATTCACTCACTGACAACATTCACTCACTGACAACATTCACTCACTGACAACATTCACTCACTGACAACATTCACTGACAACACTCACTGACAACATTCACTGACAACATTCACTGACAACATTCACTCTCTGACAACATTCACTGACAACATTCACTCACTGACAACATTCACTCACTGACAGCATTCACTGACAACATTCACTCACTGACAACATTCACTGACAACATTCACTGACAACATTCACTCACTGACAACATTCACTGACAACATTCACTCACTGACAATATTCACTGACAACATTCACTCACTGACAACATTCACTCACTGACAGCATTCACTGACAACATTCACTCACTGACAACATTCACTGACAACATTCACTCACTGACAACATTCACTGACAACATTCACTAACTGACAACATTCACTGACAACATTCACTCTCTGACAACATTCACTAACAACATTTACTGATAACATTCACTCTCTGACAACATTCACTGACAACATTCACTCTCTGACAACATTCACTGACAACATTCACTAACAACATTCACTCACTGACAACATTCACTCACTGACAACATTCACTGACAACATTGACTCTCTGACAACATTCACTGACAACATTCACTAACTGACAACATTCACTCACAGACAACATTCACTGACAACATTCACTCACTGACAACATTCACTCACTGACAACATTCACTGACAACATTCACTCACTGACAACATTCACTGACAACATTCACTAACTGATAACATTCACTGACAACATTCACTGACAACATTCACTCACTGACAACATTCACTCACTGACAACATTCACTGACAACATTCACTCACTGACAACATTCACTGATAACATTCACTCACTGACAACATTCACTGACAACATTCACTGACAACATTCACTCACTGACAACATTCACTCACTGACAACATTCACTGACAACATTCACTCACTGACAACATTCACTCTCTGACAACATTCACTCACTGACAACACTCACTGACAAAATTCACTCACTGACAACATTCACTGACAACATTCACTCACTGACAACATTCACTGACAACATTCACTCACTGACAACATTCACTCACTGACAACATTCACTGACAACATTGACTCTCTGACAACATTCACTGACAACATTCACTCACTGACAACATTCACTGACAACATTCACTCACTGACAACATTCACTGACAACATTCACTCACTGACAACATTCACTGACAACATTCACTGACAACATTCACTCACTGACAACATTCACTCACTGACAACATTCACTGACAACATTCACTGACAACATTCACTCACTGACAACATTCATTGACAACATTCACTGACAACATTCACTAACTGATAACATTCACTGACAACATTCACTAACTGATAACATTCACTGACAACATTCACTGACAACATTCACTCACTGACAACATTCACTCACTGACAACATTCACTCACTGACAACATTCACTGACAACATTCACTCACTGACAACATTCACTGATAACATTCACTCACTGACAACATTCACTGACAACATTCACTGACAACATTCACTCACTGACAACATTCACTCACTGACAACATTCACTGACAACATTCACTCACTGACAACATTCACTCACTGACAACATTCACTCACTGACAACATTCACTGACAACACTCACTGACAACATTCACTGACAACATTCACTGACAACATTCACTCTCTGACAACATTCACTGACAACATTCACTCACTGACAACATTCACTGACAACATTCACTCACTGACATTCACTGACAACATTCACTCACTGACAACATTCACTGACAACATTCACTCACTGACAACATTCACTCACTGACAACATTCACTGACAACATTGACTCTCTGACAACATTCACTGACAACATTCACTAACTGACAACATTCACTCACAGACAACATTCACTGACAACATTCACTCACTGACAACATTCACTCACTGACAACATTCACTGACAACATTCACTCACTGACAACATTCACTCACTGACAACATTCACTGACAACATTCACTGACAACATTCACTCACTGACAACATTCACTGACAACATTCACTCACTGACAACATTCACTGACAACACTCACTGACAACATTCACTGACAACATTCACTCTCTGACAACATTCACTCACTGACAACATTCACTCACTGACAGCATTCACTGACAACATTCACTCACTGACAACATTCACTGACAACATTCACTCACTGACAACATTCACTGACAACATTCACTGACAACATTCACTCACTGACAACATTCACTTACAACATTCACTCTCTGACAACATCCACTCACTGACAATATTCACTGACAACATTCACTCACTGACAGCATTCACTGACAACATTCACTCACTGACAACATTCACTGACAACATTCACTCACTGACAACATTCACTGACAACATTCACTGACAACATTCACTCACTGACAACATTCACTGACAACATTCACTGACAACATTCACTCACTGACAACATTCACTGACAACATTAACTGACAACATTCACTGACAACATTCACTCACTGACAACATTCACTCACTGACAACATTCACTGACAACATTCACTCACTGACAACATTCACTCTCTGACAACATTCACTCACTGACAACATTCACTGACAACATTCACTCACTGACAACATTCACTCTCTGACAACATTCACTCACTGACAACATTCACTGACAACATTCACTCACTGACAACATTCACTGACAACATTCACTCACTGACAACATTCACTGACAACATTCACTCACTGACAACATTCACTCACTGACAACATTCACTCACTGACAACATTCACTGACAACATTGACTCTCTGACAACATTCACTGACATCATTCACTCACTGACAACATTCACTCACTGACAACATTCACTGACAACATTCACTAACTGACAACATTCACTCACAGACAACATTCACTGACAACATTCACTCACTGACAACATTCACTGACAACATTCACTCACTGACAACATTCACTGACAACATTGACTCTCTGACAACATTCACTGACAACATTCACTAACTGACAACATTCACTCACAGACAACATTCACTGACAACATTCACTCACTGACAACATTCACTCACTGACAACATTCACTGACAACATTCACTCACTGACAACATTCACTGACAACATTCACTAACTGACAACATTCACTGACAACATTCACTCACTGACAACATTCACTCACTGACAACATTCACTGACAACATTCACTCACTGACAACATTCATTGATAACATTCACTCACTGACAACATTCACTGACAACATTCACTGTCAACATTCACTCACTGACAACATTCACTCACTGACAACATTCACTGACAACATTCACTGACAACATTCACTCACTGACAACATTCACTGACAACATTCACTCACTGACAACATTCACTGACAACACTCACTGACAACATTCACTGACAACATTCACTCTCTGACAACATTCACTCACTGACAACATTCACTCACTGACAGCATTCACTGACAACATTCACTCACTGACAACATTCACTGACAACATTCACTCACTGACAACATTCACTGACAACATTCACTGACAACATTCACTCACTGACAACATTCACTGACAACATTCACTCTCTGACAACATTCACTCACTGACAATATTCACTGACAACATTCACTCACTGACAGCATTCACTGACAACATTCACTCACTGACAACATTCACTGACAACATTCACTCACTGACAACATTCACTGACAACATTCACTCACTGACAACATTCACTGACAACATTGACTCTCTGACAACATTCACTGACAACATTCACTCACAGACAACATTCACTGACAACATTCACTGACAACATTCACTCACTGACAACATTCACTCTCTGACAACATTCACTCACTGACAACATTCACTGACAACATTCACTGACAACATTCACTCACTGACAACATTCACTCACTGACAACATTCACTCACTGATAACATTCACTGACAACATTCACTGACAACATTCACTCACTGACAACATTCACTCACTGACAACATTCACTGACAACATTCACTCACTGACAACATTCACTGACAACATTCACTCACTGACAACATTCACTGACAACATTAACTGACAACATTCACTGACAACATTCACTCACTGACAACATTCACTCACTGACAACATTCACTGACAACATTCACTCACTGACAACATTCACTCTCTGACAACATTCACTGACAACATTCACTCACTGACAACATTCACTCACTGACAACATTCACTGACAACATTCACTGACAACATTCACTCACTGACATTCACTGACAACATTCACTCACTGACAACATTCACTGACAACATTCACTCACTGACAACATTCACTCACTGACAACATTCACTGACAACATTGACTCTCTGACAACATTCACTGACAACATTCACTAACTGACAACATTCACTCACAGACAACATTCACTGACAACATTCACTCACTGACAACATTCACTCACTGACAACATTCACTCACTGACAACATTCACTGACAACATTCACTGACAACATTCACTGACAACATTCACTCACTGACAACATTCACTCACTGACAACATTCACTGACAACATTCACTGACAACATTCACTCACTGACAACATTCACTGACAACATTCACTCACTGACAACATTCACTGACAACACTCACTGACAACATTCACTGACAACATTCACTCTCTGACAACATTCACTCACTGACAACATTCACTCACTGACAGCAATCACTGACAACATTCACTCACTGACAACATTCACTGACAACATTCACTCACTGACAACATTCACTGACAACATTCACTGACAACATTCACTCTCTGACAACATTCACTGACAACATTCACTCACTGACAACATTCACTGACAACATTCACTAACTGATAACATTCACTGACAACATTCACTCACTGACAACATTCACTCACTGACAACATTCACTGACAACATTCACTCACTGACAACATTCACTGACAACATTCACTCACTGACAACATTCACTGACAACATTAACTGACAACATTCACTGACAACATTCACTCACTGACAACATTCACTCACTGACAACATTCACTGACAACATTCACTCACTGACAACATTCACTCTCTGACTACATTCACTCACTGACAACACTCACTGACAACATTCACTCACTGACAACATTCACTGACAACATTCACTCACTGACAACATTCACTCACTGACAACATTCACTGACAACATTGACTCTCTGACAACATTCACTCACTGGCAACATTCACTGACAACATTCACTAACTGACAACATTCACTCACAGACACCATTCACTGACAACATTCACTCACTGACAACATTCACTCACTGACAACATTCACTGACAACATTCACTGACAACATTCACTCACTGACAACATTCACTCTCTGACAACATTCACTCACTGACAACACTCACTGACAACATTCACTGACAACATTCACTGACAACATTCACTCTCTGACAACATTCACTCACTGACAGCATTCACTGACAACATTCACTCACTGACAACATTCACTGACAACATTCACTCACTGACAACATTCACTGACAACATTCACTGACAACATTCACTCACTGACAACATTCACTGACAACATTCACTCTCTGACAACATTCACTCACTGACAATATTCACTGACAACATTCACTCACTGACAGCATTCACTGACAACATTCACTCACTGACAACATTCACTGACAACATTCACTCACTGACAACATTCACTGACAACATTCACTAACTGATAACATTCACTGACAACATTCACTGACAACATTCACTCACTGACAACATTCACTGATAACATTCACTCACTGACAACATTCACTGACAACATTCACTGACAACATTCACTCACTGACAACATTCACTCACTGACAACATTCACTGACAACATTCACTCACTGACAACATTCACTCTCTGACAACATTCACTCACTGACAACACTCACTGACAACATTCACTCACTGACAACATTCACTGACAACATTCACTGACAACATTCACTCACTGACAACATTCACTGACAACATTCACTCACTGACAACATTCACTCACTGACAACATTCACTGACAACATTGACTCTCTGACAACATTCACTGACAACATTCACTCACTGACAACATTCACTCACTGACAGCATTCACTGACAACATTCACTAACTGACAACATTCACTCACAGACAACATTCACTGACAACATTCACTCACTGACAACATTCACTCACTGACAACATTCACTCACTGACAACATTCACTGACAACACTCACTGACAACATTCACTGACAACATTCACTGACAACATTCACTCTCTGACAACATTCACTGACAACATTCACTCACTGACAACATTCACTCACTGACAGCATTCACTCACTGACAACATTCACTGACAACATTCACTCACTGACAACATTCACTGACAACATTCACTCACTGACAACATTCACTGACAACATTCACTCACTGACAACATTCACTGACAACATTCACTCACTGACAACATTCACTGACAACATTCACTCACTGACAACATTCACTCACTGACAACATTCACTGACAACATTCACTCACTGACAACATTCACTGATAACATTCACTCACTGACAACATTCACTGACAACATTCACTCACTGACAACATTCACTCACTGACAGCATTCACTCACTGACAACATTCACTGACAACATTCACTCACTGACAACATTCACTGACAACATTCACTCACTGACAACATTCACTCACTGACAACATTCACTGATAACATTCACTCTCTGACAACATTCACTGACAACATTCACTGACAACATTCACTCACTGACAACATTCACTCACTGACAACATTCACTGACAACATTGACTCTCTGACAACATTCACTGACAACATTCACTAACTGACAACATTCACTCACAGACAACATTCACTGACAACATTCACTCACTGACAACATTCACTGACAACATTCACTCACTGACAACATTCACTGACAACATTCACTAACTGATAACATTCACTGACAACATTCACTGACAACATTCACTCACTGACAACATTCACTCACTGACAACATTCACTGATAACATTCACTCACTGACAACATTCACTGACAACATTCACTCACTGACAACATTCATTGACAACATTCACTGACAACATTCACTAACTGATAACATTCACTGACAACATTCACTAACTGATAACATTCACTGACAACATTCACTGACAACATTCACTCACTGACAACATTCACTCACTGACAACATTCACTGACAACATTCACTCACTGACAACATTCACTGATAACATTCACTCACTGACAACATTCACTGACAACATTCACTGACAACATTCACTCACTGACAACATTCACTCACTGACAACATTCACTGACAACATTCACTCACTGACAACATTCACTCACTGACAACATTCACTCACTGACAACATTCACTGACAACACTCACTGACAACATTCACTGACAACATTCACTGACAACATTCACTCTCTGACAACATTCACTGACAACATTCACTCACTGACAACATTCACTGACAACATTCACTCACTGACATTCACTGACAACATTCACTCACTGACAACATTCACTGACAACATTCACTCACTGACAACATTCACTCACTGACAACATTCACTGACAACATTGACTCTCTGACAACATTCACTGACAACATTCACTAACTGACAACATTCACTCACAGACAACATTCACTGACAACATTCACTCTCTGACAACATTCACTAACAACATTTACTGATAACATTCACTCTCTGACAACATTCACTGACAACATTCACTCTCTGACAACATTCACTGACAACATTCACTAACAACATTCACTCACTGACAACATTCACTCACTGACAACATTCACTGACAACATTGACTCTCTGACAACATTCACTGACAACATTCACTAACTGACAACATTCACTCACAGACAACATTCACTGACAACATTCACTCACTGACAACATTCACTCACTGACAACATTCACTGACAACATTCACTCACTGACAACATTCACTGACAACATTCACTAACTGATAACATTCACTGACAACATTCACTGACAACATTCACTCACTGACAACATTCACTCACTGACAACATTCACTGACAACATTCACTCACTGACAACATTCACTGATAACATTCACTCACTGACAACATTCACTGACAACATTCACTGACAACATTCACTCACTGACAACATTCACTCACTGACAACATTCACTGACAACATTCACTCACTGACAACATTCACTCTCTGACAACATTCACTCACTGACAACACTCACTGACAAAATTCACTCACTGACAACATTCACTGACAACATTCACTGACAACATTCACTCACTGACAACATTCACTGACAACATTCACTCACTGACAACATTCACTCACTGACAACATTCACTGACAACATTGACTCTCTGACAACATTCACTGACAACATTCACTCACTGACAACATTCACTGACAACATTGACTCTCTGACAACATTCACTGACAACATTCACTAACTGACAACATTCACTCACAGACAACATTCACTGACAACATTCACTCACTGACAACATTCACTCACTGACAACATTCACTGACAACATTCACTCACTGACAACATTCACTGACAACATTCACTAACTGACAACATTCACTGACAACATTCACTCACTGACAACATTCACTCACTGACAACATTCACTGACAACATTCACTCACTGACAACATTCACTGATAACATTCACTCACTGACAACATTCACTGACAACATTCACTGACAACATTCACTCACTGACAACATTCACTCACTGACAACATTCACTGACAACATTCACTCACTGACAACATTCACTCTCTGACAACATTCACTCACTGACAACACTCACTGACAACATTCACTCACTGACAACATTCACTGACAACATTCACTGACAACATTCACTCACTGACAACATTCACTGACAACATTCACTCACTGACAACATTCACTCACTGACAACATTCACTGACAACATTGACTCTCTGACAACATTCACTGACAACATTCACTCACTGACAACATTCACTCACTGACAACATTCACTGACAACATTCACTAACTGACAACATTCACTCACAGACAACATTCACTCACTGACAACATTCACTCACTGACAACATTCACTCACTGACAACATTCACTGACAACACTCACTGACAACATTCACTGACAACATTCACTGACAACATTCACTCTCTGACAACATTCACTGACAACATTCACTCACTGACAACATTCACTCACTGACAGCATTCACTGACAACATTCACTCACTGACAACATTCACTGACAACATTCACTGACAACATTCACTCACTGACAACATTCACTGACAACATTCACTCACTGACAATATTCACTGACAACATTCACTCACTGACAACATTCACTCACTGACAGCATTCACTGACAACATTCACTCACTGACAACATTCACTGACAACATTCACTCACTGACAACATTCACTGACAACATTCACTAACTGACAACATTCACTGACAACATTCACTCTCTGACAACATTCACTAACAACATTTACTGATAACATTCACTCTCTGACAACATTCACTGACAACATTCACTCTCTGACAACATTCACTGACAACATTCACTAACAACATTCACTCACTGACAACATTCACTCACTGACAACATTCACTGACAACATTGACTCTCTGACAACATTCACTGACAACATTCACTAACTGACAACATTCACTCACAGACAACATTCACTGACAACATTCACTCACTGACAACATTCACTCACTGACAACATTCACTGACAACATTCACTCACTGACAACATTCACTGACAACATTCACTAACTGATAACATTCACTGACAACATTCACTGACAACATTCACTCACTGACAACATTCACTCACTGACAACATTCACTGACAACATTCACTCTCTGACAACATTCACTCACTGACAACATTCACTCACTGACAGCATTCACTGACAACATTCACTCACTGACAACATTCACTGACAACATTCACTCAGACATTCACTGACAACATTCACTCACTGACAACATTCACTGACAACATTCACTCACTGACAACATTCACTCACTGACAACATTCACTGACAACATTGACTCTCTGACAACATTCACTGACAACATTCACTAACTGACAACATTCACTCACAGACAACATTCACTGACAACATTCACTCACTGACAACATTCACTCACTGACAACATTCACTGACAACATTCACTCACTGACAACATTCACTGACAACATTGACTCTCTGACAACATTCACTGACAACATTCACTCACTGACAACATTCACTCACTGACAACATTCACTGACAACATTCACTCACTGACAACATTCACTGATAACATTCACTCACTGACAACATTCACTGACAACATTCACTGACAACATTCACTCACTGACAACATTCACTCACTGACAACATTCACTGACAACATTCACTCACTGACAACATTCACTCTCTGACAACATTCACTCACTGACAACACTCACTGACAACATTCACTCACTGACAACATTCACTGACAACATTCACTGACAACATTCACTCACTGACAACATTCACTGACAACATTCACTCACTGACAACATTCACTCACTGACAACATTCACTGACAACATTGACTCTCTGACAACATTCACTGACAACATTCACTCACTGACAACATTCACTCACTGACAACATTCACTGACAACATTCACTAACTGACAACATTCACTCACAGACAACATTCACTCACTGACAACATTCACTCACTGACAACATTCACTCACTGACAACATTCACTCACTGACAACATTCACTGACAACACTCACTGACAACATTCACTGACAACATTCACTGACAACATTCACTCTCTGACAACATTCACTGACAACATTCACTCACTGACAACATTCACTCACTGACAGCATTCACTGACAACATTCACTCACTGACAACATTCACTGACAACATTCACTGACAACATTCACTCACTGACAACATTCACTGACAACATTCACTCACTGACAATATTCACTGACAACATTCACTCACTGACAACATTCACTCACTGACAGCATTCACTGACAACATTCACTCACTGACAACATTCACTGACAACATTCACTCACTGACAACATTCACTGACAACATTCACTAACTGACAACATTCACTGACAACATTCACTCTCTGACAACATTCACTAACAACATTTACTGATAACATTCACTCTCTGACAACATTCACTGACAACATTCACTCTCTGACAACATTCACTGACAACATTCACTAACAACATTCACTCACTGACAACATTCACTCACTGACAACATTCACTGACAACATTGACTCTCTGACAACATTCACTGACAACATTCACTAACTGACAACATTCACTCACAGACAACATTCACTGACAACATTCACTCACTGACAACATTCACTCACTGACAACATTCACTGACAACATTCACTCACTGACAACATTCACTGACAACATTCACTAACTGATAACATTCACTGACAACATTCACTGACAACATTCACTCACTGACAACATTCACTCACTGACAACATTCACTGACAACATTCACTCACTGACAACATTCACTGATAACATTCACTCACTGACAACATTCACTGACAACATTCACTGACAACATTCACTCACTGACAACATTCACTCACTGACAACATTCACTGACAACATTCACTCACTGACAACATTCACTCTCTGACAACATTCACTCACTGACAACACTCACTGACAAAATTCACTCACTGACAACATTCACTGACAACATTCACTCACTGACAACATTCACTGACAACATTCACTCACTGACAACATTCACTCACTGACAACATTCACTGACAACATTGACTCTCTGACAACATTCACTGACAACATTCACTCACTGACAACATTCACTGACAACATTCACTCACTGACAACATTCACTGACAACATTCACTCACTGACAACATTCACTGACAACATTCACTGACAACATTCACTCACTGACAACATTCACTCACTGACAACATTCACTGACAACATTCACTGACAACATTCACTCACTGACAACATTCATTGACAACATTCACTGACAACATTCACTAACTGATAACATTCACTGACAACATTCACTAACTGATAACATTCACTGACAACATTCACTGACAACATTCACTCACTGACAACATTCACTCACTGACAACATTCACTCACTGACAACATTCACTGACAACATTCACTCACTGACAACATTCACTGATAACATTCACTCACTGACAACATTCACTGACAACATTCACTGACAACATTCACTCACTGACAACATTCACTCACTGACAACATTCACTGACAACATTCACTCACTGACAACATTCACTCACTGACAACATTCACTCACTGACAACATTCACTGACAACACTCACTGACAACATTCACTGACAACATTCACTGACAACATTCACTCTCTGACAACATTCACTGACAACATTCACTCACTGACAACATTCACTGACAACATTCACTCACTGACATTCACTGACAACATTCACTCACTGACAACATTCACTGACAACATTCACTCACTGACAACATTCACTCACTGACAACATTCACTGACAACATTGACTCTCTGACAACATTCACTGACAACATTCACTAACTGACAACATTCACTCACAGACAACATTCACTGACAACATTCACTCACTGACAACATTCACTCACTGACAACATTCACTGACAACATTCACTCACTGACAACATTCACTCACTGACAACATTCACTGACAACATTCACTGACAACATTCACTCACTGACAACATTCACTGACAACATTCACTCACTGACAACATTCACTGACAACACTCACTGACAACATTCACTGACAACATTCACTCTCTGACAACATTCACTCACTGACAACATTCACTCACTGACAGCATTCACTGACAACATTCACTCACTGACAACATTCACTGACAACATTCACTCACTGACAACATTCACTGACAACATTCACTGACAACATTCACTCACTGACAACATTCACTTACAACATTCACTCTCTGACAACATCCACTCACTGACAATATTCACTGACAACATTCACTCACTGACAGCATTCACTGACAACATTCACTCACTGACAACATTCACTGACAACATTCACTCACTGACAACATTCACTGACAACATTCACTGACAACATTCACTCACTGACAACATTCACTGACAACATTCACTGACAACATTCACTCACTGACAACATTCACTGACAACATTAACTGACAACATTCACTGACAACATTCACTCACTGACAACATTCACTCACTGACAACATTCACTGACAACATTCACTCACTGACAACATTCACTCTCTGACAACATTCACTCACTGACAACATTCACTGACAACATTCACTCACTGACAACATTCACTCTCTGACAACATTCACTCACTGACAACATTCACTGACAACATTCACTCACTGACAACATTCACTGACAACATTCACTCACTGACAACATTCACTGACAACATTCACTCACTGACAACATTCACTCACTGACAACATTCACTCACTGACAACATTCACTGACAACATTGACTCTCTGACAACATTCACTGACATCATTCACTCACTGACAACATTCACTCACTGACAACATTCACTGACAACATTCACTAACTGACAACATTCACTCACAGACAACATTCACTGACAACATTCACTCACTGACAACATTCACTGACAACATTCACTCACTGACAACATTCACTGACAACATTGACTCTCTGACAACATTCACTGACAACATTCACTAACTGACAACATTCACTCACAGACAACATTCACTGACAACATTCACTCACTGACAACATTCACTCACTGACAACATTCACTGACAACATTCACTCACTGACAACATTCACTGACAACATTCACTAACTGACAACATTCACTGACAACATTCACTCACTGACAACATTCACTCACTGACAACATTCACTGACAACATTCACTCACTGACAACATTCATTGATAACATTCACTCACTGACAACATTCACTGACAACATTCACTGTCAACATTCACTCACTGACAACATTCACTCACTGACAACATTCACTGACAACATTCACTGACAACATTCACTCACTGACAACATTCACTGACAACATTCACTCACTGACAACATTCACTGACAACACTCACTGACAACATTCACTGACAACATTCACTCTCTGACAACATTCACTCACTGACAACATTCACTCACTGACAGCATTCACTGACAACATTCACTCACTGACAACATTCACTGACAACATTCACTCACTGACAACATTCACTGACAACATTCACTGACAACATTCACTCACTGACAACATTCACTGACAACATTCACTCTCTGACAACATTCACTCACTGACAATATTCACTGACAACATTCACTCACTGACAGCATTCACTGACAACATTCACTCACTGACAACATTCACTGACAACATTCACTCACTGACAACATTCACTGACAACATTCACTCACTGACAACATTCACTGACAACATTGACTCTCTGACAACATTCACTGACAACATTCACTCACAGACAACATTCACTGACAACATTCACTGACAACATTCACTCACTGACAACATTCACTCTCTGACAACATTCACTCACTGACAACATTCACTGACAACATTCACTGACAACATTCACTCACTGACAACATTCACTCACTGACAACATTCACTCACTGATAACATTCACTGACAACATTCACTGACAACATTCACTCACTGACAACATTCACTCACTGACAACATTCACTGACAACATTCACTCACTGACAACATTCACTGACAACATTCACTCACTGACAACATTCACTGACAACATTAACTGACAACATTCACTGACAACATTCACTCACTGACAACATTCACTCACTGACAACATTCACTGACAACATTCACTCACTGACAACATTCACTCTCTGACAACATTCACTGACAACATTCACTCACTGACAACATTCACTCACTGACAACATTCACTGACAACATTCACTGACAACATTCACTCACTGACATTCACTGACAACATTCACTCACTGACAACATTCACTGACAACATTCACTCACTGACAACATTCACTCACTGACAACATTCACTGACAACATTGACTCTCTGACAACATTCACTGACAACATTCACTAACTGACAACATTCACTCACAGACAACATTCACTGACAACATTCACTCACTGACAACATTCACTCACTGACAACATTCACTCACTGACAACATTCACTGACAACATTCACTGACAACATTCACTGACAACATTCACTCACTGACAACATTCACTCACTGACAACATTCACTGACAACATTCACTGACAACATTCACTCACTGACAACATTCACTGACAACATTCACTCACTGACAACATTCACTGACAACACTCACTGACAACATTCACTGACAACATTCACTCTCTGACAACATTCACTCACTGACAACATTCACTCACTGACAGCAATCACTGACAACATTCACTCACTGACAACATTCACTGACAACATTCACTCACTGACAACATTCACTGACAACATTCACTGACAACATTCACTCTCTGACAACATTCACTGACAACATTCACTCACTGACAACATTCACTGACAACATTCACTAACTGATAACATTCACTGACAACATTCACTCACTGACAACATTCACTCACTGACAACATTCACTGACAACATTCACTCACTGACAACATTCACTGACAACATTCACTCACTGACAACATTCACTGACAACATTAACTGACAACATTCACTGACAACATTCACTCACTGACAACATTCACTCACTGACAACATTCACTGACAACATTCACTCACTGACAACATTCACTCTCTGACTACATTCACTCACTGACAACACTCACTGACAACATTCACTCACTGACAACATTCACTGACAACATTCACTCACTGACAACATTCACTCACTGACAACATTCACTGACAACATTGACTCTCTGACAACATTCACTCACTGGCAACATTCACTGACAACATTCACTAACTGACAACATTCACTCACAGACACCATTCACTGACAACATTCACTCACTGACAACATTCACTCACTGACAACATTCACTGACAACATTCACTGACAACATTCACTCACTGACAACATTCACTCTCTGACAACATTCACTCACTGACAACACTCACTGACAACATTCACTGACAACATTCACTGACAACATTCACTCTCTGACAACATTCACTCACTGACAGCATTCACTGACAACATTCACTCACTGACAACATTCACTGACAACATTCACTCACTGACAACATTCACTGACAACATTCACTGACAACATTCACTCACTGACAACATTCACTGACAACATTCACTCTCTGACAACATTCACTCACTGACAATATTCACTGACAACATTCACTCACTGACAGCATTCACTGACAACATTCACTCACTGACAACATTCACTGACAACATTCACTCACTGACAACATTCACTGACAACATTCACTAACTGATAACATTCACTGACAACATTCACTGACAACATTCACTCACTGACAACATTCACTGATAACATTCACTCACTGACAACATTCACTGACAACATTCACTGACAACATTCACTCACTGACAACATTCACTCACTGACAACATTCACTGACAACATTCACTCACTGACAACATTCACTCTCTGACAACATTCACTCACTGACAACACTCACTGACAACATTCACTCACTGACAACATTCACTGACAACATTCACTGACAACATTCACTCACTGACAACATTCACTGACAACATTCACTCACTGACAACATTCACTCACTGACAACATTCACTGACAACATTGACTCTCTGACAACATTCACTGACAACATTCACTCACTGACAACATTCACTCACTGACAGCATTCACTGACAACATTCACTAACTGACAACATTCACTCACAGACAACATTCACTGACAACATTCACTCACTGACAACATTCACTCACTGACAACATTCACTCACTGACAACATTCACTGACAACACTCACTGACAACATTCACTGACAACATTCACTGACAACATTCACTCTCTGACAACATTCACTGACAACATTCACTCACTGACAACATTCACTCACTGACAGCATTCACTCACTGACAACATTCACTGACAACATTCACTCACTGACAACATTCACTGACAACATTCACTCACTGACAACATTCACTGACAACATTCACTCACTGACAACATTCACTGACAACATTCACTCACTGACAACATTCACTGACAACATTCACTCACTGACAACATTCACTCACAGACAACATTCACTGACAACATTCACTCACTGACAACATTCACTGATAACATTCACTCACTGACAACATTCACTGACAACATTCACTCACTGACAACATTCACTCACTGACAGCATTCACTCACTGACAACATTCACTGACAACATTCACTCACTGACAACATTCACTGACAACATTCACTCACTGACAACATTCACTCACTGACAACATTCACTGATAACATTCACTCTCTGACAACATTCACTGACAACATTCACTGACAACATTCACTCACTGACAACATTCACTCACTGACAACATTCACTGACAACATTGACTCTCTGACAACATTCACTGACAACATTCACTAACTGACAACATTCACTCACAGACAACATTCACTGACAACATTCACTCACTGACAACATTCACTGACAACATTCACTCACTGACAACATTCACTGACAACATTCACTAACTGATAACATTCACTGACAACATTCACTGACAACATTCACTCACTGACAACATTCACTCACTGACAACATTCACTGATAACATTCACTCACTGACAACATTCACTGACAACATTCACTCACTGACAACATTCATTGACAACATTCACTGACAACATTCACTAACTGATAACATTCACTGACAACATTCACTAACTGATAACATTCACTGACAACATTCACTGACAACATTCACTCACTGACAACATTCACTCACTGACAACATTCACTGACAACATTCACTCACTGACAACATTCACTGATAACATTCACTCACTGACAACATTCACTGACAACATTCACTGACAACATTCACTCACTGACAACATTCACTCACTGACAACATTCACTGACAACATTCACTCACTGACAACATTCACTCACTGACAACATTCACTCACTGACAACATTCACTGACAACACTCACTGACAACATTCACTGACAACATTCACTGACAACATTCACTCTCTGACAACATTCACTGACAACATTCACTCACTGACAACATTCACTGACAACATTCACTCACTGACATTCACTGACAACATTCACTCACTGACAACATTCACTGACAACATTCACTCACTGACAACATTCACTCACTGACAACATTCACTGACAACATTGACTCTCTGACAACATTCACTGACAACATTCACTAACTGACAACATTCACTCACAGACAACATTCACTGACAACATTCACTCACTGACAACATTCACTCACTGACAACATTCACTGACAACATTCACTCACTGACAACATTCACTCACTGACAACATTCACTGACAACATTCACTGACAACATTCACTCACTGACAACATTCACTGACAACATTCACTCACTGACAACATTCACTGACAACACTCACTGACAACATTCACTGACAACATTCACTCTCTGACAACATTCACTCACTGACAACATTCACTCACTGACAGCATTCACTGACAACATTCACTCACTGACAACATTCACTGACAACATTCACTCACTGACAACATTCACTGACAACATTCACTGACAACATTCACTCACTGACAACATTCACTTACAACATTCACTCTCTGACAACATCCACTCACTGACAATATTCACTGACAACATTCACTCACTGACAGCATTCACTGACAACATTCACTCACTGACAACATTCACTGACAACATTCACTCACTGACAACATTCACTGACAACATTCACTGACAACATTCACTCACTGACAACATTCACTGACAACATTCACTGACAACATTCACTCACTGACAACATTCACTGACAACATTAACTGACAACATTCACTGACAACATTCACTCACTGACAACATTCACTCACTGACAACATTCACTGACAACATTCACTCACTGACAACATTCACTCTCTGACAACATTCACTCACTGACAACATTCACTGACAACATTCACTCACTGACAACATTCACTCTCTGACAACATTCACTCACTGACAACATTCACTGACAACATTCACTCACTGACAACATTCACTGACAACATTCACTCACTGACAACATTCACTGACAACATTCACTCACTGACAACATTCACTCACTGACAACATTCACTGACAACATTGACTCTCTGACAACATTCACTGACATCATTCACTCACTGACAACATTCACTCACTGACAACATTCACTGACAACATTCACTAACTGACAACATTCACTCACAGACAACATTCACTGACAACATTCACTCACTGACAACATTCACTGACAACATTCACTCACTGACAACATTCACTGACAACATTGACTCTCTGACAACATTCACTGACAACATTCACTAACTGACAACATTCACTCACAGACAACATTCACTGACAACATTCACTCACTGACAACATTCACTCACTGACAACATTCACTGACAACATTCACTCACTGACAACATTCACTGACAACATTCACTAACTGACAACATTCACTGACAACATTCACTCACTGACAACATTCACTGACAACATTCACTCACTGACAACATTCACTGATAACATTCACTCACTGACAACATTCACTGACAATATTCACTGTCAACATTCACTCACTGACAACATTCACTCACTGACAACATTCACTGACAACATTCACTGACAACATTCACTCACTGACAACATTCACTGACAACATTCACTCACTGACAACATTCACTGACAACACTCACTGACAACATTCACTGACAACATTCACTCTCTGACAACATTCACTCACTGACAACATTCACTCACTGACAGCATTCACTGACAACATTCACTCACTGACAACATTCACTGACAACATTCACTCACTGACAACATTCACTGACAACATTCACTGACAACATTCACTCACTGACAACATTCACTGACAACATTCACTCTCTGACAACATTCACTCACTGACAATATTCACTGACAACATTCACTCACTGACAGCATTCACTGACAACATTCACTCACTGACAACATTCACTGACAACATTCACTCACTGACAACATTCACTGACAACATTCACTCACTGACAACATTCACTGACAACATTGACTCTCTGACAACATTCACTGACAACATTCACTCACAGACAACATTCACTGACAACATTCACTGACAACATTCACTCACTGACAACATTCACTCTCTGACAACATTCACTCACTGACAACATTCACTGACAACATTCACTCACTGACAACATTCACTCACTGACAACATTCACTCACTGATAACATTCACTGACAACATTCACTGACAACATTCACTCACTGACAACATTCACTCACTGACAACATTCACTGACAACATTCACTCACTGACAACATTCACTGACAACATTCACTCACTGACAACATTCACTGACAACATTAACTGACAACATTCACTGACAACATTCACTCACTGACAACATTCACTCACTGACAACATTCACTGACAACATTCACTCACTGACAACATTCACTCTCTGACAACATTCACTGACAACATTCACTCACTGACAACATTCACTCACTGACAACATTCACTGACAACATTCACTGACAACATTCACTCACTGACATTCACTGACAACATTCACTCACTGACAACATTCACTGACAACATTCACTCACTGACAACATTCACTCACTGACAACATTCACTGACAACATTGACTCTCTGACAACATTCACTGACAACATTCACTAACTGACAACATTCACTCACAGACAACATTCACTGACAACATTCACTCACTGACAACATTCACTCACTGACAACATTCACTGACAACACTCACTGACAACATTCACTCACTGACAACATTCACTGACAACATTCACTGACAACATTCACTAACTGACAACATTCACTCACAGACAACATTCACTGACAACATTCACTCACTGACAACATTCACTGACAACATTCACTCACTGACAACATTCACTGACAACATTGACTCTCTGACAACATTCACTGACAACATTCACTAACTGACAACATTCACTCACAGACAACATTCACTGACAACATTCACTCACTGACAACATTCACTCACTGACAACATTCACTGACAACATTCACTCACTGACAACATTCACTGACAACATTCACTAACTGACAACATTCACTGACAACATTCACTCACTGACAACATTCACTGACAACATTCACTCACTGACAACATTCACTGATAACATTCACTCACTGACAACATTCACTGACAACATTCACTGTCAACATTCACTCACTGACAACATTCACTCACTGACAACATTCACTGACAACATTCACTGACAACATTCACTCACTGACAACATTCACTGACAACATTCACTCACTGACAACATTCACTGACAACACTCACTGACAACATTCACTGACAACATTCACTCTCTGACAACATTCACTCACTGACAACATTCACTCACTGACAGCATTCACTGACAACATTCACTCACTGACAACATTCACTGACAACATTCACTCACTGACAACATTCACTGACAACATTCACTGACAACATTCACTCACTGACAACATTCACTGACAACATTCACTCTCTGACAACATTCACTCACTGACAATATTCACTGACAACATTCACTCACTGACAGCATTCACTGACAACATTCACTCACTGACAACATTCACTGACAACATTCACTCACTGACAACATTCACTGACAACATTCACTCACTGACAACATTCACTGACAACATTGACTCTCTGACAACATTCACTGACAACATTCACTCACAGACAACATTCACTGACAACATTCACTGACAACATTCACTCACTGACAACATTCACTCTCTGACAACATTCACTCACTGACAACATTCACTGACAACATTCACTGACAACATTCACTCACTGACAACATTCACTCACTGACAACATTCACTCACTGATAACATTCACTGACAACATTCACTGACAACATTCACTCACTGACAACATTCACTCACTGACAACATTCACTGACAACATTCACTCACTGACAACATTCACTGACAACATTCACTCACTGACAACATTCACTGACAACATTAACTGACAACATTCACTGACAACATTCACTCACTGACAACATTCACTCACTGACAACATTCACTGACAACATTCACTCACTGACAACATTCACTCTCTGACAACATTCACTGACAACATTCACTCACTGACAACATTCACTCACTGACAACATTCACTGACAACATTCACTGACAACATTCACTCACTGACATTCACTGACAACATTCACTCACTGACAACATTCACTCACTGACAACATTCACTCACTGACAACATTCACTGACAACATTGACTCTCTGACAACATTCACTGACAACATTCACTAACTGACAACATTCACTCACAGACAACATTCACTGACAACATTCACTCACTGACAACATTCACTCACTGACAACATTCACTGACAACATTCACTGACAACATTCACTGACAACATTCACTCACTGACAACATTCACTCACTGACAACATTCACTGACAACATTCACTGACAACATTCACTCACTGACAACATTCACTGACAACATTCACTCACTGACAACATTCACTGACAACACTCACTGACAACATTCACTGACAACATTCACTCTCTGACAACATTCACTCACTGACAACATTCACTCACTGACAGCAATCACTGACAACATTCACTCACTGACAACATTCACTGACAACATTCACTCACTGACAACATTCACTGACAACATTCACTGACAACATTCACTGACAACATTCACTCTCTGACAACATTCACTGACAACATTCACTCACTGACAACATTCACTGACAACATTCACTAACTGATAACATTCACTGACAACATTCACTCACTGACAACATTCACTCACTGACAACATTCACTGACAACATTCACTCACTGACAACATTCACTGACAACATTCACTCACTGACAACATTCACTGACAACATTAACTGACAACATTCACTGACAACATTCACTCACTGACAACATTCACTCACTGACAACATTCACTGACAACATTCACTCACTGACAACATTCACTCTCTGACTACATTCACTCACTGACAACACTCACTGACAACATTCACTCACTGACAACATTCACTGACAACATTCACTCACTGACAACATTCACTCACTGACAACATTCACTGACAACATTGACTCTCTGACAACATTCACTCACTGGCAACATTCACTGACAACATTCACTAACTGACAACATTCACTCACAGACACCATTCACTGACAACATTCACTCACTGACAACATTCACTCACTGACAACATTCACTGACAACATTCACTGACAACATTCACTCACTGACAACATTCACTCTCTGACAACATTCACTCACTGACAACACTCACTGACAACATTCACTGACAACATTCACTGACAACATTCACTCTCTGACAACATTCACTCACTGACAGCATTCACTGACAACATTCACTCACTGACAACATTCACTGACAACATTCACTCACTGACAACATTCACTGACAACATTCACTGACATCATTCACTCACTGACAACATTCACTGACAACATTCACTCTCTGACAACATTCACTCACTGACAATATTCACTGACAACATTCACTCACTGACAGCATTCACTGACAACATTCACTCACTGACAACATTCACTGACAACATTCACTCACTGACAACATTCACTGACAACATTCACTAACTGATAACATTCACTGACAACATTCACTGACAACATTCACTCACTGACAACATTCACTTACTGACAACATTCACTGACAACATTCACTCACTGACAACATTCACTGATAACATTCACTCACTGACAACATTCACTGACAACATTCACTCACTGACAACATTCACTCACTGACAACATTCACTGACAACATTCACTCACTGACAACATTCACTCTCTGACAACATTCACTCACTGACAACACTCACTGACAACATTCACTCACTGACAACATTCACTGACAACATTCACTCACTGACAACATTCACTGACAACATTCACTCACTGACAACATTCACTGACAACATTCACTCACTGACAACATTCACTGACAACATTCACTCACTGACAACATTCACTCACTGACAACATTCACTGACAACATTCACTCACTGACAACATTCACTGATAACATTCACTCACTGACAACATTCACTGACAACATTCACTCACTGACAACATTCACTCACTGACAGCATTCACTCACTGACAACATTCACTGACAACATTCACTCACTGACAACATTCACTGACAACATTCACTCACTGACAACATTCACTCACTGACAACATTCACTGATAACATTCACTCTCTGACAACATTCACTGACAACATTCACTGACAACATTCACTCACTGACAACATTCACTCACTGACAACATTCACTGACAACATTGACTCTCTGACAACATTCACTGACAACATTCACTAACTGACAACATTCACTCACAGACAACATTCACTGACAACATTCACTCACTGACAACATTCACTGACAACATTCACTCACTGACAACATTCACTGACAACATTCACTAACTGATAACATTCACTGACAACATTCACTGACAACATTCACTCACTGACAACATTCACTCACTGACAACATTCACTGATAACATTCACTCACTGACAACATTCACTGACAACATTCACTGACAACATTCACTCACTGACAACATTCACTCACTGACAACATTCACTGACAACATTCACTCACTGACAACATTCACTCTCTGACAACATTCACTCACTGACAACACTCACTGACAACATTCACTCACTGACAACATTCACTGACAACATTCACTGACAACATTCACTCACTGACAACATTCACTGACAACATTCACTGACAACATTCACTCACTGACAACATTCACTGACAACATTGACTCTCTGACAACATTCACTGACAACATTCACTAACTGACAACATTCACTCACAGACAACATTCACTGACAACGTTCACTCACTGACAACATTCACTCACTGACAACATTCACTGACAACATTCACTCACTGACAACATTCACTGACAACATTCACTAACTGATAACATTCACTGACAACATTCACTGACAACATTCACTCACTGACAACATTCACTCACTGACAACATTCACTGATAACATTCACTCACTGACAACATTCACTGACAACATTCACTGACAACATTCACTCACTGACAACATTCACTCACTGACAACATTCACTGACAACATTCACTCACTGACAACATTCACTCTCTGACAACATTCACTCACTGACAACACTCACTGACAACATTCACTCACTGACAACATTCACTGACAACATTCACTGACAACATTCACTCACTGACAACATTCACTGACAACATTCACTCACTGACAACATTCACTCACTGACAACATTCACTGACAACATTGACTCTCTGACAACATTCACTGACAACATTCACTCACTGACAACATTCACTCACTGACAACATTCACTGACAACATTCACTAACTGACAACATTCACTGACAACACTCACTGACAACATTCACTGACAACACTCACTGACAACATTCACTGACAACATTCACTGACAACATTCACTCTCTGACAACATTCACTGACAACATTCACTCACTGACAACATTCACTCACTGACAGCATTCACTCACTGACAACATTCACTGACAACATTCACTCACTGACAACATTCACTGACAACATTCACTCACTGACAACATTCACTGACAACATTCACTCACTGACAACATTCACTGACAACATTCACTCACTGACAACATTCACTGACAACATTCACTCACTGACAACATTCACTCACTGACAACATTCACTGACAACATTCACTCACTGACAACATTCACTGATAACATTCACTCACTGACAACATTCACTGACAACATTCACTCACTGACAACATTCACTCACTGACAGCATTCACTCACTGACAACATTCACTGACAACATTCACTCACTGACAACATTCACTGACAACATTCACTCACTGACAACATTCACTCACTGACAACATTCACTGATAACATTCACTCTCTGACAACATTCACTGACAACATTCACTGACAACATTCACTCACTGACAACATTCACTCACTGACAACATTCACTGACAACATTGACTCTCTGACAACATTCACTGACAACATTCACTAACTGACAACATTCACTCACAGACAACATTCACTGACAACATTCACTCACTGACAACATTCACTCACTGACAACATTCACTGACAACATTCACTCACTGACAACATTCACTGACAACATTCACTAACTGATAACATTCACTGACAACATTCACTGACAACATTCACTCACTGACAACATTCACTCACTGACAACATTCACTGATAACATTCACTCACTGACAACATTCACTGACAACATTCACTGACAACATTCACTCACTGACAACATTCACTCACTGACAACATTCACTGACAACATTCACTCACTGACAACATTCACTCTCTGACAACATTCACTCACTGACAACACTCACTGACAACATTCACTCACTGACAACATTCACTGACAACATTCACTGACAACATTCACTCACTGACAACATTCACTGACAACATTCACTCACTGACAACATTCACTCACTGACAACATTCACTGACAACATTGACTCTCTGACAACATTCACTGACAACATTCACTCACTGACAACATTCACTCACTGACAACATTCACTGACAACATTCACTAACTGACAACATTCACTCACAGACAACATTCACTGACAACATTCACTCACTGACAACATTCACTCACTGACAACATTCACTCACTGACAACATTCACTGACAACACTCACTGACAACATTCACTGACAACATTCACTGACAACATTCACTCTCTGACAACATTCACTGACAACATTCACTCACTGACAACATTCACTCACTGACAGCATTCACTCACTGACAACATTCACTGACAACATTCACTCACTGACAACATTCACTGACAACATTCACTCACTGACAACATTCACTGACAACATTCACTCACTGACAACATTCACTGACAACATTCACTCACTGACAACATTCACTCACTGACAACATTCACTGACAACATTCACTCACTGACAACATTCACTGATAACATTCACTCACTGACAACATTCACTGACAACATTCACTCACTGACAACATTCACTCACTGACAGCATTCACTCACTGACAACATTCACTGACAACATTCACTCACTGACAACATTCACTGACAACATTCACTCACTGACAACATTCACTCACTGACAACATTCACTGACAACATTCACTCACTGACAACATTCACTCTCTGACAACATTCACTCACTGACAACATTCACTGACAACATTCACTCACTGACAACATTCACTCTCTGACAACATTCACTCACTGACAACATTCACTCACTGACAACATTCACTGAGAACATTCACTCACTGACAACATTCACTCTCTGACAACATTCACTCACTGACAACATTCACTCACTGACAACATTCACTGACAACATTCACTGACAACATTCACTCACTGACAACATTCACTGACAACATTCACTCACTGACAACATTCACTGACAACATTGACTCTCTGACAACATTCACTGACAACATTCACTCACTGACAACATTCACTCACTGACAACATTCACTGACAACATTCACTCACTGACAACATTCACTAACTGACAACATTCACTCACAGACAACATTCACTGACAACATTCACTCACTGACAACATTCACTCACTGACAACATTCACTGACAACACTCACTGACAACATTCACTGACAACATTCACTGACAACATTCACTCTCTGACAACATTCACTGACAACATTCACTCACTGACAACATTCACTCACTGACAGCATTCACTGACAACATTCACTCACTGACAACATTCACTGACAACATTCACTGACAACATTCACTCACTGACAACATTCACTGACAACATTCACTCACTGACAATATTCACTGACAACATTCACTCACTGACAACATTCACTCACTGACAGCATTCACTGACAACATTCACTCACTGACAACATTCACTCACTGACAACATTCACTGACAACATTCACTCACTGACAACATTCACTCTCTGACAACATTCACTCACTGACAACACTCACTGACAACATTCACTCACTGACAACATTCACTGACAACATTCACTGACAACATTCACTCACTGACAACATTCACTGACAACATTCACTCACTGACAACATTCACTCACTGACAACATTCACTGACAACATTGACTCTCTGACAACATTCACTGACAACATTCACTCACTGACAACATTCACTCACTGACAACATTCACTGACAACATTCACTAACTGACAACATTCACTCACAGACAACATTCACTGACAACATTCACTCACTGACAACATTCACTCACTGACAACATTCACTCACTGACAACATTCACTGACAACACTCACTGACAACATTCACTGACAACATTCACTGACAACATTCACTCTCTGACAACATTCACTGACAACATTCACTCACTGACAACATTCACTCACTGACAGCATTCACTCACTGACAACATTCACTGACAACATTCACTCACTGACAACATTCACTGACAACATTCACTCACTGACAACATTCACTGACAACATTCACTCACTGACAACATTCACTGACAACATTCACTCACTGACAACATTCACTCACTGACAACATTCACTGACAACATTCACTCACTGACAACATTCACTGATAACATTCACTCACTGACAACATTCACTGACAACATTCACTCACTGACAACATTCACTCACTGACAGCATTCACTCACTGACAACATTCACTGACAACATTCACTCACTGACAACATTCACTGACAACATTCACTCACTGACAACATTCACTCACTGACAACATTCACTGACAACATTCACTCACTGACAACATTCACTCTCTGACAACATTCACTCACTGACAACATTCACTGACAACATTCACTCACTGACAACATTCACTCTCTGACAACATTCACTCACTGACAACATTCACTCACTGACAACATTCACTGAGAACATTCACTCACTGACAACATTCACTCTCTGACAACATTCACTCACTGACAACATTCACTCACTGACAACATTCACTGACAACATTCACTGACAACATTCACTCACTGACAACATTCACTGACAACATTCACTCACTGACAACATTCACTGACAACATTGACTCTCTGACAACATTCACTGACAACATTCACTCACTGACAACATTCACTCACTGACAACATTCACTGACAACATTCACTCACTGACAACATTCACTAACTGACAACATTCACTCACAGACAACATTCACTGACAACATTCACTCACTGACAACATTCACTCACTGACAACATTCACTGACAACACTCACTGACAACATTCACTGACAACATTCACTGACAACATTCACTCTCTGACAACATTCACTGACAACATTCACTCACTGACAACATTCACTCACTGACAGCATTCACTGACAACATTCACTCACTGACAACATTCACTGACAACATTCACTGACAACATTCACTCACTGACAACATTCACTGACAACATTCACTCACTGACAATATTCACTGACAACATTCACTCACTGACAACATTCACTCACTGACAGCATTCACTGACAACATTCACTCACTGACAACATTCACTGACAACATTCACTCACTGACAACATTCACTGACAACATTCACTAACTGACAACATTCACTGACAACATTCACTCACTGACAACATTCACTGACAACATTTACTGATAACATTCACTCTCTGACAACATTCACTGACAACATTCACTCTCTGACAACATTCACTGACAACGTTCACTGACAACATTCACTCACTGACAACATTCACTCACTGACAACATTCACTCACTGACAACATTCACTGACAACATTCACTCACTGACAACATTCACTGACAACATTCACTCACTGACAACATTCACTGACAACATTAACTGACAACATTCACTGACAACATTCACTCACTGACAACATTCACTCACTGACAACATTCACTGACAACATTCACTCACTGACAACATTCACTCTCTGACTACATTCACTCACTGACAACACTCACTGACAACATTCACTCACTGACAACATTCACTGACAACATTCACTCACTGACAACATTCACTCACTGACAACATTCACTGACAACATTGACTCTCTGACAACATTCACTCACTGGCAACATTCACTGACAACATTCACTAACTGACAACATTCACTCACAGACACCATTCACTGACAACATTCACTCACTGACAACATTCACTCACTGACAACATTCACTGACAACATTCACTGACAACATTCACTCACTGACAACATTCACTCTCTGACAACATTCACTCACTGACAACACTCACTGACAACATTCACTGACAACATTCACTGACAACATTCACTCTCTGACAACATTCACTCACTGACAGCATTCACTGACAACATTCACTCACTGACAACATTCACTGACAACATTCACTCACTGACAACATTCACTGACAACATTCACTGACATCATTCACTCACTGACAACATTCACTGACAACATTCACTCTCTGACAACATTCACTCACTGACAATATTCACTGACAACATTCACTCACTGACAGCATTCACTGACAACATTCACTCACTGACAACATTCACTGACAACATTCACTCACTGACAACATTCACTGACAACATTCACTCACTGACAACATTCACTGACAACATTCACTAACTGATAACATTCACTGACAACATTCACTGACAACATTCACTCACTGACAACATTCACTTACTGACAACATTCACTGACAACATTCACTCACTGACAACATTCACTGATAACATTCACTCACTGACAACATTCACTGACAACATTCACTCACTGACAACATTCACTCACTGACAACATTCACTGACAACATTCACTCACTGACAACATTCACTCTCTGACAACATTCACTCACTGACAACACTCACTGACAACATTCACTCACTGACAACATTCACTGACAACATTCACTCACTGACAACATTCACTGACAACATTCACTCACTGACAACATTCACTGACAACATTCACTCACTGACAACATTCACTGACAACATTCACTCACTGACAACATTCACTCACTGACAACATTCACTGACAACATTCACTCACTGACAACATTCACTGATAACATTCACTCACTGACAACATTCACTGACAACATTCACTCACTGACAACATTCACTCACTGACAGCATTCACTCACTGACAACATTCACTGACAACATTCACTCACTGACAACATTCACTGACAACATTCACTCACTGACAACATTCACTCACTGACAACATTCACTCACTGACAACATTCACTCACTGACAACATTCACTGACAACATTCACTCACTGACAACATTCACTGATAACATTCACTCACTGACAACATTCACTGACAACATTCACTCACTGACAACATTCACTCACTGACAGCATTCACTCACTGACAACATTCACTGACAACATTCACTCACTGACAACATTCACTGACAACATTCACTCACTGACAACATTCACTCACTGACAACATTCACTGATAACATTCACTCTCTGACAACATTCACTGACAACATTCACTGACAACATTCACTCACTGACAACATTCACTCACTGACAACATTCACTGACAACATTGACTCTCTGACAACATTCACTGACAACATTCACTAACTGACAACATTCACTCACAGACAACATTCACTGACAACATTCACTCACTGACAACATTCACTGACAACATTCACTCACTGACAACATTCACTGACAACATTCACTAACTGATAACATTCACTGACAACATTCACTGACAACATTCACTCACTGACAACATTCACTGACAACATTCACTGACAACATTCACTCACTGACAACATTCACTGACAACATTGACTCTCTGACAACATTCACTGACAACATTCACTAACTGACAACATTCACTCACAGACAACATTCACTGACAACGTTCACTCACTGACAACATTCACTCACTGACAACATTCACTGACAACATTCACTCACTGACAACATTCACTGACAACATTCACTAACTGATAACATTCACTGACAACATTCACTGACAACATTCACTCACTGACAACATTCACTCACTGACAACATTCACTGATAACATTCACTCACTGACAACATTCACTGACAACATTCACTGACAACATTCACTCACTGACAACATTCACTCACTGACAACATTCACTGACAACATTCACTCACTGACAACATTCACTCTCTGACAACATTCACTCACTGACAACACTCACTGACAACATTCACTCACTGACAACATTCACTGACAACATTCACTGACAACATTCACTCACTGACAACATTCACTGACAACATTCACTCACTGACAACATTCACTCACTGACAACATTCACTGACAACATTGACTCTCTGACAACATTCACTGACAACATTCACTCACTGACAACATTCACTCACTGACAACATTCACTGACAACATTCACTAACTGACAACATTCACTGACAACACTCACTGACAACATTCACTGACAACACTCACTGACAACATTCACTGACAACATTCACTGACAACATTCACTCTCTGACAACATTCACTGACAACATTCACTCACTGACAACATTCACTCACTGACAGCATTCACTCACTGACAACATTCACTGACAACATTCACTCACTGACAACATTCACTGACAACATTCACTCACTGACAACATTCACTGACAACATTCACTCACTGACAACATTCACTGACAACATTCACTCACTGACAACATTCACTGACAACATTCACTCACTGACAACATTCACTCACTGACAACATTCACTGACAACATTCACTCACTGACAACATTCACTGATAACATTCACTCACTGACAACATTCACTGACAACATTCACTCACTGACAACATTCACTCACTGACAGCATTCACTCACTGACAACATTCACTGACAACATTCACTCACTGACAACATTCACTGACAACATTCACTCACTGACAACATTCACTCACTGACAACATTCACTGATAACATTCACTCTCTGACAACATTCACTGACAACATTCACTGACAACATTCACTCACTGACAACATTCACTCACTGACAACATTCACTGACAACATTGACTCTCTGACAACATTCACTGACAACATTCACTAACTGACAACATTCACTCACAGACAACATTCACTGACAACATTCACTCACTGACAACATTCACTCACTGACAACATTCACTGACAACATTCACTCACTGACAACATTCACTGACAACATTCACTAACTGATAACATTCACTGACAACATTCACTGACAACATTCACTCACTGACAACATTCACTCACTGACAACATTCACTGATAACATTCACTCACTGACAACATTCACTGACAACATTCACTGACAACATTCACTCACTGACAACATTCACTCACTGACAACATTCACTGACAACATTCACTCACTGACAACATTCACTCTCTGACAACATTCACTCACTGACAACACTCACTGACAACATTCACTCACTGACAACATTCACTGACAACATTCACTGACAACATTCACTCACTGACAACATTCACTGACAACATTCACTCACTGACAACATTCACTCACTGACAACATTCACTGACAACATTGACTCTCTGACAACATTCACTGACAACATTCACTCACTGACAACATTCACTCACTGACAACATTCACTGACAACATTCACTAACTGACAACATTCACTCACAGACAACATTCACTGACAACATTCACTCACTGACAACATTCACTCACTGACAACATTCACTCACTGACAACATTCACTGACAACACTCACTGACAACATTCACTGACAACATTCACTGACAACATTCACTCTCTGACAACATTCACTGACAACATTCACTCACTGACAACATTCACTCACTGACAGCATTCACTCACTGACAACATTCACTGACAACATTCACTCACTGACAACATTCACTGACAACATTCACTCACTGACAACATTCACTGACAACATTCACTCACTGACAACATTCACTGACAACATTCACTCACTGACAACATTCACTGACAACATTAACTGACAACATTCACTGACAACATTCACTCACTGACAACATTCACTCTCTGACAACATTCACTCACTGACAACATTCACTGACAACATTCACTCACTGACAACATTCACTGACAACATTCACTCACTGACAACATTCACTGACAACATTGACTCTCTGACAACATTCACTGACATCATTCACTCACTGACAACATTCACTCACTGACAACATTCACTGACAACATTCACTAACTGACAACATTCACTCACAGACAACATTCACTGACAACATTCACTCACTGACAACATTCACTGACAACATTCACTCACTGACAACATTCACTCTCTGACAACATTCACTGACAACACTCACTGACAACATTCACTGACAACATTCACTGACAACATTCACTCTCTGACAACATTCACTCACTGACAACATTCACTCACTGACAGCATTCACTGACAACATTCACTCACTGACAACATTCACTGACAACATTCACTCACTGACAACATTCACTCACTGACAACATTCACTGACAACATTCACTGACAACATTCACTCACTGACATTCACTGACAACATTCACTCACTGACAACATTCACTGACAACATTCACTCACTGACAACATTCACTCACTGACAACATTCACTGACAACATTGACTCTCTGACAACATTCACTGACAACATTCACTAACTGACAACATTCACTCACAGACAACATTCACTGACAACATTCACTCACTGACAACATTCACTCACTGACAACATTCACTGACAACATTCACTCACTGACAACATTCACTGACAACATTCACTAACTGACAACATTCACTGACAACATTCACTCACTGACAACATTCACTCACTGACAACATTCACTGACAACATTCACTCACTGACAACATTCACTGATAACATTCACTCACTGACAACATTCACTGACAACATTCACTGACAACATTCACTCACTGACAACATTCACTCACTGACAACATTCACTGACAACATTCACTCACTGACAACATTCACTCTCTGACAACATTCACTCACTGACAACACTCACTGACAACATTCACTCACTGACAACATTCACTGACAACATTCACTGACAACATTCACTCACTGACAACATTCACTGACAACATTCACTCACTGACAACATTCACTCACTGACAACATTCACTGACAACATTGACTCTCTGACAACATTCACTGACAACATTCACTCACTGACAACATTCACTGACAACATTCACTCACTGACAACATTCACTGACAACATTCACTGACAACATTCACTCACTGACAACATTCACTCACTGACAACATTCACTGACAACATTCACTGACAACATTCACTCACTGACAACATTCATTGACAACATTCACTGACAACATTCACTAACTGATAACATTCACTGACAACATTCACTGACAACATTCACTCACTGACAACATTCACTCACTGACAACATTCACTGACAACATTCACTCACTGACAACATTCACTGATAACATTCACTCACTGACAACATTCACTGACAACATTCACTGACAACATTCACTCACTGACAACATTCACTCACTGACAACATTCACTGACAACATTCACTCACTGACAACATTCACTCACTGACAACATTCACTCACTGACAACATTCACTGACAACACTCACTGACAACATTCACTGACAACATTCACTGACAACATTCACTCTCTGACAACATTCACTGACAACATTCACTCACTGACAACATTCACTCACTGACAACATTCACTGACAACATTCACTCACTGACATTCACTGACAACATTCACTCACTGACAACATTCACTGACAACATTCACTCACTGACAACATTCACTCACTGACAACATTCACTGACAACATTGACTCTCTGACAACATTCACTGACAACATTCACTAACTGACAACATTCACTCACAGACAACATTCACTGACAACATTCACTCACTGACAACATTCACTCACTGACAACATTCACTGACAACATTCACTGACAACATTCACTCACTGACAACATTCACTCACTGACAACATTCACTGACAACATTCACTGACAACATTCACTCACTGACAACATTCACTGACAACATTCACTCACTGACAACATTCACTGACAACACTCACTGACAACATTCACTGACAACATTCACTCTCTGACAACATTCACTCACTGACAACATTCACTCACTGACAGCATTCACTGACAACATTCACTCACTGACAACATTCACTGACAACATTCACTCACTGACAACATTCACTGACAACATTCACTGACAACATTCACTCACTGACAACATTCACTTACAACATTCACTCTCTGACAACATCCACTCACTGACAATATTCACTGACAACATTCACTCACTGACAGCATTCACTGACAACATTCACTCACTGACAACATTCACTGACAACATTCACTCACTGACAACATTCACTGACAACATTCACTGACAACATTCACTCACTGACAACATTCACTGACAACATTCACTGACAACATTCACTCACTGACAACATTCACTGACAACATTAACTGACAACATTCACTGACAACATTCACTCACTGACAACATTCACTCACTGACAACATTCACTGACAACATTCACTCACTGACAACATTCACTCTCTGACAACATTCACTCACTGACAACATTCACTGACAACATTCACTCACTGACAACATTCACTCTCTGACAACATTCACTCACTGACAACATTCACTGACAACATTCACTCACTGACAACATTCACTGACAACATTCACTCACTGACAACATTCACTGACAACATTCACTCACTGACAACATTCACTCACTGACAACATTCACTGACAACATTGACTCTCTGACAACATTCACTGACATCATTCACTCACTGACAACATTCACTCACTGACAACATTCACTGACAACATTCACTAACTGACAACATTCACTCACAGACAACATTCACTGACAACATTCACTCACTGACAACATTCACTGACAACATTCACTCACTGACAACATTCACTCTCTGACAACATTCACTGACAACACTCACTGACAACATTCACTGACAACATTCACTGACAACATTCACTCTCTGACAACATTCACTCACTGACAACATTCACTCACTGACAGCATTCACTGACAACATTCACTCACTGACAACATTCACTGACAACATTCACTCACTGACAACATTCACTCACTGACAACATTCACTGACAACATTCACTGACAACATTCACTCACTGACAACATTCACTGACAACATTCACTCACTGACAACATTCACTGACAACATTCACTCACTGACAACATTCACTGATAACATTCACTCACTGACAACATTCACTGACAACACTCACTGACAACATTGACTCACTTACAACACTCACTGACAACATTCACTCACTGACAACATTCACTCACTGACAACATTCACTGACAACATTCACTCACTGACAACATTCACTAACTGACAACATTCACTCACAGACAACATTCACTGACAACATTCACTCACTGACAACATTCACTCACTGACAACATTCACTCACTGACAACATTCACTGACAACATTCACTCACTGACAACATTCACTCTCTGACAACATTCACTGACAACATTCACTGACAACATTCACTCACTGACAACATTCACTGACAACATTCACTCACTGACAACATTCACTCACTGACAACATTCACTGACAACACTCACTGACAACATTCACTGACAACATTCACTGACAACATTCACTCTCTGACAACATTCTCTCACTGACAACATTCACTCACTGACAGCATTCACTGACAACATTCACTCACTGACAACATTCACTGACAACATTCACTCACTGACAACATTCACTCACTGACAACATTCACTGACAACATTCACTGACAACATTCACTCACTGACAACATTCACTCTCTGACAACATTCACTGACAACATTCACTGACAACATTCACTCACTGACAACATTCACTGACAACATTCACTCACTGACAACATTCACTCACTGACAACATTCACTCACTGAGAACATTCACTGACAACACTCACTGACAACATTCACTGACAACATTCACTGACAACATTCACTCTCTGACAACATTCACTCACTAACAACATTCACTCACTGACAGCATTCACTGACAACATTCACTCACTGACAACATTCACTGACAACATTCACTCACTGACATTCACTGACAACATTCACTCACTGACAACATTCACTGACAACACTCACTGACAACATTCACTGACAACATTCACTGACAACATTCACTCTCTGACAACATTCACTCACTGACAACATTCACTCACTGACAGCATTCACTGACAACATTCACTCACTGACAACATTCACTGACAACATTCACTCACTGACAACATTCACTGACAACATTCACTCACTGACATTCACTGACAACATTCACTCACTGACAACATTCACTGACAACATTCACTCACTGACAACATTCACTCACTGACAACATTCACTGACAACATTGACTCTCTGACAACATTCACTGACAACATTCACTCACTGACAACATTCACTGACAACATTCACTCACTGACAACATTCACTGATAACATTCACTCACTGACAACATTCACTGACAACATTCACTCACTGACAACATTCACTCTCTGACAACATTCACTTACTGACAACACTCACTGACAACATTCACTCACTGACAACATTCACTCTCTGACAACATTCACTCACTGACAACACTCACTGACAACATTCACTCACTGACAACATTCACTGACAACATTCACTCACTGACAACATTCACTGACAACATTCACTCACTGACAACATTCACTCTCTGACAACATTCACTCACTGACAACACTCACTGACAACATTCACTCACTGACAACATTCACTGACAACATTCACTGACAACATTCACTCTCTGACAACATTCACTGACAACATTCACTCACTGACAACATTCACTCACTGACAACATTCACTGACAACATTGACTCTCTGACAACATTCACTGACAACATTCACTCACTGACAACATTCACTCACTGACAACATTCACTGACAACATTCACTAACTGACAACATTCACTCACAGACAACATTCACTGACAACATTCACTCACTGACAACATTCACTCACTGACAACATTCACTGACAACACTCACTGACAACATTCACTGACAACATTCACTGACAACATTCACTCTCTGACAACATTCACTCACTGACAACATTCACTCACTGACAGCATTCACTGACAACATTCACTCACTGACAACATTCACTGATAACATTCATGCACTGACAACATTCACTGACAACATTCACTGACAACATTCACGCACTGACAACATTCACTGACAATATTCACTGACAACATTCACTCACTGACAGCATTCACTGACAACATTCACTCACTGACAACATTCACTGACAACATTCACTCACTGACAACATTCACTGACAACATTCACTAACTGATAACATTCACTGACAACATTCACTGACAACATTCACTCACTGACAACATTCACTCACTGACAACATTCACTGACAACATTCACTCACTGACAACATTCACTGACAACATTCACTCACTGACAACATTCACTGACAACATTAACTGACAACATTCACTGACAACATTCACTCACTGACAACATTCACTCACTGACAACATTCACTGACAACATTCACTCACTGACAACATTCACTGACAACATTGACTCTCTGACAACATTCACTCACTGGCAACATTCACTGACAACATTCACTAACTGACAACATTCACTCACAGACAACATTCACTGACAACATTCACTCACTGACAACATTCACTCACTGACAACATTCACTGACAACATTCACTCACTGACAACATTCACTCTCTGACAACATTCACTCACTGACAACATTCACTGACAACATTCACTGACAACATTCACTCACTGACAACATTCACTGACAACATTCACTCACTGACAACATTCACTCACTGACAACATTCACTCACTGACAACATTCACTGACAACACTCACTGACAACATTCACTGACAACATTCACTGACAACATTCACTCTCTGACAACATTCACTCACTGACAGCATTCACTGACAACATTCACTCACTGACAACATTCACTGACAACATTTACTCACTGACAACATTCACTGACAACATTCACTGACAACATTCACTCACTGACAACATTCACTGACAACATTCACTCTCTGACAACACTCACTGACAACACTCACTGAAAACATTCACTCACTGACAACATTCACTGACAACATTCACTGACAACATTCACTCACTGACAACATTCACTCACTGACAACATTCACTGAGAACATTGACTCTCTGACAACATTCACTGACAACATTCACTCACTGACAACATTCACTCACTGACAACATTCACTGACAACATTCACTAACTGACAACATTCACTCACAGACAACATTCACTGACAACATTCACTCACTGACAACATTCACTCACTGACAACATTCACTCACTGACAACATTCACTGACAACATTCACTGACAACATTCACTGACAACATTCACTCTCTGACAACATTCACTGACAACATTCACTCACTGACAACATTCACTCACTGACAGCATTCACTGACAACATTCACTCACTGACAACATTCACTGACAACATTCACTGACAACATTCACTCACTGACAACATTCACTGACAACATTCACTCACTGACAATATTCACTGACAACATTCACTCACTGACAACATTCACTCACTGACAGCATTCACTGACAACATTCACTCACTGACAACATTCACTGACAACATTCACTCACTGACAACATTCACTGACAACATTCACTAACTGACAACATTCACTGACAACATTCACTCACTGACAACATTCACTCACTGACAACATTCACTGACAACATTGACTCTCTGACAACATTCACTGACAACATTCACTAACTGACAACATTCACTCACAGACAACATTCACTGACAACATTCACTCACTGACAACATTCACTCACTGACAACATTCACTGACAACATTCACTCACTGACAACATTCACTGACAACATTCACTAACTGATAACATTCACTGACAACATTCACTGACAACATTCACTCACTGACAACATTCACTCACTGACAACATTCACTGATAACATTCACTCACTGACAACATTCACTGACAACATTCACTCACTGACAACATTCACTCACTGACAACATTCACTGACAACATTCACTCACTGACAACATTCACTCTCTGACAACATTCACTCACTGACAACACTCACTGACAACATTCACTCACTGACAACATTCACTGACAACATTCACTGACAACATTCACTCACTGACAACATTCACTGACAACATTCACTCACTGACAACATTCACTCACTGACAACATTCACTGACAACATTGACTCTCTGACAACATTCACTGACAACATTCACTCACTGACAACATTCACTCACTGACAACATTCACTGACAACATTCACTAACTGACAACATTCACTCACAGACTACATTCACTGACAACATTCACTCACTGACAACATTCACTGACAACACTCACTGACAACATTCACTGACAACATTCACTGACAACATTCACTCTCTGACAACATTCACTGACAACATTCACTCACTGACAACATTCACTCACTGACAGCATTCACTCACTGACAACATTCACTGACAACATTCACTCACTGACAACATTCACTGACAACATTCACTCACTGACAACATTCACTGACAACATTCACTCACTGACAACATTCACTGACAACATTCACTCACTGACATCATTCACTGACAACATTAACTGACAACATTCACTGACAACATTCACTCACTGACAACATTCACTCACTGACAACATTCACTGACAACATTCACTCACTGACAACATTCACTCTCTGACAACATTCACTCACTGACAACATTCACTGACAACATTCACTCACTGACAACATTCACTCTCTGACAACATTCACTCACTGACAACATTCACTGACAACATTCACTCACTGACAACATTCACTGACAACATTCACTCACTGACAACATTCACTGACAACATTGACTCTCTGACAACATTCACTGACATCATTCACTCACTGACAACATTCACTCACTGACAACATTCACTGACAACATTCACTAACTGACAACATTCACTCACAGACAACATTCACTGACAACATTCACTCACTGACAACATTCACTGACAACATTCACTCACTGACAACATTCACTCTCTGACAACATTCACTGACAACACTCACTGACAACATTCACTGACAACATTCACTGACAACATTCACTCTCTGACAACATTCACTCACTGACAACATTCACTCACTGACAGCATTCACTGACAACATTCACTCACTGACAACATTCACTGACAACATTCACTCACTGACAACATTCACTCACTGACAACATTCACTGACAACATTCACTGACAACATTCACTCACTGACATTCACTGACAACATTCACTCACTGACAACATTCACTCACTGACAACATTCACTGACAACATTGACTCTCTGACAACATTCACTGACAACATTCACTAACTGACAACATTCACTCACAGACAACATTCACTGACAACATTCACTCACTGACAACATTCACTCACTGACAACATTCACTGACAACATTCACTCACTGACAACATTCACTGACAACATTCACTAACTGACAACATTCACTGACAACATTCACTCACTGACAACATTCACTCACTGACAACATTCACTGACAACATTCACTCACTGACAACATTCACTGATAACATTCACTCACTGACAACATTCACTGACAACATTCACTGACAACATTCACTCACTGACAACATTCACTCACAGACAACATTCACTGACAACATTCACTCACTGACAACATTCACTCTCTGACAACATTCACTCACTGACAACACTCACTGACAACATTCACTCACTGACAACATTCACTGACAACATTCACTGACAACATTCACTCACTGACAACATTCACTGACAACATTCACTCACTGACAACATTCACTCACTGACAACATTCACTGACAACATTGACTCTCTGACAACATTCACTGACAACATTCACTGACAACATTCACTCACTGACAACATTCACTGACAACATTCACTCACTGACAACATTCACTGACAACATTCACTGACAACATTCACTCACTGACAACATTCACTCACTGACAACATTCACTGACAACATTCACTGACAACATTCACTCACTGACAACATTCATTGACAACATTCACTGACAACATTCACTAACTGATAACATTCACTGACAACATTCACTGACAACATTCACTCACTGACAACATTCACTCACTGACAACATTCACTGACAACATTCACTCACTGACAACATTCACTGATAACATTCACTCACTGACAACATTCACTGACAACATTCACTGACAACATTCACTCACTGACAACATTCACTCACTGACAACATTCACTGACAACATTCACTCACTGACAACATTCACTCACTGACAACATTCACTGACAACACTCACTGACAACATTCACTGACAACATTCACTGACAACATTCACTCTCTGACAACATTCACTGACAACATTCACTCACTGACAACATTCACTCACTGACAACATTCACTGACAACATTCACTCACTGACATTCACTGACAACATTCACTCACTGACAACATTCACTGACAACATTCACTCACTGACAACATTCACTGACTGACAACATTCACTGACAACATTGACTCTCTGACAACATTCACTGACAACATTCACTAACTGACAACATTCACTCACAGACAACATTCACTGACAACATTCACTCACTGACAACATTCACTCACTGACAACATTCACTGACAACATTCACTCACTGACAACATTCACTGACAACATTCACTAACTGACAACATTCACTGACAACATTCACTCACTGACAACATTCACTCACTGACAACATTCACTGACAACATTCACTCACTGACAACATTCACTGATAACATTCACTCACTGACAACATTCACTGACAACATTCACTGACAACATTCACTCACTGACAACATTCACTCACTGACAACATTCACTGACAACATTCACTCACTGACAACATTCACTCTCTGACAACATTCACTCACTGACAACACTCACTGACAACATTCACTCACTGACAACATTCACTGACAACATTCACTGACAACATTCACTCACTGACAACATTCACTGACAACATTCACTCACTGACAACATTCACTCACTGACAACATTCACTGACAACATTGACTCTCTGACAACATTCACTGACAACATTCACTCACTGACAACATTCACTGACAACATTCACTCACTGACAACATTCACTGACAACATTCACTCACTGACAACATTCACTGACAACATTCACTGACAACATTCACTCACTGACAACATTCACTCACTGACAACATTCACTGACAACATTCACTGACAACATTCACTCACTGACAACATTCATTGACAACATTCACTGACAACATTCACTAACTGATAACATTCACTGACAACATTCACTGACAACATTCACTCACTGACAACATTCACTCACTGACAACATTCACTGACAACATTCACTCACTGACAACATTCACTCACTGACAACATTCACTCACTGACAACATTCACTGACAACATTCACTCACTGACAACATTCACTGATAACATTCACTCACTGACAACATTCACTGACAACATTCACTGACAACATTCACTCACTGACAACATTCACTCACTGACAACATTCACTGACAACATTCACTCACTGACAACATTCACTCACTGACAACATTCACTCACTGACAACATTCACTGACAACACTCACTGACAACATTCACTGACAACATTCACTGACAACATTCACTCTCTGACAACATTCACTGACAACATTCACTCACTGACAACATTCACTCACTGACAACATTCACTGACAACATTCACTCACTGACATTCACTGACAACATTCACTCACTGACAACATTCACTGACAACATTCACTCACTGACAACATTCACTCACTGACAACATTCACTGACAACATTGACTCTCTGACAACATTCACTGACAACATTCACTAACTGACAACATTCACTCACAGACAACATTCACTGACAACATTCACTCACTGACAACATTCACTCACTGACAACATTCACTGACAACATTCACTGACAACATTCACTCACTGACAACATTCACTCACTGACAACATTCACTGACAACATTCACTGACAACATTCACTCACTGACAACATTCACTGACAACATTCACTCACTGACAACATTCACTGACAACACTCACTGACAACATTCACTGACAACATTCACTCTCTGACAACATTCACTCACTGACAACATTCACTCACTGACAGCATTCACTGACAACATTCACTCACTGACAACATTCACTGACAACATTCACTCACTGACAACATTCACTGACAACATTCACTGACAACATTCACTCACTGACAACATTCACTTACAACATTCACTCTCTGACAACATCCACTCACTGACAATATTCACTGACAACATTCACTCACTGACAGCATTCACTGACAACATTCACTCACTGACAACATTCACTGACAACATTCACTCACTGACAACATTCACTGACAACATTCACTGACAACATTCACTCACTGACAACATTCACTGACAACATTCACTGACAACATTCACTCACTGACAACATTCACTGACAACATTAACTGACAACATTCACTGACAACATTCACTCACTGACAACATTCACTCACTGACAACATTCACTGACAACATTCACTCACTGACAACATTCACTCTCTGACAACATTCACTCACTGACAACATTCACTGACAACATTCACTCACTGACAACATTCACTCTCTGACAACATTCACTCACTGACAACATTCACTGACAACATTCACTCACTGACAACATTCACTGACAACATTCACTCACTGACAACATTCACTGACAACATTCACTCACTGACAACATTCACTCACTGACAACATTCACTGACAACATTGACTCTCTGACAACATTCACTGACATCATTCACTCACTGACAACATTCACTCACTGACAACATTCACTGACAACATTCACTAACTGACAACATTCACTCACAGACAACATTCACTGACAACATTCACTCACTGACAACATTCACTGACAACATTCACTCTCTGACAACATTCACTCTCTGACAACATTCACTGACAACACTCACTGACAACATTCACTGACAACATTCACTGACAACATTCACTCTCTGACAACATTCACTCACTGACAACATTCACTCACTGACAGCATTCACTGACAAAATTCACTCACTGACAACATTCACTGACAACATTCACTCACTGACAACATTCACTCACTGACAACATTCACTGACAACATTCACTGACAACATTCACTCACTGACATTCACTGACAACATTCACTCACAGACAACATTCACTCACTGACAACATTCACTCACTGACAACATTCACTCACTGACAACATTCACTGACAACACTCACTGACAACATTCACTGACAACATTCACTGACAACATTCACTCTCTGACAACATTCACTGACAACATTCACTCAATGACAACATTCACTCACTGACAGCATTCACTGACAACATTCACTCACTGACAACATTCACTGACAACATTCACTGACAACATTCACTCACTGACAACATTCACTGACAACATTCACTCACTGACAATATTCACTGACAACATTCACTCACTGACAACATTCACTCACTGACAGCATTCACTGACAACATTCACTCACTGACAACATTCACTGACAACATTCACTCACTGACAACATTCACTGACAACATTCACTAACTGACAACATTCACTGACAACATTCACTCTCTGACAACATTCACTGACAACATTTACTGATAACATTCACTCTCTGACAACATTCACTGACAACATTCACTCTCTGACAACATTCACTGACAACGTTCACTGACAACATTCACTCACTGACAACATTCACTCACTGACAACATTCACTCACTGACAACATTCACTGACAACATTCACTCACTGACAACATTCACTGACAACATTCACTCACTGACAACATTCACTGACAACATTCACTCACTGACAACATTCACTGACAACATTCACTCAATGACAACATTCACTGATAACATTCACTCACTGACAACATTCACTGACAACACTCACTGACAACATTGACTCACTTACAACACTCACTGACAACATTCACTCACTGACAACATTCACTCACTGACAACATTCACTGACAACATTCACTCACTGACAACATTCACTAACTGACAACATTCACTCACAGACAACATTCACTGACAACATTCACTCACTGACAACATTCACTCACTGACAACATTCACTCACTGACAACATTCACTGACAACATTCACTGACAACATTCACTCACTGACAACATTCACTCTCTGACAACATTCACTGACAACATTCACTGACAACATTCACTCACTGACAACATTCACTGACAACATTCACTCACTGACAACATTCACTCACTGACAACATTCACTGACAACATTCACTGACAACATTCACTGACAACATTCACTCTCTGACAACATTCACTCACTGACCACATTCACTCACTGACAGCATTCACTGACAACATTCACTCACTGACAACATTCACTGACAACATTCACTCACTGACAACATTCACTCACTGACAACATTCACTGACAACATTCACTGACAACATTCACTCACTGACATTCACTGACAACATTCACTCACTGACAACATTCACTGACAACACTCACTGACAACATTCACTGACAACATTCACTGACAACATTCACTCTCTGACAACATTCACTGACAACATTCACTCACTGACAACATTCACTCACTGACAGCATTCACTCACTGACAACATTCACTGACAACATTCACTCACTGACAACATTCACTGACAACATTCACTCACTGACAACATTCACTGACAACATTCACTCACTGACAACATTCACTGACAACACTCACTGACAACATTGACTCACAACACTCACTGACAACATTCACTCACTGACAACATTCACTGACAACATTCACTCACTGACAACATTCACTGACAACATTCACTCACTGACAACATTCACTCACTGACAACATTCACTGACAACATTCACTCACTGACAACATTCACTCTCTGACAACATTCACTGACAACATTCACTGACAACATTCACTGACAAAATTCACTCACTGACAACATTCACTGACAACATTCACTCACTGACAACATTCACTCACTGACAACATTCACTCACTGACAACATTCACTGACAACACTCAATGACAACATTCACTGACAACATTCACTCACTGACAACATTCACTCACTGACAGCATTCACTGACAACATTCACTCACTGACAACATTCACTGATAACATTCACTCACTGACAACATTCACTGACAACATTCACTGACAACATTCACTCACTGACAACATTCGCTCACTGACAACATTCACTGACAACATTCACTCACTGACAACATTCACTCTCTGACAACATTCACTCACTGACAACATTCACTGACAACATTCACTCACTGACAACATTCACTCTCTGACAACATTCACTCACTGACAACATTCACTCACTGACAACATTCACTGACAACATTCACTGACAACATTCACTCACTGACAACATTCACTGACAACATTCACTCACTGACAACATTCACTCACTGACAACATTCACTGACAACATTCACTAACTGACAACATTCACTCACAGACAACATTCACTGACAACATTCACTCACTGACAACATTCACTCACTGACAACATTCACTCACTGACAACACTCACTGACAACATTCACTGACAACATTCACTGACAACATTCACTCTCTGACAACATTCACTGACAACATTCACTCACTGACAACATTCACTCACTGACAGCATTCACTGACAACATTCACTCACTGACAACATTCACTGACAACATTCACTCACTGACAATATTCACTGACAACATTCACTCACTGACAACATTCACTCACTGACAGCATTCACTGACAACATTCACTGACAACATTCACTCACTGACAACATTCACTGACAACATTCACTAACTGACAACATTCACTGACAACATTCACTCTCTGACAACATTCACTGACAACATTTACTGATAACATTCACTCTCTGACAACATTCTCTGACAACATTCACTCTCTGACAACATTCACTGACAACATTCACTCACTGACAACATTCACTCACTGACAACATTCACTCACTGACAACATTCACTGACAACATTCACTCACTGACAACATTCACTGACAACATTCACTCACTGACAACATTCACTGACAACATTCACTCACTGACAACATTCACTGACAACATTCACTCACTGACAACATTCACTGACAACACTCACTGACAACATTGACTCACTTACAACACTCACTGACAACATTCACTCACTGACAACATTCACTCACTGACAACATTCACTGACAACATTCACTCACTGACAACATTCACTCACTGACAACATTCACTGACAACATTCACTAACTGATAACATTCACTCACAGACAACATTCACTCACTGACAACATTCACTCACTGACAACATTCACTGACAACACTCACTGACAACATTCACTGACAACATTCACTGACAACATTCACTCTCTGACAACATTCACTGACAACATTCACTGACAACATTCACTAACTGATAACATTCACTCACAGACAACATTCACTCACTGACAACATTCACTCACTGACAACTTTCACTCACTGACAACATTCACTGACAACACTCACTGACAACATTCACTGACAACATTCACTGACAACATTCACTCTCTGACAACATTCACTGACAACATTCACTCAATGACAACATTCACTCACTGACAGCATTCACTGACAACATTCACTCACTGACAACATTCACTGACAACATTCACTGACAACATTCACTCACTGACAACATTCACTGACAACATTCACTCACTGACAATATTCACTGACAACATTCACTCACTGACAACATTCACTCACTGACAGCATTCACTGACAACATTCACTCACTGACAACATTCACTGACAACATTCACTCACTGACAACATTCACTGACAACATTCACTCTCTGACAACATTCACTGACAACATTCACTCAATGACAACATTCACTCACTGACAGCATTCACTGACAACATTCACTCACTGACAACATTCACTGACAACATTCACTGACAACATTCACTCACTGACAACATTCACTGACAACATTCACTCACTGACAATATTCACTGACAACATTCACTCACTGACAACATTCACTCACTGACAGCATTCACTGACAACATTCACTCACTGACAACATTCACTGACAACATTCACTCACTGACAACATTCACTGACAACATTCACTAACTGACAACATTCACTGACAACATTTACTGATAACATTCACTCTCTGACAACATTCACTGACAACATTCACTCTCTGACAACATTCACTGACAACGTTCACTGACAACATTCACTCACTGACAACATTCACTCACTGACAACATTCACTCACTGACAACATTCACTGACAACATTCACTCACTGACAACATTCACTGACAACATTCACTCACTGACAACATTCACTGACAACATTCACTCACTGACAACATTCACTGACAACATTCACTCAATGACAACATTCACTGATAACATTCACTCACTGACAACATTCACTGACAACACTCACTGACAACATTGACTCACTTACAACACTCACTGACAACATTCACTCACTGACAACATTCACTCACTGACAACATTCACTGACAACATTCACTCACTGACAACATTCACTAACTGACAACATTCACTCACAGACAACATTCACTGACAACATTCACTCACTGACAACATTCACTCACTGACAACATTCACTGACAACATTCACTGACAACATTCACTCACTGACAACATTCACTCTCTGACAACATTCACTGACAACATTCACTGACAACATTCACTGACAACATTCACTCACTGACAACATTCACTGACAACATTCACTCACTGACAACATTCACTCACTGACAACATTCACTGACAACACTCACTGACAACATTCACTGACAACATTCACTGACAACATTCACTCTCTGACAACATTCACTCACTGACCACATTCACTCACTGACAGCATTCACTGACAACATTCACTCACTGACAACATTCACTGACAACATTCACTCACTGACAACATTCACTCACTGACAACATTCACTGACAACATTCACTGACAACATTCACTCACTGACATTCACTGACAACATTCACTCACTGACAACATTCACTGACAACACTCACTGACAACATTCACTGACAACATTCACTGACAACATTCACTCTCTGACAACATTCACTGACAACATTCACTCACTGACAAAATTCACTCACTGACAGCATTCACTCACTGACAACATTCACTGACAACATTCACTCACTGACAACATTCACTGACAACATTCACTCACTGACAACATTCACTGACAACATTCACTCACTGACAACATTCACTGACAACACTCACTGACAACATTGACTCACAACACTCACTGACAACATTCACTCACTGACAACATTCACTGACAACATTCACTGACAACATTCACTCACTGACAACATTCACTGACAACATTCACTCACTGACAACATTCACTCACTGACAACATTCACTGACAACATTCACTCACTGACAACATTCACTCTCTGACAACATTCACTGACAACATTCACTGACAACATTCACTGACAAAATTCACTCACTGACAACATTCACTCACTGACAACATTCACTCACTGACAACATTCACTGACAACACTCACTGACAACATTCACTGACAACATTCACTGACAACATTCACTCACTGACAACATTCACTCACTGACAGCATTCACTGACAACATTCACTCACTGACAACATTCACTCACTGACAACATTCACTGACAACATTCACTCACTGACATTCACTGACAACATTCACTCACTGACAACATTCACTGACAACATTCACTCACTGACAACATTCACTCACTGACAACATTCACTGACAACATTGACTCTCTGACAACATTCACTGACAACATTCACTCACTGACAACATTCACTGACAACATTCACTCACTGACAACATTCACTGATAACATTCACTCACTGACAACATTCACTGACAACATTCACTCACTGACAACATTCACTCTCTGACAACATTCACTGACAACATTCACTGACAACATTCACTGACAACATTCACTCACTGACAACATTCACTGACAACATTCACTCACTGACAACATTCACTGACAACACTCACTGACAACATTCACTGACAACATTCACTGACAACATTCACTCACTGACAACATTCACTGACAACATTCACTCACTGACATTCACTGACAACATTCACTCACTGACAACATTCACTGACAACATTCACTCACTGACAACATTCACTGACAACATTGACTCTCTGACAACATTCACTGACAACATTCACTCACTGACAACATTCACTGACAACATTCACTCACTGACAACATTCACTGATAACATTCACTCACTGACAACATTCACTGACAACATTCACTCACTGACAACATTCACTCTCTGACAACATTCACTGACAACATTCACTGACAACATTCACTCACTGACAACATTCACTGACAACATTCACTCACTGACAACATTCACTCACTGACAAAATTCACTGACAACACTCACTGACAACATTCACTGACAACATTCACTGACAACATTCACTCTCTGACAACATTCACTCACTGACAACATTCACTCACTGACAGCATTCACTGACAACATTCACTCACTGACAACATTCACTGACAACATTCACTCACTGACAACATTCACTGACAACATTCACTCACTGACATTCACTGACAACATTCACTCACTGACAACATTCACTGACAACATTCACTCACTGACAACATTCACTCACTGACAACATTCACTGACAACATTGACTCTCTGACAACATTCACTGACAACATTCACTCACTGACAACATTCACTGACAACATTCACTCACTGACAACATTCACTGATAACATTCACTCACTGACAACATTCACTGACAACATTCACTCACTGACAACATTCACTCTCTGACAACATTCACTCACTGACAACACTCACTCACTGACAACATTCACTCTCTGACAACATTCACTGACAACATTCACTGACAACATTCACTGACAACATTCACTCACTGACAACATTCACTGACAACATTCACTGACAACATTCACTCACTGACAACATTCACTGACAACATTCACTGACAACACTCACTGACAACATTCACTGACAACATTCACTGACAACATTCACTCTCTGACAACATTCACTCACTGACAACATTCACTCACTGACAGCATTCACTGACAACATTCACTCACTGACAACATTCACTGACAACATTCACTCACTGACAACATTCACTCACTGACAACATTCACTGACAACATTCACTCACTGACATTCACTGACAACATTCACTCACTGACAACATTCACTCACTGACAACATTCACTGACAACATTGACTCTCTGACAACATTCACTGACAACATTCACTCACTGACAACATTCACTGACAACATTCACTCACTGACAACATTCACTGATAACATTCACTCACTGACAACATTCACTCACTGACAACATTCACTCTCTGACAACATTCACTCACTGACAACACTCACTGACAACATTCACTCACTGACAACATTCACTCTCTGACAACATTCACTCACTGACAACACTCACTGACAACATTCACTCACTGACAACATTCACTGACAACATTCACTGACAACATTCACTCACTGACAACATTCACTCTCTGACAACATTCACTCACTGACAACACTCACTGACAACATTCACTCACTGACAACATTCACTGACAACATTCACTGACAACATTCACTCTCTGACAACATTCACTGACAACATTCACTCACTGACAACATTCACTCACTGACAACATTCACTGACAACATTGACTCTCTGACAACATTCACTGACAACATTCACTAACTGACAACATTCACTCACAGACAACATTCACTGACAACATTCACTCACTGACAACATTCACTCACTGACAACATTCACTGACAACATTCACTGACAACATTCACTGACAACATTCACTCACTGACAACATTCACTCACTGACAACATTCACTGACAACATTCACTGACAACATTCACTCACTGACAACATTCACTGACAACATTCACTCACTGACAACATTCACTGACAACACTCACTGACAACATTCACTGACAACATTCACTCTCTGACAACATTCACTCACTGACAACATTCACTCACTGACAGCAATCACTGACAACATTCACTCACTGACAACATTCACTGACAACATTCACTCACTGACAACATTCACTGACAACATTCACTGACAACATTCACTCACTGACAACATTCACTCACTGACAACACTCACTGACAACATTCACTGACAACATTCACTCTCTGACAACATTCACTCACTGACAGCATTCACTGACAACATTCACTCACTGACAACATTCACTGACAACATTCACTCACTGACAACATTCACTGACAACATTCACTGACAACATTCACTCACTGACAACATTCACTGACAACATTCACTCTCTGACAACATTCACTCACTGATAATATTCACTGACAACATTCACTCACTGACAGCATTCACTGACAACATTCACTCACTGACAACATTCACTGACAACATTCACTGACAACATTCACTCACTGACAACATTCACTGACAACATTCACTAACTGATAACATTCACTGACAACATTCACTGACAACATTCACTCACTGACAACATTCACTCACTGACAACATTCACTGACAACATTCACTCACTGACAACATTCACTCACTGACAACATTCACTGATAACATTCACTCACTGACAACATTCACTGACAACATTCACTCACTGACAACATTCACTCACTGACAACATTCACTGACAACATTCACTCACTGACAACATTCACTCTCTGACAACATTCACTCACTGACAACACTCACTGACAACATTCACTCACTGACAACATTCACTGACAACATTCACTGACAACATTCACTCTCTGACAACATTCACTGACAACATTCACTCACTGACAACATTCACTCACTGACAACATTCACTGACAACATTGACTCTCTGACAACATTCACTGACAACATTCACTCACTGACAACATTCACTGACAACATTCACTAACTGACAACATTCACTCACAGACAACATTCACTGACAACATTCACTCACTGACAACATTCACTCACTGACAACATTCACTGACAACACTCACTGACAACATTCACTGACAACATTCACTGACAACATTCACTCTCTGACAACATTCACTCACTGACAACATTCACTCACTGACAGCATTCACTGACAACATTCACTCACTGACATCATTCACTGATAACATTCACGCACTGACAACATTCACTGACAACATTCACTGACAACATTCACGCACTGACAACATTCACTGACAATATTCACTGACAACATTCACTCACTGACAGCATTCACTGACAACATTCACTCACTGACAACATTCACTGACAACATTCACTCACTGACAACATTCACTGACAACATTCACTAACTGATAACATTCACTGACAACATTCACTGACAACATTCACTCACTGACAACATTCACTCACTGACAACATTCACTGACAACATTCACTCACTGACAACATTCACTCACTGACAACATTCACTGACAACATTCACTCACTGACAACATTCACTCACTGACAACATTCACTGACAACATTCACTCACTGACAACATTCACTGACAACATTCACTAACTGATAACATTCACTGACAACATTCACTGACAACATTCACTCACTGACAACATTCACTCACTGACAACATTCACTGACAACATTCACTCACTGACAACATTCACTGACAACATTCACTCACTGACAACATTCACTGACAACATTAACTGACAACATTCACTGACAACATTCACTCACTGACAACATTCACTCACTGACAACATTCACTGACAACATTCACTCACTGACAACATTCACTCTCTGACAACATTCACTCACTGACAACACTCACTGACAACATTCACTCACTGACAACATTCACTGACAACATTCACTCACTGACAACATTCACTCACTGACAACATTCACTGACAACATTGACTCTCTGACAACATTCACTCACTGGCAACATTCACTGACAACATTCACTAACTGACAACATTCACTCACAGACAACATTCACTGACAACATTCACTCACTGACAACATTCACTCACTGACAACATTCACTGACAACATTCACTGACAACATTCACTCACTGACAACATTCACTCTCTGACAACATTCACTCACTGACAACATTCACTGACAACATTCACTGACAACATTCACTCACTGACAACATTCACTGACAACATTCACTCACTGACAACATTCACTCACTGACAACATTCACTCACTGACAACATTCACTGACAACACTCACTGACAACATTCACTGACAACATTCACTCACTGACAACATTCACTCACTGACAACATTCACTGACAACATTCACTCACTGACAACATTCACTGATAACATTCACTCACTGACAACATTCACTGACAACATTCACTGACAACATTCACTCACTGACAACATTCACTCACTGACAACATTCACTGACAACATTCACTCACTGACAACATTCACTCTCTGACAACATTCACTCACTGACAACACTCACTGACAACATTCACTCACTGACAACATTCACTGACAACATTCACTGACAACATTCACTCACTGACAACATTCACTGACAACATTCACTCACTGACAACATTCACTCACTGACAACATTCACTGACAACATTGACTCTCTGACTACATTCACTGACAACATTCACTCACTGACAACATTCACTCACTGACAACATTCACTGACAACATTCACTAACATACAACATTCACTCACAGACAACATTCACTGACAACATTCACTCACTGACAACATTCACTCACTGACAACATTCACTCACTGACAACATTCACTGACAACATTCAGTGACAACATTCACTGACAACATTCACTCACTGACAACATTCACTCACTGACAGCATTCACTGACAACATTCACTCACTGACAACATTCACTGACAACATTCACTGACAACATTCACTCACTGACAACATTCACTGACAACATTCACTCACTGACAATATTCACTGACAACATTCACTCACTGACAACATTCACTCACTGACAGCATTCACTGACAACATTCACTCACTGACAACATTCACTGACAACATTCACTCACTGACAACATTCACTGACAACATTCACTAACTGACAACATTCACTGACAACATTCACTCTCTGACAACATTCACTGACAACATTTACTGATAACATTCACTCTCTGACAACATTCACTGACAACATTCACTCTCTGACAACATTCACTGACAACATTCACTCACTGACAACATTCACTCACTGACAACATTCACTGACAACATTGACTCTCTGACAACATTCACTGACAACATTCACTAACTGACAACATTCACTCACAGACAACATTCACTGACAACATTCACTCACTGACAACATTCACTCACTGACAACATTCACTGACAACATTCACTCACTGACAACATTCACTGACAACATTCACTAACTGATAACATTCACTGACAACATTCACTGACAACATTCACTCACTGACAACATTCACTCACTGACAACATTCACTGACAACATTCACTCACTGACAACATTCACTGATAACATTCACTCACTGACAACATTCACTGACAAAATTCACTGACAACATTCACTCACTGACAACATTCACTCACTGACAACATTCACTGACAACATTCACTCACTGACAACATTCACTCTCTGACAACATTCACTCACTGACAACACTCACTGACAACATTCACTCACTGACAACATTCACTGACAACATTCACTGACAACATTCACTCACTGACAACATTCACTGACAACATTCACTCACTGACAACATTCACTCACTGACAACATTCACTTACAACATTGACTCTCTGACAACATTCACTGACAACATTCACTCACTGACAACATTCACTGACAACATTCACTCACTGACAACATTCACTGACAACATTCACTCACTGACAACATTCACTGACAACATTCACTGACAACATTCACTCACTGACAACATTCACTGACAACATTCACTGACAACATTCACTAACTGATAACATTCACTGACAACATTCACTGACAACATTCACTCACTGACAACATTCACTCACTGACAACATTCACTCACTGACAACATTCACTGACAACATTCACTCACTGACAACATTCACTGATAACATTCACTCACTGACAACATTCACTGACAACATTCACTGACAACATTCACTCACTGACAACATTCACTCACTGACAACATTCACTGACAACATTCACTCACTGACATTCACTGACAACATTCACTCACTGACAACATTCACTGACAACATTCACTCACTGACAACATTCACTCACTGACAACATTCACTGACAACATTGACTCTCTGACAACATTCACTGACAACATTCACTAACTGACAACATTCACTCACAGACAACATTCACTGACAACATTCACTCACTGACAACATTCACTCACTGACAACATTCACTCACTGACAACATTCACTCACTGACAACATTCACTGACAACATTGACTCTCTGACAACATTCACTGACAACATTCACTCACTGACAACATTCACTGACAACATTCACTCACTGACAACATTCACTGACAACATTCACTCACTGACAACATTCACTCACTGACAACATTCACTCACTGACAACATTCACTGACAACATTGACTCTCTGACAACATTCACTGACAACATTCACTCACTGACAACATTCACTGACAACATTCACTCACTGACAACATTCACTGACAACATTCACTCACTGACAACATTCACTGACAACATTCACTCAATGACAACATTCACTGATAACATTCACTCACTGACAACATTCACTGACAACACTCACTGACAACATTGACTCACTTACAACACTCACTGACAACATTCACTCACTGACAATATTCACTCACTGACAACATTCACTGACAACATTCACTCACTGACAACATTCACTAACTGACAACATTCACTCACAGACAACATTCACTGACAACATTCACTCACTGACAACATTCACTCACTGACAACATTCACTCACTGACAACATTCACTGACAACATTCACTGACAACATTCACTCACTGACAACATTCACTCTCTGACAACATTCACTGACAACATTCACTGACAACATTCACTGACAACATTCACTCACTGACAACATTCACTGACAACATTCACTCACTGACAACATTCACTCACTGACAACATTCACTGACAACATTCACTGACAACATTCACTGACAACATTCACTCTCTGACAACATTCACTCACTGACCACATTCACTCACTGACAGCATTCACTGACAACATTCACTCACTGACAACATTCACTGACAACATTCACTCACTGACAACATTCACTCACTGACAACATTCACTGACAACATTCACTGACAACATTCACTCACTGACATTCACTGACAACATTCACTCACTGACAACATTCACTGACAACACTCACTGACAACATTCACTGACAACATTCACTGACAACATTCACTCTCTGACAACATTCACTGACAACATTCACTCACTGACAACATTCACTCACTGACAGCATTCACTCACTGACAACATTCACTGACAACATTCACTCACTGACAACATTCACTGACAACATTCACTCACTGACAACATTCACTGACAACATTCACTCACTGACAACATTCACTGACAACACTCACTGACAACATTGACTCACAACACTCACTGACAACATTCACTCACTGACAACATTCACTGACAACATTCACTGACAACATTCACTCACTGACAACATTCACTGACAACATTCACTCACTGACAACATTCACTCACTGACAACATTCACTGACAACATTCACTCACTGACAACATTCACTCTCTGACAACATTCACTGACAACATTCACTGACAACATTCACTGACAAAATTCACTCACTGACAACATTCACTGACAACATTCACTCACTGACAACATTCACTCACTGACAACATTCACTGACAACATTCACTGACAACATTCACTGACAACATTCACTCACTGACAACATTCACTCACTGACAGCATTCACTGACAACATTCACTCACTGACAACATTCACTGATAACATTCACTCACTGACAACATTCACTGACAACATTCACTGACAACATTCACTCACTGACAACATTCGCTCACTGACAACATTCACTGACAACATTCACTCACTGACAACATTCACTCTCTGACAACATTCACTCACTGACAACATTCACTGACAACATTCACTCACTGACAACATTCACTCTCTGACAACATTCACTCACTGACAACATTCACTCACTGACAACATTCACTGACAACATTCACTGACAACATTCACTCACTGACAACATTCACTGACAACATTCACTCACTGACAACATTCACTCACTGACAACATTCACTGACAACATTCACTAACTGACAACATTCACTCACAGACAACATTCACTGACAACATTCACTCACTGACAACATTCACTCACTGACAACATTCACTCACTGACAACACTCACTGACAACATTCACTGACAACATTCACTGACAACATTCACTCTCTGACAACATTCACTGACAACATTCACTCACTGACAACATTCACTCACTGACAGCATTCACTGACAACATTCACTCACTGACAACATTCACTGACAACATTCACTCACTGACAATATTCACTGACAACATTCACTCACTGACAACATTCACTCACTGACAGCATTCACTGACAACATTCACTGACAACATTCACTCACTGACAACATTCACTGACAACATTCACTAACTGACAACATTCACTGACAACATTCACTCTCTGACAACATTCACTGACAACATTTACTGATAACATTCACTCTCTGACAACATTCACTGACAACATTCACTCTCTGACAACATTCACTGACAACATTCACTGACAACATTCACTCACTGACAACATTCACTCACTGACAACATTCACTCACTGACAACATTCACTGACAACATTCACTCACTGACAACATTCACTGACAACATTCACTCACTGACAACATTCACTGACAACATTCACTGACAACATTCACTCACTGACAACATTCACTCTCTGACAACATTCACTCACTGACAACACTCACTGACAACATTCACTCACTGACAACATTCACTGACAACATTCACTGACAACATTCACTCTCTGACAACATTCACTGACAACATTCACTCACTGACAACATTCACTCACTGACAACATTCACTGACAACATTGACTCTCTGACAACATTCACTGACAACATTCACTAACTGACAACATTCACTCACAGACAACATTCACTGACAACATTCACTCACTGACAACATTCACTCACTGACAACATTCACTGACAACATTCACTCACTGACAACATTTACTCACTGACAACATTCACTGACAACATTCACTGACAACATTCACTCACTGACAACATTCACTGACAACATTCACTCACTGACAACATTCACTGACAACACTCACTGACAACATTCACTGACAACATTCACTCTCTGACAACATTCACTCACTGACAACATTCACTCACTGACAGCAATCACTGACAACATTCACTCACTGACAACATTCACTCTCTGACAACATTCACTCACTGACAACATTCACTGACAACATTCACTCACTGACAACATTCACTCACTGACAACATTCACTGACAACATTCACTCACTGACATTCACTGACAACATTCACTCACTGACAACATTCACTGACAACATTCACTCACTGACAACATTCACTGACAACATTGACTCTCTGACAACATTCACTGACAACATTCACTCACTGACAACATTCACTGACAACATTCACTCACTGACAACATTCACTGATAACATTCACTCACTGACAACATTCACTGACAACATTCACTCACTGACAACATTCACTCTCTGACAACATTCACTCACTGACAACACTCACTCACTGACAACATTCACTCTCTGACAACATTCACTGACAACATTCACTGACAACATTCACTGACAACATTCACTCACTGACAACATTCACTGACAACATTCACTGACAACATTCACTCACTGACAACATTCACTGACAACATTCACTGACAACACTCACTGACAACATTCACTGACAACATTCACTGACAACATTCACTCTCTGACAACATTCACTCACTGACAACATTCACTCACTGACAGCATTCACTGACAACATTCACTCACTGACAACATTCACTGACAACATTCACTCACTGACAACATTCACTCACTGACAACATTCACTGACAACATTCACTCACTGACATTCACTGACAACATTCACTCACTGACAACATTCACTCACTGACAACATTCACTGACAACATTGACTCTCTGACAACATTCACTGACAACATTCACTCACTGACAACATTCACTGACAACATTCACTCACTGACAACATTCACTGATAACATTCACTCACTGACAACATTCACTCACTGACAACATTCACTCTCTGACAACATTCACTCACTGACAACACTCACTGACAACATTCACTCACTGACAACATTCACTCTCTGACAACATTCACTCACTGACAACACTCACTGACAACATTCACTCACTGACAACATTCACTGACAACATTCACTGACAACATTCACTCACTGACAACATTCACTGATAACATTCACTCACTGACAACATTCACTGACAACATTCACTCACTGACAACATTCACTCTCTGACAACATTCACTCACTGACAACACTCACTCACTGACAACATTCACTCTCTGACAACATTCACTGACAACATTCACTGACAACATTCACTGACAACATTCACTCACTGACAACATTCACTGACAACATTCACTGACAACATTCACTCACTGACAACATTCACTGACAACATTCACTGACAACACTCACTGACAACATTCACTGACAACATTCACTGACAACATTCACTGACAACATTCACTGACAACATTCACTCTCTGACAACATTCACTCACTGACAACATTCACTCACTGACAGCATTCACTGACAACATTCACTCACTGACAACATTCACTGACAACATTCACTCACTGACAACATTCACTCACTGACAACATTCACTGACAACATTCACTCACTGACATTCACTGACAACATTGACTCTCTGACAACATTCACTGACAACATTCACTCACTGACAACATTCACTGACAACATTCACTAAATGACAACATTCACTGATAACATTCACTCACTGACAACATTCACTCACTGACAACATTCACTCTCTGACAACATTCACTCACTGACAACACTCACTGACAACATTCACTCACTGACAACATTCACTCTCTGACAACATTCACTCACTGACAACACTCACTGACAACATTCACTCACTGACAACATTCACTGACAACATTCACTGACAACATTCACTGACAACATTCACTCACTGACAACATTCACTCTCTGACAACATTCACTCACTGACAACACTCACTGACAACATTCACTCACTGACAACATTCACTGACAACATTCACTGACAACATTCACTCTCTGACAACATTCACTGACAACATTCACTCACTGACAACATTCACTCACTGACAACATTCACTGACAACATTGACTCTCTGACAACATTCACTGACAACATTCACTAACTGACAACATTCACTCACAGACAACATTCACTGACAACATTCACTCACTGACAACATTCACTCACTGACAACATTCACTGACAACATTCACTGACAACATTCACTGACAACATTCACTCACTGACAACATTCACTCACTGACAACATTCACTGACAACATTCACTGACAACATTCACTCACTGACAACATTCACTGACAACATTCACTCACTGACAACATTCACTGACAACACTCACTGACAACATTCACTGACAACATTCACTCTCTGACAACATTCACTCACTGACAACATTCACTCACTGACAGCAATCACTGACAACATTCACTCACTGACAACATTCACTCTCTGACAACATTCACTCACTGACAACATTCACTGACAACATTCACTCACTGACAACATTCACTCACTGACAACATTCACTGACAACATTCACTCACTGACATTCACTGACAACATTCACTCACTGACAACATTCACTGACAACATTCACTCACTGACAACATTCACTCACTGACAACATTCACTGACAACATTGACTCTCTGACAACATTCACTGACAACATTCACTCACTGACAACATTCACTGATAACATTCACTCACTGACAACATTCACTGACAACATTCACTCACTGACAACATTCACTCTCTGACAACATTCACTCACTGACAACACTCACTCACTGACAACATTCACTCTCTGACAACATTCACTGACAACATTCACTGACAACATTCACTCACTGACAACATTCACTGACAACATTCACTGACAACATTCACTCACTGACAACATTCACTGACAACATTCACTGACAACACTCACTGACAACATTCACTGACAACATTCACTGACAACATTCACTCTCTGACAACATTCACTCACTGACAACATTCACTCACTGACAGCATTCACTGACAACATTCACTCACTGACAACATTCACTGACAACATTCACTCACTGACAACATTCACTCACTGACAACATTCACTGACAACATTCACTCACTGACATTCACTGACAACATTCACTCACTGACAACATTCACTGACAACATTGACTCTCTGACAACATTCACTGACAACATTCACTCACTGACAACATTCACTGACAACATTCACTCACTGACAACATTCACTGATAACATTCACTCACTGACAACATTCACTCACTGACAACATTCACTCTCTGACAACATTCACTCACTGACAACACTCACTGACAACATTCACTCACTGACAACATTCACTCTCTGACAACATTCACTCACTGACAACACTCACTGACAACATTCACTCACTGACAACATTCACTGACAACATTCACTGACAACATTCACTGACAACATTCACTCACTGACAACATTCACTCTCTGACAACATTCACTCACTGACAACACTCACTGACAACATTCACTCACTGACAACATTCACTGACAACATTCACTGACAACATTCACTCACTGACAACATTCACTGATAACATTCACTCACTGACAACATTCACTGACAACATTCACTCACTGACAACATTCACTCTCTGACAACATTCACTCACTGACAACACTCACTCACTGACAACATTCACTCTCTGACAACATTCACTGACAACATTCACTGACAACATTCACTGACAACATTCACTCACTGACAACATTCACTGACAACATTCACTGACAACATTCACTCACTGACAACATTCACTGACAACATTCACTGACAACACTCACTGACAACATTCACTGACAACATTCACTGACAACATTCACTCTCTGACAACATTCACTCACTGACAACATTCACTCACTGACAGCATTCACTGACAACATTCACTCACTGACAACATTCACTGACAACATTCACTCACTGACAACATTCACTCACTGACAACATTCACTGACAACATTCACTCACTGACATTCACTGACAACATTCACTCACTGACAACATTCACTCACTGACAACATTCACTGACAACATTGACTCTCTGACAACATTCACTGACAACATTCACTCACTGACAACATTCACTGACAACATTCACTCACTGACAACATTCACTGATAACATTCACTCACTGACAACATTCACTCACTGACAACATTCACTCTCTGACAACATTCACTCACTGACAACACTCACTGACAACATTCACTCACTGACAACATTCACTCTCTGACAACATTCACTCACTGACAACACTCACTGACAACATTCACTCACTGACAACATTCACTGACAACATTCACTGACAACATTCACTGACAACATTCACTCACTGACAACATTCACTCTCTGACAACATTCACTCACTGACAACACTCACTGACAACATTCACTCACTGACAACATTCACTGACAACATTCACTGACAACATTCACTCTCTGACAACATTCACTGACAACATTCACTCACTGACAACATTCACTCACTGACAACATTCACTGACAACATTGACTCTCTGACAACATTCACTGACAACATTCACTAACTGACAACATTCACTCACAGACAACATTCACTGACAACATTCACTCACTGACAACATTCACTCACTGACAACATTCACTGACAACATTCACTGACAACATTCACTGACAACATTCACTCACTGACAACATTCACTCACTGACAACATTCACTGACAACATTCACTGACAACATTCACTCACTGACAACATTCACTGACAACATTCACTCACTGACAACATTCACTGACAACACTCACTGACAACATTCACTGACAACATTCACTCTCTGACAACATTCACTCACTGACAACATTCACTCACTGACAGCAATCACTGACAACATTCACTCACTGACAACATTCACTGACAACATTCACTCACTGACAACATTCACTGACAACATTCACTGACAACATTCACTCACTGACAACATTCACTCTCTGACAACATTCACTCACTGACAACACTCACTGACAACATTCACTGACAACATTCACTGACAACATTCACTCTCTGACAACATTCACTCACTGACAGCATTCACTGACAACATTCACTCACTGACAACATTCACTGACAACATTCACTCACTGACAACATTCACTGACAACATTCACTCACTGACAACATTCACTGACAACATTCACTCTCTGACAACATTCACTCACTGATAATATTCACTGACAACATTCACTCACTGACAGCATTCACTGACAACATTCACTCACTGACAACATTCACTGACAACATTCACTGACAACATTCACTCACTGACAACATTCACTGACAACATTCACTAACTGATAACATTCACTGACAACATTCACTGACAACATTCACTCACTGACAACATTCACTCACTGACAACATTCACTGACAACATTCACTCACTGACAACATTCACTCACTGACAACATTCACTGATAACATTCACTCACTGACAACATTCACTGACAACATTCACTGACAACATTCACTCACTGACAACATTCACTCACTGACAACATTCACTGACAACATTCACTCACTGACAACATTCACTCTCTGACAACATTCACTCACTGACAACACTCACTGACAACATTCACTCACTGACAACATTCACTGACAACATTCACTGACAACATTCACTCTCTGACAACATTCACTGACAACATTCACTCACTGACAACATTCACTCACTGACAACATTCACTGACAACATTGACTCTCTGACAACATTCACTGACAACATTCACTCACTGACAACATTCACTCACTGACAACATTCACTGACAACATTCACTAACTGACAACATTCACTCACAGACAACATTCACTGACAACATTCACTCACTGACAACATTCACTCACTGACAACATTCACTGACAACACTCACTGACAACATTCACTGACAACATTCACTGACAACATTCACTCTCTGACAACATTCACTCACTGACAACATTCACTCACTGACAGCATTCACTGACAACATTCACTCACTGACATCATTCACTGATAACATTCACGCACTGACAACATTCACTGACAACATTCACTGACAACATTCACGCACTGACAACATTCACTGACAATATTCACTGACAACATTCACTCACTGACAGCATTCACTGACAACATTCACTCACTGACAACATTCACTGACAACATTCACTCACTGACAACATTCACTGACAACATTCACTAACTGATAACATTCACTGACAACATTCACTGACAACATTCACTCACTGACAACATTCACTCACTGACAACATTCACTGACAACATTCACTCACTGACAACATTCACTCACTGACAACATTCACTGACAACATTCACTCACTGACAACATTCACTCACTGACAACATTCACTGACAACATTCACTCACTGACAACATTCACTGACAACATTCACTAACTGATAACATTCACTGACAACATTCACTGACAACATTCACTCACTGACAACATTCACTCACTGACAACATTCACTGACAACATTCACTCACTGACAACATTCACTGATAACATTCACTCACTGACAACATTCACTGACAACATTCACTGACAACATTCACTCACTGACAACATTCACTCACTGACAACATTCACTGACAACATTCACTCACTGACAACATTCACTCTCTGACAACATTCACTCACTGACAACACTCACTGACAACATTCACTCACTGACAACATTCACTGACAACATTCACTGACAACATTCACTCACTGACAACATTCACTGACAACATTCACTCACTGACAACATTCACTTACAACATTGACTCTCTGACAACATTCACTGACAACATTCACTCACTGACAACATTCACTGACAACATTCACTCACTGACAACATTCACTGACAACATTCACTCACTGACAACATTCACTGACAACATTCACTGACAACATTCACTCACTGACAACATTCACTGACAACATTCACTGACAACATTCACTCACTGACAACATTCACTGACAACATTCACTGACAACATTCACTAACTGATAACATTCACTCACAGACAACATTCACTCACTGACAACATTCACTCACTGACAACATTCACTGACAACACTCACTGACAACATTCACTGACAACATTCACTGACAACATTCACTCTCTGACAACATTCACTGACAACATTCACTCAATGACAACATTCACTCACTGACAGCATTCACTGACAACATTCACTCACTGACAACATTCACTGACAACATTCACTGACAACATTCACTCACTGACAACATTCACTGACAACATTCACTCACTGACAATATTCACTGACAACATTCACTCACTGACAACATTCACTCACTGACAGCATTCACTGACAACATTCACTCACTGACAACATTCACTGACAACATTCACTCACTGACAACATTCACTGACAACATTCACTAACTGACAACATTCACTGACAACATTCACTCTCTGACAACATTCACTGACAACATTTACTGATAACATTCACTCTCTGACAACATTCACTGACAACATTCACTCTCTGACAACATTCACTGACAACGTTCACTGACAACATTCACTCACTGACAACATTCACTCACTGACAACATTCACTCACTGACAACATTCACTGACAACATTCACTCACTGACAACATTCACTGACAACATTCACTCACTGACAACATTCACTGACAACATTCACTCACTGACAACATTCACTGACAACATTCACTCAATGACAACATTCACTGATAACATTCACTCACTGACAACATTCACTGACAACACTCACTGACAACATTGACTCACTTACAACACTCACTGACAACATTCACTCACTGACAACATTCACTCACTGACAACATTCACTGACAACATTCACTCACTGACAACATTCACTAACTGACAACATTCACTCACAGACAACATTCACTGACAACATTCACTCACTGACAACATTCACTCACTGACAACATTCACTGACAACATTCACTCACTGACAACATTCACTCTCTGACAACATTCACTGACAACATTCACTGACAACATTCACTGACAACATTCACTCACTGACAACATTCACTGACAACATTCACTCACTGACAACATTCACTCACTGACAACATTCACTGACAACACTCACTGACAACATTCACTGACAACATTCACTGACAACATTCACTCTCTGACCACATTCACTCACTGACAGCATTCACTGACAACATTCACTCACTGACAACATTCACTGACAACATTCACTCACTGACAACATTCACTCACTGACAACATTCACTGACAACATTCACTGACAACATTCACTCACTGACATTCACTGACAACATTCACTCACTGACAACATTCACTGACAACACTCACTGACAACATTCACTGACAACATTCACTGACAACATTCACTCTCTGACAACATTCACTCACTGACAACATTCACTCACTGACAGCATTCACTCACTGACAACATTCACTGACAACATTCACTCACTGACAACATTCACTGACAACATTCACTCACTGACAACATTCACTGACAACATTCACTCACTGACAACATTCACTGACAACACTCACTGACAACATTGACTCACAACACTCACTGACAACATTCACTCACTGACAACATTCACTGACAACATTCACTGACAACATTCACTCACTGACAACATTCACTGACAACATTCACTCACTGACAACATTCACTCACTGACAACATTCACTGACAACATTCACTCACTGACAACATTCACTCTCTGACAACATTCACTGACAACATTCACTGACAACATTCACTGACAAAATTCACTCACTGACAACATTCACTGACAACATTCACTCACTGACAACATTCACTCACTGACAACATTCACTCACTGACAACATTCACTGACAACACTCACTGACAACATTCACTGACAACATTCACTGACAACATTCACTCACTGACAACATTCACTCACTGACAGCATTCACTGACAACATTCACTCACTGACAACATTCACTGACAACATTCACTCACTGACAACATTCACTCACTGACAACATTCACTGACAACATTCACTCACTGACATTCACTGACAACATTCACTCACTGACAACATTCACTGACAACATTCACTCACTGACAACATTCACTCACTGACAACATTCACTGACAACATTGACTCTCTGAGAACATTCACTGACAACATTCACTCACTGACAACATTCACTGACAACATTCACTCACTGACAACATTCACTGATAACATTCACTCACTGACAACATTCACTGACAACATTCACTCACTGACAACATTCACTCTCTGACAACATTCACTGACAACATTCACTGACAACATTCACTCACTGACAACATTCACTGACAACATTCACTCACTGACAACATTCACTCACTGACAACATTCACTGACAACACTCACTGACAACATTCACTGACAACATTCACTGACAACATTCACTCTCTGACAACATTCACTCACTGACAACATTCACTCACTGACAGCATTCACTGACAACATTCACTGACAACATTCACTCACTGACAACATTCACTGACAACATTCACTCACTGACATTCACTGACAACATTCACTCACTGACAACATTCACTGACAACATTCACTCACTGACAACATTCACTCACTGACAACATTCACTGACAACATTGACTCTCTGACAACATTCACTGACAACATTCACTCACTGACAACATTCACTGACAACATTCACTCACTGACAACATTCACTGATAACATTCACTCACTGACAACATTCACTGACAACATTCACTCACTGACAACATTCACTCTCTGACAACATTCACTGACAACATTCACTCACTGACAACATTCACTCACTGACAACATTCACTGACAACATTCACTCACTGACAACATTCACTCACTGACAACATTCACTGACAACACTCACTGACAACATTCACTGACAACATTCACTGACAACATTCACTCTCTGACAACATTCACTCACTGACAACATTCACTCACTGACAGCATTCACTGACAACATTCACTCACTGACAACATTCACTGACAACATTCACTCACTGACAACATTCACTCACTGACAACATTCACTCACTGACAACATTCTCTGACAACACTCACTGACAACATTCACTGACAACATTCACTGACAACATTCACTCACTGACAACATTCACTCACTGACAGCATTCACTGACAACATTCACTCACTGACAACATTCACTGACAACATTCACTCACTGACAACATTCACTCACTGACAACATTCACTGACAACATTCACTCACTGACATTCACTGACAACATTCACTCACTGACAACATTCACTGACAACATTCACTCACTGACAACATTCACTCACTGACAACATTCACTGACAACATTGACTCTCTGACAACATTCACTGACAACATTCACTCACTGACAACATTCACTGACAACATTCACTCACTGACAACATTCACTGATAACATTCACTCACTGACAACATTCACTGACAACATTCACTCACTGACAACATTCACTCTCTGACAACATTCACTCACTGACAACACTCACTCACTGACAACATTCACTCTCTGACAACATTCACTGACAACATTCACTGACAACATTCACTGACAACATTCACTCACTGACAACATTCACTGACAACATTCACTGACAACATTCACTCACTGACAACATTCACTGACAACATTCACTGACAACACTCACTGACAACATTCACTGACAACATTCACTGACAACATTCACTCTCTGACAACATTCACTCACTGACAACATTCACTCACTGACAGCATTCACTGACAACATTCACTCACTGACAACATTCACTGACAACATTCACTCACTGACAACATTCACTCACTGACAACATTCACTGACAACATTCACTCACTGACATTCACTGACAACATTCACTCACTGACAACATTCACTCACTGACAACATTCACTGACAACATTGACTCTCTGACAACATTCACTGACAACATTCACTCACTGACAACATTCACTGACAACATTCACTCACTGACAACATTCACTGATAACATTCACTCACTGACAACATTCACTCACTGACAACATTCACTCTCTGACAACATTCACTCACTGACAACACTCACTGACAACATTCACTCACTGACAACATTCACTCTCTGACAACATTCACTCACTGACAACACTCACTGACAACATTCACTCACTGACAACATTCACTGACAACATTCACTGACAACATTCACTCACTGACAACATTCACTCTCTGACAACATTCACTCACTGACAACACTCACTGACAACATTCACTCACTGACAACATTCACTGACAACATTCACTGACAACATTCACTCTCTGACAACATTCACTGACAACATTCACTCACTGACAACATTCACTCACTGACAACATTCACTGACAACATTGACTCTCTGACAACATTCACTGACAACATTCACTAACTGACAACATTCACTCACAGACAACATTCACTGACAACATTCACTCACTGACAACATTCACTCACTGACAACATTCACTGACAACATTCACTGACAACATTCACTGACAACATTCACTCACTGACAACATTCACTCACTGACAACATTCACTGACAACATTCACTGACAACATTCACTCACTGACAACATTCACTGACAACATTCACTCACTGACAACATTCACTGACAACACTCACTGACAACATTCACTGACAACATTCACTCTCTGACAACATTCACTCACTGACAACATTCACTCACTGACAGCAATCACTGACAACATTCACTCACTGACAACATTCACTGACAACATTCACTCACTGACAACATTCACTGACAACATTCACTGACAACATTCACTCACTGACAACATTCACTCTCTGACAACATTCACTCACTGACAACACTCACTGACAACATTCACTGACAACATTCACTGACAACATTCACTCTCTGACAACATTCACTCACTGACAGCATTCACTGACAACATTCACTCACTGACAACATTCACTGACAACATTCACTCACTGACAACATTCACTGACAACATTCACTGACAACATTCACTCACTGACAACATTCACTGACAACATTCACTCTCTGACAACATTCACTCACTGACAATATTCACTGACAACATTCACTCACTGACAGCATTCACTGACAACATTCACTCACTGACAACATTCACTGACAACATTCACTGACAACATTCACTCACTGACAACATTCACTGACAACATTCACTAACTGATAACATTCACTGACAACATTCACTGACAACATTCACTCACTGACAACATTCACTCACTGACAACATTCACTGACAACATTCACTCACTGACAACATTCACTCACTGACAACATTCACTGATAACATTCACTCACTGACAACATTCACTGACAACATTCACTGACAACATTCACTCACTGACAACATTCACTCACTGACAACATTCACTGACAACATTCACTCACTGACAACATTCACTGACAACATTCACTGACAACATTCACTCACTGACAACATTCACTCACTGACAACATTCACTGACAACATTCACTGACAACATTCACTCACTGACAACATTCACTGACAACATTCACTGACAACATTCACTAACTGATAACATTCACTGACAACATTCACTGACAACATTCACTCACTGACAACATTCACTCACTGACAACATTCACTGACAACATTCACTCACTGACAACATTCACTGATAACATTCACTCACTGACAACATTCACTGACAACATTCACTGACAACACTCACTGACAACATTCACTGACAACATTCACTGACAACATTCACTCTCTGACCACATTCACTCACTGACAGCATTCACTGACAACATTCACTCACTGACAACATTCACTGACAACATTCACTCACTGACAACATTCACTCACTGACAACATTCACTGACAACATTCACTGACAACATTCACTCACTGACATTCACTGACAACATTCACTCACTGACAACATTCACTGACAACACTCACTGACAACATTCACTGACAACATTCACTGACAACATTCACTCTCTGACAACATTCACTGACAACATTCACTCACTGACAACATTCACTCACTGACAGCATTCACTCACTGACAACATTCACTGACAACATTCACTCACTGACAACATTCACTGACAACATTCACTCACTGACAACATTCACTGACAACATTCACTCACTGACAACATTCACTGACAACACTCACTGACAACATTGACTCACAACACTCACTGACAACATTCACTCACTGACAACATTCACTGACAACATTCACTGACAACATTCACTCACTGACAACATTCACTGACAACATTCACTCACTGACAACATTCACTCACTGACAACATTCACTGACAACATTCACTCACTGACAACATTCACTCTCTGACAACATTCACTGACAACATTCACTGACAACATTCACTGACAAAATTCACTCACTGACAACATTCACTGACAACATTCACTCACTGACAACATTCACTCACTGACAACATTCACTCACTGACAACATTCACTGACAACACTCACTGACAACATTCACTGACAACATTCACTGACAACATTCACTCACTGACAACATTCACTCACTGACAGCATTCACTGACAACATTCACTCACTGACAACATTCACTGACAACATTCACTCACTGACAACATTCACTCACTGACAACATTCACTGACAACATTCACTCACTGACATTCACTGACAACATTCACTCACTGACAACATTCACTGACAACATTCACTCACTGACAACATTCACTCACTGACAACATTCACTGACAACATTGACTCTCTGAGAACATTCACTGACAACATTCACTCACTGACAACATTCACTGACAACATTCACTCACTGACAACATTCACTGATAACATTCACTCACTGACAACATTCACTGACAACATTCACTCACTGACAACATTCACTCTCTGACAACATTCACTGACAACATTCACTGACAACATTCACTCACTGACAACATTCACTGACAACATTCACTCACTGACAACATTCACTCACTGACAACATTCACTGACAACACTCACTGACAACATTCACTGACAACATTCACTGACAACATTCACTCTCTGACAACATTCACTCACTGACAACATTCACTCACTGACAGCATTCACTGACAACATTCACTCACTGACAACATTCACTGACAACATTCACTCACTGACAACATTCACTGACAACATTCACTCACTGACATTCACTGACAACATTCACTCACTGACAACATTCACTGACAACATTCACTCACTGACAACATTCACTCACTGACAACATTCACTGACAACATTGACTCTCTGACAACATTCACTGACAACATTCACTCACTGACAACATTCACTGACAACATTCACTCACTGACAACATTCACTGATAACATTCACTCACTGACAACATTCACTGACAACATTCACTCACTGACAACATTCACTCTCTGACAACATTCACTGACAACATTCACTCACTGACAACATTCACTCACTGACAACATTCACTGACAACATTCACTCACTGACAACATTCACTCACTGACAACATTCACTCACTGACAGCATTCACTGACAACATTCACTCACTGACAACATTCACTGACAACATTCACTCACTGACAACATTCACTCACTGACAACATTCACTCACTGACAACATTCTCTGACAACACTCACTGACAACATTCACTGACAACATTCACTGACAACATTCACTCACTGACAACATTCACTCACTGACAGCATTCACTGACAACATTCACTCACTGACAACATTCACTGACAACATTCACTCACTGACAACATTCACTCACTGACAACATTCACTGACAACATTCACTCACTGACATTCACTGACAACATTCACTCACTGACAACATTCACTGACAACATTCACTCACTGACAGCATTCACTGACAACATTCACTCACTGACAACATTCACTGACAACATTCACTCACTGACAACATTCACTCACTGACAACATTCACTGACAACATTCACTCACTGACATTCACTGACAACATTCACTCACTGACAACATTCACTGACAACATTCACTCACTGACAACATTCACTCACTGACAACATTCACTGACAACATTGACTCTCTGAGAACATTCACTGACAACATTCACTCACTGACAACATTCACTGACAACATTCACTCACTGACAACATTCACTGATAACATTCACTCACTGACAACATTCACTGACAACATTCACTCACTGACAACATTCACTCTCTGACAACATTCACTGACAACATTCACTGACAACATTCACTGACAACATTCACTCTCTGACAACATTCACTCACTGACAACATTCACTCACTGACAGCATTCACTGACAACATTCACTCACTGACAACATTCACTGACAACATTCACTCACTGACAACATTCACTGACAACATTCACTCACTGACATTCACTGACAACATTCACTCACTGACAACATTCACTGACAACATTCACTCACTGACAACATTCACTCACTGACAACATTCACTGACAACATTGACTCTCTGACAACATTCACTGACAACATTCACTCACTGACAACATTCACTGACAACATTCACTCACTGACAACATTCACTGACAACATTCACTGACAACATTCACTCACTGACAACATTCACTCACTGACAACATTCACTGACAACATTCACTCACTGACAACATTCACTGACAACATTCACTGACAACATTCACTCACTGACAACATTCACTCACTGACAACATTCACTGACAACATTCACTGACAACATTCACTCACTGACAACATTCACTGACAACATTCACTGACAACATTCACTAACTGATAACATTCACTGACAACATTCACTGACAACATTCACTCACTGACAACATTCACTCACTGACAACATTCACTGACAACATTCACTCACTGACAACATTCACTGATAACATTCACTCACTGACAACATTCACTGACAACATTCACTGACAACACTCACTGACAACATTCACTGACAACATTCACTGACAACATTCACTCTCTGACCACATTCACTCACTGACAGCATTCACTGACAACATTCACTCACTGACAACATTCACTGACAACATTCACTCACTGACAACATTCACTCACTGACAACATTCACTGACAACATTCACTGACAACATTCACTCACTGACATTCACTGACAACATTCACTCACTGACAACATTCACTGACAACACTCACTGACAACATTCACTGACAACATTCACTGACAACATTCACTCTCTGACAACATTCACTGACAACATTCACTCACTGACAACATTCACTCACTGACAGCATTCACTCACTGACAACATTCACTGACAACATTCACTCACTGACAACATTCACTGACAACATTCACTCACTGACAACATTCACTGACAACATTCACTCACTGACAACATTCACTGACAACACTCACTGACAACATTGACTCACAACACTCACTGACAACATTCACTCACTGACAACATTCACTGACAACATTCACTGACAACATTCACTCACTGACAACATTCACTGACAACATTCACTCACTGACAACATTCACTCACTGACAACATTCACTGACAACATTCACTCACTGACAACATTCACTCACTGACAACATTCACTGACAACATTCACTGACAACATTCACTGACAAAATTCACTCACTGACAACATTCACTGACAACATTCACTCACTGACAACATTCACTCACTGACAACATTCACTCACTGACAACATTCACTGACAACACTCACTGACAACATTCACTGACAACATTCACTGACAACATTCACTCACTGACAACATTCACTCACTGACAGCATTCACTGACAACATTCACTCACTGACAACATTCACTGACAACATTCACTCACTGACAACATTCACTCACTGACAACATTCACTGACAACATTCACTCACTGACATTCACTGACAACATTCACTCACTGACAACATTCACTGACAACATTCACTCACTGACAACATTCACTCACTGACAACATTCACTGACAACATTGACTCTCTGAGAACATTCACTGACAACATTCACTCACTGACAACATTCACTGACAACATTCACTCACTGACAACATTCACTGATAACATTCACTCACTGACAACATTCACTGACAACATTCACTCACTGACAACATTCACTCTCTGACAACATTCACTGACAACATTCACTGACAACATTCACTCACTGACAACATTCACTGACAACATTCACTCACTGACAACATTCACTCACTGACAACATTCACTGACAACACTCACTGACAACATTCACTGACAACATTCACTGACAACATTCACTCTCTGACAACATTCACTCACTGACAACATTCACTCACTGACAGCATTCACTGACAACATTCACTCACTGACAACATTCACTGACAACATTCACTCACTGACAACATTCACTGACAACATTCACTCACTGACATTCACTGACAACATTCACTCACTGACAACATTCACTGACAACATTCACTCACTGACAACATTCACTCACTGACAACATTCACTGACAACATTGACTCTCTGACAACATTCACTGACAACATTCACTCACTGACAACATTCACTGACAACATTCACTCACTGACAACATTCACTGATAACATTCACTCACTGACAACATTCACTGACAACATTCACTCACTGACAACATTCACTCTCTGACAACATTCACTGACAACATTCACTCACTGACAACATTCACTCACTGACAACATTCACTGACAACATTCACTCACTGACAACATTCACTCACTGACAACATTCACTGACAACACTCACTGACAACATTCACTGACAACATTCACTGACAACATTCACTCTCTGACAACATTCACTCACTGACAACATTCACTCACTGACAGCATTCACTGACAACATTCACTCACTGACAACATTCACTGACAACATTCACTCACTGACAACATTCACTCACTGACAACATTCACTCACTGACAACATTCTCTGACAACACTCACTGACAACATTCACTGACAACATTCACTGACAACATTCACTCACTGACAACATTCACTCACTGACAGCATTCACTGACAACATTCACTCACTGACAACATTCACTGACAACATTCACTCACTGACAACATTCACTCACTGACAACATTCACTGACAACATTCACTCACTGACATTCACTGACAACATTCACTCACTGACAACATTCACTGACAACATTCACTCACTGACAACATTCACTCACTGACAACATTCACTGACAACATTGACTCTCTGAGAACATTCACTGACAACATTCACTCACTGACAACATTCACTGACAACATTCACTCACTGACAACATTCACTGATAACATTCACTCACTGACAACATTCACTGACAACATTCACTCACTGACAACATTCACTCTCTGACAACATTCACTGACAACATTCACTGACAACATTCACTGACAACATTCACTCTCTGACAACATTCACTCACTGACAACATTCACTCACTGACAGCATTCACTGACAACATTCACTCACTGACAACATTCACTGACAACATTCACTCACTGACAACATTCACTGACAACATTCACTCACTGACATTCACTGACAACATTCACTCACTGACAACATTCACTGACAACATTCACTCACTGACAACATTCACTCACTGACAACATTCACTGACAACATTGACTCTCTGACAACATTCACTGACAACATTCACTCACTGACAACATTCACTGACAACATTCACTCACTGACAACATTCACTGATAACATTCACTCACTGACAACATTCACTGACAACATTCACTCACTGACAACATTCACTCTCTGACAACATTCACTGACAACATTCACTCACTGACAACATTCACTCACTGACAACATTCACTGACAACATTCACTCACTGACAACATTCACTCACTGACAACATTCACTGACAACACTCACTGACAACATTCACTGACAACATTCACTGACAACATTCACTCTCTGACAACATTCACTCACTGACAACATTCACTCACTGACAGCATTCACTGACAACATTCACTCACTGACAACATTCACTGACAACATTCACTCACTGACAACATTCACTCACTGACAACATTCACTGACAACATTCACTCACTGACATTCACTGACAACATTCACTCACTGACAACATTCACTGACAACATTCACTCACTGACAACATTCACTCACTGACAACATTCACTGACAACATTGACTCTCTGACAACATTCACTGACAACATTCACTCACTGACAACATTCACTGACAACATTCACTCACTGACAACATTCACTGATAACATTCACTCACTGACAACATTCACTGACAACATTCACTCACTGACAACATTCACTCTCTGACAACATTCACTCACTGACAACACTCACTCACTGACAACATTCACTCTCTGACAACATTCACTGACAACATTCACTGACAACATTCACTGACAACATTCACTCACTGACAACATTCACTGACAACATTCACTGACAACATTCACTCACTGACAACATTCACTGACAACATTCACTGACAACACTCACTGACAACATTCACTGACAACATTCACTGACAACATTCACTCTCTGACAACATTCACTCACTGACAACATTCACTCACTGACAGCATTCACTGACAACATTCACTCACTGACAACATTCACTGACAACATTCACTCACTGACAACATTCACTCACTGACAACATTCACTGACAACATTCACTCACTGACATTCACTGACAACATTCACTCACTGACAACATTCACTCACTGACAACATTCACTGACAACATTGACTCTCTGACAACATTCACTGACAACATTCACTCACTGACAACATTCACTGACAACATTCACTCACTGACAACATTCACTGATAACATTCACTCACTGACAACATTCACTCACTGACAACATTCACTCTCTGACAACATTCACTCACTGACAACACTCACTGACAACATTCACTCACTGACAACATTCACTCTCTGACAACATTCACTCACTGACAACACTCACTGACAACATTCACTCACTGACAACATTCACTGACAACATTCACTGACAACATTCACTCACTGACAACATTCACTCTCTGACAACATTCACTCACTGACAACACTCACTGACAACATTCACTCACTGACAACATTCACTGACAACATTCACTCTCTGACAACATTCACTGACAACATTCACTCACTGACAACATTCACTCACTGACAACATTCACTGACAACATTGACTCTCTGACAACATTCACTGACAACATTCACTAACTGACAACATTCACTCACAGACAACATTCACTGACAACATTCACTCACTGACAACATTCACTCACTGACAACATTCACTGACAACATTCACTGACAACATTCACTGACAACATTCACTCACTGACAACATTCACTCACTGACAACATTCACTGACAACATTCACTGACAACATTCACTCACTGACAACATTCACTGACAACATTCACTCACTGACAACATTCACTGACAACACTCACTGACAACATTCACTGACAACATTCACTCTCTGACAACATTCACTCACTGACAACATTCACTCACTGACAGCAATCACTGACAACATTCACTCACTGACAACATTCACTGACAACATTCACTCACTGACAACATTCACTGACAACATTCACTGACAACATTCACTCTCTGACAACATTCACTCACTGACAGCATTCACTGACAACATTCACTCACTGACAACATTCACTGACAACATTCACTCACTGACAACATTCACTGACAACATTCACTGACAACATTCACTCACTGACAACATTCACTGACAACATTCACTCTCTGACAACATTCACTCACTGACAATATTCACTGACAACATTCACTCACTGACAGCATTCACTGACAACATTCACTCACTGACAACATTCACTGACAACATTCACTGACAACATTCACTCACTGACAACATTCACTGACAACATTCACTAACTGATAACATTCACTGACAACATTCACTGACAACATTCACTCACTGACAACATTCACTCACTGACAACATTCACTGACAACATTCACTCACTGACAACATTCACTCACTGACAACATTCACTGATAACATTCACTCACTGACAACATTCACTGACAACATTCACTGACAACATTCACTCACTGACAACATTCACTCACTGACAACATTCACTGACAACATTCACTCACTGACAACATTCACTGACAACATTCACTGACAACATTCACTCACTGACAACATTCACTGACAACATTCACTGACAACATTCACTCACTGACAACATTCACTGACAACATTCACTGACAACATTCACTAACTGATAACATTCACTGACAACATTCACTGACAACATTCACTCACTGACAACATTCACTCACTGACAACATTCACTGACAACATTCACTCACTGACAACATTCACTGATAACATTCACTCACTGACAACATTCACTGACAACATTCACTGACAACATTCACTCACTGACAACATTCACTCACTGACAACATTCACTGACAACATTCACTCACTGACAACATTCACTCACTGACAACATTCACTCACTGACAACATTCACTGACAACACTCACTGACAACATTCACTGACAACATTCACTCACTGACAACATTCACTCACTGACAACATTCACTGACAACATTCACTCACTGACAACATTCACTCACTGACAACATTCACTGACAACTTTCACTCACTGACATTCACTGACAACATTCACTCACTGACAACATTCACTGACAACATTCACTCACTGACAACATTCACTCACTGACAACATTCACTGACAACATTGACTCTCTGACAACATTCACTGACAACATTCACTAACTGACAACATTCACTCACAGACAACATTCACTGACAACATTCACTCACTGACAACATTCACTGACAACATTCACTGACAACATTCACTGACAACATTCACTCACTGACAACATTCACTGACAACATTCACTCACTGACAACATTCACTGACAACACTCACTGACAACATTCACTGACAACATTCACTCTCTGACAACATTCACTCACTGACAACATTCACTCACTGACAGCATTCACTGACAACATTCACTCACTGACAACATTCACTGACAACATTCACTCACTGACAACATTCACTGACAACATTCACTGACAACATTCACTCACTGACAACATTCACTTACAACATTCACTCTCTGACAACATCCACTCACTGACAATATTCACTGACAACATTCACTCACTGACAGCATTCACTGACAACATTCACTCACTGACAACATTCACTGACAACATTCACTCACTGACAACATTCACTGACAACATTCACTGACAACATTCACTCACTGACAACATTCACTGACAACATTAACTGACAACATTCACTGACAACATTCACTCACTGACAACATTCACTCACTGACAACATTCACTCTCTGACAACATTCACTCACTGACAACATTCACTGACAACATTCACTCACTGACAACATTCACTCTCTGACAACATTCACTCACTGACAACATTCACTGACAACATTCACTCACTGACAACATTCACTGACAACATTCACTCACTGACAACATTCACTCACTGACAACATTCACTGACAACATTGACTCTCTGACAACATTCACTGACATCATTCACTCACTGACAACATTCACTCACTGACAACATTCACTGACAACATTCACTAACTGACAACATTCACTCACAGACAACATTCACTGACAACATTCACTCACTGACAACATTCACTGACAACATTCACTCACTGACAACATTCACTCTCTGACAACATTCACTGACAACACTCACTGACAACATTCACTGACAACATTCACTGACAACATTCACTCTCTGACAACATTCACTCACTGACAACATTCACTCACTGACAGCATTCACTGACAACATTCACTCACTGACAACATTCACTGACAACATTCACTCACTGACAACATTCACTCACTGACAACATTCACTGACAACATTCACTGACAACATTCACTCACTGACATTCACTGACAACATTCACTCACTGACAACATTCACTGACAACATTCACTCACTGACAACATTCACTCACTGACAACATTCACTGACAACATTGACTCTCTGACAACATTCACTGACAACATTCACTAACTGACAACATTCACTCACAGACAACATTCACTGACAACATTCACTCACTGACAACATTCACTCACTGACAACATTCACTGACAACATTCACTCACTGACAACATTCACTGACAACATTCACTAACTGACAACATTCACTGACAACATTCACTCACTGACAACATTCACTCACTGACAACATTCACTGACAACATTCACTCACTGACAACATTCACTGATAACATTCACTCACTGACAACATTCACTGACAACATTCACTCACTGACAACATTCACTCACTGACAACATTCACTCACTGACAACATTCACTCTCTGACAACATTCACTCACTGACAACACTCACTGACAACATTCACTCACTGACAACATTCACTGACAACATTCACTGACAACATTCACTCACTGACAACATTCACTGACAACATTCACTCACTGACAACATTCACTCACTGACAACATTCACTGACAACATTCACTGACAACATTCACTCACTGACATTCACTGACAACATTCACTCACTGACAACATTCACTGACAACATTCACTCACTGACAACATTCACTCACTGACAACATTCACTGACAACATTGACTCTCTGACAACATTCACTCACTGACAACATTCACTGACAACATTCACTCACTGACAACATTCACTCACTGACAACATTCACTGACAACATTCACTCACTGACAACATTCACTGACAACATTCACTAACTGACAACATTCACTGACAACATTCACTCACTGACAACATTCACTCACTGACAACATTCACTGACAACATTCACTCACTGACAACATTCACTGATAACATTCACTCACTGACAACATTCACTGACAACATTCACTGACAACATTCACTCACTGACAACATTCACTCACTGACAACATTCACTCACTGACAACATTCACTCTCTGACAACATTCACTCACTGACAACACTCACTGACAACATTCACTCACTGACAACATTCACTGACAACATTCACTGACAACATTCACTCACTGACAACATTCACTGACAACATTCACTCACTGACAACATTCACTCACTGACAACATTCACTGACAACATTGACTCTCTGAAAACATTCACTGACAACATTCACTCACTGACAACATTCACTCACTGACAACATTCACTGACAACATTCACTAACTGACAACATTCACTCACAGACAACATTCACTGACAACATTCACTCACTGACAACATTCACTCACTGACAACATTCACTCACTGACAACATTCACTGACAACACTCACTGACAACATTCACTGACAACATTCACTGACAACATTCACTCTCTGACAACATTCACTGACAACATTCACTCACTGACAACATTCACTCACTGACAGCATTCACTGACAACATTCACTCACTGACAACATTCACTGACAACATTCACTGACAACATTCACTCACTGACAACATTCACTGACAACATTCACTCACTGACAATATTCACTGACAACATTCACTCACTGACAACATTCACTCACTGACAGCATTCACTGACAACATTCACTCACTGACAACATTCACTGACAACATTCACTCACTGACAACATTCACTGACAACATTCACTAACTGTCAACATTCACTGACAACATTCACTCTCTGACAACATTCACTGACAACATTTACTGATAACATTCACTCTCTGACAACATTCACTGACAACATTCACTCTCTGACAACATTCACTGACAACATTCACTAACAACATTCACTCACTGACAACATTCACTCACTGACAACATTCACTGACAACATTGACTCTCTGACAACATTCACTGACAACATTCACTAACTGACAACATTCACTCACAGACAACATTCACTGACAACATTCACTCACTGACAACATTCACTCACTGACAACATTCACTGACAACATTCACTCACTGACAACATTCACTGACAACATTCACTAACTGATAACATTCACTGACAACATTCACTGACAACATTCACTCACTGACAACATTCACTCACTGACAACATTCACTGACAACATTCACTCACTGACAACATTCACTGATAACATTCACTCACTGACAACATTCACTGACAACATTCACTGACAACATTCACTCACTGACAACATTCACTCACTGACAACATTCACTGACAACATTCACTCACTGACAACATTCACTCTCTGACAACATTCACTCACTGACAACACTCACTGACAACATTCACTCACTGACAACATTCACTGACAACATTCACTGACAACATTCACTCACTGACAACATTCACTGACAACATTCACTCACTGACAACATTCACTCACTGACAACATTCACTGACAACATTGACTCTCTGACAACATTCACTGACATCATTCACTCACTGACAACATTCACTCACTGACAACATTCACTGACAACATTCACTAACTGACAACATTCACTCACAGACAACATTCACTGACAACATTCACTCACTGACAACATTCACTGACAACATTCACTCACTGACAACATTCACTCTCTGACAACATTCACTGACAACACTCACTGACAACATTCACTGACAACATTCACTGACAACATTCACTCTCTGACAACATTCACTCACTGACAACATTCACTCACTGACAGCATTCACTGACAACATTCACTCACTGACAACATTCACTGACAACATTCACTCACTGACAACATTCACTCACTGACAACATTCACTGACAACATTCACTGACAACATTCACTCACTGACATTCACTGACAACATTCACTCACTGACAACATTCACTGACAACATTCACTCACTGACAACATTCACTCACTGACAACATTCACTGACAACATTGACTCTCTGACAACATTCACTGACAACATTCACTAACTGACAACATTCACTCACAGACAACATTCACTGACAACATTCACTCACTGACAACATTCACTGACAACATTCACTCACTGACAACATTCACTGACAACATTCACTAACTGACAACATTCACTGACAACATTCACTCACTGACAACATTCACTCACTGACAACATTCACTGACAACATTCACTGACAACATTCACTCACTGACAACATTCACTGACAACATTCACTCACTGACAACATTCACTGACAACACTCACTGACAACATTCACTGACAACATTCACTCTCTGACAACATTCACTCACTGACAACATTCACTCACTGACAGCATTCACTGACAACATTCACTCACTGACAACATTCACTGACAACATTCACTCACTGACAACATTCACTGACAACATTCACTGACAACATTCACTCACTGACAACATTCACTTACAACATTCACTCTCTGACAACACCCACTCACTGACAATATTCACTGACAACATTCACTCACTGACAGCATTCACTGACAACATTCACTCACTGACAACATTCACTGACAACATTCACTCACTGACAACATTCACTGACAACATTCACTGACAACATTCACTCACTGACAACATTCACTGACAACATTAACTGACAACATTCACTGACAACATTCACTCACTGACAACATTCACTCACTGACAACATTCACTGACAACATTCACTCACTGACAACATTCACTCTCTGACAACATTCACTCACTGACAACATTCACTGACAACATTCACTCACTGACAACATTCACTCTCTGACAACATTCACTCACTGACAACATTCACTGACAACATTCACTCACTGACAACATTCACTGACAACATTCACTCACTGACAACATTCACTCACTGACAACATTCACTGACAACATTGACTCTCTGACAACATTCACTGACATCATTCACTCACTGACAACATTCACTCACTGACAACATTCACTGACAACATTCACTAACTGACAACATTCACTCACAGACAACATTCACTGACAACATTCACTCACTGACAACATTCACTGACAACATTCACTCACTGACAACATTCACTCTCTGACAACATTCACTGACAACACTCACTGACAACATTCACTGACAACATTCACTGACAACATTCACTCTCTGACAACATTCACTCACTGACAACATTCACTCACTGACAGCATTCACTGACAACATTCACTCACTGACAACATTCACTGACAACATTCACTCACTGACAACATTCACTCACTGACAACATTCACTGACAACATTCACTGACAACATTCACTCACTGACATTCACTGACAACATTCACTCACTGACAACATTCACTGACAACATTCACTCACTGACAACATTCACTCACTGACAACATTCACTGACAACATTGACTCTCTGACAACATTCACTGACAACATTCACTAACTGACAACATTCACTCACAGACAACATTCACTGACAACATTCACTCACTGACAACATTCACTCACTGACAACATTCACTGACAACATTCACTCACTGACAACATTCACTGACAACATTCACTAACTGACAACATTCACTGACAACATTCACTCACTGACAACATTCACTCACTGACAACATTCACTGACAACATTCACTCACTGACAACATTCACTGATAACATTCACTCACTGACAACATTCACTGACAACATTCACTGACAACATTCACTCACTGACAACATTCACTCACTGACAACATTCACTCACTGACAACATTCACTCTCTGACAACATTCACTCACTGACAACACTCACTGACAACATTCACTCACTGACAACATTCACTGACAACATTCACTGACAACATTCACTCACTGACAACATTCACTGACAACATTCACTCACTGACAACATTCACTCACTGACAACATTCACTGACAACATTGACTCTCTGAAAACATTCACTGACAACATTCACTCACTGACAACATTCACTCACTGACAACATTCACTGACAACATTCACTAACTGACAACATTCACTCACAGACAACATTCACTGACAACATTCACTCACTGACAACATTCACTGACAACACTCACTGACAACATTCACTGACAACATTCACTCTCTGACAACATTCACTGACAACATTCACTCACTGACAACATTCACTCACTGACAGCATTCACTGACAACATTCACTCACTGACAACATTCACTGACAACATTCACTGACAACATTCACTCACTGACAACATTCACTGACAACATTCACTCACTGACAATATTCACTGACAACATTCACTCACTGACAACATTCACTCACTGACAGCATTCACTGACAACATTCACTCACTGACAACATTCACTGACAACATTCACTCACTGACAACATTCACTGACAACATTCACTAACTGTCAACATTCACTGACAACATTCACTCTCTGACAACATTCACTGACAACATTTACTGATAACATTCACTCTCTGACAACATTCACTGACAACATTCACTCTCTGACAACATTCACTGACAACATTCACTCACTGACAACATTCACTCACTGACAACATTCACTGACAACATTGACTCTCTGACAACATTCACTGACAACATTCACTAACTGACAACATTCACTCACAGACAACATTCACTGACAACATTCACTCACTGACAACATTCACTCACTGACAACATTCACTGACAACATTCACTCACTGACAACATTCACTGACAACATTCACTAACTGATAACATTCACTGACAACATTCACTGACAACATTCACTCACTGACAACATTCACTCACTGACAACATTCACTGACAACATTCACTCACTGACAACATTCACTGATAACATTCACTCACTGACAACATTCACTGACAACATTCACTGACAACATTCACTCACTGACAACATTCACTCACTGACAACATTCACTGACAACATTCACTCACTGACAACATTCACTCTCTGACAACATTCACTCACTGACAACACTCACTGACAACATTCACTCACTGACAACATTCACTGACAACATTCACTGACAACATTCACTCACTGACAACATTCACTGACAACATTCACTCACTGACAACATTCACTCACTGACAACATTCACTGACAACATTGACTCTCTGACAACATTCACTGACATCATTCACTCACTGACAACATTCACTCACTGACAACATTCACTCTCTGACAACATTCACTCACTGACAACACTCACTGACAACATTCACTCACTGACAACATTCACTGACAACATTCACTGACAACATTCACTCACTGACAACATTCACTGACAACATTCACTCACTGACAACATTCACTGACAACATTCACTCACTGACAACATTCACTCACTGACAACATTCACTGACAACATTCACTCACTGACAACATTCACTGATAACATTCACTCACTGACAACATTCACTGTCAACATTCACTCACTGACAACATTCACTCACTGACAACATTCACTGACAACATTCACTGACAACATTCACTCACTGACAACATTCACTGACAACATTCACTCACTGACAACATTCACTGACAACACTCACTGACAACATTCACTGACAACATTCACTCTCTGACAACATTCACTCACTGACAACATTCACTCACTGACAACATTCACTGACAACATTCACTCACTGACAACATTCACTGACAACATTCACTCACTGACAACATTCACTGACAACACTCACTGACAACATTCACTGACAACATTCACTCTCTGACAACATTCACTCACTGACAACATTCACTCACTGACAGCATTCACTGACAACATTCACTCACTGACAACATTCACTGACAACATTCACTCACTGACAACATTCACTGACAACATTCACTGACAACATTCACTCACTGACAACATTCACTGACAACATTCACTCTCTGACAACATTCACTCACTGACAATATTCACTGACAACATTCACTCACTGACAGCATTCACTGACAACATTCACTCACTGACAACATTCACTGACAACATTCACTCACTGACAACATTCACTGACAACATTCACTCACTGACAACATTCACTGACAACATTCACTCACTGACAACATTCACTGACAACATTCACTCACAGACAACATTCACTGACAACATTCACTGACAACTTTCACTCACTGACAACATTCACTCACTGACAACATTCACTGACAACATTCACTCACTGACAACATTCACTCACTGATAACATTCACTGACAACATTCACTGACAACATTCACTCACTGACAACATTCACTGACAACATTCACTCACTGACAACATTCACTGACAACATTCACTCACTGACAACATTCACTGACAACATTAACTGACAACATTCACTGACAACATTCACTCACTGACAACATTCACTCACTGACAACATTCACTGACAACATTCACTCACTGACATTCACTGACAACATTCACTCACTGACAACATTCACTGACAACATTCACTCACTGACAACATTCACTCACTGACAACATTCACTGACAACATTGACTCTCTGACAACATTCACTGACAACATTCACTAACTGACAACATTCACTCACAGACAACATTCACTGACAACATTCACTCACTGACAACATTCACTGACAACATTCACTCACTGACAACATTCACTCTCTGACAACATTCACTGACAACATTCACTCACTGACAACATTCACTCACTGACAACATTCACTGACAACATTCACTGACAACATTCACTCACTGACATTCACTGACAACATTCACTCACTGACAACATTCACTGACAACATTCACTCACTGACAACATTCACTGACAACATTGACTCTCTGACAACATTCACTGACAACATTCACTAACTGACAACATTCACTCACAGACAACATTCACTGACAACATTCACTCACTGACAACATTCACTCACTGACAACATTCACTGACAACATTCACTCACTGACAACATTCACTGACAACATTCACTGACAACATTCACTCACTGACAACATTCACTCACTGACAACATTCACTGACAACATTCACTCACTGACAACATTCACTGATAACATTCACTCACTGACAACATTCACTGACAACATTCACTGACAACATTCACTCACTGACAACATTCACTGACAACATTCACTCACTGACAACATTCACTGACAACATTCACTAACTGACAACATTCACTCACAGACAACATTCACTGACAACATTCACTCACTGACAACATTCACTGACAACATTCACTCACTGACAACATTCACTCTCTGACAACATTCACTGACAACACTCACTGACAACATTCACTGACAACATTCACTGACAACATTCACTCTCTGACAACATTCACTCACTGACAACATTCACTCACTGACAGCATTCACTGACAACATTCACTCACTGACAACATTCACTGACAACATTCACTCACTGACAACATTCACTCACTGACAACATTCACTGACAACATTCACTGACAACATTCACTCACTGACATTCACTGACAACATTCACTCACTGACAACATTCACTGACAACATTCACTCACTGACAACATTCACTCACTGACAACATTCACTGACAACATTGACTCTCTGACAACATTCACTGACAACATTCACTAACTGACAACATTCACTCACAGACAACATTCACTGACAACATTCACTCACTGACAACATTCACTCACTGACAACATTCACTGACAACATTCACTCACTGACAACATTCACTGACAACATTCACTAACTGACAACATTCACTGACAACATTCACTCACTGACAACATTCACTCACTGACAACATTCACTGACAACATTCACTCACTGACAACATTCACTGATAACATTCACTCACTGACAACATTCACTGACAACATTCACTGACAACATTCACTCACTGACAACATTCACTCACTGACAACATTCACTCACTGACAACATTCACTCTCTGACAACATTCACTCACTGACAACACTCACTGACAACATTCACTCACTGACAACATTCACTGACAACATTCACTGACAACATTCACTCACTGACAACATTCACTGACAACATTCACTCACTGACAACATTCACTCACTGACAACATTCACTGACAACATTGACTCTCTGAAAACATTCACTGACAACATTCACTCACTGACAACATTCACTCACTGACAAAATTCACTGACAACATTCACTAACTGACAACATTCACTCACAGACAACATTCACTGACAACATTCACTCACTGACAACATTCACTCACTGACAACATTCACTGACAACACTCACTGACAACATTCACTGACAACATTCACTGACAACATTCACTCTCTGACAACATTCACTGACAACATTCACTCACTGACAACATTCACTCACTGACAGCATTCACTGACAACATTCACTCACTGACAACATTCACTGACAACATTCACTGACAACATTCACTCACTGACAACATTCACTGACAACATTCACTCACTGACAATATTCACTGACAACATTCACTCACTGACAACATTCACTCACTGACAGCATTCACTGACAACATTCACTCACTGACAACATTCACTGACAACATTCACTCACTGACAACATTCACTGACAACATTCACTAACTGTCAACATTCACTGACAACATTCACTCTCTGACAACATTCACTGACAACATTTACTGATAACATTCACTCTCTGACAACATTCACTGACAACATTCACTCTCTGACAACATTCACTGACAACATTCACTAACAACATTCACTCACTGACAACATTCACTCACTGACAACATTCACTGACAACATTGACTCTCTGACAACATTCACTGACAACATTCACTAACTGACAACATTCACTCACAGACAACATTCACTGACAACATTCACTCACTGACAACATTCACTCACTGACAACATTCACTGACAACATTCACTCACTGACAACATTCACTGACAACATTCACTAACTGATAACATTCACTGACAACATTCACTGACAACATTCACTCACTGACAACATTCACTCACTGACAACATTCACTGACAACATTCACTCACTGACAACATTCACTGATAACATTCACTCACTGACAACATTCACTGACAACATTCACTGACAACATTCACTCACTGACAACATTCACTCACTGACAACATTCACTGACAACATTCACTCACTGACAACATTCACTCTCTGACAACATTCACTCACTGACAACACTCACTGACAACATTCACTCACTGACAACATTCACTGACAACATTCACTGACAACATTCACTCACTGACAACATTCACTGACAACATTCACTCACTGACAACATTCACTCACTGACAACATTCACTGACAACATTGACTCTCTGACAACATTCACTGACATCATTCACTCACTGACAACATTCACTCACTGACAACATTCACTGACAACATTCACTAACTGACAACATTCACTCACAGACAACATTCACTGACAACATTCACTCACTGACAACATTCACTGACAACATTCACTCACTGACAACATTCACTCTCTGACAACATTCACTAACTGACAACATTCACTGACAACATTCACTCACTGACAACATTCACTCACTGACAACATTCACTGACAACATTCACTCACTGACAACATTCACTGATAACATTCACTCACTGACAACATTCACTGTCAACATTCACTCACTGACAACATTCACTCACTGACAACATTCACTGACAACATTCACTGACAACATTCACTCACTGACAACATTCACTGACAACATTCACTCACTGACAACATTCACTGACAACACTCACTGACAACATTCACTGACAACATTCACTCTCTGACAACATTCACTCACTGACAACATTCACTCACTGACAACATTCACTGACAACATTCACTCACTGACAACATTCACTGACAACATTCACTCACTGACAACATTCACTGACAACACTCACTGACAACATTCACTGACAACATTCACTCTCTGACAACATTCACTCACTGACAACATTCACTCACTGACAGCATTCACTGACAACATTCACTCACTGACAACATTCACTGACAACATTCACTCACTGACAACATTCACTGACAACATTCACTGACAACATTCACTCACTGACAACATTCACTGACAACATTCACTCTCTGACAACATTCACTCACTGACAATATTCACTGACAACATTCACTCACTGACAGCATTCACTGACAACATTCACTCACTGACAACATTCACTGACAACATTCACTCACTGACAACATTCACTGACAACATTCACTCACTGACAACATTCACTGACAACATTCACTCACTGACAACATTCACTGACAACATTCACTCACAGACAACATTCACTGACAACATTCACTGACAACTTTCACTCACTGACAACATTCACTCACTGACAACATTCACTGACAACATTCACTCACTGACAACATTCACTCACTGATAACATTCACTGACAACATTCACTGACAACATTCACTCACTGACAACATTCACTGACAACATTCACTCACTGACAACATTCACTGACAACATTCACTCACTGACAACATTCACTGACAACATTAACTGACAACATTCACTGACAACATTCACTCACTGACAACATTCACTCACTGACAACATTCACTGACAACATTCACTCACTGACATTCACTGACAACATTCACTCACTGACAACATTCACTGACAACATTCACTCACTGACAACATTCACTCACTGACAACATTCACTGACAACATTGACTCTCTGACAACATTCACTGACAACATTCACTAACTGACAACATTCACTCACAGACAACATTCACTGACAACATTCACTCACTGACAACATTCACTGACAACATTCACTCACTGACAACATTCACTCTCTGACAACATTCACTGACAACATTCACTCACTGACAACATTCACTCACTGACAACATTCACTGACAACATTCACTGACAACATTCACTCACTGACATTCACTGACAACATTCACTCACTGACAACATTCACTGACAACATTCACTCACTGACAACATTCACTGACAACATTGACTCTCTGACAACATTCACTGACAACATTCACTAACTGACAACATTCACTCACAGACAACATTCACTGACAACATTCACTCACTGACAACATTCACTCACTGACAACATTCACTGACAACATTCACTCACTGACAACATTCACTGACAACATTCACTGACAACATTCACTCACTGACAACATTCACTCACTGACAACATTCACTGACAACATTCACTCACTGACAACATTCACTGATAACATTCACTCACTGACAACATTCACTGACAACATTCACTGACAACATTCACTCACTGACAACATTCACTGACAACATTCACTCACTGACAACATTCACTGACAACATTCACTAACTGACAACATTCACTCACAGACAACATTCACTGACAACATTCACTCACTGACAACATTCACTGACAACATTCACTCACTGACAACATTCACTCTCTGACAACATTCACTGACAACACTCACTGACAACATTCACTGACAACATTCACTGACAACATTCACTCTCTGACAACATTCACTCACTGACAACATTCACTCACTGACAGCATTCACTGACAACATTCACTCACTGACAACATTCACTGACAACATTCACTCACTGACAACATTCACTCACTGACAACATTCACTGACAACATTCACTGACAACATTCACTCACTGACATTCACTGACAACATTCACTCACTGACAACATTCACTGACAACATTCACTCACTGACAACATTCACTCACTGACAACATTCACTGACAACATTGACTCTCTGACAACATTCACTGACAACATTCACTAACTGACAACATTCACTCACAGACAACATTCACTGACAACATTCACTCACTGACAACATTCACTCACTGACAACATTCACTGACAACATTCACTCACTGACAACATTCACTGACAACATTCACTAACTGACAACATTCACTGACAACATTCACTCACTGACAACATTCACTCACTGACAACATTCACTGACAACATTCACTCACTGACAACATTCACTGATAACATTCACTCACTGACAACATTCACTGACAACATTCACTGACAACATTCACTCACTGACAACATTCACTCACTGACAACATTCACTCACTGACAACATTCACTCTCTGACAACATTCACTCACTGACAACACTCACTGACAACATTCACTCACTGACAACATTCACTGACAACATTCACTGACAACATTCACTCACTGACAACATTCACTGACAACATTCACTCACTGACAACATTCACTCACTGACAACATTCACTGACAACATTGACTCTCTGAAAACATTCACTGACAACATTCACTCACTGACAACATTCACTCACTGACAACATTCACTGACAACATTCACTAACTGACAACATTCACTCACAGACAACATTCACTGACAACATTCACTCACTGACAACATTCACTCACTGACAACATTCACTCACTGACAACATTCACTGACAACATTCACTAACTGTCAACATTCACTGACAACATTCACTCTCTGACAACATTCACTGACAACATTTACTGATAACATTCACTCTCTGACAACATTCACTGACAACATTCACTCTCTGACAACATTCACTGACAACATTCACTAACAACATTCACTCACTGACAACATTCACTCACTGACAACATTCACTGACAACATTGACTCTCTGACAACATTCACTGACAACATTCACTAACTGACAACATTCACTCACAGACAACATTCACTGACAACATTCACTCACTGACAACATTCACTCACTGACAACATTCACTGACAACATTCACTCACTGACAACATTCACTGACAACATTCACTAACTGATAACATTCACTGACAACATTCACTGACAACATTCACTCACTGACAACATTCACTCACTGACAACATTCACTGACAACATTCACTCACTGACAACATTCACTGATAACATTCACTCACTGACAACATTCACTGACAACATTCACTGACAACATTCACTCACTGACAACATTCACTCACTGACAACATTCACTGACAACATTCACTCACTGACAACATTCACTCTCTGACAACATTCACTCACTGACAACACTCACTGACAACATTCACTCACTGACAACATTCACTGACAACATTCACTGACAACATTCACTCACTGACAACATTCACTGACAACATTCACTCACTGACAACATTCACTCACTGACAACATTCACTGACAACATTGACTCTCTGACAACATTCACTGACATCATTCACTCACTGACAACATTCACTCACTGACAACATTCACTGACAACATTCACTAACTGACAACATTCACTCACAGACAACATTCACTGACAACATTCACTCACTGACAACATTCACTGACAACATTCACTCACTGACAACATTCACTCTCTGACAACATTCACTAACTGACAACATTCACTGACAACATTCACTCACTGACAACATTCACTCACTGACAACATTCACTGACAACATTCACTCACTGACAACATTCACTGATAACATTCACTCACTGACAACATTCACTGTCAACATTCACTCACTGACAACATTCACTGACAACATTCACTCACTGACAACATTCACTGACAACACTCACTGACAACATTCACTGACAACATTCACTCTCTGACAACATTCACTCACTGACAACATTCACTCACTGACAACATTCACTGACAACATTCACTCACTGACAACATTCACTGACAACATTCACTCACTGACAACATTCACTGACAACACTCACTGACAACATTCACTGACAACATTCACTCACTGACAACATTCACTGATAACATTCACTCACTGACAACATTCACTGACAACATTCACTCTCTGACAACATTCACTCACTGACAACATTCACTGACAACATTCACTGACAACATTCACTCACTGACAACATTCACTGACAACATTCACTCTCTGACAACATTCACTCACTGACAATATTCACTGACAACATTCACTCACTGACAGCATTCACTGACAACATTCACTCACTGACAACATTCACTGACAACATTCACTCACTGACAACATTCACTGACAACATTCACTCACTGACAACATTCACTGACAACATTCACTCACTGACAACATTCACTGACAACATTCACTCACAGACAACATTCACTGACAACATTCACTGACAACTTTCACTCACTGACAACATTCACTCACTGACAACATTCACTGACAACATTCACTCACTGACAACATTCACTCACTGATAACATTCACTGACAACATTCACTGACAACATTCACTCACTGACAACATTCACTGACAACATTCACTCACTGACAACATTCACTGACAACATTCACTCACTGACAACATTCACTGACAACATTAACTGACAACATTCACTGACAACATTCACTCACTGACAACATTCACTCACTGACAACATTCACTGACAACATTCACTCACTGACATTCACTGACAACATTCACTCACTGACAACATTCACTGACAACATTCACTCACTGACAACATTCACTCACTGACAACATTCACTGACAACATTGACTCTCTGACAACATTCACTGACAACATTCACTAACTGACAACATTCACTCACAGACAACATTCACTGACAACATTCACTCACTGACAACATTCACTGACAACATTCACTCACTGACAACATTCACTCTCTGACAACATTCACTGACAACATTCACTCACTGACAACATTCACTCACTGACAACATTCACTGACAACATTCACTGACAACATTCACTCACTGACATTCACTGACAACATTCACTCACTGACAACATTCACTGACAACATTCACTCACTGACAACATTCACTGACAACATTGACTCTCTGACAACATTCACTGACAACATTCACTAACTGACAACATTCACTCACAGACAACATTCACTGACAACATTCACTCACTGACAACATTCACTCACTGACAACATTCACTGACAACATTCACTCACTGACAACATTCACTGACAACATTCACTGACAACATTCACTCACTGACAACATTCACTCACTGACAACATTCACTGACAACATTCACTCACTGACAACATTCACTGATAACATTCACTCACTGACAACATTCACTGACAACATTCACTGACAACATTCACTCACTGACAACATTCACTGACAACATTCACTCACTGACAACATTCACTGACAACATTCACTAACTGACAACATTCACTCACAGACAACATTCACTGACAACATTCACTCACTGACAACATTCACTGACAACATTCACTCACTGACAACATTCACTCTCTGACAACATTCACTGACAACACTCACTGACAACATTCACTGACAACATTCACTGACAACATTCACTCTCTGACAACATTCACTCACTGACAACATTCACTCACTGACAGCATTCACTGACAACATTCACTCACTGACAACATTCACTGACAACATTCACTCACTGACAACATTCACTCACTGACAGCATTCACTGACAACATTCACTCACTGACAACATTCACTGACAACATTCACTCACTGACAACATTCACTCACTGACAACATTCACTGACAACATTCACTGACAACATTCACTCACTGACATTCACTGACAACATTCACTCACTGACAACATTCACTGACAACATTCACTCACTGACAACATTCACTCACTGACAACATTCACTGACAACATTGACTCTCTGACAACATTCACTGACAACATTCACTAACTGACAACATTCACTCACAGACAACATTCACTGACAACATTCACTCACTGACAACATTCACTCACTGACAACATTCACTGACAACATTCACTCACTGACAACATTCACTGACAACATTCACTAACTGACAACATTCACTGACAACATTCACTCACTGACAACATTCACTCACTGACAACATTCACTGACAACATTCACTCACTGACAACATTCACTGATAACATTCACTCACTGACAACATTCACTGACAACATTCACTGACAACATTCACTCACTGACAACATTCACTCACTGACAACATTCACTCACTGACAACATTCACTCTCTGACAACATTCACTCACTGACAACACTCACTGACAACATTCACTCACTGACAACATTCACTGACAACATTCACTGACAACATTCACTCACTGACAACATTCACTGACAACATTCACTCACTGACAACATTCACTCACTGACAACATTCACTGACAACATTGACTCTCTGAAAACATTCACTGACAACATTCACTCACTGACAACATTCACTCACTGACAACATTCACTGACAACATTCACTAACTGACAACATTCACTCACAGACAACATTCACTGACAACATTCACTCACTGACAACATTCACTCACTGACAACATTCACTGACAACACTCACTGACAACATTCACTGACAACATTCACTGACAACATTCACTCTCTGACAACATTCACTGACAACATTCACTCACTGACAACATTCACTCACTGACAGCATTCACTGACAACATTCACTCACTGACAACATTCACTGACAACATTCACTGACAACATTCACTCACTGACAACATTCACTGACAACATTCACTCACTGACAATATTCACTGACAACATTCACTCACTGACAACATTCACTCACTGACAGCATTCACTGACAACATTCACTCACTGACAACATTCACTGACAACATTCACTCACTGACAACATTCACTGACAACATTCACTAACTGTCAACATTCACTGACAACATTCACTCTCTGACAACATTCACTGACAACATTTACTGATAACATTCACTCTCTGACAACATTCACTGACAACATTCACTCTCTGACAACATTCACTGACAACATTCACTAACAACATTCACTCACTGACAACATTCACTCACTGACAACATTCACTGACAACATTGACTCTCTGACAACATTCACTGACAACATTCACTAACTGACAACATTCACTCACAGACAACATTCACTGACAACATTCACTCACTGACAACATTCACTCACTGACAACATTCACTGACAACATTCACTCACTGACAACATTCACTGACAACATTCACTAACTGATAACATTCACTGACAACATTCACTGACAACATTCACTCACTGACAACATTCACTCACTGACAACATTCACTGACAACATTCACTCACTGACAACATTCACTGATAACATTCACTCACTGACAACATTCACTGACAACATTCACTGACAACATTCACTCACTGACAACATTCACTCACTGACAACATTCACTGACAACATTCACTCACTGACAACATTCACTGACAACATTCACTCACTGACAACATTCACTGACAACATTCACTCACAGACAACATTCACTGACAACATTCACTGACAACTTTCACTCACTGACAACATTCACTCACTGACAACATTCACTGACAACATTCACTCACTGACAACATTCACTCACTGATAACATTCACTGACAACATTCACTGACAACATTCACTCACTGACAACATTCACTGACAACATTCACTCACTGACAACATTCACTGACAACATTCACTCACTGACAACATTCACTGACAACATTAACTGACAACATTCACTGACAACATTCACTCACTGACAACATTCACTCACTGACAACATTCACTGACAACATTCACTCACTGACATTCACTGACAACATTCACTCACTGACAACATTCACTGACAACATTCACTCACTGACAACATTCACTCACTGACAACATTCACTGACAACATTGACTCTCTGACAACATTCACTGACAACATTCACTAACTGACAACATTCACTCACAGACAACATTCACTGACAACATTCACTCACTGACAACATTCACTGACAACATTCACTCACTGACAACATTCACTCTCTGACAACATTCACTGACAACATTCACTCACTGACAACATTCACTCACTGACAACATTCACTGACAACATTCACTGACAACATTCACTCACTGACATTCACTGACAACATTCACTCACTGACAACATTCACTGACAACATTCACTCACTGACAACATTCACTGACAACATTGACTCTCTGACAACATTCACTGACAACATTCACTAACTGACAACATTCACTCACAGACAACATTCACTGACAACATTCACTCACTGACAACATTCACTCACTGACAACATTCACTGACAACATTCACTCACTGACAACATTCACTGACAACATTCACTGACAACATTCACTCACTGACAACATTCACTCACTGACAACATTCACTGACAACATTCACTCACTGACAACATTCACTGATAACATTCACTCACTGACAACATTCACTGACAACATTCACTGACAACATTCACTCACTGACAACATTCACTGACAACATTCACTCACTGACAACATTCACTGACAACATTCACTAACTGACAACATTCACTCACAGACAACATTCACTGACAACATTCACTCACTGACAACATTCACTGACAACATTCACTCACTGACAACATTCACTCTCTGACAACATTCACTGACAACACTCACTGACAACATTCACTGACAACATTCACTGACAACATTCACTCTCTGACAACATTCACTCACTGACAACATTCACTCACTGACAGCATTCACTGACAACATTCACTCACTGACAACATTCACTGACAACATTCACTCACTGACAACATTCACTCACTGACAACATTCACTGACAACATTCACTGACAACATTCACTCACTGACATTCACTGACAACATTCACTCACTGACAACATTCACTGACAACATTCACTCACTGACAACATTCACTCACTGACAACATTCACTGACAACATTGACTCTCTGACAACATTCACTGACAACATTCACTAACTGACAACATTCACTCACAGACAACATTCACTGACAACATTCACTCACTGACAACATTCACTCACTGACAACATTCACTGACAACATTCACTCACTGACAACATTCACTGACAACATTCACTAACTGACAACATTCACTGACAACATTCACTCACTGACAACATTCACTCACTGACAACATTCACTGACAACATTCACTCACTGACAACATTCACTGATAACATTCACTCACTGACAACATTCACTGACAACATTCACTCACTGACAACATTCACTCACTGACAACATTCACTCACTGACAACATTCACTCTCTGACAACATTCACTCACTGACAACACTCACTGACAACATTCACTCACTGACAACATTCACTGACAACATTCACTGACAACATTCACTCACTGACAACATTCACTGACAACATTCACTCACTGACAACATTCACTCACTGACAACATTCACTGACAACATTGACTCTCTGAAAACATTCACTGACAACATTCACTCACTGACAACATTCACTCACTGACAACATTCACTGACAACATTCACTAACTGACAACATTCACTCACAGACAACATTCACTGACAACATTCACTCACTGACAACATTCACTCACTGACAACATTCACTGACAACACTCACTGACAACATTCACTGACAACATTCACTGACAACATTCACTCTCTGACAACATTCACTGACAACATTCACTCACTGACAACATTCACTCACTGACAGCATTCACTGACAACATTCACTCACTGACAACATTCACTGACAACATTCACTGACAACATTCACTCACTGACAACATTCACTGACAACATTCACTCACTGACAATATTCACTGACAACATTCACTCACTGACAACATTCACTCACTGACAGCATTCACTGACAACATTCACTCACTGACAACATTCACTGACAACATTCACTCACTGACAACATTCACTGACAACATTCACTAACTGTCAACATTCACTGACAACATTCACTCTCTGACAACATTCACTGACAACATTTACTGATAACATTCACTCTCTGACAACATTCACTGACAACATTCACTCTCTGACAACATTCACTGACAACATTCACTAACAACATTCACTCACTGACAACATTCACTCACTGACAACATTCACTGACAACATTGACTCTCTGACAACATTCACTGACAACATTCACTAACTGACAACATTCACTCACAGACAACATTCACTGACAACATTCACTCACTGACAACATTCACTCACTGACAACATTCACTGACAACATTCACTCACTGACAACATTCACTGACAACATTCACTAACTGATAACATTCACTGACAACATTCACTGACAACATTCACTCACTGACAACATTCACTCACTGACAACATTCACTGACAACATTCACTCACTGACAACATTCACTGATAACATTCACTCACTGACAACATTCACTGACAACATTCACTGACAACATTCACTCACTGACAACATTCACTCACTGACAACATTCACTGACAACATTCACTCACTGACAACATTCACTCTCTGACAACATTCACTCACTGACAACACTCACTGACAACATTCACTCACTGACAACATTCACTGACAACATTCACTGACAACATTCACTCACTGACAACATTCACTGACAACATTCACTCACTGACAACATTCACTCACTGACAACATTCACTGACAACATTGACTCTCTGACAACATTCACTGACATCATTCACTCACTGACAACATTCACTCACTGACAACATTCACTGACAACATTCACTAACTGACAACATTCACTCACAGACAACATTCACTGACAACATTCACTCACTGACAACATTCACTGACAACATTCACTCACTGACAACATTCACTCTCTGACAACATTCACTAACTGACAACATTCACTGACAACATTCACTCACTGACAACATTCACTCACTGACAACATTCACTGACAACATTCACTCACTGACAACATTCACTGATAACATTCACTCACTGACAACATTCACTGTCAACATTCACTCACTGACAACATTCACTCACTGACAACATTCACTGACAACATTCACTGACAACATTCACTCACTGACAACATTCACTGACAACATTCACTCACTGACAACATTCACTGACAACACTCACTGACAACATTCACTGACAACATTCACTCTCTGACAACATTCACTCACTGACAACATTCACTCACTGACAACATTCACTGACAACATTCACTCACTGACAACATTCACTGACAACATTCACTCACTGACAACATTCACTGACAACACTCACTGACAACATTCACTGACAACATTCACTCTCTGACAACATTCACTCACTGACAACATTCACTCACTGACAGCATTCACTGACAACATTCACTCACTGACAACATTCACTGACAACATTCACTCACTGACAACATTCACTGACAACATTCACTGACAACATTCACTCACTGACAACATTCACTGACAACATTCACTCTCTGACAACATTCACTCACTGACAATATTCACTGACAACATTCACTCACTGACAGCATTCACTGACAACATTCACTCACTGACAACATTCACTGACAACATTCACTCACTGACAACATTCACTGACAACATTCACTCACTGACAACATTCACTGACAACATTCACTCACTGACAACATTCACTGACAACATTCACTCACAGACAACATTCACTGACAACATTCACTGACAACTTTCACTCACTGACAACATTCACTCACTGACAACATTCACTGACAACATTCACTCACTGACAACATTCACTCACTGATAACATTCACTGACAACATTCACTGACAACATTCACTCACTGACAACATTCACTGACAACATTCACTCACTGACAACATTCACTGACAACATTCACTCACTGACAACATTCACTGACAACATTAACTGACAACATTCACTGACAACATTCACTCACTGACAACATTCACTCACTGACAACATTCACTGACAACATTCACTCACTGACATTCACTGACAACATTCACTCACTGACAACATTCACTGACAACATTCACTCACTGACAACATTCACTCACTGACAACATTCACTGACAACATTGACTCTCTGACAACATTCACTGACAACATTCACTAACTGACAACATTCACTCACAGACAACATTCACTGACAACATTCACTCACTGACAACATTCACTGACAACATTCACTCACTGACAACATTCACTCTCTGACAACATTCACTGACAACATTCACTCACTGACAACATTCACTCACTGACAACATTCACTGACAACATTCACTGACAACATTCACTCACTGACATTCACTGACAACATTCACTCACTGACAACATTCACTGACAACATTCACTCACTGACAACATTCACTGACAACATTGACTCTCTGACAACATTCACTGACAACATTCACTAACTGACAACATTCACTCACAGACAACATTCACTGACAACATTCACTCACTGACAACATTCACTCACTGACAACATTCACTGACAACATTCACTCACTGACAACATTCACTGACAACATTCACTGACAACATTCACTCACTGACAACATTCACTCACTGACAACATTCACTGACAACATTCACTCACTGACAACATTCACTGATAACATTCACTCACTGACAACATTCACTGACAACATTCACTGACAACATTCACTCACTGACAACATTCACTGACAACATTCACTCACTGACAACATTCACTGACAACATTCACTAACTGACAACATTCACTCACAGACAACATTCACTGACAACATTCACTCACTGACAACATTCACTGACAACATTCACTCACTGACAACATTCACTCTCTGACAACATTCACTGACAACACTCACTGACAACATTCACTGACAACATTCACTGACAACATTCACTCTCTGACAACATTCACTCACTGACAACATTCACTCACTGACAGCATTCACTGACAACATTCACTCACTGACAACATTCACTGACAACATTCACTCACTGACAACATTCACTCACTGACAACATTCACTGACAACATTCACTGACAACATTCACTCACTGACATTCACTGACAACATTCACTCACTGACAACATTCACTGACAACATTCACTCACTGACAACATTCACTCACTGACAACATTCACTGACAACATTGACTCTCTGACAACATTCACTGACAACATTCACTAACTGACAACATTCACTCACAGACAACATTCACTGACAACATTCACTCACTGACAACATTCACTCACTGACAACATTCACTGACAACATTCACTCACTGACAACATTCACTGACAACATTCACTAACTGACAACATTCACTGACAACATTCACTCACTGACAACATTCACTCACTGACAACATTCACTGACAACATTCACTCACTGACAACATTCACTGATAACATTCACTCACTGACAACATTCACTGACAACATTCACTGACAACATTCACTCACTGACAACATTCACTCACTGACAACATTCACTCACTGACAACATTCACTCTCTGACAACATTCACTCACTGACAACACTCACTGACAACATTCACTCACTGACAACATTCACTGACAACATTCACTGACAACATTCACTCACTGACAACATTCACTGACAACATTCACTCACTGACAATATTCACTGACAACATTCACTCACTGACAACATTCACTCACTGACAGCATTCACTGACAACATTCACTCACTGACAACATTCACTGACAACATTCACTCACTGACAACATTCACTGACAACATTCACTAACTGTCAACATTCACTGACAACATTCACTCTCTGACAACATTCACTGACAACATTTACTGATAACATTCACTCTCTGACAACATTCACTGACAACATTCACTCTCTGACAACATTCACTGACAACATTCACTAACAACATTCACTCACTGACAACATTCACTCACTGACAACATTCACTGACAACATTGACTCTCTGACAACATTCACTGACAACATTCACTAACTGACAACATTCACTCACAGACAACATTCACTGACAACATTCACTCACTGACAACATTCACTCACTGACAACATTCACTGACAACATTCACTCACTGACAACATTCACTGACAACATTCACTAACTGATAACATTCACTGACAACATTCACTGACAACATTCACTCACTGACAACATTCACTCACTGACAACATTCACTGACAACATTCACTCACTGACAACATTCACTGATAACATTCACTCACTGACAACATTCACTGACAACATTCACTGACAACATTCACTCACTGACAACATTCACTCACTGACAACATTCACTGACAACATTCACTCACTGACAACATTCACTCTCTGACAACATTCACTCACTGACAACACTCACTGACAACATTCACTCACTGACAACATTCACTGACAACATTCACTGACAACATTCACTCACTGACAACATTCACTGACAACATTCACTCACTGACAACATTCACTCACTGACAACATTCACTGACAACATTGACTCTCTGACAACATTCACTGACATCATTCACTCACTGACAACATTCACTCACTGACAACATTCACTGACAACATTCACTAACTGACAACATTCACTCACAGACAACATTCACTGACAACATTCACTCACTGACAACATTCACTGACAACATTCACTCACTGACAACATTCACTCTCTGACAACATTCACTAACTGACAACATTCACTGACAACATTCACTCACTGACAACATTCACTCACTGACAACATTCACTGACAACATTCACTCACTGACAACATTCACTGATAACATTCACTCACTGACAACATTCACTGTCAACATTCACTCACTGACAACATTCACTCACTGACAACATTCACTGACAACATTCACTGACAACATTCACTCACTGACAACATTCACTGACAACATTCACTCACTGACAACATTCACTGACAACACTCACTGACAACATTCACTGACAACATTCACTCTCTGACAACATTCACTCACTGACAACATTCACTCACTGACAACATTCACTGACAACATTCACTCACTGACAACATTCACTGACAACATTCACTCACTGACAACATTCACTGACAACACTCACTGACAACATTCACTGACAACATTCACTCTCTGACAACATTCACTCACTGACAACATTCACTCACTGACAGCATTCACTGACAACATTCACTCACTGACAACATTCACTGACAACATTCACTCACTGACAACATTCACTGACAACATTCACTGACAACATTCACTCACTGACAACATTCACTGACAACATTCACTCTCTGACAACATTCACTCACTGACAATATTCACTGACAACATTCACTCACTGACAGCATTCACTGACAACATTCACTCACTGACAACATTCACTGACAACATTCACTCACTGACAACATTCACTGACAACATTCACTCACTGACAACATTCACTGACAACATTCACTCACTGACAACATTCACTGACAACATTCACTCACAGACAACATTCACTGACAACATTCACTGACAACTTTCACTCACTGACAACATTCACTCACTGACAACATTCACTGACAACATTCACTCACTGACAACATTCACTCACTGATAACATTCACTGACAACATTCACTGACAACATTCACTCACTGACAACATTCACTGACAACATTCACTCACTGACAACATTCACTGACAACATTCACTCACTGACAACATTCACTGACAACATTAACTGACAACATTCACTGACAACATTCACTCACTGACAACATTCACTCACTGACAACATTCACTGACAACATTCACTCACTGACATTCACTGACAACATTCACTCACTGACAACATTCACTGACAACATTCACTCACTGACAACATTCACTCACTGACAACATTCACTGACAACATTGACTCTCTGACAACATTCACTGACAACATTCACTAACTGACAACATTCACTCACAGACAACATTCACTGACAACATTCACTCACTGACAACATTCACTGACAACATTCACTCACTGACAACATTCACTCTCTGACAACATTCACTGACAACATTCACTCACTGACAACATTCACTCACTGACAACATTCACTGACAACATTCACTGACAACATTCACTCACTGACATTCACTGACAACATTCACTCACTGACAACATTCACTGACAACATTCACTCACTGACAACATTCACTGACAACATTGACTCTCTGACAACATTCACTGACAACATTCACTAACTGACAACATTCACTCACAGACAACATTCACTGACAACATTCACTCACTGACAACATTCACTCACTGACAACATTCACTGACAACATTCACTCACTGACAACATTCACTGACAACATTCACTGACAACATTCACTCACTGACAACATTCACTCACTGACAACATTCACTGACAACATTCACTCACTGACAACATTCACTGATAACATTCACTCACTGACAACATTCACTGACAACATTCACTGACAACATTCACTCACTGACAACATTCACTGACAACATTCACTCACTGACAACATTCACTGACAACATTCACTAACTGACAACATTCACTCACAGACAACATTCACTGACAACATTCACTCACTGACAACATTCACTGACAACATTCACTCACTGACAACATTCACTCTCTGACAACATTCACTGACAACACTCACTGACAACATTCACTGACAACATTCACTCTCTGACAACATTCACTCACTGACAACATTCACTCACTGACAGCATTCACTGACAACATTCACTCACTGACAACATTCACTGACAACATTCACTCACTGACAACATTCACTCACTGACAACATTCACTGACAACATTCACTGACAACATTCACTCACTGACATTCACTGACAACATTCACTCACTGACAACATTCACTGACAACATTCACTCACTGACAACATTCACTCACTGACAACATTCACTGACAACATTGACTCTCTGACAACATTCACTGACAACATTCACTAACTGACAACATTCACTCACAGACAACATTCACTGACAACATTCACTCACTGACAACATTCACTCACTGACAACATTCACTGACAACATTCACTCACTGACAACATTCACTGACAACATTCACTAACTGACAACATTCACTGACAACATTCACTCACTGACAACATTCACTCACTGACAACATTCACTGACAACATTCACTCACTGACAACATTCACTGATAACATTCACTCACTGACAACATTCACTGACAACATTCACTGACAACATTCACTCACTGACAACATTCACTCACTGACAACATTCACTCACTGACAACATTCACTCTCTGACAACATTCACTCACTGACAACACTCACTGACAACATTCACTCACTGACAACATTCACTGACAACATTCACTGACAACATTCACTCACTGACAACATTCACTGACAACATTCACTCACTGACAACATTCACTCACTGACAACATTCACTGACAACATTGACTCTCTGAAAACATTCACTGACAACATTCACTCACTGACAACATTCACTCACTGACAACATTCACTGACAACATTCACTAACTGACAACATTCACTCACAGACAACATTCACTGACAACATTCACTCACTGACAACATTCACTCACTGACAACATTCACTCACTGACAACATTCACTGACAACATTCACTAACTGTCAACATTCACTGACAACATTCACTCTCTGACAACATTCACTGACAACATTTACTGATAACATTCACTCTCTGACAACATTCACTGACAACATTCACTCTCTGACAACATTCACTGACAACATTCACTAACAACATTCACTCACTGACAACATTCACTCACTGACAACATTCACTGACAACATTGACTCTCTGACAACATTCACTGACAACATTCACTAACTGACAACATTCACTCACAGACAACATTCACTGACAACATTCACTCACTGACAACATTCACTCACTGACAACATTCACTGACAACATTCACTCACTGACAACATTCACTGACAACATTCACTAACTGATAACATTCACTGACAACATTCACTGACAACATTCACTCACTGACAACATTCACTCACTGACAACATTCACTGACAACATTCACTCACTGACAACATTCACTGATAACATTCACTCACTGACAACATTCACTGACAACATTCACTGACAACATTCACTCACTGACAACATTCACTCACTGACAACATTCACTGACAACATTCACTCACTGACAACATTCACTCTCTGACAACATTCACTCACTGACAACACTCACTGACAACATTCACTCACTGACAACATTCACTGACAACATTCACTGACAACATTCACTCACTGACAACATTCACTGACAACATTCACTCACTGACAACATTCACTCACTGACAACATTCACTGACAACATTGACTCTCTGACAACATTCACTGACATCATTCACTCACTGACAACATTCACTCACTGACAACATTCACTGACAACATTCACTAACTGACAACATTCACTCACAGACAACATTCACTGACAACATTCACTCACTGACAACATTCACTGACAACATTCACTCACTGACAACATTCACTCTCTGACAACATTCACTAACTGACAACATTCACTGACAACATTCACTCACTGACAACATTCACTCACTGACAACATTCACTGACAACATTCACTCACTGACAACATTCACTGATAACATTCACTCACTGACAACATTCACTGTCAACATTCACTCACTGACAACATTCACTGACAACATTCACTCACTGACAACATTCACTGACAACACTCACTGACAACATTCACTGACAACATTCACTCTCTGACAACATTCACTCACTGACAACATTCACTCACTGACAACATTCACTGACAACATTCACTCACTGACAACATTCACTGACAACATTCACTCACTGACAACATTCACTGACAACACTCACTGACAACATTCACTGACAACATTCACTCACTGACAACATTCACTGATAACATTCACTCACTGACAACATTCACTGACAACATTCACTCTCTGACAACATTCACTCACTGACAACATTCACTGACAACATTCACTGACAACATTCACTCACTGACAACATTCACTGACAACATTCACTCTCTGACAACATTCACTCACTGACAATATTCACTGACAACATTCACTCACTGACAGCATTCACTGACAACATTCACTCACTGACAACATTCACTGACAACATTCACTCACTGACAACATTCACTGACAACATTCACTCACTGACAACATTCACTGACAACATTCACTCACTGACAACATTCACTGACAACATTCACTCACAGACAACATTCACTGACAACATTCACTGACAACTTTCACTCACTGACAACATTCACTCACTGACAACATTCACTGACAACATTCACTCACTGACAACATTCACTCACTGATAACATTCACTGACAACATTCACTGACAACATTCACTCACTGACAACATTCACTGACAACATTCACTCACTGACAACATTCACTGACAACATTCACTCACTGACAACATTCACTGACAACATTAACTGACAACATTCACTGACAACATTCACTCACTGACAACATTCACTCACTGACAACATTCACTGACAACATTCACTCACTGACATTCACTGACAACATTCACTCACTGACAACATTCACTGACAACATTCACTCACTGACAACATTCACTCACTGACAACATTCACTGACAACATTGACTCTCTGACAACATTCACTGACAACATTCACTAACTGACAACATTCACTCACAGACAACATTCACTGACAACATTCACTCACTGACAACATTCACTGACAACATTCACTCACTGACAACATTCACTCTCTGACAACATTCACTGACAACATTCACTCACTGACAACATTCACTCACTGACAACATTCACTGACAACATTCACTGACAACATTCACTCACTGACATTCACTGACAACATTCACTCACTGACAACATTCACTGACAACATTCACTCACTGACAACATTCACTGACAACATTGACTCTCTGACAACATTCACTGACAACATTCACTAACTGACAACATTCACTCACAGACAACATTCACTGACAACATTCACTCACTGACAACATTCACTCACTGACAACATTCACTGACAACATTCACTCACTGACAACATTCACTGACAACATTCACTGACAACATTCACTCACTGACAACATTCACTCACTGACAACATTCACTGACAACATTCACTCACTGACAACATTCACTGATAACATTCACTCACTGACAACATTCACTGACAACATTCACTGACAACATTCACTCACTGACAACATTCACTGACAACATTCACTCACTGACAACATTCACTGACAACATTCACTAACTGACAACATTCACTCACAGACAACATTCACTGACAACATTCACTCACTGACAACATTCACTGACAACATTCACTCACTGACAACATTCACTCTCTGACAACATTCACTGACAACACTCACTGACAACATTCACTGACAACATTCACTGACAACATTCACTCTCTGACAACATTCACTCACTGACAACATTCACTCACTGACAGCATTCACTGACAACATTCACTCACTGACAACATTCACTGACAACATTCACTCACTGACAACATTCACTCACTGACAACATTCACTGACAACATTCACTGACAACATTCACTCACTGACATTCACTGACAACATTCACTCACTGACAACATTCACTGACAACATTCACTCACTGACAACATTCACTCACTGACAACATTCACTGACAACATTGACTCTCTGACAACATTCACTGACAACATTCACTAACTGACAACATTCACTCACAGACAACATTCACTGACAACATTCACTCACTGACAACATTCACTGATAACATTCACTCACTGACAACATTCACTGACAACATTCACTGACAACATTCACTCACTGACAACATTCACTCACTGACAACATTCACTCACTGACAACATTCACTCTCTGACAACATTCACTCACTGACAACACTCACTGACAACATTCACTCACTGACAACATTCACTGACAACATTCACTGACAACATTCACTCACTGACAACATTCACTGACAACATTCACTCACTGACAACATTCACTCACTGACAACATTCACTGACAACATTGACTCTCTGAAAACATTCACTGACAACATTCACTCACTGACAACATTCACTCACTGACAACATTCACTGACAACATTCACTAACTGACAACATTCACTCACAGACAACATTCACTGACAACATTCACTCACTGACAACATTCACTCACTGACAACATTCACTCACTGACAGCATTCACTGACAACATTCACTCACTGACAACATTCACTGACAACATTCACTAACTGACAACATTCACTGACAACATTCACTCACTGACAACATTCACTCACTGACAACATTCACTGACAACATTCACTCACTGACAACATTCACTGATAACATTCACTCACTGACAACATTCACTGACAACATTCACTGACAACATTCACTCACTGACAACATTCACTCACTGACAACATTCACTCACTGACAACATTCACTCTCTGACAACATTCACTCACTGACAACACTCACTGACAACATTCACTCACTGACAACATTCACTGACAACATTCACTGACAACATTCACTCACTGACAACATTCACTGACAACATTCACTCACTGACAACATTCACTCACTGACAACATTCACTGACAACATTGACTCTCTGAAAACATTCACTGACAACATTCACTCACTGACAACATTCACTCACTGACAACATTCACTGACAACATTCACTAACTGACAACATTCACTCACAGACAACATTCACTGACAACATTCACTCACTGACAACATTCACTCACTGACAACATTCACTCACTGACAACATTCACTGACAACACTCACTGACAACATTCACTGACAACATTCACTGACAACATTCACTCTCTGACAACATTCACTGACAACATTCACTCACTGACAACATTCACTCACTGACAGCATTCACTGACAACATTCACTCACTGACAACATTCACTGACAACATTCACTGACAACATTCACTCACTGACAACATTCACTGACAACATTCACTCACTGACAATATTCACTGACAACATTCACTCACTGACAACATTCACTCACTGACAGCATTCACTGACAACATTCACTCACTGACAACATTCACTGACAACATTCACTCACTGACAACATTCACTGACAACATTCACTAACTGTCAACATTCACTGACAACATTCACTCTCTGACAACATTCACTGACAACATTTACTGATAACATTCACTCTCTGACAACATTCACTGACAACATTCACTCTCTGACAACATTCACTGACAACATTCACTAACAACATTCACTCACTGACAACATTCACTCACTGACAACATTCACTGACAACATTGACTCTCTGACAACATTCACTGACAACATTCACTAACTGACAACATTCACTCACAGACAACATTCACTGACAACATTCACTCACTGACAACATTCACTCACTGACAACATTCACTGACAACATTCACTCACTGACAACATTCACTGACAACATTCACTAACTGATAACATTCACTGACAACATTCACTGACAACATTCACTCACTGACAACATTCACTCACTGACAACATTCACAGACAACATTCACTCACTGACAACATTCACTGATAACATTCACTCACTGACAACATTCACTGACAACATTCACTGACAACATTCACTCACTGACAACATTCACTCACTGACAACATTCACTGACAACATTCACTCACTGACAACATTCACTCTCTGACAACATTCACTCACTGACAACACTCACTGACAACATTCACTCACTGACAACATTCACTGACAACATTCACTGACAACATTCACTCACTGACAACATTCACTGACAACATTCACTCACTGACAACATTCACTCACTGACAACATTCACTGACAACATTGACTCTCTGACAACATTCACTGACATCATTCACTCACTGACAACATTCACTCACTGACAACATTCACTGACAACATTCACTAACTGACAACATTCACTCACAGACAACATTCACTGACAACATTCACTCACTGACAACATTCACTGACAACATTCACTCACTGACAACATTCACTGACAACATTCACTCACTGACAACATTCACTCACTGACAACATTCACTGACAACATTCACTCACTGACAACATTCACTGATAACATTCACTCACTGACAACATTCACTGTCAACATTCACTCACTGACAACATTCACTCACTGACAACATTCACTGACAACATTCACTGACAACATTCACTCACTGACAACATTCACTGACAACATTCACTCACTGACAACATTCACTGACAACACTCACTGACAACATTCACTGACAACATTCACTCTCTGACAACATTCACTCACTGACAACATTCACTCACTGACAACATTCACTGACAACATTCACTCACTGACAACATTCACTGACAACATTCACTCACTGACAACATTCACTGACAACACTCACTGACAACATTCACTGACAACATTCACTCTCTGACAACATTCACTCACTGACAACATTCACTCACTGACAACATTCACTGACAACATTCACTCACTGACAACATTCACTGACAACATTCACTGACAACATTCACTCACTGACAACATTCACTCACTGACAACATTCACTCACTGACAACATTCACTCTCTGACAACATTCACTCACTGACAACACTCACTGACAACATTCACTCACTGACAACATTCACTGACAACATTCACTGACAACATTCACTCACTGACAACATTCACTGACAACATTCACTCACTGACAACATTCACTCACTGACAACATTCACTGACAACATTGACTCTCTGAAAACATTCACTGACAACATTCACTCACTGACAACATTCACTCACTGACAACATTCACTGACAACATTCACTAACTGACAACATTCACTCACAGACAACATTCACTGACAACATTCACTCACTGACAACATTCACTCACTGACAACATTCACTCACTGACAACATTCACTGACAACACTCACTGACAACATTCACTGACAACATTCACTGACAACATTCACTCTCTGACAACATTCACTGACAACATTCACTCACTGACAACATTCACTCACTGACAGCATTCACTGACAACATTCACTCACTGACAACATTCACTGACAACATTCACTGACAACATTCACTCACTGACAACATTCACTGACAACATTCACTCACTGACAATATTCACTGACAACATTCACTCACTGACAACATTCACTCACTGACAGCATTCACTGACAACATTCACTCACTGACAACATTCACTGACAACATTCACTCACTGACAACATTCACTGACAACATTCACTAACTGTCAACATTCACTGACAACATTCACTCTCTGACAACATTCACTGACAACATTTACTGATAACATTCACTCTCTGACAACATTCACTGACAACATTCACTCTCTGACAACATTCACTGACAACATTCACTAACAACATTCACTCACTGACAACATTCACTCACTGACAACATTCACTGACAACATTGACTCTCTGACAACATTCACTGACAACATTCACTAACTGACAACATTCACTCACAGACAACATTCACTGACAACATTCACTCACTGACAACATTCACTCACTGACAACATTCACTGACAACATTCACTCACTGACAACATTCACTGACAACATTCACTAACTGATAACATTCACTGACAACATTCACTGACAACATTCACTCACTGACAACATTCACTCACTGACAACATTCACAGACAACATTCACTCACTGACAACATTCACTGATAACATTCACTCACTGACAACATTCACTGACAACATTCACTGACAACATTCACTCACTGACAACATTCACTCACTGACAACATTCACTGACAACATTCACTCACTGACAACATTCACTCTCTGACAACATTCACTCACTGACAACACTCACTGACAACATTCACTCACTGACAACATTCACTGACAACATTCACTGACAACATTCACTCACTGACAACATTCACTGACAACATTCACTCACTGACAACATTCACTCACTGACAACATTCACTGACAACATTGACTCTCTGACAACATTCACTGACATCATTCACTCACTGACAACATTCACTCACTGACAACATTCACTGACAACATTCACTAACTGACAACATTCACTCACAGACAACATTCACTGACAACATTCACTCACTGACAACATTCACTGACAACATTCACTCACTGACAACATTCACTGACAACATTCACTCACTGACAACATTCACTCACTGACAACATTCACTGACAACATTCACTCACTGACAACATTCACTGATAACATTCACTCACTGACAACATTCACTGTCAACATTCACTCACTGACAACATTCACTCACTGACAACATTCACTGACAACATTCACTGACAACATTCACTCACTGACAACATTCACTGACAACATTCACTCACTGACAACATTCACTGACAACACTCACTGACAACATTCACTGACAACATTCACTCTCTGACAACATTCACTCACTGACAACATTCACTCACTGACAACATTCACTGACAACATTCACTCACTGACAACATTCACTGACAACATTCACTCACTGACAACATTCACTGACAACACTCACTGACAACATTCACTGACAACATTCACTCTCTGACAACATTCACTCACTGACAACATTCACTCACTGACAACATTCACTGACAACATTCACTCACTGACAACATTCACTGACAACATTCACTCACTGACAACATTCACTGACAACATTCACTGACAACATTCACTCACTGACAACATTCACTGACAACATTCACTCTCTGACAACATTCACTCACTGACAATATTCACTGACAACATTCACTCACTGACAGCATTCACTGACAACATTCACTCACTGACAACATTCACTGACAACATTCACTCACTGACAACATTCACTGACAACATTCACTCACTGACAACATTCACTGACAACATTCACTCACTGACAACATTCACTGACAACATTCACTCACAGACAACATTCACTGACAACATTCACTGACAACTTTCACTCACTGACAACATTCACTCTCTGACAACATTCACTCACTGACAACATTCACTGACAACATTCACTCACTGACAACATTCACTCACTGATAACATTCACTGACAACATTCACTGACAACATTCACTCACTGACAACATTCACTGACAACATTCACTCACTGACAACATTCACTGACAACATTCACTCACTGACAACATTCACTGACAACATTAACTGACAACATTCACTGACAACATTCACTCACTGACAACATTCACTCACTGACAACATTCACTGACAACATTCACTGACAACATTCACTCACTGACATTCACTGACAACATTCACTCACTGACAACATTCACTGACAACATTCACTCACTGACAACATTCACTCACTGACAACATTCACTGACAACATTGACTCTCTGACAACATTCACTGACAACATTCACTAACTGACAACATTCACTCACAGACAACATTCACTGACAACATTCACTCACTGACAACATTCACTGACAACATTCACTCACTGACAACATTCACTCTCTGACAACATTCACTCACTGACAACATTCACTCACTGACAACATTCACTGACAACATTCACTGACAACATTCACTCACTGACATTCACTGACAACATTCACTCACTGACAACATTCACTGACAACATTCACTCACTGACAACATTCACTGACAACATTGACTCTCTGACAACATTCACTGACAACATTCACTAACTGACAACATTCACTCACAGACAACATTCACTGACAACATTCACTCACTGACAACATTCACTCACTGACAACATTCACTGACAACATTCACTCACTGACAACATTCACTGACAACATTCACTAACTGACAACATTCACTGACAACATTCACTCACTGACAACATTCACTCACTGACAACATTCACTGACAACATTCACTCACTGACAACATTCACTGATAACATTCACTCACTGACAACATTCACTGACAACATTCACTGACAACATTCACTCACTGACAACATTCACTGACAACATTCACTCACTGACAACATTCACTGACAACATTCACTCACTGACAACATTCACTGACAACACTCACTGACAACATTCACTGACAACATTCACTCTCTGACAACATTCACTCACTGACAACATTCACTCACTGACAGCATTCACTGACAACATTCACTCACTGACAACATTCACTGACAACATTCACTCACTGACAACATTCACTGACAACATTCACTGACAACATTCACTCACTGACAACATTCACTGACAACATTCACTCACTGACAACATTCACTGACAACATTCACTGACAACATTCACTCACTGACAACATTCACTGACAACATTCACTCTCTGACAACATTCACTCACTGACAGCATTCACTGACAACATTCACTCACTGACAACATTCACTGACAACATTCACTCACTGACAACATTCACTGACAACATTCACTCACTGACAACATTCACTGACAACATTCACTCACAGACAACATTCACTGACAACATTCACTGACAACATTCACTCACTGACAACATTCACTCTCTGACAACATTCACTCACTGACAACATTCACTGACAACATTCACTGACAACATTCACTCACTGACAACATTCACTGACAACATTCACTCACTGACAACATTCACTCACTGACAACATTCACTCACTGATAACATTCACTGACAACATTCACTGACAACATTCACTCACTGACAACATTCACTGACAACATTCACTCACTGACAACATTCACTGACAACATTCACTCACTGACAACATTCACTGACAACATTAACTGACAACATTCACTGACAACATTCACTCACTGACAACATTCACTCACTGACAACATTCACTGACAACATTCACTCACTGACAACATTCACTCTCTGACAACATTCACTCACTGACAACACTCACTGACAACATTCACTCACTGACAACATTCACTGACAACATTCACTCACTGACAACATTCACTGACAACATTCACTCACTGACAACATTCACTCACTGACAACATTCACTGACAACATTGACTCTCTGACAACATTCACTGACAACATTCACTCACTGACAACATTCACTCACTGACAACATTCACTGACAACATTCACTAACTGACAACATTCACTCACAGACAACATTCACTCACTGACAACATTCACTCACAGACAACATTCACTCACTGACAACATTCACTCACTGACAACATTCACTGACAACATTCACTCACTGACAACATTCACTCACTGACAACATTCACTGACAACATTCACTGACAACATTCACTCACTGACATTCACTGACAACATTCACTCACTGACAACATTCACTGACAACATTCACTCACTGACAACATTCACTCACTGACAACATTCACTGACAACATTGACTCTCTGACAACATTCACTGACAACATTCACTAACTGACAACATTCACTCACAGACAACATTCACTGACAACATTCACTCACTGACAACATTCACTGACAACATTCACTCACTGACAACATTCACTCTCTGACAACATTCACTGACAACATTCACTCACTGACAACATTCACTCACTGACAACATTCACTGACAACATTCACTGACAACATTCACTCACTGACATTCACTGACAACATTCACTCACTGACAACATTCACTGACAACATTCACTCACTGACAACATTCACTGACAACATTGACTCTCTGACAACATTCACTGACAACATTCACTAACTGACAACATTCACTCACAGACAACATTCACTGACAACATTCACTCACTGACAACATTCACTCACTGACAACATTCACTGACAACATTCACTCACTGACAACATTCACTGACAACATTCACTAACTGACAACATTCACTGACAACATTCACTCACTGACAACATTCACTCACTGACAACATTCACTGACAACATTCACTCACTGACAACATTCACTGATAACATTCACTCACTGACAACATTCACTGACAACATTCACTGACAACATTCACTCACTGACAACATTCACTGACAACATTCACTCACTGACAACATTCACTGACAACATTCACTCACTGACAACATTCACTGACAACACTCACTGACAACATTCACTGACAACATTCACTCTCTGACAACATTCACTCACTGACAACATTCACTCACTGACAGCATTCACTGACAACATTCACTCACTGACAACATTCACTGACAACATTCACTCACTGACAACATTCACTGACAACATTCACTGACAACATTCACTCACTGACAACATTCACTGACAACATTCACTCACTGACAACATTCACTGACAACATTCACTGACAACATTCACTCACTGACAACATTCACTGACAACATTCACTCTCTGACAACATTCACTCACTGACAATATTCACTGACAACATTCACTCACTGACAGCATTCACTGACAACATTCACTCACTGACAACATTCACTGACAACATTCACTCACTGACAACATTCACTGACAACATTCACTCACAGACAACATTCACTGACAACATTCACTGACAACATTCACTCACTGACAACATTCACTCTCTGACAACATTCACTCACTGACAACATTCACTGACAACATTCACTGACAACATTCACTCACTGACAACATTCACTGACAACATTCACTCACTGACAACATTCACTCACTGACAACATTCACTCACTGATAACATTCACTGACAACATTCACTGACAACATTCACTCACTGACAACATTCACTGACAACATTCACTCACTGACAACATTCACTGACAACATTCACTCACTGACAACATTCACTGACAACATTAACTGACAACATTCACTGACAACATTCACTCACTGACAACATTCACTCACTGACAACATTCACTGACAACATTCACTCACTGACAACATTCACTCTCTGACAACATTCACTCACTGACAACACTCACTGACAACATTCACTCACTGACAACATTCACTGACAACATTCACTCACTGACAACATTCACTGACAACATTCACTCACTGACAACATTCACTCACTGACAACATTCACTGACAACATTGACTCTCTGACAACATTCACTGACAACATTCACTCACTGACAACATTCACTCACTGACAACATTCACTGACAACATTCACTAACTGACAACATTCACTCACAGACAACATTCACTCACTGACAACATTCACTCACAGACAACATTCACTCACTGACAACATTCACTCACTGACAACATTCACTGACAACATTCACTCACTGACAACATTCACTCACTGACAACATTCACTGACAACATTCACTGACAACATTCACTCACTGACATTCACTGACAACATTCACTCACTGACAACATTCACTGACAACATTCACTCACTGACAACATTCACTCACTGACAACATTCACTGACAACATTGACTCTCTGACAACATTCACTGACAACATTCACTAACTGACAACATTCACTCACAGACAACATTCACTGACAACATTCACTCACTGACAACATTCACTCACTGACAACATTCACTGACAACATTCACTAACTGACAACATTCACTGACAACATTCACTCACTGACAACATTCACTCACTGACAACATTCACTGACAACATTCACTCACTGACAACATTCACTCACTGACAACATTCACTGACAACATTCACTCACTGACAACATTCACTCACTGACAACATTCACTGACAACATTGACTCTCTGACAACATTCACTGACAACATTCACTCACTGACAACATTCACTCACTGACAACATTCACTGACAACATTCACTAACTGACAACATTCACTCACAGACAACATTCACTCACTGACAACATTCACTCACAGACAACATTCACTCACTGACAACATTCACTCACTGACAACATTCACTGACAACATTCACTCACTGACAACATTCACTCACTGACAACATTCACTGACAACATTCACTGACAACATTCACTCACTGACATTCACTGACAACATTCACTCACTGACAACATTCACTGACAACATTCACTCACTGACAACATTCACTCACTGACAACATTCACTGACAACATTGACTCTCTGACAACATTCACTGACAACATTCACTAACTGACAACATTCACTCACAGACAACATTCACTGACAACATTCACTCACTGACAACATTCACTCACTGACAACATTCACTGACAACATTCACTAACTGACAACATTCACTGACAACATTCACTCACTGACAACATTCACTCACTGACAACATTCACTCACTGACAACATTCACTGATAACATTCACTCACTGACAACATTCACTGACAACATTCACTGACAGCATTCACTCACTGACAACATTCACTCACTCACAACATTCACTGACAACATTCACTCACTGACAACATTCACTCTCTGACAACATTCACTCACTGACAACATTCACTCACTGACAACATTCACTGACAACATTCACTGACAACATTCACTCACTGACAACATTCACTGACAACATTCACTCACTGACAACATTCACTCACTGACAACATTCACTGACAACATTGACCCTCTGACAACATTCACTGACAACATTCACTCACTGACAACATTCACTCACTGACAACATTCACTGACAACATTCACTAACTGACAACATTCACTCACAGACAACATTCACTGACAACATTCACTCACTGACAACATTCACTCACTGACAACATTCACTGACAACATTCACTCACTGACAACATTCACTGACAACATTCACTCACTGACAAAATTCACTGACAACATTCACTCACTGACAACATTCACTGACAACATTCACTCACTGACAACATTCACTGACAACATTCACTCACTGACAACATTCACTGACAACATTCACTCACTGACAACATTCACTGACAACACTCACTGACAACATTGACTCACTTACAACACTCACTGACAACATTCACTCACTGACAACATTCACTGACAACATTCACTCACTGACAACATTCACTCACTGACAACATTCACTGACAACATTCACTCACTGACAACATTCACTAACTGACAACATTCACTCACAGACAACATTCACTGACAACATTCACTCACTGACAACATTCACTCACTGACAACATTCACTGACAACATTCACTGACAACATTCACTCACTGACAACATTCACTCACTGACAACATTCACTCTCTGACAAAATTCACTGACAACATTCACTGACAACATTCACTGACAACATTCACTCACTGACAACACTCACTGACAACATTCACTCACTGACAACATTCACTCACTGACAACATTCACTCACTGACAACATTCACTGACAACACTCACTGACAACATTCACTGACAACATTCACTGACAACATTCACTCTCTGACAACATTCACTCACTGACAACATTCACTCACTGACAGCATTCACTGACAACATTCACTCACTGACAACATTCACTAACTGACAACATTCACTCACAGACAACATTCACTGACAACATTCACTCACTGACAACATTCACTCACTGACAACATTCACTCACTGACAACATTCACTGACAACATTCACTGACAACATTCACTCACTGACAACATTCACTCTCTGACAACATTCACTGACAACATTCACTGACAACATTCACTGACAACATTCACTCACTGACAACATTCACTGACAACATTCACTCACTGACAACATTCACTCACTGACAACATTCACTCACTGACAACATTCACTGACAACACTCACTGACAACATTCACTGACAACATTCACTGACAACATTCACTCTCTGACAACATTCACTCACTGACAACATTCACTCACTGACAGCATTCACTGACAACATTCACTCACTGACAACATTCACTGACAACATTCACTCACTGACAACATTCACTCACTGACAACATTCACTGACAACATTCACTCACTGACATTCACTGACAACATTCACTCACTGACAACATTCACTGACAACACTCACTGACAACATTCACTGACAACATTCACTGACAACATTCACTGACAACATTCACTCACTGACAACATTCACTCACTGACAGCATTCACTCACTGACAACATTCACTGACAACATTCACTCACTGACAACATTCACTGACAACATTCACTCACTGACAACATTCACTGACAACACTCACTGACAACATTGACTCACAACACTCACTGACAACATTCACTCACTGACAACATTCACTGACAACATTCACTAACTGACAACATTCACTGACAACATTCACTCACTGACAACATTCACTCACAGACAACATTCACTGACAACATCCACTCACTGACAACATTCACTCACTGACAACATTCACTCACTGACAACATTCACTGACAACATTCACTCTCTGACAACATTCACTGACAACGTTCACTGACAACATTCACTCACTGACAACATTCACTCACTGACAACATTCACTCACTGACAACATTCACTGACAACATTCACTCACTGACAACATTCACTGACAACATTCACTCACTGACAACATTCACTGACAACATTCACTCACTGACAACATTCACTGACAACATTCACTCAATGACAACATTCACTGATAACATTCACTCACTGACAACATTCACTGACAACACTCACTGACAACATTGACTCACTTACAACACTCACTGACAACATTCACTCACTGACAACATTCACTCACTGACAACATTCACTGACAACATTCACTCACTGACAACATTCACTAACTGACAACATTCACTCACAGACAACATTCACTGACAACATTCACTCACTGACAACATTCACTCACTGACAACATTCACTCACTGACAACATTCACTGACAACATTCACTGACAACATTCACTCACTGACAACATTCACTCTCTGACAACATTCACTGACAACATTCACTCACTGACAACATTCACTCACTGACAACATTCACTGACAACATTCACTCACTGACAACATTCACTCACTGACAACATTCACTGACAACACTCACTGACAACATTCACTGACAACATTCACTGACAACATTCACTCTCTGACAACATTCACTCACTGACAACATTCACTCACTGACAGCATTCACTGACAACATTCACTCACTGACAACATTCACTGACAACATTCACTCACTGACAACATTCACTCACTGACAACATTCACTGACAACATTCAGTGACAACATTCACTGACAACATTCACTCTCTGACAACATTCACTGACAACATTCACTCACTGACAACATTCACTCACTGACAGCATTCACTGACAACATTCACTCACTGACAACATTCACTGACAACATTCACTGACAACATTCACTCACTGACAACATTCACTGACAACATTCACTCACTGACAATATTCACTGACAACATTCACTCACTGACAACATTCACTCACTGACAACATTCACTGACAACATTCACTCACTGACAACATTCACTCTCTGACAACATTCACTCACTGACAACACTCACTCACTGACAACATTCACTCTCTGACAACATTCACTGACAACATTCACTGACAACATTCACTGACAACATTCACTCACTGACAACATTCACTGACAACATTCACTGACAACATTCACTCACTGACAACATTCACTGACAACATTCACTGACAACACTCACTGACAACATTCACTGACAACATTCACTGACAACATTCACTCTCTGACAACATTCACTCACTGACAACATTCACTCACTGACAGCATTCACTGACAACATTCACTCACTGACAACATTCACTGACAACATTCACTCACTGACAACATTCACTCACTGACAACATTCACTGACAACATTCACTCACTGACATTCACTGACAACATTCACTCACTGACAACATTCACTCACTGACAACATTCACTGACAACATTGACTCTCTGACAACATTCACTGACAACATTCACTCACTGACAACATTCACTGACAACATTCACTCACTGACAACATTCACTGATAACATTCACTCACTGACAACATTCACTCACTGACAACATTCACTCTCTGACAACATTCACTCACTGACAACACTCACTGACAACATTCACTCACTGACAACATTCACTCTCTGACAACATTCACTCACTGACAACACTCACTGACAACATTCACTCACTGACAACATTCACTGACAACATTCACTGACAACATTCACTCACTGACAACATTCACTCTCTGACAACATTCACTCACTGACAACACTCACTGACAACATTCACTCACTGACAACATTCACTGACAACATTCACTGACAACATTCACTCTCTGACAACATTCACTGACAACATTCACTCACTGACAACATTCACTCACTGACAACATTCACTGACAACATTGACTCTCTGACAACATTCACTGACAACATTCACTAACTGACAACATTCACTCACAGACAACATTCACTGACAACATTCACTCACTGACAACATTCACTCACTGACAACATTCACTGACAACATTCACTGACAACATTCACTGACAACATTCACTCACTGACAACATTCACTCACTGACAACATTCACTGACAACATTCACTGACAACATTCACTCACTGACAACATTCACTGACAACATTCACTCACTGACAACATTCACTGACAACACTCACTGACAACATTCACTGACAACATTCACTCTCTGACAACATTCACTCACTGACAACATTCACTCACTGACAGCAATCACTGACAACATTCACTCACTGACAACATTCACTGACAACATTCACTCACTGACAACATTCACTGACAACATTCACTGACAACATTCACTCACTGACAACATTCACTCTCTGACAACATTCACTCACTGACAACACTCACTGACAACATTCACTGACAACATTCACTGACAACATTCACTCTCTGACAACATTCACTCACTGACAGCATTCACTGACAACATTCACTCACTGACAACATTCACTGACAACATTCACTCACTGACAACATTCACTGACAACATTCACTGACAACATTCACTCACTGACAACATTCACTGACAACATTCACTCTCTGACAACATTCACTCACTGACAATATTCACTGACAACATTCACTCACTGACAGCATTCACTGACAACATTCACTCACTGACAACATTCACTGACAACATTCACTGACAACATTCACTCACTGACAACATTCACTGACAACATTCACTCACTGACAACATTCACTCACTGACAACATTCACTGACAACATTCACTCACTGACAACATTCACTCACTGACAACATTCACTGACAACATTCACTGACAACATTCACTCACTGACAACATTCACTCACTGACAACATTCACTGACAACATTCACTCACTGACAACATTCACTCTCTGACAACATTCACTCACTGACAACACTCACTGACAACATTCACTCACTGACAACATTCACTGACAACATTCACTGACAACATTCACTCTCTGACAACATTCACTGACAACATTCACTCACTGACAACATTCACTCACTGACAACATTCACTGACAACATTGACTCTCTGACAACATTCACTGACAACATTCACTCACTGACAACATTCACTCACTGACAACATTCACTGACAACATTCACTAACTGACAACATTCACTCACAGACAACATTCACTGACAACATTCACTCACTGACAACATTCACTCACTGACAACATTCACTGACAACACTCACTGACAACATTCACTGACAACATTCACTGACAACATTCACTCTCTGACAACATTCACTCACTGACAACATTCACTCACTGACAGCATTCACTGACAACATTCACTCACTGACATCATTCACTGATAACATTCACGCACTGACAACATTCACTGACAACATTCACTGACAACATTCACGCACTGACAACATTCACTGACAATATTCACTGACAACATTCACTCACTGACAGCATTCACTGACAACATTCACTCACTGACAACATTCACTGACAACATTCACTCACTGACAACATTCACTGACAACATTCACTAACTGATAACATTCACTGACAACATTCACTGACAACATTCACTCACTGACAACATTCACTCACTGACAACATTCACTGACAACATTCACTCACTGACAACATTCACTGACAACATTAACTGACAACATTCACTGACAACATTCACTCACTGACAACATTCACTCACTGACAACATTCACTGACAACATTCACTCACTGACAACATTCACTGACAACATTCACTAACTGATAACATTCACTGACAACATTCACTGACAACATTCACTCACTGACAACATTCACTCACTGACAACATTCACTCACTGACAACATTCACTGACAACATTCACTCACTGACAACATTCACTGACAACATTAACTGACAACATTCACTGACAACATTCACTCACTGACAACATTCACTCACTGACAACATTCACTGACAACATTCACTCACTGACAACATTCACTCTCTGACAACATTCACTGACAACATTCACTGACAACATTCACTGACAACATTCACTCACTGACAACATTCACTGACAACATTCACTCACTGACAACATTCACTCACTGACAACATTCACTGACAACACTCACTGACAACATTCACTGACAACATTCACTGACAACATTCACTCTCTGACAACATTCACTCACTGACAACATTCACTCACTGACAGCATTCACTGACAACATTCACTCACTGACAACATTCACTGACAACATTCACTCACTGACAACATTCACTGACAACATTCACTCACTGACATTCACTGACAACATTCACTCACTGACAACATTCACTGACAACATTCACTCACTGACAACATTCACTCACTGACAACATTCACTGACAACATTGACTCTCTGACAACATTCACTGACAACATTCACTCACTGACAACATTCACTGACAACATTCACTCACTGACAACATTCACTGATAACATTCACTCACTGACAACATTCACTGACAACATTCACTCACTGACAACATTCACTCTCTGACAACATTCACTGACAACATTCACTCACTGACAACATTCACTCACTGACAACATTCACTGACAACATTCACTCACTGACAACATTCACTCACTGACAACATTCACTGACAACACTCACTGACAACATTCACTGACAACATTCACTGACAACATTCACTCTCTGACAACATTCACTCACTGACAACATTCACTCACTGACAGCATTCACTGACAACATTCACTCACTGACAACATTCACTGACAACATTCACTCACTGACAACATTCACTCACTGACAACATTCACTGACAACATTCACTCACTGACATTCACTGACAACATTCACTCACTGACAACATTCACTGACAACATTCACTCACTGACAACATTCACTCACTGACAACATTCACTGACAACATTCACTCACTGACAACATTCACTGACAACATTCACTCACTGACAACATTCACTCTCTGACAACATTCACTCACTGACAACACTCACTCACTGACAACATTCACTCTCTGACAACATTCACTGACAACATTCACTGACAACATTCACTCACTGACAACATTCACTGACAACATTCACTGACAACACTCACTGACAACATTCACTGACAACATTCACTGACAACATTCACTCTCTGACAACATTCACTCACTGACAACATTCACTCACTGACAGCATTCACTGACAACATTCACTCACTGACAACATTCACTGACAACATTCACTCACTGACAACATTCACTCACTGACAACATTCACTGACAACATTCACTCACTGACATTCACTGACAACATTCACTCACTGACAACATTCACTCACTGACAACATTCACTGACAACATTGACTCTCTGACAACATTCACTGACAACATTCACTCACTGACAACATTCACTGACAACATTCACTCACTGACAACATTCACTGATAACATTCACTCACTGACAACATTCACTCACTGACAACATTCACTCTCTGACAACATTCACTCACTGACAACACTCACTGACAACATTCACTCACTGACAACATTCACTCTCTGACAACATTCACTCACTGACAACACTCACTGACAACATTCACTCACTGACAACATTCACTGACAACATTCACTGACAACATTCACTCACTGACAACATTCACTCTCTGACAACATTCACTCACTGACAACACTCACTGACAACATTCACTCACTGACAACATTCACTGACAACATTCACTGACAACATTGACTCTCTGACAACATTCACTGACAACATTCACTATCTGACAACATTCACTCACAGACAACATTCACTGACAACATTCACTCACTGACAACATTCACTGACAACATTCACTGACAACATTCACTGACAACATTCACTCACTGACAACATTCACTCACTGACAACATTCACTGACAACATTCACTGACAACATTCACTCACTGACAACATTCACTGACAACATTCACTCACTGACAACATTCACTGACAACACTCACTGACAACATTCACTGACAACATTCACTCTCTGACAACATTCACTCACTGACAACATTCACTCACTGACAGCAATCACTGACAACATTCACTCACTGACAACATTCACTGACAACATTCACTCACTGACAACATTCACTGACAACATTCACTGACAACATTCACTCACTGACAACATTCACTCTCTGACAACATTCACTCACTGACAACACTCACTGACAACATTCACTGACAACATTCACTGACAACATTCACTCTCTGACAACATTCACTCACTGACAGCATTCACTGACAACATTCACTCACTGACAACATTCACTGACAACATTCACTCACTGACAACATTCACTGACAACATTCACTGACAACATTCACTCACTGACAACATTCACTGACAACATTCACTCTCTGACAACATTCACTCACTGACAATATTCACTGACAACATTCACTCACTGACAGCATTCACTGACAACATTCACTCACTGACAACATTCACTGACAACATTCAATGACAACATTCACTCACTGACAACATTCACTGACAACATTCACTAACTGATAACATTCACTGACAACATTCACTGACAACATTCACTCACTGACAACATTCACTCACTGACAACATTCACTGACAACATTCACTCACTGACAACATTCACTCACTGACAACATTCACTGATAACATTCACTCACTGACAACATTCACTGACAACATTCACTGACAACATTCACTCACTGACAACATTCACTCACTGACAACATTCACTGACAACATTCACTAACTGACAACATTCACTCACAGACAACATTCACTGACAACATTCACTCACTGACAACATTCACTCACTGACAACATTCACTGACAACACTCACTGACAACATTCACTGACAACATTCACTGACAACATTCACTCTCTGACAACATTCACTCACTGACAACATTCACTCACTGACAGCATTCACTGACAACATTCACTCACTGACATCATTCACTGATAACATTCACGCACTGACAACATTCACTGACAACATTCACTGACAACATTCACGCACTGACAACATTCACTGACAATATTCACTGACAACATTCACTCACTGACAGCATTCACTGACAACATTCACTCACTGACAACATTCACTGACAACATTCACTCACTGACAACATTCACTGACAACATTCACTAACTGATAACATTCACTGACAACATTCACTGACAACATTCACTCACTGACAACATTCACTCACTGACAACATTCACTGACAACATTCACTCACTGACAACATTCACTGACAACATTAACTGACAACATTCACTGACAACATTCACTCACTGACAACATTCACTCACTGACAACATTCACTGACAACATTCACTCACTGACAACATTCACTGACAACATTCACTAACTGATAACATTCACTGACAACATTCACTGACAACATTCACTGACAACATTCACTCACTGACAACATTCACTCACTGACAACATTCACTGACAACATTCACTCACTGACAACATTCACTCACTGACAACATTCACTGACAACATTCACTCACTGACAACATTCACTCTCTGACAACATTCACTCACTGACAACACTCACTGACAACATTCACTCACTGACAACATTCACTGACAACATTCACTCACTGACAACATTCACTCACTGACAACATTCACTGACAACATTGACTCTCTGACAACATTCACTCACTGGCAACATTCACTGACAACATTCACTCACTGACAACATTCACTGATAACATTCACTCACTGACAACATTCACTGACAACATTCACTGACAACATTCACTCACTGACAACATTCACTCACTGACAACATTCACTGACAACATTCACTCACTGACAACATTTACTCTCTGACAACATTCACTCACTGACAACACTCACTGACAACATTCACTCACTGACAACATTCACTGACAACATTCACTGACAACATTCACTCACTGACAACATTCACTGACAACATTCACTCACTGACAACATTCACTCACTGACAACATTCACTGACAACATTGACTCTCTGACAACATTCACTGACAACATTCACTCACTGACAACATTCACTCACTGACAACATTCACTGACAACATTCACTAACTGACAACATTCACTCACAGACAACATTCACTGACAACATTCACTCACTGACAACATTCACTCACTGACAACATTCACTGACAACACTCACTGACAACATTCACTGACAACATTCACTGACAACATTCACTCTCTGACAACATTCACTGACAACATTCACTCACTGACAGCATTCACTGACAACATTCACTCACTGACAACATTCACTGACAACATTCACTGACAACATTCACTCACTGACAACATTCACTGACAACATTCACTCACTGACAATATTCACTGACAACATTCACTCACTGACAACATTCACTCACTGACAGCATTCACTGACAACATTCACTCACTGACAACATTCACTGACAACATTCACTCACTGACAACATTCACTGACAACATTCACTAACTGACAACATTCACTGACAACATTCACTCTCTGACAACATTCACTGACAACATTTACTGATAACATTCACTCTCTGACAACATTCACTGACAACATTCACTCTCTGACAACATTCACTGACAACATTCACTAACAACATTCACTCACTGACAACATTCACTCACTGACAACATTCACTGACAACATTGACTCTCTGACAACATTCACTGACAACATTCACTCACAGACAACATTCACTGACAACATTCACTCACTGACAACATTCACTCACTGACAACATTCACTGACAACATTCACTGACAACATTCACTAACTGATAACATTCACTGACAACATTCACTGACAACATTCACTCACTGACAACATTCACTCACTGACAACATTCACTGACAACATTCACTCACTGACAACATTCACTGATAACATTCACTCACTGACAACATTCACTGACAACATTCACTGACAACATTCACTCACTGACAACATTCACTCACTGACAACATTCACTGACAACATTCACTCACTGACAACATTCACTCTCTGACAACATTCACTCACTGACAACACTCACTGACAACATTCACTCACTGACAACATTCACTGACAACATTCACTGACAACATTCACTCACTGACAACATTCACTCACTGACAACATTCACTGACAACATTCACTCACTGACAACATTCACTGATAACATTCACTCACTGACAACATTCACTGACAACATTCACTGACAACATTCACTCACTGACAACATTCACTCACTGACAACATTCACTGACAACATTCACTCACTGACAACATTCACTGATAACATTCACTCACTGACAACATTCACTGACAACATTCACTGACAACATTCACTCACTGACAACATTCACTCACTGACAACATTCACTGACAACATTCACTCACTGACAACATTCACTCACTGACAACATTCACTCACTGACAACATTCACTGACAACATTCACTCACTGACAACATTCACTCACTGACAACATTCACTGACAACTTTCACTCACTGACATTCACTGACAACATTCACTCACTGACAACATTCACTGACAACATTCACTCACTGACAACATTCACTCACTGACAACATTCACTGACAACATTTACTCTCTGACAACATTCACTGACAACATTCACTAACTGACAACATTCACTCACAGACAACATTCACTGACAACATTCACTCACTGACAACATTCACTGACAACATTCACTGACAACATTCACTGACAACATTCACTCACTGACAACATTCACTGACAACATTCACTCACTGACAACATTCACTGACAACACTCACTGACAACATTCACTGACAACATTCACTCTCTGACAACATTCACTCACTGACAACATTCACTCACTGACAGCATTCACTGACAACATTCACTCACTGACAACATTCACTGACAACATTCACTCACTGACAACATTCACTGACAACATTCACTGACAACATTCACTCACTGACAACATTCACTTACAACATTCACTCTCTGACAACATCCACTCACTGACAATATTCACTGACAACATTCACTCACTGACAGCATTCACTGACAACATTCACTCACTGACAACATTCACTGACAACATTCACTCACTGACAACATTCACTGACAACATTCACTGACAACATTCACTCACTGACAACATTCACTGACAACATTAACTGACAACATTCACTGACAACATTCACTCACTGACAACATTCACTCACTGACAACATTCACTGACAACATTCACTCACTGACAACATTCACTCTCTGACAACATTCACTCACTGACAACATTCACTGACAACATTCACTCACTGACAACATTCACTCTCTGACAACATTCACTCACTGACAACATTCACTGACAACATTCACTCACTGACAACATTCACTCACTGACAACATTCACTGACAACATTGACTCTCTGACAACATTCACTGACATCATTCACTCACTGACAACATTCACTCACTGACAACATTCACTGACAACATTCACTAACTGACAACATTCACTCACAGACAACATTCACTGACAACATTCACTCACTGACAACATTCACTCACAGACAACATTCACTGACAACATTCACTCACTGACAACATTCACTCACTGACAACATTCACTGACAACATTCACTGACAACATTCACTCACTGACAACATTCACTCACTGACAACATTCACTGACAACATTCACTGACAACATTCACTCACTGACAACATTCACTGACAACATTCACTCTCTGACAACATTCACTCACTGACAACATTCACTCACTGACAACATTCACTGACAACATTCACTGACAACATTCACTCACTGACAACATTCACTCACTGACAACATTCACTGACAACATTCACTGACAACATTCACTCACTGACAACATTCACTGACAACATTCACTCTCTGACAACATTCACTCACTGACAACATTCACTCACTGACAGCATTCACTGACAACATTCACTCACTGACAACATTCACTGACAACATTCACTCACTGAAAACATTCACTGACAACATTCACTGACAACATTCACTCACTGACAACATTCACTTACAACATTCACTCTCTGACAACATCCACTCACTGACAATATTCACTGACAACATTCACTCACTGACAGCATTCACTGACAACATTCACTCACTGACAACATTCACTGACAACATTCACTCACTGACAACATTCACTGACAACATTCACTGACAACATTCACTCACTGACAACATTCACTGACAACATTAACTGACAACATTCACTGACAACATTCACTCACTGACAACATTCACTCACTGACAACATTCACTGACAACATTCACTCACTGACAACATTCACTCTCTGACAACATTCACTCACTGACAACATTCACTGACAACATTCACTCACTGACAACATTCACTCTCTGACAACATTCACTCACTGACAACATTCACTGACAACATTCACTCACTGACAACATTCACTGACAACATTCACTCACTGACAACATTCACTCACTGACAACATTCACTGACAACATTGACTCTCTGACAACATTCACTGACATCATTCACTCACTGACAACATTCACTCACTGACAACATTCACTGACAACATTCACTAACTGACAACATTCACTCACAGACAACATTCACTGACAACATTCACTCACTGACAACATTCACTGACAACATTCACTCACTGACAACATTCACTCTCTGACAACATTCACTGACAACACTCACTGACAACATTCACTGACAACATTCACTGACAACATTCACTCTCTGACAACATTCACTCACTGACAACATTCACTCACTGACAGCATTCACTGACAACATTCACTCACTGACAACATTCACTGACAACATTCACTCACTGACAACATTCACTCACTGACAACATTCACTGACAACATTCACTGACAACATTCACTCACTGACATTCACTGACAACATTCACTCACTGACAACATTCACTGACAACATTCACTCACTGACAACATTCACTCACTGACAACATTCACTGACAACATTGACTCTCTGACAACATTCACTGACAACATTCACTAACTGACAACATTCACTCACAGACAACATTCACTGACAACATTCACTCACTGACAACATTCACTCACTGACAACATTCACTGACAACATTCACTCACTGACAACATTCACTGACAACATTCACTAACTGACAACATTCACTGACAACATTCACTCACTGACAACATTCACTCACTGACAACATTCACTGACAACATTCACTCACTGACAACATTCACTGATAACATTCACTCACTGACAACATTCACTGACAACATTCACTGACAACATTCACGCACTGACAACATTCACTCACTGACAACATTCACTCACTGACAACATTCACTCTCTGACAACATTCACTCACTGACAACACTCACTGACAACATTCACTCACTGACAACATTCACTGACAACATTCACTGACAACATTCACTCACTGACAACATTCACTGACAACATTCACTCACTGACAACATTCACTCACTGACAACATTCACTGACAACATTGACTCTCTGAAAACATTCACTGACAACATTCACTCACTGACAACATTCACTCACTGACAACATTCACTGACAACATTCACTAACTGACAACATTCACTCACAGACAACATTCACTGACAACATTCACTCACTGACAACATTCACTCACTGACAACATTCACTCACTGACAACATTCACTGACAACACTCACTGACAACATTCACTGACAACATTCACTGACAACATTCACTCTCTGACAACATTCACTGACAACATTCACTCACTGACAACATTCACTCACTGACAGCATTCACTGACAACATTCACTCACTGACAACATTCACTGACAACATTCACTGACAACATTCACTCACTGACAATATTCACTGACAACATTCACTCACTGACAACATTCACTCACTGACAGCATTCACTGACAACATTCACTCACTGACAACATTCACTGACAACATTCACTCACTGACAACATTCACTGACAACATTCACTAACTGTCAACATTCACTGACAACATTCACTCTCTGACAACATTCACTGACAACATTTACTGATAACATTCACTCTCTGACAACATTCACTGACAACATTCACTCTCTGACAACATTCACTGACAACATTCACTAACAACATTCACTCACTGACAACATTCACTCACTGACAACATTCACTGACAACATTGACTCTCTGACAACATTCACTGACAACATTCACTAACTGACAACATTCACTCACAGACAACATTCACTGACAACATTCACTCACTGACAACATTCACTGACAACATTCACTCACTGACAACATTCACTGACAACATTCACTAACTGACAACATTCACTGACAACATTCACTGACAACATTCACTCACTGACAACATTCACTGACAACATTCACTCACTGACAACATTCACTGACAACATTCACTGACAACATTCACTCACTGACAACATTCACTGACAACATTCACTCTCTGACAACATTCACTCACTGACAATATTCACTGACAACATTCACTCACTGACAGCATTCACTGACAACATTCACTCACTGACAACATTCACTGACAACATTCACTCACTGACAACATTCACTGACAACATTCACTCACTGACAACATTCACTGACAACATTCACTCACAGACAACATTCACTGACAACATTCACTGACAACATTCACTCACTGACAACATTCACTCTCTGACAACATTCACTCACTGACAACATTCACTGACAACATTCACTGACAACATTCACTCACTGACAACATTCACTGACAACATTCACTCACTGACAACATTCACTCACTGACAACATTCACTCACTGATAACATTCACTGACAACATTCACTGACAACATTCACTCACTGACAACATTCACTGACAACATTCACTCACTGACAACATTCACTGACAACATTCACTCACTGACAACATTCACTGACAACATTAACTGACAACATTCACTGACAACATTCACTCACTGACAACATTCACTCACTGACAACATTCACTGACAACATTCACTCACTGACAACATTCACTCTCTGACAACATTCACTCACTGACAACACTCACTGACAACATTCACTCACTGACAACATTCACTGACAACATTCACTCACTGACAACATTCACTGACAACATTCACTCACTGACAACATTCACTCACTGACAACATTCACTGACAACATTGACTCTCTGACAACATTCACTGACAACATTCACTCACTGACAACATTCACTCACTGACAACATTCACTGACAACATTCACTAACTGACAACATTCACTCACAGACAACATTCACTCACTGACAACATTCACTCACAGACAACATTCACTCACTGACAACATTCACTCACTGACAACATTCACTGACAACATTCACTCACTGACAACATTCACTCACTGACAACATTCACTGACAACATTCACTGACAACATTCACTCACTGACATTCACTGACAACATTCACTCACTGACAACATTCACTGACAACATTCACTCACTGACAACATTCACTCACTGACAACATTCACTGACAACATTGACTCTCTGACAACATTCACTGACAACATTCACTAACTGACAACATTCACTCACAGACAACATTCACTGACAACATTCACTCACTGACAACATTCACTCACTGACAACATTCACTGACAACATTCACTAACTGACAACATTCACTGACAACATTCACTCACTGACAACATTCACTCACTGACAACATTCACTGACAACATTCACTCACTGACAACATTCACTCACTGACAACATTCACTGACAACATTCACTCACTGACAACATTCACTCACTGACAACATTCACTGACAACATTGACTCTCTGACAACATTCACTGACAACATTCACTCACTGACAACATTCACTCACTGACAACATTCACTGACAACATTCACTAACTGACAACATTCACTCACAGACAACATTCACTCACTGACAACATTCACTCACAGACAACATTCACTCACTGACAACATTCACTCACTGACAACATTCACTGACAACATTCACTCACTGACAACATTCACTCACTGACAACATTCACTGACAACATTCACTGACAACATTCACTCACTGACATTCACTGACAACATTCACTCACTGACAACATTCACTGACAACATTCACTCACTGACAACATTCACTCACTGACAACATTCACTGACAACATTGACTCTCTGACAACATTCACTGACAACATTCACTAACTGACAACATTCACTCACAGACAACATTCACTGACAACATTCACTCACTGACAACATTCACTCACTGACAACATTCACTGACAACATTCACTAACTGACAACATTCACTGACAACATTCACTCACTGACAACATTCACTCACTGACAACATTCACTCACTGACAACATTCACTGATAACATTCACTCACTGACAACATTCACTGACAACATTCACTGACAGCATTCACTCACTGACAACATTCACTCACTCACAACATTCACTGACAACATTCACTCACTGACAACATTCACTCTCTGACAACATTCACTCACTGACAACATTCACTCACTGACAACATTCACTGACAACATTCACTGACAACATTCACTCACTGACAACATTCACTGACAACATTCACTCACTGACAACATTCACTCACTGACAACATTCACTGACAACATTGACCCTCTGACAACATTCACTGACAACATTCACTCACTGACAACATTCACTCACTGACAACATTCACTGACAACATTCACTAACTGACAACATTCACTCACAGACAACATTCACTGACAACATTCACTCACTGACAACATTCACTCACTGACAACATTCACTGACAACATTCACTCACTGACAACATTCACTGACAACATTCACTCACTGACAAAATTCACTGACAACATTCACTCACTGACAACATTCACTGACAACATTCACTCACTGACAACATTCACTGACAACATTCACTCACTGACAACATTCACTGACAACATTCACTCACTGACAACATTCACTGACAACACTCACTGACAACATTGACTCACTTACAACACTCACTGACAACATTCACTCACTGACAACATTCACTGACAACATTCACTCACTGACAACATTCACTCACTGACAACATTCACTGACAACATTCACTCACTGACAACATTCACTAACTGACAACATTCACTCACAGACAACATTCACTGACAACATTCACTCACTGACAACATTCACTCACTGACAACATTCACTGACAACATTCACTGACAACATTCACTCACTGACAACATTCACTCACTGACAACATTCACTCTCTGACAAAATTCACTGACAACATTCACTGACAACATTCACTGACAACATTCACTCACTGACAACACTCACTGACAACATTCACTCACTGACAACATTCACTCACTGACAACATTCACTCACTGACAACATTCACTGACAACACTCACTGACAACATTCACTGACAACATTCACTGACAACATTCACTCTCTGACAACATTCACTCACTGACAACATTCACTCACTGACAGCATTCACTGACAACATTCACTCACTGACAACATTCACTAACTGACAACATTCACTCACAGACAACATTCACTGACAACATTCACTCACTGACAACATTCACTCACTGACAACATTCACTCACTGACAACATTCACTGACAACATTCACTGACAACATTCACTCACTGACAACATTCACTCTCTGACAACATTCACTGACAACATTCACTGACAACATTCACTGACAACATTCACTCACTGACAACATTCACTGACAACATTCACTCACTGACAACATTCACTCACTGACAACATTCACTCACTGACAACATTCACTGACAACACTCACTGACAACATTCACTGACAACATTCACTGACAACATTCACTCTCTGACAACATTCACTCACTGACAACATTCACTCACTGACAGCATTCACTGACAACATTCACTCACTGACAACATTCACTGACAACATTCACTCACTGACAACATTCACTCACTGACAACATTCACTGACAACATTCACTCACTGACATTCACTGACAACATTCACTCACTGACAACATTCACTGACAACACTCACTGACAACATTCACTGACAACATTCACTGACAACATTCACTGACAACATTCACTCACTGACAACATTCACTCACTGACAGCATTCACTCACTGACAACATTCACTGACAACATTCACTCACTGACAACATTCACTGACAACATTCACTCACTGACAACATTCACTGACAACACTCACTGACAACATTGACTCACAACACTCACTGACAACATTCACTCACTGACAACATTCACTGACAACATTCACTAACTGACAACATTCACTGACAACATTCACTCACTGACAACATTCACTCACAGACAACATTCACTGACAACATCCACTCACTGACAACATTCACTCACTGACAACATTCACTCACTGACAACATTCACTGACAACATTCACTCTCTGACAACATTCACTGACAACGTTCACTGACAACATTCACTCACTGACAACATTCACTCACTGACAACATTCACTCACTGACAACATTCACTGACAACATTCACTCACTGACAACATTCACTGACAACATTCACTCACTGACAACATTCACTGACAACATTCACTCACTGACAACATTCACTGACAACATTCACTCAATGACAACATTCACTGATAACATTCACTCACTGACAACATTCACTGACAACACTCACTGACAACATTGACTCACTTACAACACTCACTGACAACATTCACTCACTGACAACATTCACTCACTGACAACATTCACTGACAACATTCACTCACTGACAACATTCACTAACTGACAACATTCACTCACAGACAACATTCACTGACAACATTCACTCACTGACAACATTCACTCACTGACAACATTCACTCACTGACAACATTCACTGACAACATTCACTGACAACATTCACTCACTGACAACATTCACTCTCTGACAACATTCACTGACAACATTCACTCACTGACAACATTCACTCACTGACAACATTCACTGACAACATTCACTCACTGACAACATTCACTCACTGACAACATTCACTGACAACACTCACTGACAACATTCACTGACAACATTCACTGACAACATTCACTCTCTGACAACATTCACTCACTGACAACATTCACTCACTGACAGCATTCACTGACAACATTCACTCACTGACAACATTCACTGACAACATTCACTCACTGACAACATTCACTCACTGACAACATTCACTGACAACATTCAGTGACAACATTCACTGACAACATTCACTCTCTGACAACATTCACTGACAACATTCACTCACTGACAACATTCACTCACTGACAGCATTCACTGACAACATTCACTCACTGACAACATTCACTGACAACATTCACTGACAACATTCACTCACTGACAACATTCACTGACAACATTCACTCACTGACAATATTCACTGACAACATTCACTCACTGACAACATTCACTCACTGACAACATTCACTGACAACATTCACTCACTGACAACATTCACTCTCTGACAACATTCACTCACTGACAACACTCACTCACTGACAACATTCACTCTCTGACAACATTCACTGACAACATTCACTGACAACATTCACTGACAACATTCACTCACTGACAACATTCACTGACAACATTCACTGACAACATTCACTCACTGACAACATTCACTGACAACATTCACTGACAACACTCACTGACAACATTCACTGACAACATTCACTGACAACATTCACTCTCTGACAACATTCACTCACTGACAACATTCACTCACTGACAGCATTCACTGACAACATTCACTCACTGACAACATTCACTGACAACATTCACTCACTGACAACATTCACTCACTGACAACATTCACTGACAACATTCACTCACTGACATTCACTGACAACATTCACTCACTGACAACATTCACTCACTGACAACATTCACTGACAACATTGACTCTCTGACAACATTCACTGACAACATTCACTCACTGACAACATTCACTGACAACATTCACTCACTGACAACATTCACTGATAACATTCACTCACTGACAACATTCACTCACTGACAACATTCACTCTCTGACAACATTCACTCACTGACAACACTCACTGACAACATTCACTCACTGACAACATTCACTCTCTGACAACATTCACTCACTGACAACACTCACTGACAACATTCACTCACTGACAACATTCACTGACAACATTCACTGACAACATTCACTCACTGACAACATTCACTCTCTGACAACATTCACTCACTGACAACACTCACTGACAACATTCACTCACTGACAACATTCACTGACAACATTCACTGACAACATTCACTCTCTGACAACATTCACTGACAACATTCACTCACTGACAACATTCACTCACTGACAACATTCACTGACAACATTGACTCTCTGACAACATTCACTGACAACATTCACTAACTGACAACATTCACTCACAGACAACATTCACTGACAACATTCACTCACTGACAACATTCACTCACTGACAACATTCACTGACAACATTCACTGACAACATTCACTGACAACATTCACTCACTGACAACATTCACTCACTGACAACATTCACTGACAACATTCACTGACAACATTCACTCACTGACAACATTCACTGACAACATTCACTCACTGACAACATTCACTGACAACACTCACTGACAACATTCACTGACAACATTCACTCTCTGACAACATTCACTCACTGACAACATTCACTCACTGACAGCAATCACTGACAACATTCACTCACTGACAACATTCACTGACAACATTCACTCACTGACAACATTCACTGACAACATTCACTGACAACATTCACTCACTGACAACATTCACTCTCTGACAACATTCACTCACTGACAACACTCACTGACAACATTCACTGACAACATTCACTGACAACATTCACTCTCTGACAACATTCACTCACTGACAGCATTCACTGACAACATTCACTCACTGACAACATTCACTGACAACATTCACTCACTGACAACATTCACTGACAACATTCACTGACAACATTCACTCACTGACAACATTCACTGACAACATTCACTCTCTGACAACATTCACTCACTGACAATATTCACTGACAACATTCACTCACTGACAGCATTCACTGACAACATTCACTCACTGACAACATTCACTGACAACATTCACTGACAACATTCACTCACTGACAACATTCACTGACAACATTCACTCACTGACAACATTCACTCACTGACAACATTCACTGACAACATTCACTCACTGACAACATTCACTCACTGACAACATTCACTGACAACATTCACTGACAACATTCACTCACTGACAACATTCACTCACTGACAACATTCACTGACAACATTCACTCACTGACAACATTCACTCTCTGACAACATTCACTCACTGACAACACTCACTGACAACATTCACTCACTGACAACATTCACTGACAACATTCACTGACAACATTCACTCTCTGACAACATTCACTGACAACATTCACTCACTGACAACATTCACTCACTGACAACATTCACTGACAACATTGACTCTCTGACAACATTCACTGACAACATTCACTCACTGACAACATTCACTCACTGACAACATTCACTGACAACATTCACTAACTGACAACATTCACTCACAGACAACATTCACTGACAACATTCACTCACTGACAACATTCACTCACTGACAACATTCACTGACAACACTCACTGACAACATTCACTGACAACATTCACTGACAACATTCACTCTCTGACAACATTCACTCACTGACAACATTCACTCACTGACAGCATTCACTGACAACATTCACTCACTGACATCATTCACTGATAACATTCACGCACTGACAACATTCACTGACAACATTCACTGACAACATTCACGCACTGACAACATTCACTGACAATATTCACTGACAACATTCACTCACTGACAGCATTCACTGACAACATTCACTCACTGACAACATTCACTGACAACATTCACTCACTGACAACATTCACTGACAACATTCACTAACTGATAACATTCACTGACAACATTCACTGACAACATTCACTCACTGACAACATTCACTCACTGACAACATTCACTGACAACATTCACTCACTGACAACATTCACTGACAACATTAACTGACAACATTCACTGACAACATTCACTCACTGACAACATTCACTCACTGACAACATTCACTGACAACATTCACTCACTGACAACATTCACTGACAACATTCACTAACTGATAACATTCACTGACAACATTCACTGACAACATTCACTCACTGACAACATTCACTCACTGACAACATTCACTCACTGACAACATTCACTGACAACATTCACTCACTGACAACATTCACTGACAACATTAACTGACAACATTCACTGACAACATTCACTCACTGACAACATTCACTCACTGACAACATTCACTGACAACATTCACTCACTGACAACATTCACTCTCTGACAACATTCACTGACAACATTCACTGACAACATTCACTGACAACATTCACTCACTGACAACATTCACTGACAACATTCACTCACTGACAACATTCACTCACTGACAACATTCACTGACAACACTCACTGACAACATTCACTGACAACATTCACTGACAACATTCACTCTCTGACAACATTCACTCACTGACAACATTCACTCACTGACAGCATTCACTGACAACATTCACTCACTGACAACATTCACTGACAACATTCACTCACTGACAACATTCACTGACAACATTCACTCACTGACATTCACTGACAACATTCACTCACTGACAACATTCACTGACAACATTCACTCACTGACAACATTCACTCACTGACAACATTCACTGACAACATTGACTCTCTGACAACATTCACTGACAACATTCACTCACTGACAACATTCACTGACAACATTCACTCACTGACAACATTCACTGATAACATTCACTCACTGACAACATTCACTGACAACATTCACTCACTGACAACATTCACTCTCTGACAACATTCACTGACAACATTCACTCACTGACAACATTCACTCACTGACAACATTCACTGACAACATTCACTCACTGACAACATTCACTCACTGACAACATTCACTGACAACACTCACTGACAACATTCACTGACAACATTCACTGACAACATTCACTCTCTGACAACATTCACTCACTGACAACATTCACTGACAACATTCACTCACTGACAACATTCACTCACTGACAACATTCACTGACAACATTCACTCACTGACATTCACTGACAACATTCACTCACTGACAACATTCACTGACAACATTCACTCACTGACAACATTCACTCACTGACAACATTCACTGACAACATTCACTCACTGACAACATTCACTGACAACATTCACTCACTGACAACATTCACTCTCTGACAACATTCACTCACTGACAACACTCACTCACTGACAACATTCACTCTCTGACAACATTCACTGACAACATTCACTGACAACATTCACTCACTGACAACATTCACTGACAACATTCACTGACAACACTCACTGACAACATTCACTGACAACATTCACTGACAACATTCACTCTCTGACAACATTCACTCACTGACAACATTCACTCACTGACAGCATTCACTGACAACATTCACTCACTGACAACATTCACTGACAACATTCACTCACTGACAACATTCACTCACTGACAACATTCACTGACAACATTCACTCACTGACATTCACTGACAACATTCACTCACTGACAACATTCACTCACTGACAACATTCACTGACAACATTGACTCTCTGACAACATTCACTGACAACATTCACTCACTGACAACATTCACTGACAACATTCACTCACTGACAACATTCACTGATAACATTCACTCACTGACAACATTCACTCACTGACAACATTCACTCTCTGACAACATTCACTCACTGACAACACTCACTGACAACATTCACTCACTGACAACATTCACTCTCTGACAACATTCACTCACTGACAACACTCACTGACAACATTCACTCACTGACAACATTCACTGACAACATTCACTGACAACATTCACTCACTGACAACATTCACTCTCTGACAACATTCACTCACTGACAACACTCACTGACAACATTCACTCACTGACAACATTCACTGACAACATTCACTGACAACATTGACTCTCTGACAACATTCACTGACAACATTCACTAACTGACAACATTCACTCACAGACAACATTCACTGACAACATTCACTCACTGACAACATTCACTCACTGACAACATTCACTGACAACATTCACTGACAACATTCACTGACAACATTCACTCACTGACAACATTCACTCACTGACAACATTCACTGACAACATTCACTGACAACATTCACTCACTGACAACATTCACTGACAACATTCACTCACTGACAACATTCACTGACAACACTCACTGACAACATTCACTGACAACATTCACTCTCTGACAACATTCACTCACTGACAACATTCACTCACTGACAGCAATCACTGACAACATTCACTCACTGACAACATTCACTGACAACATTCACTCACTGACAACATTCACTGACAACATTCACTGACAACATTCACTCACTGACAACATTCACTCTCTGACAACATTCACTCACTGACAACACTCACTGACAACATTCACTGACAACATTCACTGACAACATTCACTCTCTGACAACATTCACTCACTGACAGCATTCACTGACAACATTCACTCACTGACAACATTCACTGACAACATTCACTCACTGACAACATTCACTGACAACATTCACTGACAACATTCACTCACTGACAACATTCACTGACAACATTCACTCTCTGACAACATTCACTCACTGACAATATTCACTGACAACATTCACTCACTGACAGCATTCACTGACAACATTCACTCACTGACAACATTCACTGACAACATTCAATGACAACATTCACTCACTGACAACATTCACTGACAACATTCACTAACTGATAACATTCACTGACAACATTCACTGACAACATTCACTCACTGACAACATTCACTCACTGACAACATTCACTGACAACATTCACTCACTGACAACATTCACTCACTGACAACATTCACTGATAACATTCACTCACTGACAACATTCACTGACAACATTCACTGACAACATTCACTCACTGACAACATTCACTCACTGACAACATTCACTGACAACATTCACTAACTGACAACATTCACTCACAGACAACATTCACTGACAACATTCACTCACTGACAACATTCACTCACTGACAACATTCACTGACAACACTCACTGACAACATTCACTGACAACATTCACTGACAACATTCACTCTCTGACAACATTCACTCACTGACAACATTCACTCACTGACAGCATTCACTGACAACATTCACTCACTGACATCATTCACTGATAACATTCACGCACTGACAACATTCACTGACAACATTCACTGACAACATTCACGCACTGACAACATTCACTGACAATATTCACTGACAACATTCACTCACTGACAGCATTCACTGACAACATTCACTCACTGACAACATTCACTGACAACATTCACTCACTGACAACATTCACTGACAACATTCACTAACTGATAACATTCACTGACAACATTCACTGACAACATTCACTCACTGACAACATTCACTCACTGACAACATTCACTGACAACATTCACTCACTGACAACATTCACTGACAACATTAACTGACAACATTCACTGACAACATTCACTCACTGACAACATTCACTCACTGACAACATTCACTGACAACATTCACTCACTGACAACATTCACTGACAACATTCACTAACTGATAACATTCACTGACAACATTCACTGACAACATTCACTCACTGACAACATTCACTCACTGACAACATTCACTGACAACATTCACTCACTGACAACATTCACTCACTGACAACATTCACTGACAACATTCACTCACTGACAACATTCACTCTCTGACAACATTCACTCACTGACAACACTCACTGACAACATTCACTCACTGACAACATTCACTGACAACATTCACTCACTGACAACATTCACTCACTGACAACATTCACTGACAACATTGACTCTCTGACAACATTCACTCACTGGCAACATTCACTGACAACATTCACTCACTGACAACATTCACTGATAACATTCACTCACTGACAACATTCACTGACAACATTCACTGACAACATTCACTCACTGACAACATTCACTCACTGACAACATTCACTGACAACATTCACTCACTGACAACATTTACTCTCTGACAACATTCACTCACTGACAACACTCACTGACAACATTCACTCACTGACAACATTCACTGACAACATTCACTGACAACATTCACTCACTGACAACATTCACTGACAACATTCACTCACTGACAACATTCACTCACTGACAACATTCACTGACAACATTGACTCTCTGACAACATTCACTGACAACATTCACTCACTGACAACATTCACTCACTGACAACATTCACTGACAACATTCACTAACTGACAACATTCACTCACAGACAACATTCACTGACAACATTCACTCACTGACAACATTCACTCACTGACAACATTCACTGACAACACTCACTGACAACATTCACTGACAACATTCACTGACAACATTCACTCTCTGACAACATTCACTGACAACATTCACTCACTGACAACATTCACTCACTGACAGCATTCACTGACAACATTCACTCACTGACAACATTCACTGACAACATTCACTGACAACATTCACTCACTGACAACATTCACTGACAACATTCACTCACTGACAATATTCACTGACAACATTCACTCACTGACAACATTCACTCACTGACAGCATTCACTGACAACATTCACTCACTGACAACATTCACTGACAACATTCACTCACTGACAACATTCACTGACAACATTCACTAACTGACAACATTCACTGACAACATTCACTCTCTGACAACATTCACTGACAACATTTACTGATAACATTCACTCTCTGACAACATTCACTGACAACATTCACTCTCTGACAACATTCACTGACAACATTCACTAACAACATTCACTCACTGACAACATTCACTCACTGACAACATTCACTGACAACATTGACTCTCTGACAACATTCACTGACAACATTCACTCACAGACAACATTCACTGACAACATTCACTCACTGACAACATTCACTCACTGACAACATTCACTGACAACATTCACTGACAACATTCACTAACTGATAACATTCACTGACAACATTCACTGACAACATTCACTCACTGACAACATTCACTCACTGACAACATTCACTGACAACATTCACTCACTGACAACATTCACTGATAACATTCACTCACTGACAACATTCACTGACAACATTCACTGACAACATTCACTCACTGACAACATTCACTCACTGACAACATTCACTGACAACATTCACTCACTGACAACATTCACTCTCTGACAACATTCACTCACTGACAACACTCACTGACAACATTCACTCACTGACAACATTCACTGACAACATTCACTGACAACATTCACTCACTGACAACATTCACTCACTGACAACATTCACTGACAACATTCACTCACTGACAACATTCACTGATAACATTCACTCACTGACAACATTCACTGACAACATTCACTGACAACATTCACTCACTGACAACATTCACTCACTGACAACATTCACTGACAACATTCACTCACTGACAACATTCACTGATAACATTCACTCACTGACAACATTCACTGACAACATTCACTGACAACATTCACTCACTGACAACATTCACTCACTGACAACATTCACTGACAACATTCACTCACTGACAACATTCACTCACTGACAACATTCACTCACTGACAACATTCACTGACAACATTCACTCACTGACAACATTCACTCACTGACAACATTCACTGACAACTTTCACTCACTGACATTCACTGACAACATTCACTCACTGACAACATTCACTGACAACATTCACTCACTGACAACATTCACTCACTGACAACATTCACTGACAACATTGACTCTCTGACAACATTCACTGACAACATTCACTAACTGACAACATTCACTCACAGACAACATTCACTGACAACATTCACTCACTGACAACATTCACTGACAACATTCACTGACAACATTCACTGACAACATTCACTCACTGACAACATTCACTGACAACATTCACTCACTGACAACATTCACTGACAACACTCACTGACAACATTCACTGACAACATTCACTCTCTGACAACATTCACTCACTGACAACATTCACTCACTGACAGCATTCACTGACAACATTCACTCACTGACAACATTCACTGACAACATTCACTCACTGACAACATTCACTGACAACATTCACTGACAACATTCACTCACTGACAACATTCACTTACAACATTCACTCTCTGACAACATCCACTCACTGACAATATTCACTGACAACATTCACTCACTGACAGCATTCACTGACAACATTCACTCACTGACAACATTCACTGACAACATTCACTCACTGACAACATTCACTGACAACATTCACTGACAACATTCACTCACTGACAACATTCACTGACAACATTAACTGACAACATTCACTGACAACATTCACTCACTGACAACATTCACTCACTGACAACATTCACTGACAACATTCACTCACTGACAACATTCACTCTCTGACAACATTCACTCACTGACAACATTCACTGACAACATTCACTCACTGACAACATTCACTCTCTGACAACATTCACTCACTGACAACATTCACTGACAACATTCACTCACTGACAACATTCACTCACTGACAACATTCACTGACAACATTGACTCTCTGACAACATTCACTGACATCATTCACTCACTGACAACATTCACTCACTGACAACATTCACTGACAACATTCACTAACTGACAACATTCACTCACAGACAACATTCACTGACAACATTCACTCACTGACAACATTCACTCACAGACAACATTCACTGACAACATTCACTCACTGACAACATTCACTCACTGACAACATTCACTGACAACATTCACTGACAACATTCACTCACTGACAACATTCACTCACTGACAACATTCACTGACAACATTCACTGACAACATTCACTCACTGACAACATTCACTGACAACATTCACTCTCTGACAACATTCACTCACTGACAACATTCACTCACTGACAACATTCACTGACAACATTCACTGACAACATTCACTCACTGACAACATTCACTCACTGACAACATTCACTGACAACATTCACTGACAACATTCACTCACTGACAACATTCACTGACAACATTCACTCTCTGACAACATTCACTCACTGACAACATTCACTCACTGACAGCATTCACTGACAACATTCACTCACTGACAACATTCACTGACAACATTCACTCACTGAAAACATTCACTGACAACATTCACTGACAACATTCACTCACTGACAACATTCACTTACAACATTCACTCTCTGACAACATCCACTCACTGACAATATTCACTGACAACATTCACTCACTGACAGCATTCACTGACAACATTCACTCACTGACAACATTCACTGACAACATTCACTCACTGACAACATTCACTGACAACATTCACTGACAACATTCACTCACTGACAACATTCACTGACAACATTAACTGACAACATTCACTGACAACATTCACTCACTGACAACATTCACTCACTGACAACATTCACTGACAACATTCACTCACTGACAACATTCACTCTCTGACAACATTCACTCACTGACAACATTCACTGACAACATTCACTCACTGACAACATTCACTCTCTGACAACATTCACTCACTGACAACATTCACTGACAACATTCACTCACTGACAACATTCACTGACAACATTCACTCACTGACAACATTCACTCACTGACAACATTCACTGACAACATTGACTCTCTGACAACATTCACTGACATCATTCACTCACTGACAACATTCACTCACTGACAACATTCACTGACAACATTCACTAACTGACAACATTCACTCACAGACAACATTCACTGACAACATTCACTCACTGACAACATTCACTGACAACATTCACTCACTGACAACATTCACTCTCTGACAACATTCACTGACAACACTCACTGACAACATTCACTGACAACATTCACTGACAACATTCACTCTCTGACAACATTCACTCACTGACAACATTCACTCACTGACAGCATTCACTGACAACATTCACTCACTGACAACATTCACTGACAACATTCACTCACTGACAACATTCACTCACTGACAACATTCACTGACAACATTCACTGACAACATTCACTCACTGACATTCACTGACAACATTCACTCACTGACAACATTCACTGACAACATTCACTCACTGACAACATTCACTCACTGACAACATTCACTGACAACATTGACTCTCTGACAACATTCACTGACAACATTCACTAACTGACAACATTCACTCACAGACAACATTCACTGACAACATTCACTCACTGACAACATTCACTCACTGACAACATTCACTGACAACATTCACTCACTGACAACATTCACTGACAACATTCACTAACTGACAACATTCACTGACAACATTCACTCACTGACAACATTCACTCACTGACAACATTCACTGACAACATTCACTCACTGACAACATTCACTGATAACATTCACTCACTGACAACATTCACTGACAACATTCACTGACAACATTCACGCACTGACAACATTCACTCACTGACAACATTCACTCACTGACAACATTCACTCTCTGACAACATTCACTCACTGACAACACTCACTGACAACATTCACTCACTGACAACATTCACTGACAACATTCACTGACAACATTCACTCACTGACAACATTCACTGACAACATTCACTCACTGACAACATTCACTCACTGACAACATTCACTGACAACATTGACTCTCTGAAAACATTCACTGACAACATTCACTCACTGACAACATTCACTCACTGACAACATTCACTGACAACATTCACTAACTGACAACATTCACTCACAGACAACATTCACTGACAACATTCACTCACTGACAACATTCACTCACTGACAACATTCACTCACTGACAACATTCACTGACAACACTCACTGACAACATTCACTGACAACATTCACTGACAACATTCACTCTCTGACAACATTCACTGACAACATTCACTCACTGACAACATTCACTCACTGACAGCATTCACTGACAACATTCACTCACTGACAACATTCACTGACAACATTCACTGACAACATTCACTCACTGACAATATTCACTGACAACATTCACTCACTGACAACATTCACTCACTGACAGCATTCACTGACAACATTCACTCACTGACAACATTCACTGACAACATTCACTCACTGACAACATTCACTGACAACATTCACTAACTGTCAACATTCACTGACAACATTCACTCTCTGACAACATTCACTGACAACATTTACTGATAACATTCACTCTCTGACAACATTCACTGACAACATTCACTCTCTGACAACATTCACTGACAACATTCACTAACAACATTCACTCACTGACAACATTCACTCACTGACAACATTCACTGACAACATTGACTCTCTGACAACATTCACTGACAACATTCACTAACTGACAACATTCACTCACAGACAACATTCACTGACAACATTCACTCACTGACAACATTCACTCACTGACAACATTCACTGACAACATTCACTCACTGACAACATTCACTGACAACATTCACTAACTGATAACATTCACTGACAACATTCACTGACAACATTCACTCACTGACAACATTCACTCACTGACAACATTCACTGACAACATTCACTCACTGACAACATTCACTGATAACATTCACTCACTGACAACATTCACTGACAACATTCACTGACAACATTCACTCACTGACAACATTCACTCACTGACAACATTCACTGACAACATTCACTCACTGACAACATTCACTCTCTGACAACATTCACTCACTGACAACACTCACTGACAACATTCACTCACTGACAACATTCACTGACAACATTCACTCACTGACAACATTCACTGACAACATTCACTCACTGACAACATTCACTCACTGACAACATTCACTGACAACATTGACTCTCTGACAACATTCACTGACATCATTCACTCACTGACAACATTCACTCACTGACAACATTCACTGACAACATTCACTAACTGACAACATTCACTCACAGACAACATTCACTGACAACATTCACTCACTGACAACATTCACTGACAACATTCACTCACTGACAACATTCACTCTCTGACAACATTCACTGACAACACTCACTGACAACATTCACTGACAACATTCACTGACAACATTCACTCTCTGACAACATTCACTCACTGACAACATTCACTCACTGACAGCATTCACTGACAACATTCACTCACTGACAACATTCACTGACAACATTCACTCACTGACAACATTCACTGACAACATTCACTGACAACATTCACTGACAACATTCACTCACTGACATTCACTGACAACATTCACTCACTGACAACATTCACTGACAACATTCACTCACTGACAACATTCACTCACTGACAACATTCACTGACAACATTGACTCTCTGACAACATTCACTGACAACATTCACTAACTGACAACATTCACTCACAGACAACATTCACTGACAACATTCACTCACTGACAACATTCACTGACAACATTCACTCACTGACAACATTCACTGACAACATTCACTAACTGACAACATTCACTGACAACATTCACTCACTGACAACATTCACTCACTGACAACATTCACTGACAACATTCACTGACAACATTCACTCACTGACAACATTCACTGACAACATTCACTCACTGACAACATTCACTGACAACACTCACTGACAACATTCACTGACAACATTCACTCTCTGACAACATTCACTCACTGACAACATTCACTCACTGACAGCATTCACTGACAACATTCACTCACTGACAACATTCACTGACAACATTCACTCACTGACAACATTCTCTGACAACATTCACTGACAACATTCACTCACTGACAACATTCACTTACAACATTCACTCTCTGACAACATCCACTCACTGACAATATTCACTGACAACATTCACTCACTGACAGCATTCACTGACAACATTCACTCACTGACAACATTCACTGACAACATTCACTCACTGACAACATTCACTGACAACATTCACTGACAACATTCACTCACTGACAACATTCACTGACAACATTAACTGACAACATTCACTGACAACATTCACTCACTGACAACATTCACTCACTGACAACATTCACTGACAACATTCACTCACTGACAACATTCACTCTCTGACAACATTCACTCACTGACAACATTCACTGACAACATTCACTCACTGACAACATTCACTCTCTGACAACATTCACTCACTGACAACATTCACTCACTGACAACATTCACTGACAACATTCACTCACTGACAACATTCACTCACTGACAACATTCACTGACAACATTGACTCTCTGACAACATTCACTGACATCATTCACTCACTGACAACATTCACTCACTGACAACATTCACTGACAACATTCACTAACTGACAACATTCACTCACAGACAACATTCACTGACAACATTCACTCACTGACAACATTCACTGACAACATTCACTCACTGACAACATTCACTCTCTGACAACATTCACTGACAACACTCACTGACAACATTCACTGACAACATTCACTGACAACATTCACTCTCTGACAACATTCACTCACTGACAACATTCACTGACAACATTCACTGACAACATTCACTCACTGACAACATTCACTCACTGACAACATTCACTGACAACATTCACTGACAACATTCACTCACTGACATTCACTGACAACATTCACTCACTGACAACATTCACTGACAACATTCACTCACTGACAACATTCACTCACTGACAACATTCACTGACAACATTGACTCTCTGACAACATTCACTGACAACATTCACTAACTGACAACATTCACTCACAGACAACATTCACTGACAACATTCACTCACTGACAACATTCACTCACTGACAACATTCACTGACAACATTCACTCACTGACAACATTCACTGACAACATTCACTAACTGACAACATTCACTGACAACATTCACTCACTGACAACATTCACTCACTGACAACATTCACTGACAACATTCACTCACTGACAACATTCACTGATAACATTCACTCACTGACAACATTCACTGACAACATTCACTGACAACATTCACTCACTGACAACATTCACTCACTGACAACATTCACTCACTGACAACATTCACTCTCTGACAACATTCACTCACTGACAACACTCACTGACAACATTCACTCACTGACAACATTCACTGACAACATTCACTGACAACATTCACTCACTGACAACATTCACTGACAACATTCACTCACTGACAACATTCACTCACTGACAACATTCACTGACAACATTGACTCTCTGAAAACATTCACTGACAACATTCACTCACTGACAACATTCACTCACTGACAACATTCACTGACAACATTCACTAACTGACAACATTCACTCACAGACAACATTCACTGACAACATTCACTCACTGACAACATTCACTCACTGACAACATTCACTCACTGACAACATTCACTGACAACACTCACTGACAACATTCACTGACAACATTCACTGACAACATTCACTCTCTGAGAACATTCACTGACAACATTCACTCACTGACAACATTCACTCACTGACAGCATTCACTGACAACATTCACTCACTGACAACATTCACTGACAACATTCACTGACAACATTCACTCACTGACAACATTCACTGACAACATTCACTCACTGACAATATTCACTGACAACATTCACTCACTGACAACATTCACTCACTGACAGCATTCACTGACAACATTCACTCACTGACAACATTCACTGACAACATTCACTCACTGACAACATTCACTGACAACATTCACTAACTGTCAACATTCACTGACAACATTCACTCTCTGACAACATTCACTGACAACATTTACTGATAACATTCACTCTCTGACAACATTCACTGACAACATTCACTCTCTGACAACATTCACTGACAACATTCACTAACAACATTCACTCACTGACAACATTCACTCACTGACAACATTCACTGACAACATTGACTCTCTGACAACATTCACTGACAACATTCACTAACTGACAACATTCACTCACAGACAACATTCACTGACAACATTCACTCACTGACAACATTCACTCACTGACAACATTCACTGACAACATTCACTCACTGACAACATTCACTGACAGCATTCACTAACTGATAACATTCACTGACAACATTCACTGACAACATTCACTCACTGACAACATTCACTCACTGACAACATTCACTGACAACATTCACTCACTGACAACATTCACTGATAACATTCACTCACTGACAACATTCACTGACAACATTCACTGACAACATTCACTCACTGACAACATTCACTCACTGACAACATTCACTGACAACATTCACTCACTGACAACATTCACTCTCTGACAACATTCACTCACTGACAACACTCACTGACAACATTCACTCACTGACAACATTCACTGACAACATTCACTGACAACATTCACTCACTGACAACATTCACTGACAACATTCACTCACTGACAACATTCACTCACTGACAACATTCACTGACAACATTGACTCTCTGACAACATTCACTGACATCATTCACTCACTGACAACATTCACTCACTGACAACATTCACTGACAACATTCACTAACTGACAACATTCACTCACAGACAACATTCACTGACAACATTCACTCACTGACAACATTCACTGACAACATTCACTCACTGACAACATTCACTGACAACATTCACTCACTGACAACATTCACTGATAACATTCACTCACTGACAACATTCACTGTCAACATTCACTCACTGACAACATTCACTCACTGACAACATTCACTGACAACATTCACTGACAACATTCACTCACTGACAACATTCACTGACAACATTCACTCACTGACAACACTCACTGACAACATTCACTGACAACATTCACTCTCTGACAACATTCACTCACTGACAACATTCACTCACTGACAACATTCACTGACAACATTCACTCACTGACAACATTCACTGACAACATTCACTCACTGACAACATTCACTGACAACACTCACTGACAACATTCACTGACAACATTCACTCTCTGACAACATTCACTCACTGACAACATTCACTCACTGACAGCATTCACTGACAACATTCACTCACTGACAACATTCACTGACAACATTCACTCACTGACAACATTCACTGACAACATTCACTGACAACATTCACTCACTGACAACATTCACTGACAACATTCACTCTCTGACAACATTCACTCACTGACAATATTCACTGACAACATTCACTCACTGACAGCATTCACTGACAACATTCACTCACTGACAACATTCACTGACAACATTCACTCACTGACAACATTCACTGACAACATTCACTCACTGACAACATTCACTGACAACATTCACTCACAGACAACATTCACTGACAACATTCACTGACAACATTCACTCACTGACAACATTCACTCTCTGACAACATTCACTCACTGACAACATTCACTGACAACATTCACTCACTGACAACATTCACTCACTGATAACATTCACTGACAACATTCACTGACAACATTCACTCACTGACAACATTCACTGACAACATTCACTCACTGACAACATTCACTGACAACATTAACTGACAACATTCACTGACAACATTCACTCACTGACAACATTCACTCACTGACAACATTCACTGACAACATTCACTGACAACATTCACTCACTGACATTCACTGACAACATTCACTCACTGACAACATTCACTGACAACATTCACTCACTGACAACATTCACTGACAACATTGACTCTCTGACAACATTCACTGACAACATTCACTAACTGACAACATTCACTCACAGACAACATTCACTGACAACATTCACTCACTGACAACATTCACTGACAACATTCACTCACTGACAACATTCACTCTCTGACAACATTCACTGACAACATTCACTCACTGACAACATTCACTCACTGACAACATTCACTGACAACATTCACTGACAACATTCACTCACTGACATTCACTGACAACATTCACTCACTGACAACATTCACTGACAACATTCACTCACTGACAACATTCACTGACAACATTGACTCTCTGACAACATTCACTGACAACATTCACTAACTGACAACATTCACTCACAGACAACATTCACTGACAACATTCACTCACTGACAACATTCACTCACTGACAACATTCACTGACAACATTCACTCACTGACAACATTCACTGACAACATTCACTAACTGACAACATTCACTGACAACATTCACTCACTGACAACATTCACTCACTGACAACATTCACTGACAACATTCACTCACTGACAACATTCACTGATAACATTCACTCACTGACAACATTCACTGACAACATTCACTGACAACATTCACTCACTGACAACATTCACTGACAACATTCACTCACTGACAACATTCACTGACAACATTCACTCACTGACAACATTCACTGACAACACTCACTGACAACATTCACTGACAACATTCACTCTCTGACAACATTCACTCACTGACAACATTCACTCACTGACAGCATTCACTGACAACATTCACTCACTGACAACATTCACTGACAACATTCACTCACTGACAACATTCACTGACAACATTCACTGACAACATTCACTCACTGACAACATTCACTGACAACATTCACTCACTGACAACATTCACTGACAACATTCACTGACAACATTCACTCACTGACAACATTCACTGACAACATTCACTCTCTGACAACATTCACTCACTGACAATATTCACTGACAACATTCACTCACTGACAGCATTCACTGACAACATTCACTCACTGACAACATTCACTGACAACATTCACTCACTGACAACATTCACTGACAACATTCACTCACAGACAACATTCACTGACAACATTCACTGACAACATTCACTCACTGACAACATTCACTCTCTGACAACATTCACTCACTGACAACATTCACTGACAACATTCACTGACAACATTCACTCACTGACAACATTCACTGACAACATTCACTCACTGACAACATTCACTCACTGACAACATTCACTCACTGATAACATTCACTGACAACATTCACTGACAACATTCACTCACTGACAACATTCACTCACTGACAACATTCACTGACAACATTCACTCACTGACAACATTCACTGACAACATTCACTCACTGACAACATTCACTGACAACATTAACTGACAACATTCACTGACAACATTCACTCACTGACAACATTCACTCACTGACAACATTCACTGACAACATTCACTCACTGACAACATTCACTCTCTGACAACATTCACTCACTGACAACACTCACTGACAACATTCACTCACTGACAACATTCACTGACAACATTCACTCACTGACAACATTCACTGACAACATTCACTCACTGACAACATTCACTCACTGACAACATTCACTGACAACATTGACTCTCTGACAACATTCACTGACAACATTCACTCACTGACAACATTCACTCACTGACAACATTCACTGACAACATTCACTAACTGACAACATTCACTCACAGACAACATTCACTCACTGACAACATTCACTCACAGACAACATTCACTCACTGACAACATTCACTCACTGACAACATTCACTGACAACATTCACTCACTGACAACATTCACTCACTGACAACATTCACTGACAACATTCACTGACAACATTCACTCACTGACATTCACTGACAACATTCACTCACTGACAACATTCACTGACAACATTCACTCACTGACAACATTCACTCACTGACAACATTCACTGACAACATTGACTCTCTGACAACATTCACTGACAACATTCACTAACTGACAACATTCACTCACAGACAACATTCACTGACAACATTCACTCACTGACAACATTCACTCACTGACAACATTCACTGACAACATTCACTAACTGACAACATTCACTGACAACATTCACTCACTGACAACATTCACTCACTGACAACATTCACTGACAACATTCACTCACTGACAACATTCACTCACTGACAACATTCACTGACAACATTCACTCACTGACAACATTCACTCACTGACAACATTCACTGACAACATTGACTCTCTGACAACATTCACTGACAACATTCACTCACTGACAACATTCACTCACTGACAACATTCACTGACAACATTCACTAACTGACAACATTCACTCACAGACAACATTCACTCACTGACAACATTCACTCACAGACAACATTCACTCACTGACAACATTCACTCACTGACAACATTCACTGACAACATTCACTCACTGACAACATTCACTCACTGACAACATTCACTGACAACATTCACTGACAACATTCACTCACTGACATTCACTGACAACATTCACTCACTGACAACATTCACTGACAACATTCACTCACTGACAACATTCACTCACTGACAACATTCACTGACAACATTGACTCTCTGACAACATTCACTGACAACATTCACTAACTGACAACATTCACTCACAGACAACATTCACTGACAACATTCACTCACTGACAACATTCACTCACTGACAACATTCACTGACAACATTCACTAACTGACAACATTCACTGACAACATTCACTCACTGACAACATTCACTGATAACATTCACTCACTGACAACATTCACTGACAACATTCACTGACAGCATTCACTCACTGACAACATTCACTCACTCACAACATTCACTGACAACATTCACTCACTGACAACATTCACTCTCTGACAACATTCACTCACTGACAACATTCACTCACTGACAACATTCACTGACAACATTCACTGACAACATTCACTCACTGACAACATTCACTGACAACATTCACTCACTGACAACATTCACTCACTGACAACATTCACTGACAACATTGACCCTCTGACAACATTCACTGACAACATTCACTCACTGACAACATTCACTCACTGACAACATTCACTGACAACATTCACTAACTGACAACATCCACTCACAGACAACATTCACTGACAACATTCACTCACTGACAACATTCACTCACTGACAACATTCACTGACAACATTCACTCACTGACAACATTCACTGACAACATTCACTCACTGACAAAATTCACTGACAACATTCACTCACTGACAACATTCACTGACAACATTCACTCACTGACAACATTCACTGACAACATTCACTCACTGACAACATTCACTGACAACATTCACTCACTGACAACATTCACTGACAACACTCACTGACAACATTGACTCACTTACAACACTCACTGACAACATTCACTCACTGACAACATTCACTGACAACATTCACTCACTGACAACATTCACTCACTGACAACATTCACTGACAACATTCACTCACTGACAACATTCACTAACTGACAACATTCACTCACAGACAACATTCACTGACAACATTCACTCACTGACAACATTCACTCACTGACAACATTCACTGACAACATTCACTGACAACATTCACTCACTGACAACATTCACTCACTGACAACATTCACTCTCTGACAACATTCACTGACAACATTCACTGACAACATTCACTGACAACATTCACTCACTGACAACACTCACTGACAACATTCACTCACTGACAACATTCACTCACTGACAACATTCACTCACTGACAACATTCACTGACAACACTCACTGACAACATTCACTGACAACATTCACTGACAACATTCACTCTCTGACAACATTCACTCACTGACAACATTCACTCACTGACAGCATTCACTGACAACATTCACTCACTGACAACATTCACTAACTGACAACATTCACTCACAGACAACATTCACTCACTGACAACATTCACTCACTGACAACATTCGCTCACTGACAACATTCACTGACAACACTCACTGACAACATTCACTGACAACATTCACTGACAACATTCACTCTCTGACAACATTCACTCACTGACAACATTCACTCACTGACAGCATTCACTGACAACATTCACTCACTGACAACATTCACTAACTGACAACATTCACTCACAGACAACATTCACTGACAACATTCACTCACTGACAACATTCACTCACTGACAACATTCACTCACTGACAACATTCACTGACAACATTCACTGACAACATTCACTCACTGACAACATTCACTCTCTGACAACATTCACTGACAACATTCACTGACAACATTCACTGACAACATTCACTCACTGACAACATTCACTGACAACATTCACTCACTGACAACATTCACTCACTGACAACATTCACTGACAACACTCACTGACAACATTCACTGACAACATTCACTGACAACATTCACTCTCTGACAACATTCACTCACTGACAACATTCACTCACTGACAGCATTCACTGACAACATTCACTCACTGACAACATTCACTGACAACATTCACTCACTGACAACATTCACTCACTGACAACATTCACTGACAACATTCACTGACAACATTCACTCACTGACATTCACTGACAACATTCACTCACTGACAACATTCACTGACAACACTCACTGACAACATTCACTGACAACATTCACTGACAACATTCACTCTCTGACAACATTCACTGACAACATTCACTCACTGACAACATTCACTCACTGACAGCATTCACTCACTGACAACATTCACTGACAACATTCACTCACTGACAACATTCACTGACAACATTCACTCACTGACAACATTCACTGACAACACTCACTGATAACATTGACTCACAACACTCACTGACAACATTCACTCACTGACAACATTCACTGACAACATTCACTAACTGACAACATTCACTGACAACATTCACTCACTGACAACATTCACTCACAGACAACATTCACTGACAACATCCACTCACTGACAACATTCACTCACTGACAACATTCACTCACTGACAACATTCACTGACAACATTCACTCTCTGACAACATTCACTGACAACGTTCACTGACAACATTCACTCACTGACAACATTCACTCACTGACAACATTCACTCACTGACAACATTCACTGACAACATTCACTCACTGACAACATTCACTGACAACATTCACTCACTGACAACATTCACTGACAACATTCACTCACTGACAACATTCACTGACAACATTCACTCAATGACAACATTCACTGATAACATTCACTCACTGACAACATTCACTGACAACACTCACTGACAACATTGACTCACTTACAACACTCACTGACAACATTCACTCACTGACAACATTCACTCACTGACAACATTCACTGACAACATTCACTCACTGACAACATTCACTAACTGACAACATTCACTCACAGACAACATTCACTGACAACATTCACTCACTGACAACATTCACTCACTGACAACATTCACTGACAACATTCACTGACAACATTCACTCACTGACAACATTCACTCTCTGACAACATTCACTGACAACATTCACTCACTGACAACATTCACTCACTGACAACATTCACTGACAACATTCACTCACTGACAACATTCACTCACTGACAACATTCACTGACAACACTCACTGACAACATTCACTGACAACATTCACTGACAACATTCACTCTCTGACAACATTCACTCACTGACAACATTCACTCACTGACAGCATTCACTGACAACATTCACTCACTGACAACATTCACTGACAACATTCACTCACTGACAACATTCACTCACTGACAACATTCACTGACAACATTCAGTGACAACATTCACTGACAACATTCACTCTCTGACAACATTCACTGACAACATTCACTCACTGACAACATTCACTCACTGACAGCATTCACTGACAACATTCACTCACTGACAACATTCACTGACAACATTCACTGACAACATTCACTCACTGACAACATTCACTGACAACATTCACTCACTGACAATATTCACTGACAACATTCACTCACTGACAACATTCACTCACTGACAACATTCACTGACAACATTCACTCACTGACAACATTCACTCTCTGACAACATTCACTCACTGACAACACTCACTCACTGACAACATTCACTCTCTGACAACATTCACTGACAACATTCACTGACAACATTCACTGACAACATTCACTCACTGACAACATTCACTGACAACATTCACTGACAACATTCACTCACTGACAACATTCACTGACAACATTCACTGACAACACTCACTGACAACATTCACTGACAACATTCACTGACAACATTCACTCTCTGACAACATTCACTCACTGACAGCATTCACTGACAACATTCACTCACTGACAACATTCACTGACAACATTCACTCACTGACAACATTCACTGACAACATTCACTGACAACATTCACTCACTGACAACATTCACTGACAACATTCACTCTCTGACAACATTCACTCACTGACAATATTCACTGACAACATTCACTCACTGACAGCATTCACTGACAACATTCACTCACTGACAACATTCACTGACAACATTCACTGACAACATTCACTCACTGACAACATTCACTGACAACATTCACTAACTGATAACATTCACTGACAACATTCACTGACAACATTCACTCACTGACAACATTCACTCACTGACAACATTCACTGACAACATTCACTCACTGACAACATTCACTCACTGACAACATTCACTGACAACATTCACTGACAACATTCACTCACTGACAACATTCACTCACTGACAACATTCACTGACAACATTCACTCACTGACAACATTCACTCTCTGACAACATTCACTCACTGACAACACTCACTGACAACATTCACTCACTGACAACATTCACTGACAACATTCACTGACAACATTCACTCTCTGACAACATTCACTGACAACATTCACTCACTGACAACATTCACTCACTGACAACATTCACTGACAACATTGACTCTCTGACAACATTCACTGACAACATTCACTCACTGACAACATTCACTCACTGACAACATTCACTGACAACATTCACTAACTGACAACATTCACTCACAGACAACATTCACTGACAACATTCACTCACTGACAACATTCACTCACTGACAACATTCACTGACAACACTCACTGACAACATTCACTGACAACATTCACTGACAACATTCACTCTCTGACAACATTCACTCACTGACAACATTCACTCACTGACAGCATTCACTGACAACATTCACTCACTGACATCATTCACTGATAACATTCACGCACTGACAACATTCACTGACAACATTCACTGACAACATTCACGCACTGACAACATTCACTGACAATATTCACTGACAACATTCACTCACTGACAGCATTCACTGACAACATTCACTCACTGACAACATTCACTGACAACATTCACTCACTGACAACATTCACTGACAACATTCACTAACTGATAACATTCACTGACAACATTCACTGACAACATTCACTCACTGACAACATTCACTCACTGACAACATTCACTGACAACATTCACTCACTGACAACATTCACTGACAACATTAACTGACAACATTCACTGACAACATTCACTCACTGACAACATTCACTCACTGACAACATTCACTGACAACATTCACTCACTGACAACATTCACTGACAACATTCACTAACTGATAACATTCACTGACAACATTCACTGACAACATTCACTCACTGACAACATTCACTCACTGACAACATTCACTCACTGACAACATTCACTGACAACATTCACTCACTGACAACATTCACTGACAACATTAACTGACAACATTCACTGACAACATTCACTCACTGACAACATTCACTCACTGACAACATTCACTGACAACATTCACTCACTGACAACATTCACTCTCTGACAACATTCACTCACTGACAACACTCACTGACAACATTCACTCACTGACAACATTCACTGACAACATTCACTCACTGACAACATTCACTCACTGACAACATTCACTGACAACATTGACTCTCTGACAACATTCACTCACTGGCAACATTCACTGACAACATTCACTAACTGACAACATTCACTCACAGACAACATTCACTGACAACATTCACTCACTGACAACATTCACTCACTGACAACATTCACTGACAACATTCACTGACAACATTCACTCACTGACAACATTCACTCTCTGACAACATTCACTCACTGACAACATTCACTGACAACATTCACTGACAACATTCACTCACTGACAACATTCACTGACAACATTCACTCACTGACAACATTCACTCACTGACAACATTCACTGACAACGCTCACTGACAACATTCACTGACAACATTCACTCACTGACAACATTCACTCACTGACAACATTCACTGACAACATTCACTCACTGACAACATTCACTGATAACATTCACTCACTGACAACATTCACTGACAACATTCACTCACTGACAACATTCACTCACTGACAACATTCACTGACAACATTCACTCACTGACAACATTCACTCTCTGACAACATTCACTCACTGACAACACTCACTGACAACATTCACTCACTGACAACATTCACTGACAACATTCACTGACAACATTCACTCACTGACAACATTCACTGACAACATTCACTCACTGACAACATTCACTCACTGACAACATTCACTGACAACATTGACTCTCTGACTACATTCACTGACAACATTCACTCACTGACAACATTCACTCACTGACTACATTCACTGACAACATTCACTAACATACAACATTCACTCACAGACAACATTCACTGACAACATTCACTCACTGACAACATTCACTCACTGACAACATTCACTCACTGACAACATTCACTGACAACATTCAGTGACAACATTCACTGACAACATTCACTCTCTGACAACATTCACTGACAACATTCACTCACTGACAACATTCACTCACTGACAGCATTCACTGACAACATTCACTCACTGACAACATTCACTGACAACATTCACTGACAACATTCACTCACTGACAACATTCACTGACAACATTCACTCACTGACAATATTCACTGACAACATTCACTCACTGACAACATTCACTCACTGACAACATTCACTGACAACATTCACTCACTGACAACATTCACTCTCTGACAACATTCACTCACTGACAACACTCACTCACTGACAACATTCACTCTCTGACAACATTCACTGACAACATTCACTGACAACATTCACTGACAACATTCACTCACTGACAACATTCACTGACAACATTCACTGACAACATTCACTCACTGACAACATTCACTGACAACATTCACTGACAACACTCACTGACAACATTCACTGACAACATTCACTGACAACATTCACTCTCTGACAACATTCACTCACTGACAACATTCACTCACTGACAGCATTCACTGACAACATTCACTCACTGACAACATTCACTGACAACATTCACTCACTGACAACATTCACTCACTGACAACATTCACTGACAACATTCACTCACTGACATTCACTGACAACATTCACTCACTGACAACATTCACTCACTGACAACATTCACTGACAACATTGACTCTCTGACAACATTCACTGACAACATTCACTCACTGACAACATTCACTGACAACATTCACTCACTGACAACATTCACTGATAACATTCACTCACTGACAACATTCACTCACTGACAACATTCACTCTCTGACAACATTCACTCACTGACAACACTCACTGACAACATTCACTCACTGACAACATTCACTGACAACATTCACTGACAACATTCACTGACAACATTCACTCACTGACAACATTCACTCTCTGACAACATTCACTCACTGACAACACTCACTGACAACATTCACTCACTGACAACATTCACTGACAACATTCACTGACAACATTCACTCTCTGACAACATTCACTGACAACATTCACTCACTGACAACATTCACTCACTGACAACATTCACTGACAACATTGACTCTCTGACAACATTCACTGACAACATTCACTAACTGACAACATTCACTCACAGACAACATTCACTGACAACATTCACTCACTGACAACATTCACTCACTGACAACATTCACTGACAACATTCACTGACAACATTCACTGACAACATTCACTCACTGACAACATTCACTCACTGACAACATTCACTGACAACATTCACTGACAACATTCACTCACTGACAACATTCACTGACAACATTCACTCACTGACAACATTCACTGACAACACTCACTGACAACATTCACTCTCTGACAACATTCACTCACTGACAACATTCACTCACTGACAGCAATCACTGACAACATTCACTCACTGACAACATTCACTGACAACATTCACTCACTGACAACATTCACTGACAACATTCACTGACAACATTCACTCACTGACAACATTCACTCTCTGACAACATTCACTCACTGACAACACTCACTGACAACATTCACTGACAACATTCACTGACAACATTCACTCTCTGACAACATTCACTCACTGACAGCATTCACTGACAACATTCACTCACTGACAACATTCACTGACAACATTCACTCACTGACAACATTCACTGACAACATTCACTGACAACATTCACTCACTGACAACATTCACTGACAACATTCACTCTCTGACAACATTCACTCACTGACAATATTCACTGACAACATTCACTCACTGACAGCATTCACTGACAACATTCACTCACTGACAACATTCACTGACAACATTCACTGACAACATTCACTCACTGACAACATTCACTGACAACATTCACTAACTGATAACATTCACTGACAACATTCACTGACAACATTCACTCACTGACAACATTCACTCACTGACAACATTCACTGACAACATTCACTCACTGACAACATTCACTCTCTGACAACATTCACTCACTGACAACACTCACTGACAACATTCACTCACTGACAACATTCACTGACAACATTCACTGACAACATTCACTCTCTGACAACATTCACTGACAACATTCACTCACTGACAACATTCACTCACTGACAACATTCACTGACAACATTGACTCTCTGACAACATTCACTGACAACATTCACTCACTGACAACATTCACTCACTGACAACATTCACTGACAACATTCACTAACTGACAACATTCACTCACAGACAACATTCACTGACAACATTCACTCACTGACAACATTCACTCACTGACAACATTCACTGACAACACTCACTGACAACATTCACTGACAACATTCACTGACAACATTCACTCTCTGACAACATTCATTCACTGACAACATTCACTCACTGACAGCATTCACTGACAACATTCACTCACTGACATCATTCACTGATAACATTCACGCACTGACAACATTCACTGACAACATTCACTGACAACATTCACGCACTGACAACATTCACTGACAATATTCACTGACAACATTCACTCACTGACAGCATTCACTGACAACATTCACTCACTGACAACATTCACTGACAACATTCACTCACTGACAACATTCACTGACAACATTCACTAACTGATAACATTCACTGACAACATTCACTGACAACATTCACTCACTGACAACATTCACTCACTGACAACATTCACTGACAACATTCACTCACTGACAACATTCACTGACAACATTAACTGACAACATTCACTGACAACATTCACTCACTGACAACATTCACTCACTGACAACATTCACTGACAACATTCACTCACTGACAACATTCACTGACAACATTCACTAACTGATAACATTCACTGACAACATTCACTGACAACATTCACTCACTGACAACATTCACTCACTGACAACATTCACTCACTGACAACATTCACTGACAACATTCACTCACTGACAACATTCACTGACAACATTAACTGACAACATTCACTGACAACATTCACTCACTGACAACATTCACTCACTGACAACATTCACTGACAACATTCACTCACTGACAACATTCACTCTCTGACAACATTCACTCACTGACAACACTCACTGACAACATTCACTCACTGACAACATTCACTGACAACATTCACTCACTGACAACATTCACTCACTGACAACATTCACTGACAACATTGACTCTCTGACAACATTCACTCACTGGCAACATTCACTGACAACATTCACTAACTGACAACATTCACTCACAGACAACATTCACTGACAACATTCACTCACTGACAACATTCACTCACTGACAACATTCACTGACAACATTCACTGACAACATTCACTCACTGACAACATTCACTCTCTGACAACATTCACTCACTGACAACATTCACTGACAACATTCACTGACAACATTCACTCACTGACAACATTCACTGACAACATTCACTCACTGACAACATTCACTCACTGACAACATTCACTGACAACACTCACTGACAACATTCACTGACAACATTCACTCACTGACAACATTCACTCACTGACAACATTCACTGACAACATTCACTCACTGACAACATTCACTGATAACATTCACTCACTGACAACATTCACTGACAACATTCACTGACAACATTCACTCACTGACAACATTCACTCACTGACAACATTCACTGACAACATTCACTCACTGACAACATTCACTCTCTGACAACATTCACTCACTGACAACACTCACTGACAACATTCACTCACTGACAACATTCACTGACAACATTCACTGACAACATTCACTCACTGACAACATTCACTGACAACATTCACTCACTGACAACATTCACTCACTGACAACATTCACTGACAACATTGACTCTCTGACTACATTCACTGACAACATTCACTCACTGACAACATTCACTCACTGACAACATTCACTGACAACATTCACTAACATACAACATTCACTCACAGACAACATTCACTGACAACATTCACTCACTGACAACATTCACTCACTGACAACATTCACTCACTGACAACATTCACTGACAACATTCAGTGACAACATTCACTGACAACATTCACTCTCTGACAACATTCACTGACAACATTCACTCACTGACAACATTCACTCACTGACAGCATTCACTGACAACATTCACTCACTGACAACATTCACTGACAACATTCACTGACAACATTCACTCACTGACAACATTCACTGACAACATTCACTCACTGACAATATTCACTGACAACATTCACTCACTGACAACATTCACTCACTGACAGCATTCACTGACAACATTCACTCACTGACAACATTCACTGACAACATTCACTCACTGACAACATTCACTGACAACATTCACTAACTGACAACATTCACTGACAACATTCACTCTCTGACAACATTCACTGACAACATTTACTGATAACATTCACTCTCTGACAACATTCACTGACAACATTCACTCTCTGACAACATTCACTGACAACATTCACTGACAACATTCACTCACTGACAACATTCACTCACTGACAACATTCACTGACAACATTGACTCTCTGACAACATTCACTGACAACATTCACTAACTGACAACATTCACTCACAGACAACATTCACTGACAACATTCACTCACTGACAACATTCACTCACTGACAACATTCACTGACAACATTCACTCACTGACAACATTCACTGACAACATTCACTAACTGATAACATTCACTGACAACATTCACTGACAACATTCACTCACTGACAACATTCACTCACTGACAACATTCACTGACAACATTCACTCACTGACAACATTCACTGATAACATTCACTCACTGACAACATTCACTGACAAAATTCACTGACAACATTCACTCACTGACAACATTCACTCACTGACAACATTCACTGACAACATTCACTCACTGACAACATTCACTCTCTGACAACATTCACTCACTGACAACACTCACTGACAACATTCACTCACTGACAACATTCACTGACAACATTCACTGACAACATTCACTCACTGACAACATTCACTGACAACATTCACTCACTGACAACATTCACTCACTGACAACATTCACTTACAACATTGACTCTCTGACAACATTCACTGACAACATTCACTCACTGACAACATTCACTGACAACATTCACTCACTGACAACATTCACTGACAACATTCACTCACTGACAACATTCACTGACAACATTCACTCACTGACAACATTCACTGACAACATTCACTGACAACATTCACTCACTGACAACATTCACTGACAACATTCACTGACAACATTCACTCACTGACAACATTCACTGACAACATTCACTGACAACATTCACTAACTGATAACATTCACTGACAACATTCACTGACAACATTCACTCACTGACAACATTCACTCACTGACAACATTCACTCACTGACAACATTCACTGACAACATTCACTCACTGACAACATTCACTGATAACATTCACTCACTGACAACATTCACTGACAACATTCACTGACAACATTCACTCACTGACAACATTCACTCACTGACAACATTCACTGACAACATTCACTCACTGACATTCACTGACAACATTCACTCACTGACAACATTCACTGACAACATTCACTCACTGACAACATTCACTCACTGACAACATTCACTGACAACATTGACTCTCTGACAACATTCACTGACAACATTCACTCACTGACAACATTCACTGACAACATTCACTGACAACATTCACTAACTGACAACATTCACTCACAGACAACATTCACTGACAACATTCACTCACTGACAACATTCACTGACAACATTCACTCACTGACAACATTCACTCACTGACAACACTCACTGACAACATTCACTGACAACATTCACTGACAACATTCACTCTCTGACAACATTCACTGACAACATTCACTCACTGACAACATTCACTCACTGACAGCATTCACTGACAACATTCACTCACTGACAACATTCACTGACAACATTCACTCACTGACAATATTCACTGACAACATTCACTCACTGACAACATTCACTCACTGACAGCATTCACTGATAACATTCACTCACTGACAACATTCACTGACAACATTCACTAACTGACAACATTCACTGACAACATTCACTCTCTGACAACATTCACTGACAACATTTACTGATAACATTCACTCTCTGACAACATTCACTGACAACATTCACTCTCTGACAACATTCACTGACAACATTCACTGACAACATTCACTCACTGACAACATTCACTCACTGACAACATTCACTCACTGACAACATTCACTGACAACATTCACTCACTGACAACATTCACTGACAACATTCACTCACTGACAACATTCACTGACAACATTCACTCACTGACAACATTCACTGACAACACTCACTGACAACATTCACTCACTGACAACATTCACTCACTGACAACATTCACTGACAACATTCACTCACTGACAACATTCACTGACAACATTCACTAACTGATAACATTCACTCACAGACAACATTCACTCACTGACAACATTCACTCACTGACAACATTCACTCACTGACAACATTCACTGACAACACTCACTGACAACATTCACTGACAACATTCACTGACAACATTCACTCTCTGACAACATTCACTGACAACATTCACTCACTGACAACATTCACTCACTGACAGCATTCACTGACAACATTCACTCACTGACAACATTCACTGACAACATTCACTCACTGACAACATTCACTGACAACATTCACTAACTGACAACATTCACTGACAACATTCACTCTCTGACAACATTCACAGACAACATTTACTGATAACATTCACTCTCTGACAACATTCACTGACAACATTCACTCTCTGACAACATTCACTGACAACGTTCACTGACAACATTCACTCACTGACAACATTCACTCTCTGACAACATTCACTGACAACGTTCACTGACAACATTCACTCACTGACAACATTCACTCACTGACAACATTCACTGACAACATTCACTCACTGACAACATTCACTGACAACATTCACTCACTGACAACATTCACTGACAACATTCACTCACTGACAACATTCACTGACAACATTCACTCAATGACAACATTCACTGATAACATTCACTCACTGACAACATTCACTGACAACACTCACTGACAACATTGACTCACTTACAACACTCACTGACAACATTCACTCACTGACAACATTCACTCACTGACAACATTCACTGACAACATTCACTCACTGACAACATTCACTGACAACATTCACTCACTGACAACATTCACTCTCTGACAACATTCACTCACTGACAACATTCACTCACTGACAACATTCACTGACAACATTCACTGACAACATTCACTCACTGACAACATTCACTGACAACATTCACTCACTGACAACATTCACTCACTGACAACATTCACTGACAACATTCACTAACTGACAACATTCACTCACAGACAACATTCACTGACAACATTCACTCACTGACAACATTCACTCACTGACAACATTCACTCACTGACAACACTCACTGACAACATTCACTGACAACATTCACTGACAACATTCACTCTCTGACAACATTCACTGACAACATTCACTCACTGACAACATTCACTCACTGACAGCATTCACTGACAACATTCACTCACTGACAACATTCACTGACAACATTCACTCACTGACAATATTCACTGACAACATTCACTCACTGACAACATTCACTCACTGACAGCATTCACTGACAACATTCACTGACAACATTCACTCACTGACAACATTCACTGACAACATTCACTAACTGACAACATTCACTGACAACATTCACTCTCTGACAACATTCACTGACAACATTTACTGATAACATTCACTCTCTGACAACATTCACTGACAACATTCACTCTCTGACAACATTCACTGACAACATTCACTGACAACATTCACTCACTGACAACATTCACTCACTGACAACATTCACTCACTGACAACATTCACTGACAACATTGACTCTCTGACAACATTCACTGACAACATTCACTCACTGACAACATTCACTGACAACATTCACTCACTGACAACATTCACTGATAACATTCACTCACTGACAACATTCACTCACTGACAACATTCACTCTCTGACAACATTCACTCACTGACAACACTCACTGACAACATTCACTCACTGACAACATTCACTCTCTGACAACATTCACTCACTGACAACACTCACTGACAACATTCACTCACTGACAACATTCACTGACAACATTCACTGACAACATTCACTAAAAACATTCACTCACTGACAACATTCACTCTCTGACAACATTCACTCACTGACAACACTCACTGACAACATTCACTCACTGACAACATTCACTGACAACATTCACTGACAACATTCACTCTCTGACAACATTCACTGACAACATTCACTCACTGACAACATTCACTCACTGACAACATTCACTGACAACATTGACTCTCTGACAACATTCACTGACAACATTCACTAACTGACAACATTCACTCACAGACAACATTCACTGACAACATTCACTCACTGACAACATTCACTCACTGACAACATTCACTGACAACATTCACTGACAACATTCACTGACAACATTCACTCACTGACAACATTCACTGACAACATTCACTGACAACATTCACTCACTGACAACATTCACTGACAACATTCACTCACTGACAACATTCACTGACAACACTCACTGACAACATTCACTGACAACATTCACTCTCTGACAACATTCACTCACTGACAACATTCACTCACTGACAGCAATCACTGACAACATTCACTCACTGACAACATTCACTGACAACATTCACTCACTGACAACATTCACTGACAACATTCACTGACAACATTCACTCACTGACAACATTCACTCTCTGACAACATTCACTCACTGACAACACTCACTGACAACATTCACTGACAACATTCACTGACAACATTCACTCTCTGACAACATTCACTCACTGACAGCATTCACTGACAACATTCACTCACTGACAACATTCACTGACAACATTCACTCACTGACAACATTCACTCACTGACAACATTCACTGACAACATTCACTCACTGACAACATTCACTGACAACATTCACTAACTGACAACATTCACTGACAACATTCACTCACTGACAACATTCACTCACTGACAACATTCACTGACAACATTCACTCACTGACAACATTCACTGATAACATTCACTCACTGACAACATTCACTGACAACATTCACTGACAACATTCACTCACTGACAACATTCACTCACTGACAACATTCACTGACAACATTCACTCACTGACATTCACTGACAACATTCACTCACTGACAACATTCACTGACAACATTCACTCACTGACAACATTCACTCACTGACAACATTCACTGACAACATTGACTCTCTGACAACATTCACTGACAACATTCACTCACTGACAACATTCACTGACAACATTCACTCACTGACAACATTCACTGATAACATTCACTCACTGACAACATTCACTGACAACATTCACTCACTGACAACATTCACTCTCTGACAACATTCACTCACTGACAACACTCACTCACTGACAACATTCACTCTCTGACAACATTCACTGACAACATTCACTGACAACATTCACTGACAACATTCACTCACTGACAACATTCACTGACAACATTCACTGACAACATTCACTCACTGACAACATTCACTGACAACATTCACTGACAACACTCACTGACAACATTCACTGACAACATTCACTGACAACATTCACTCTCTGACAACATTCACTCACTGACAACATTCACTCACTGACAGCATTCACTGACAACATTCACTCACTGACAACATTCACTGACAACATTCACTCACTGACAACATTCACTCACTGACAACATTCACTGACAACATTCACTCACTGACATTCACTGACAACATTCACTCACTGACAACATTCACTCACTGACAACATTCACTGACAACATTGACTCTCTGACAACATTCACTGACAACATTCACTCACTGACAACATTCACTGACAACATTCACTCACTGACAACATTCACTGATAACATTCACTCACTGACAACATTCACTCACTGACAACATTCACTCTCTGACAACATTCACTCACTGACAACACTCACTGACAACATTCACTCACTGACAACATTCACTCTCTGACAACATTCACTCACTGACAACACTCACTGACAACATTCACTCACTGACAACATTCACTGACAACATTCACTGACAACATTCACTGACAACATTCACTCACTGACAACATTCACTCTCTGACAACATTCACTCACTGACAACACTCACTGACAACATTCACTCACTGACAACATTCACTGACAACATTCACTGACAACATTCACTCTCTGACAACATTCACTGACAACATTCACTCACTGACAACATTCACTCACTGACAACATTCACTGACAACATTGACTCTCTGACAACATTCACTGACAACATTCACTAACTGACAACATTCACTCACAGACAACATTCACTGACAACATTCACTCACTGACAACATTCACTCACTGACAACATTCACTGACAACATTCACTGACAACATTCACTGACAACATTCACTCACTGACAACATTCACTCACTGACAACATTCACTGACAACATTCACTGACAACATTCACTCACTGACAACATTCACTGACAACATTCACTCACTGACAACATTCACTGACAACACTCACTGACAACATTCACTGACAACATTCACTCTCTGACAACATTCACTCACTGACAACATTCACTCACTGACAGCAATCACTGACAACATTCACTCACTGACAACATTCACTGACAACATTCACTCACTGACAACATTCACTGACAACATTCACTGACAACATTCACTCACTGACAACATTCACTCTCTGACAACATTCACTCACTGACAACACTCACTGACAACATTCACTGACAACATTCACCGACAACATTCACTCTCTGACAACATTCACTCACTGACAGCATTCACTGACAACATTCACTCACTGACAACATTCACTGACAACATTCACTCACTGACAACATTCACTGACAACATTCACTGACAACATTCACTCACTGACAACATTCACTGACAACATTCACTCTCTGACAACATTCACTCACTGATAATATTCACTGACAACATTCACTCACTGACAGCATTCACTGACAACATTCACTCACTGACAACATTCACTGACAACATTCACTAACTGATAACATTCACTGACAACATTCACTGACAACATTCACTCACTGACAACATTCACTCACTGACAACATTCACTGACAACATTCACTCACTGACAACATTCACTCACTGACAACATTCACTGATAACATTCACTCACTGACAACATTCACTGACAACATTCACTGACAACATTCACTCACTGACAACATTCACTCACTGACAACATTCACTGACAACATTCACTCACTGACAACATTCACTCTCTGACAACATTCACTCACTGACAACACTCACTGACAACATTCACTCACTGACAACATTCACTGACAACATTCACTGACAACATTCACTCTCTGACAACATTCACTGACAACATTCACTCACTGACAACATTCACTCACTGACAACATTCACTGACAACATTGACTCTCTGACAACATTCACTGACAACATTCACTCACTGACAACATTCACTCACTGACAACATTCACTGACAACATTCACTAACTGACAACATTCACTCACAGACAACATTCACTGACAACATTCACTCACTGACAACATTCACTCACTGACAACATTCACTGACAACACTCACTGACAACATTCACTGACAACATTCACTGACAACATTCACTCTCTGACAACATTCACTCACTGACAACATTCACTCACTGACAGCATTCACTGACAACATTCACTCACTGACATCATTCACTGATAACATTCACGCACTGACAACATTCACTGACAACATTCACTGACAACATTCACGCACTGACAACATTCACTGACAATATTCACTGACAACATTCACTCACTGACAGCATTCACTGACAACATTCACTCACTGACAACATTCACTGACAACATTCACTAACTGATAACATTCACTGACAACATTCACTGACAACATTCACTCACTGACAACATTCACTCACTGACAACATTCACTGACAACATTCACTCACTGACAACATTCACTCACTGACAACATTCACTGACAACATTCACTCACTGACAACATTCACTCACTGACAACATTCACTGACAACATTCACTCACTGACAACATTCACTGACAACATTCACTAACTGATAACATTCACTGACAACATTCACTGACAACATTCACTCACTGACAACATTCACTCACTGACAACATTCACTGACAACATTCACTCACTGACAACATTCACTGACAACATTCACTCACTGACAACATTCACTGACAACATTAACTGACAACATTCACTGACAACATTCACTCACTGACAACATTCACTCACTGACAACATTCACTGACAACATTCACTCACTGACAACATTCACTCTCTGACAACATTCACTCACTGACAACACTCACTGACAACATTCACTCACTGACAACATTCACTGACAACATTCACTCACTGACAACATTCACTCACTGACAACATTCACTGACAACATTGACTCTCTGACAACATTCACTCACTGGCAACATTCACTGACAACATTCACTAACTGACAACATTCACTCACAGACAACATTCACTGACAACATTCACTCACTGACAACATTCACTCACTGACAACATTCACTGACAACATTCACTGACAACATTCACTCACTGACAACATTCACTCTCTGACAACATTCACTCACTGACAACATTCACTGACAACATTCACTGACAACATTCACTCACTGACAACATTCACTGACAACATTCACTCACTGACAACATTCACTCACTGACAACATTCACTCACTGACAACATTCACTGACAACACTCACTGACAACATTCACTGACAACATTCACTCACTGACAACATTCACTCACTGACAACATTCACTGACAACATTCACTCACTGACAACATTCACTGATAACATTCACTCACTGACAACATTCACTGACAACATTCACTGACAACATTCACTCACTGACAACATTCACTCACTGACAACATTCACTGACAACATTCACTCACTGACAACATTCACTCTCTGACAACATTCACTCACTGACAACACTCACTGACAACATTCACTCACTGACAACATTCACTGACAACATTCACTGACAACATTCACTCACTGACAACATTCACTGACAACATTCACTCACTGACAACATTCACTCACTGACAACATTCACTGACAACATTGACTCTCTGACTACATTCACTGACAACATTCACTCACTGACAACATTCACTCACTGACAACATTCACTGACAACATTCACTAACATACAACATTCACTCACAGACAACATTCACTGACAACATTCACTCACTGACAACATTCACTCACTGACAACATTCACTCACTGACAACATTCACTGACAACATTCAGTGACAACATTCACTGACAACATTCACTCACTGACAACATTCACTCACTGACAGCATTCACTGACAACATTCACTCACTGACAACATTCACTGACAACATTCACTGACAACATTCACTCACTGACAACATTCACTGACAACATTCACTCACTGACAATATTCACTGACAACATTCACTCACTGACAACATTCACTCACTGACAGCATTCACTGACAACATTCACTCACTGACAACATTCACTGACAACATTCACTCACTGACAACATTCACTCACTGACAACATTCACTGACAACACTCACTGACAACATTCACTGACAACATTCACTGACAACATTCACTCTCTGACAACATTCACTCACTGACAACATTCACTCACTGACAGCATTCACTGACAACATTCACTCACTGACATCATTCACTGATAACATTCACGCACTGACAACATTCACTGACAACATTCACTGACAACATTCACGCACTGACAACATTCACTGACAATATTCACTGACAACATTCACTCACTGACAGCATTCACTGACAACATTCACTCACTGACAACATTCACTGACAACATTCACTCACTGACAACATTCACTGACAACATTCACTAACTGATAACATTCACTGACAACATTCACTGACAACATTCACTCACTGACAACATTCACTCACTGACAACATTCACTGACAACATTCACTCACTGACAACATTCACTCACTGACAACATTCACTGACAACATTCACTCACTGACAACATTCACTCACTGACAACATTCACTGACAACATTCACTCACTGACAACATTCACTGACAACATTCACTAACTGATAACATTCACTGACAACATTCACTGACAACATTCACTCACTGACAACATTCACTCACTGACAACATTCACTGACAACATTCACTCACTGACAACATTCACTGACAACATTCACTCACTGACAACATTCACTGACAACATTAACTGACAACATTCACTGACAACATTCACTCACTGACAACATTCACTCACTGACAACATTCACTGACAACATTCACTCACTGACAACATTCACTCTCTGACAACATTCACTCACTGACAACACTCACTGACAACATTCACTCACTGACAACATTCACTGACAACATTCACTCACTGACAACATTCACTCACTGACAACATTCACTGACAACATTGACTCTCTGACAACATTCACTCACTGGCAACATTCACTGACAACATTCACTAACTGACAACATTCACTCACAGACAACATTCACTGACAACATTCACTCACTGACAACATTCACTCACTGACAACATTCACTGACAACATTCACTGACAACATTCACTCACTGACAACATTCACTCTCTGACAACATTCACTCACTGACAACATTCACTGACAACATTCACTGACAACATTCACTCACTGACAACATTCACTGACAACATTCACTCACTGACAACATTCACTCACTGACAACATTCACTCACTGACAACATTCACTGACAACACTCACTGACAACATTCACTGACAACATTCACTCACTGACAACATTCACTCACTGACAACATTCACTGACAACATTCACTAACTGATAACATTCACTGACAACATTCACTGACAACATTCACTCACTGACAACATTCACTCACTGACAACATTCACTGACAACATTCACTCACTGACAACATTCACTCACTGACAACATTCACTGACAACATTCACTCACTGACAACATTCACTCACTGACAACATTCACTGACAACATTCACTCACTGACAACATTCACTGACAACATTCACTAACTGATAACATTCACTGACAACATTCACTGACAACATTCACTCACTGACAACATTCACTCACTGACAACATTCACTGACAACATTCACTCACTGACAACATTCACTGACAACATTCACTCACTGACAACATTCACTGACAACATTAACTGACAACATTCACTGACAACATTCACTCACTGACAACATTCACTCACTGACAACATTCACTGACAACATTCACTCACTGACAACATTCACTCTCTGACAACATTCACTCACTGACAACACTCACTGACAACATTCACTCACTGACAACATTCACTGACAACATTCACTCACTGACAACATTCACTCACTGACAACATTCACTGACAACATTGACTCTCTGACAACATTCACTCACTGGCAACATTCACTGACAACATTCACTAACTGACAACATTCACTCACAGACAACATTCACTGACAACATTCACTCACTGACAACATTCACTCACTGACAACATTCACTGACAACATTCACTGACAACATTCACTCACTGACAACATTCACTCTCTGACAACATTCACTCACTGACAACATTCACTGACAACATTCACTGACAACATTCACTCACTGACAACATTCACTGACAACATTCACTCACTGACAACATTCACTCACTGACAACATTCACTCACTGACAACATTCACTGACAACACTCACTGACAACATTCACTGACAACATTCACTCACTGACAACATTCACTCACTGACAACATTCACTGACAACATTCACTCACTGACAACATTCACTGATAACATTCACTCACTGACAACATTCACTGACAACATTCACTGACAACATTCACTCACTGACAACATTCACTCACTGACAACATTCACTGACAACATTCACTCACTGACAACATTCACTCTCTGACAACATTCACTCACTGACAACACTCACTGACAACATTCACTCACTGACAACATTCACTGACAACATTCACTGACAACATTCACTCACTGACAACATTCACTGACAACATTCACTCACTGACAACATTCACTCACTGACAACATTCACTGACAACATTGACTCTCTGACTACATTCACTGACAACATTCACTCACTGACAACATTCACTCACTGACAACATTCACTGACAACATTCACTAACATACAACATTCACTCACAGACAACATTCACTGACAACATTCACTCACTGACAACATTCACTCACTGACAACATTCACTCACTGACAACATTCACTGACAACATTCAGTGACAACATTCACTGACAACATTCACTCACTGACAACATTCACTCACTGACAGCATTCACTGACAACATTCACTCACTGACAACATTCACTGACAACATTCACTGACAACATTCACTCACTGACAACATTCACTGACAACATTCACTCACTGACAATATTCACTGACAACATTCACTCACTGACAACATTCACTCACTGACAGCATTCACTGACAACATTCACTCACTGACAACATTCACTGACAACATTCACTCACTGACAACATTCACTGACAACATTCACTAACTGACAACATTCACTGACAACATTCACTCTCTGACAACATTCACTGACAACATTTACTGATAACATTCACTCTCTGACAACATTCACTGACAACATTCACTCTCTGACAACATTCACTGACAACATTCACTGACAACATTCACTCACTGACAACATTCACTCACTGACAACATTCACTGACAACATTGACTCTCTGACAACATTCACTGACAACATTCATTAACTGACAACATTCACTCACAGACAACATTCACTGACAACATTCACTCACTGACAACATTCACTCACTGACAACATTCACTGACAACATTCACTCACTGACAACATTCACTGACAACATTCACTAACTGATAACATTCACTGACAACATTCACTGACAACATTCACTCACTGACAACATTCACTCACTGACAACATTCACTGACAACATTCACTCACTGACAACATTCACTGATAACATTCACTCACTGACAACATTCACTGACAAAATTCACTGACAACATTCACTCACTGACAACATTCACTCACTGACAACATTCACTGACAACATTCACTCACTGACAACATTCACTCTCTGACAACATTCACTCACTGACAACACTCACTGACAACATTCACTCACTGACAACATTCACTGACAACATTCACTGACAACATTCACTCACTGACAACATTCACTGACAACATTCACTCACTGACAACATTCACTCACTGACAACATTCACTTACAACATTGACTCTCTGACAACATTCACTGACAACATTCACTCACTGACAACATTCACTGACAACATTCACTCACTGACAACATTCACTGACAACATTCACTCACTGACAACATTCACTGACAACATTCACTCACTGACAACATTCACTGACAACATTCACTGACAACATTCACTCACTGACAACATTCACTGACAACATTCACTGACAACATTCACTAACTGATAACATTCACTGACAACATTCACTGACAACATTCACTCACTGACAACATTCACTCACTGACAACATTCACTCACTGACAACATTCACTGACAACATTCACTCACTGACAACATTCACTGATAACATTCACTCACTGACAACATTCACTGACAACATTCACTGACAACATTCACTCACTGACAACATTCACTCACTGACAACATTCACTGACAACATTCACTCACTGACATTCACTGACAACATTCACTCACTGACAACATTCACTGACAACATTCACTCACTGACAACATTCACTCACTGACAACATTCACTGACAACATTGACTCTCTGACAACATTCACTGACAACATTCACTAACTGACAACATTCACTCACAGACAACATTCACTGACAACATTCACTCACTGACAACATTCACTCACTGACAACATTCACTCACTGACAACATTCACTCACTGACAACATTCACTGACAACATTGACTCTCTGACAACATTCACTGACAACATTCACTCACTGACAACATTCACTGACAACATTCACTCACTGACAACATTCACTGACAACATTCACTCACTGACAACATTCACTCACTGACAACATTCACTCACTGACAACATTCACTGACAACATTGACTCTCTGACAACATTCACTGACAACATTCACTCACTGACAACATTCACTGACAACATTCACTCACTGACAACATTCACTGACAACATTCACTCACTGACAACATTCACTGACAACATTCACTCAATGACAACATTCACTGATAACATTCACTCACTGACAACATTCACTGACAACACTCACTGACAACATTGACTCACTTACAACACTCACTGACAACATTCACTCACTGACAACATTCACTCACTGACAACATTCACTGACAACATTCACTCACTGACAACATTCACTAACTGACAACATTCACTCACAGACAACATTCACTGACAACATTCACTCACTGACAACATTCACTCACTGACAACATTCACTCACTGACAACATTCACTGACAACATTCACTGACAACATTCACTCACTGACAACATTCACTCTCTGACAACATTCACTGACAACATTCACTGACAACATTCACTGACAACATTCACTCACTGACAACATTCACTGACAACATTCACTCACTGACAACATTCACTCACTGACAACATTCACTGACAACATTCACTGACAACATTCACTGACAACATTCACTCTCTGACAACATTCACTCACTGACCACATTCACTCACTGACAGCATTCACTGACAACATTCACTCACTGACAACATTCACTGACAACATTCACTCACTGACAACATTCACTCACTGACAACATTCACTGACAACATTCACTGACAACATTCACTCACTGACATTCACTGACAACATTCACTCACTGACAACATTCACTGACAACACTCACTGACAACATTCACTGACAACATTCACTGACAACATTCACTCTCTGACAACATTCACTGACAACATTCACTCACTGACAACATTCACTCACTGACAGCATTCACTGACAACATTCACTCACTGACAACATTCACTGACAACATTCACTCACTGACAACATTCACTGACAACATTCACTCACTGACAACATTCACTGACAACACTCACTGACAACATTGACTCACAACACTCACTGACAACATTCACTCACTGACAACATTCACTGACAACATTCACTGACAACATTCACTCACTGACAACATTCACTGACAACATTCACTCACTGACAACATTCACTCACTGACAACATTCACTGACAACATTCACTCACTGACAACATTCACTCTCTGACAACATTCACTGACAACATTCACTGACAACATTCACTGACAAAATTCACTCACTGACAACATTCACTGACAACATTCACTCACTGACAACATTCACTCACTGACAACATTCACTCACTGACAACATTCACTGACAACACTCACTGACAACATTCACTGACAACATTCACTCACTGACAACATTCACTCACTGACAGCATTCACTGACAACATTCACTCACTGACAACATTCACTGATAACATTCACTCACTGACAACATTCACTGACAACATTCACTGACAACATTCACTCACTGACAACATTCGCTCACTGACAACATTCACTGACAACATTCACTCACTGACAACATTCACTCTCTGACAACATTCACTCACTGACAACATTCACTGACAACATTCACTCACTGACAACATTCACTCTCTGACAACATTCACTCACTGACAACATTCACTCACTGACAACATTCACTGACAACATTCACTGACAACATTCACTCACTGACAACATTCACTGACAACATTCACTCACTGACAACATTCACTCACTGACAACATTCACTGACAACATTCACTAACTGACAACATTCACTCACAGACAACATTCACTGACAACATTCACTCACTGACAACATTCACTCACTGACAACATTCACTCACTGACAACACTCACTGACAACATTCACTGACAACATTCACTGACAACATTCACTCTCTGACAACATTCACTGACAACATTCACTCACTGACAACATTCACTCACTGACAGCATTCACTGACAACATTCACTCACTGACAACATTCACTGACAACATTCACTCACTGACAATATTCACTGACAACATTCACTCACTGACAACATTCACTCACTGACAGCATTCACTGACAACATTCACTGACAACATTCACTCACTGACAACATTCACTGACAACATTCACTAACTGACAACATTCACTGACAACATTCACTCTCTGACAACATTCACTGACAACATTTACTGATAACATTCACTCTCTGACAACATTCACTGACAACATTCACTCTCTGACAACATTCACTGACAACATTCACTGACAACATTCACTCACTGACAACATTCACTCACTGACAACATTCACTCACTGACAACATTCACTGACAACATTCACTCACTGACAACATTCACTGACAACATTCACTCACTGACAACATTCACTGACAACATTCACTGACAACATTCACTCACTGACAACATTCACTCTCTGACAACATTCACTCACTGACAACACTCACTGACAACATTCACTCACTGACAACATTCACTGACAACATTCACTGACAACATTCACTCACTGACAACATTCACTGATAACATTCACTCACTGACAACATTCACTGACAACATTCACTCACTGACAACATTCACTCTCTGACAACATTCACTCACTGACAACACTCACTCACTGACAACATTCACTCTCTGACAACATTCACTGACAACATTCACTGACAACATTCACTGACAACATTCACTCACTGACAACATTCACTGACAACATTCACTGACAACATTCACTCACTGACAACATTCACTGACAACATTCACTGACAACACTCACTGACAACATTCACTGACAACATTCACTGACAACATTCACTGACAACATTCACTGACAACATTCACTCTCTGACAACATTCACTCACTGACAACATTCACTCACTGACAGCATTCACTGACAACATTCACTCACTGACAACATTCACTGACAACATTCACTCACTGACAACATTCACTGACAACATTCACTCACTGACATTCACTGACAACATTGACTCTCTGACAACATTCACTGACAACATTCACTCACTGACAACATTCACTGACAACATTCACTCACTGACAACATTCACTGATAACATTCACTCACTGACAACATTCACTCACTGACAACATTCACTCTCTGACAACATTCACTCACTGACAACACTCACTGACAACATTCACTCACTGACAACATTCACTCTCTGACAACATTCACTCACTGACAACACTCACTGACAACATTCACTCACTGACAACATTCACTGACAACATTCACTGACAACATTCACTGACAACATTCACTCACTGACAACATTCACTCTCTGACAACATTCACTCACTGACAACACTCACTGACAACATTCACTCACTGACAACATTCACTGACAACATTCACTGACAACATTCACTCTCTGACAACATTCACTGACAACATTCACTCACTGACAACATTCACTCACTGACAACATTCACTGACAACATTGACTCTCTGACAACATTCACTGACAACATTCACTAACTGACAACATTCACTCACAGACAACATTCACTGACAACATTCACTCACTGACAACATTCACTCACTGACAACATTCACTGACAACATTCACTGACAACATTCACTGACAACATTCACTCACTGACAACATTCACTCACTGACAACATTCACTGACAACATTCACTGACAACATTCACTCACTGACAACATTCACTGACAACATTCACTCACTGACAACATTCACTGACAACACTCACTGACAACATTCACTGACAACATTCACTCTCTGACAACATTCACTCACTGACAACATTCACTCACTGACAGCAATCACTGACAACATTCACTCACTGACAACATTCACTCTCTGACAACATTCACTCACTGACAACATTCACTGACAACATTCACTCACTGACAACATTCACTCACTGACAACATTCACTGACAACATTCACTCACTGACATTCACTGACAACATTCACTCACTGACAACATTCACTGACAACATTCACTCACTGACAACATTCACTCACTGACAACATTCACTGACAACATTGACTCTCTGACAACATTCACTGACAACATTCACTCACTGACAACATTCACTGACAACATTCACTCACTGACAACATTCACTGATAACATTCACTCACTGACAACATTCACTGACAACATTCACTCACTGACAACATTCACTCTCTGACAACATTCACTCTCTGACAACATTCACTGACAACATTCACTGACAACATTCACTGACAACATTCACTCACTGACAACATTCACTGACAACATTCACTGACAACATTCACTCACTGACAACATTCACTGACAACATTCACTGACAACACTCACTGACAACATTCACTGACAACATTCACTGACAACATTCACTCTCTGACAACATTCACTCACTGACAACATTCACTCACTGACAGCATTCACTGACAACATTCACTCACTGACAACATTCACTGACAACATTCACTCACTGACAACATTCACTCACTGACAACATTCACTGACAACATTCACTCACTGACATTCACTGACAACATTCACTCACTGACAACATTCACTCACTGACAACATTCACTGACAACATTGACTCTCTGACAACATTCACTGACAACATTCACTCACTGACAACATTCACTGACAACATTCACTCACTGACAACATTCACTGATAACATTCACTCACTGACAACATTCACTCACTGACAACATTCACTCTCTGACAACATTCACTCACTGACAACACTCACTGACAACATTCACTCACTGACAACATTCACTCTCTGACAACATTCACTCACTGACAACACTCACTGACAACATTCACTCACTGACAACATTCACTGACAACATTCACTGACAACATTCACTGACAACATTCACTCACTGACAACATTCACTCTCTGACAACATTCACTCACTGACAACACTCACTGACAACATTCACTCACTGACAACATTCACTGACAACATTCACTGACAACATTCACTGATAACATTCACTCACTGACAACATTCACTGACAACATTCACTCACTGACAACATTCACTCTCTGACAACATTCACTCACTGACAACACTCACTCACTGACAACATTCACTCTCTGACAACATTCACTGACAACATTCACTGACAACATTCACTGACAACATTCACTCACTGACAACATTCACTGACAACATTCACTGACAACATTCACTCACTGACAACATTCACTGACAACATTCACTGACAACACTCACTGACAACATTCACTGACAACATTCACTGACAACATTCACTCTCTGACAACATTCACTCACTGACAACATTCACTCACTGACAGCATTCACTGACAACATTCACTCACTGACAACATTCACTGACAACATTCACTCACTGACAACATTCACTCACTGACAACATTCACTGACAACATTCACTCACTGACATTCACTGACAACATTCACTCACTGACAACATTCACTCACTGACAACATTCACTGACAACATTGACTCTCTGACAACATTCACTGACAACATTCACTCACTGACAACATTCACTGACAACATTCACTCACTGACAACATTCACTGATAACATTCACTCACTGACAACATTCACTCACTGACAACATTCACTCTCTGACAACATTCACTCACTGACAACACTCACTGACAACATTCACTCACTGACAACATTCACTCTCTGACAACATTCACTCACTGACAACACTCACTGACAACATTCACTCACTGACAACATTCACTGACAACATTCACTGACAACATTCACTGACAACATTCACTCACTGACAACATTCACTCTCTGACAACATTCACTCACTGACAACACTCACTGACAACATTCACTCACTGACAACATTCACTGACAACATTCACTGACAACATTCACTCTCTGACAACATTCACTGACAACATTCACTCACTGACAACATTCACTCACTGACAACATTCACTGACAACATTGACTCTCTGACAACATTCACTGACAACATTCACTAACTGACAACATTCACTCACAGACAACATTCACTGACAACATTCACTCACTGACAACATTCACTCACTGACAACATTCACTGACAACATTCACTGACAACATTCACTGACAACATTCACTCACTGACAACATTCACTCACTGACAACATTCACTGACAACATTCACTGACAACATTCACTCACTGACAACATTCACTGACAACATTCACTCACTGACAACATTCACTGACAACACTCACTGACAACATTCACTGACAACATTCACTCTCTGACAACATTCACTCACTGACAACATTCACTCACTGACAGCAATCACTGACAACATTCACTCACTGACAACATTCACTGACAACATTCACTCACTGACAACATTCACTGACAACATTCACTGACAACATTCACTCACTGACAACATTCACTCTCTGACAACATTCACTCACTGACAACACTCACTGACAACATTCACTGACAACATTCACTGACAACATTCACTCTCTGACAACATTCACTCACTGACAGCATTCACTGACAACATTCACTCACTGACAACATTCACTGACAACATTCACTCACTGACAACATTCACTGACAACATTCACTCACTGACAACATTCACTGACAACATTCACTCTCTGACAACATTCACTCACTGATAATATTCACTGACAACATTCACTCACTGACAGCATTCACTGACAACATTCACTCACTGACAACATTCACTGACAACATTCACTGACAACATTCACTCACTGACAACATTCACTGACAACATTCACTAACTGATAACATTCACTGACAACATTCACTGACAACATTCACTCACTGACAACATTCACTCACTGACAACATTCACTGACAACACTCACTGACAACATTGACTCACAACACTCACTGACAACATTCACTCACTGACAACATTCACTGACAACATTCACTCACTGACAACATTCACTGACAACATTCACTCACTGACAACATTCACTGACAACATTAACTGACAACATTCACTGACAACATTCACTCACTGACAACATTCACTCACTGACAACATTCACTGACAACATTCACTCACTGACAACATTCACTCTCTGACAACATTCACTCACTGACAACACTCACTGACAACATTCACTCACTGACAACATTCACTGACAACATTCACTCACTGACAACATTCACTCACTGACAACATTCACTGACAACATTGACTCTCTGACAACATTCACTCACTGGCAACATTCACTGACAACATTCACTAACTGACAACATTCACTCACAGACAACATTCACTGACAACATTCACTCACTGACAACATTCACTCACTGACAACATTCACTGACAACATTCACTGACAACATTCACTCACTGACAACATTCACTCTCTGACAACATTCACTCACTGACAACATTCACTGACAACATTCACTGACAACATTCACTCACTGACAACATTCACTGACAACATTCACTCACTGACAACATTCACTCACTGACAACATTCACTCACTGACAACATTCACTGACAACACTCACTGACAACATTCACTGACAACATTCACTCACTGACAACATTCACTCACTGACAACATTCACTGACAACATTCACTCACTGACAACATTCACTGATAACATTCACTCACTGACAACATTCACTGACAACATTCACTGACAACATTCACTCACTGACAACATTCACTCACTGACAACATTCACTGACAACATTCACTCACTGACAACATTCACTCTCTGACAACATTCACTCACTGACAACACTCACTGACAACATTCACTCACTGACAACATTCACTGACAACATTCACTGACAACATTCACTCACTGACAACATTCACTGACAACATTCACTCACTGACAACATTCACTCACTGACAACATTCACTGACAACATTGACTCTCTGACTACATTCACTGACAACATTCACTCACTGACAACATTCACTCACTGACAACATTCACTGACAACATTCACTAACATACAACATTCACTCACAGACAACATTCACTGACAACATTCACTCACTGACAACATTCACTCACTGACAACATTCACTCACTGACAACATTCACTGACAACATTCAGTGACAACATTCACTGACAACATTCACTCACTGACAACATTCACTCACTGACAGCATTCACTGACAACATTCACTCACTGACAACATTCACTGACAACATTCACTGACAACATTCACTCACTGACAACATTCACTGACAACATTCACTCACTGACAATATTCACTGACAACATTCACTCACTGACAACATTCACTCACTGACAGCATTCACTGACAACATTCACTCACTGACAACATTCACTGACAACATTCACTCACTGACAACATTCACTCACTGACAACATTCACTGACAACACTCACTGACAACATTCACTGACAACATTCACTGACAACATTCACTCACTGACAACATTCACTCACTGACAGCATTCACTGACAACATTCACTCACTGACATCATTCACTGATAACATTCACGCACTGACAACATTCACTGACAACATTCACTGACAACATTCACGCACTGACAACATTCACTGACAATATTCACTGACAACATTCACTCACTGACAGCATTCACTGACAACATTCACTCACTGACAACATTCACTGACAACATTCACTCACTGACAACATTCACTGACAACATTCACTAACTGATAACATTCACTGACAACATTCACTGACAACATTCACTCACTGACAACATTCACTCACTGACAACATTCACTGACAACATTCACTCACTGACAACATTCACTCACTGACAACATTCACTGACAACATTCACTCACTGACAACATTCACTCACTGACAACATTCACTGACAACATTCACTCACTGACAACATTCACTGACAACATTCACTAACTGATAACATTCACTGACAACATTCACTGACAACATTCACTCACTGACAACATTCACTCACTGACAACATTCACTGACAACATTCACTCACTGACAACATTCACTGACAACATTCACTCACTGACAACATTCACTGACAACATTAACTGACAACATTCACTGACAACATTCACTCACTGACAACATTCACTCACTGACAACATTCACTGACAACATTCACTCACTGACAACATTCACTCTCTGACAACATTCACTCACTGACAACACTCACTGACAACATTCACTCACTGACAACATTCACTGACAACATTCACTCACTGACAACATTCACTCACTGACAACATTCACTGACAACATTGACTCTCTGACAACATTCACTCACTGGCAACATTCACTGACAACATTCACTAACTGACAACATTCACTCACAGACAACATTCACTGACAACATTCACTCACTGACAACATTCACTCACTGACAACATTCACTGACAACATTCACTGACAACATTCACTCACTGACAACATTCACTCTCTGACAACATTCACTCACTGACAACATTCACTGACAACATTCACTGACAACATTCACTCACTGACAACATTCACTGACAACATTCACTCACTGACAACATTCACTCACTGACAACATTCACTCACTGACAACATTCACTGACAACACTCACTGACAACATTCACTGACAACATTCACTCACTGACAACATTCACTCACTGACAACATTCACTGACAACATTCACTAACTGATAACATTCACTGACAACATTCACTGACAACATTCACTCACTGACAACATTCACTCACTGACAACATTCACTGACAACATTCACTCACTGACAACATTCACTCACTGACAACATTCACTGACAACATTCACTCACTGACAACATTCACTCACTGACAACATTCACTGACAACATTCACTCACTGACAACATTCACTGACAACATTCACTAACTGATAACATTCACTGACAACATTCACTGACAACATTCACTCACTGACAACATTCACTCACTGACAACATTCACTGACAACATTCACTCACTGACAACATTCACTGACAACATTCACTCACTGACAACATTCACTGACAACATTAACTGACAACATTCACTGACAACATTCACTCACTGACAACATTCACTCACTGACAACATTCACTGACAACATTCACTCACTGACAACATTCACTCTCTGACAACATTCACTCACTGACAACACTCACTGACAACATTCACTCACTGACAACATTCACTGACAACATTCACTCACTGACAACATTCACTCACTGACAACATTCACTGACAACATTGACTCTCTGACAACATTCACTCACTGGCAACATTCACTGACAACATTCACTAACTGACAACATTCACTCACAGACAACATTCACTGACAACATTCACTCACTGACAACATTCACTCACTGACAACATTCACTGACAACATTCACTGACAACATTCACTCACTGACAACATTCACTCTCTGACAACATTCACTCACTGACAACATTCACTGACAACATTCACTGACAACATTCACTCACTGACAACATTCACTGACAACATTCACTCACTGACAACATTCACTCACTGACAACATTCACTCACTGACAACATTCACTGACAACACTCACTGACAACATTCACTGACAACATTCACTCACTGACAACATTCACTCACTGACAACATTCACTGACAACATTCACTCACTGACAACATTCACTGATAACATTCACTCACTGACAACATTCACTGACAACATTCACTGACAACATTCACTCACTGACAACATTCACTCACTGACAACATTCACTGACAACATTCACTCACTGACAACATTCACTCTCTGACAACATTCACTCACTGACAACACTCACTGACAACATTCACTCACTGACAACATTCACTGACAACATTCACTGACAACATTCACTCACTGACAACATTCACTGACAACATTCACTCACTGACAACATTCACTCACTGACAACATTCACTGACAACATTGACTCTCTGACTACATTCACTGACAACATTCACTCACTGACAACATTCACTCACTGACAACATTCACTGACAACATTCACTAACATACAACATTCACTCACAGACAACATTCACTGACAACATTCACTCACTGACAACATTCACTCACTGACAACATTCACTCACTGACAACATTCACTGACAACATTCAGTGACAACATTCACTGACAACATTCACTCACTGACAACATTCACTCACTGACAGCATTCACTGACAACATTCACTCACTGACAACATTCACTGACAACATTCACTGACAACATTCACTCACTGACAACATTCACTGACAACATTCACTCACTGACAATATTCACTGACAACATTCACTCACTGACAACATTCACTCACTGACAGCATTCACTGACAACATTCACTCACTGACAACATTCACTGACAACATTCACTCACTGACAACATTCACTGACAACATTCACTAACTGACAACATTCACTGACAACATTCACTCTCTGACAACATTCACTGACAACATTTACTGATAACATTCACTCTCTGACAACATTCACTGACAACATTCACTCTCTGACAACATTCACTGACAACATTCACTGACAACATTCACTCACTGACAACATTCACTCACTGACAACATTCACTGACAACATTGACTCTCTGACAACATTCACTGACAACATTCATTAACTGACAACATTCACTCACAGACAACATTCACTGACAACATTCACTCACTGACAACATTCACTCACTGACAACATTCACTGACAACATTCACTCACTGACAACATTCACTGACAACATTCACTAACTGATAACATTCACTGACAACATTCACTGACAACATTCACTCACTGACAACATTCACTCACTGACAACATTCACTGACAACATTCACTCACTGACAACATTCACTGATAACATTCACTCACTGACAACATTCACTGACAAAATTCACTGACAACATTCACTCACTGACAACATTCACTCACTGACAACATTCACTGACAACATTCACTCACTGACAACATTCACTCTCTGACAACATTCACTCACTGACAACACTCACTGACAACATTCACTCACTGACAACATTCACTGACAACATTCACTGACAACATTCACTCACTGACAACATTCACTGACAACATTCACTCACTGACAACATTCACTCACTGACAACATTCACTTACAACATTGACTCTCTGACAACATTCACTGACAACATTCACTCACTGACAACATTCACTGACAACATTCACTCACTGACAACATTCACTGACAACATTCACTCACTGACAACATTCACTGACAACATTCACTCACTGACAACATTCACTGACAACATTCACTGACAACATTCACTCACTGACAACATTCACTGACAACATTCACTGACAACATTCACTAACTGATAACATTCACTGACAACATTCACTGACAACATTCACTCACTGACAACATTCACTCACTGACAACATTCACTCACTGACAACATTCACTGACAACATTCACTCACTGACAACATTCACTGATAACATTCACTCACTGACAACATTCACTGACAACATTCACTGACAACATTCACTCACTGACAACATTCACTCACTGACAACATTCACTGACAACATTCACTCACTGACATTCACTGACAACATTCACTCACTGACAACATTCACTGACAACATTCACTCACTGACAACATTCACTCACTGACAACATTCACTGACAACATTGACTCTCTGACAACATTCACTGACAACATTCACTAACTGACAACATTCACTCACAGACAACATTCACTGACAACATTCACTCACTGACAACATTCACTCACTGACAACATTCACTCACTGACAACATTCACTCACTGACAACATTCACTGACAACATTGACTCTCTGACAACATTCACTGACAACATTCACTCACTGACAACATTCACTGACAACATTCACTCACTGACAACATTCACTGACAACATTCACTCACTGACAACATTCACTCACTGACAACATTCACTCACTGACAACATTCACTGACAACATTGACTCTCTGACAACATTCACTGACAACATTCACTCACTGACAACATTCACTGACAACATTCACTCACTGACAACATTCACTGACAACATTCACTCACTGACAACATTCACTGACAACATTCACTCAATGACAACATTCACTGATAACATTCACTCACTGACAACATTCACTGACAACACTCACTGACAACATTGACTCACTTACAACACTCACTGACAACATTCACTCACTGACAACATTCACTCACTGACAACATTCACTGACAACATTCACTCACTGACAACATTCACTAACTGACAACATTCACTCACAGACAACATTCACTGACAACATTCACTCACTGACAACATTCACTCACTGACAACATTCACTCACTGACAACATTCACTGACAACATTCACTGACAACATTCACTCACTGACAACATTCACTCTCTGACAACATTCACTGACAACATTCACTGACAACATTCACTGACAACATTCACTCACTGACAACATTCACTGACAACATTCACTCACTGACAACATTCACTCACTGACAACATTCACTGACAACATTCACTGACAACATTCACTGACAACATTCACTCTCTGACAACATTCACTCACTGACCACATTCACTCACTGACAGCATTCACTGACAACATTCACTCACTGACAACATTCACTGACAACATTCACTCACTGACAACATTCACTCACTGACAACATTCACTGACAACATTCACTGACAACATTCACTCACTGACATTCACTGACAACATTCACTCACTGACAACATTCACTGACAACACTCACTGACAACATTCACTGACAACATTCACTGACAACATTCACTCTCTGACAACATTCACTGACAACATTCACTCACTGACAACATTCACTCACTGACAGCATTCACTGACAACATTCACTCACTGACAACATTCACTGACAACATTCACTCACTGACAACATTCACTGACAACATTCACTCACTGACAACATTCACTGACAACACTCACTGACAACATTGACTCACAACACTCACTGACAACATTCACTCACTGACAACATTCACTGACAACATTCACTGACAACATTCACTCACTGACAACATTCACTGACAACATTCACTCACTGACAACATTCACTCACTGACAACATTCACTGACAACATTCACTCACTGACAACATTCACTCTCTGACAACATTCACTGACAACATTCACTGACAACATTCACTGACAAAATTCACTCACTGACAACATTCACTGACAACATTCACTCACTGACAACATTCACTCACTGACAACATTCACTCACTGACAACATTCACTGACAACACTCACTGACAACATTCACTGACAACATTCACTCACTGACAACATTCACTCACTGACAGCATTCACTGACAACATTCACTCACTGACAACATTCACTGATAACATTCACTCACTGACAACATTCACTGACAACATTCACTGACAACATTCACTCACTGACAACATTCGCTCACTGACAACATTCACTGACAACATTCACTCACTGACAACATTCACTCTCTGACAACATTCACTCACTGACAACATTCACTGACAACATTCACTCACTGACAACATTCACTCTCTGACAACATTCACTCACTGACAACATTCACTCACTGACAACATTCACTGACAACATTCACTGACAACATTCACTCACTGACAACATTCACTGACAACATTCACTCACTGACAACATTCACTCACTGACAACATTCACTGACAACATTCACTAACTGACAACATTCACTCACAGACAACATTCACTGACAACATTCACTCACTGACAACATTCACTCACTGACAACATTCACTCACTGACAACACTCACTGACAACATTCACTGACAACATTCACTGACAACATTCACTCTCTGACAACATTCACTGACAACATTCACTCACTGACAACATTCACTCACTGACAGCATTCACTGACAACATTCACTCACTGACAACATTCACTGACAACATTCACTCACTGACAATATTCACTGACAACATTCACTCACTGACAACATTCACTCACTGACAGCATTCACTGACAACATTCACTGACAACATTCACTCACTGACAACATTCACTGACAACATTCACTAATGACAACATTCACTGACAACATTCACTCTCTGACAACATTCACTGACAACATTTACTGATAACATTCACTCTCTGACAACATTCACTGACAACATTCACTCTCTGACAACATTCACTGACAACATTCACTGACAACATTCACTCACTGACAACATTCACTCACTGACAACATTCACTCACTGACAACATTCACTGACAACATTCACTCACTGACAACATTCACTGACAACATTCACTCACTGACAACATTCACTGACAACATTCACTGACAACATTCACTCACTGACAACATTCACTCTCTGACAACATTCACTCACTGACAACACTCACTGACAACATTCACTCACTGACAACATTCACTGACAACATTCACTGACAACATTCACTCACTGACAACATTCACTGATAACATTCACTCACTGACAACATTCACTGACAACATTCACTCACTGACAACATTCACTCTCTGACAACATTCACTCACTGACAACACTCACTCACTGACAACATTCACTCTCTGACAACATTCACTGACAACATTCACTGACAACATTCACTGACAACATTCACTCACTGACAACATTCACTGACAACATTCACTGACAACATTCACTCACTGACAACATTCACTGACAACATTCACTGACAACACTCACTGACAACATTCACTGACAACATTCACTGACAACATTCACTGACAACATTCACTGACAACATTCACTCTCTGACAACATTCACTCACTGACAACATTCACTCACTGACAGCATTCACTGACAACATTCACTCACTGACAACATTCACTGACAACATTCACTCACTGACAACATTCACTGACAACATTCACTCACTGACATTCACTGACAACATTGACTCTCTGACAACATTCACTGACAACATTCACTCACTGACAACATTCACTGACAACATTCACTCACTGACAACATTCACTGATAACATTCACTCACTGACAACATTCACTCACTGACAACATTCACTCTCTGACAACATTCACTCACTGACAACACTCACTGACAACATTCACTCACTGACAACATTCACTCTCTGACAACATTCACTCACTGACAACACTCACTGACAACATTCACTCACTGACAACATTCACTGACAACATTCACTGACAACATTCACTGACAACATTCACTCACTGACAACATTCACTCTCTGACAACATTCACTCACTGACAACACTCACTGACAACATTCACTCACTGACAACATTCACTGACAACATTCACTGACAACATTCACTCTCTGACAACATTCACTGACAACATTCACTCACTGACAACATTCACTCACTGACAACATTCACTGACAACATTGACTCTCTGACAACATTCACTGACAACATTCACTAACTGACAACATTCACTCACAGACAACATTCACTGACAACATTCACTCACTGACAACATTCACTCACTGACAACATTCACTGACAACATTCACTGACAACATTCACTGACAACATTCACTCACTGACAACATTCACTCACTGACAACATTCACTGACAACATTCACTGACAACATTCACTCACTGACAACATTCACTGACAACATTCACTCACTGACAACATTCACTGACAACACTCACTGACAACATTCACTGACAACATTCACTCTCTGACAACATTCACTCACTGACAACATTCACTCACTGACAGCAATCACTGACAACATTCACTCACTGACAACATTCACTCTCTGACAACATTCACTCACTGACAACATTCACTGACAACATTCACTCACTGACAACATTCACTCACTGACAACATTCACTGACAACATTCACTCACTGACATTCACTGACAACATTCACTCACTGACAACATTCACTGACAACATTCACTCACTGACAACATTCACTCACTGACAACATTCACTGACAACATTGACTCTCTGACAACATTCACTGACAACATTCACTCACTGACAACATTCACTGACAACATTCACTCACTGACAACATTCACTGATAACATTCACTCACTGACAACATTCACTGACAACATTCACTCACTGACAACATTCACTCTCTGACAACATTCACTCTCTGACAACATTCACTGACAACATTCACTGACAACATTCACTGACAACATTCACTGACAACATTCACTCACTGACAACATTCACTGACAACATTCACTGACAACACTCACTGACAACATTCACTGACAACATTCACTGACAACATTCACTCTCTGACAACATTCACTCACTGACAACATTCACTCACTGACAGCATTCACTGACAACATTCACTCACTGACAACATTCACTGACAACATTCACTCACTGACAACATTCACTCACTGACAACATTCACTGACAACATTCACTCACTGACATTCACTGACAACATTCACTCACTGACAACATTCACTCACTGACAACATTCACTGACAACATTGACTCTCTGACAACATTCACTGACAACATTCACTCACTGACAACATTCACTGACAACATTCACTCACTGACAACATTCACTGATAACATTCACTCACTGACAACATTCGCTCACTGACAACATTCACTCTCTGACAACATTCACTCACTGACAACACTCACTGACAACATTCACTCACTGACAACATTCACTCTCTGACAACATTCACTCACTGACAACACTCACTGACAACATTCACTCACTGACAACATTCACTGACAACATTCACTGACAACATTCACTGACAACATTCACTCACTGACAACATTCACTCTCTGACAACATTCACTCACTGACAACACTCACTGACAACATTCACTCACTGACAACATTCACTGACAACATTCACTGACAACATTCACTGATAACATTCACTCACTGACAACATTCACTGACAACATTCACTCACTGACAACATTCACTCTCTGACAACATTCACTCACTGACAACACTCACTCACTGACAACATTCACTCTCTGACAACATTCACTGACAACATTCACTGACAACATTCACTGACAACATTCACTCACTGACAACATTCACTGACAACATTCACTGACAACATTCACTCACTGACAACATTCACTGACAACATTCACTGACAACACTCACTGACAACATTCACTGACAACATTCACTGACAACATTCACTCTCTGACAACATTCACTCACTGACAACATTCACTCACTGACAGCATTCACTGACAACATTCACTCACTGACAACATTCACTGACAACATTCACTCACTGACAACATTCACTCACTGACAACATTCACTGACAACATTCACTCACTGACATTCACTGACAACATTCACTCACTGACAACATTCACTCACTGACAACATTCACTGACAACATTGACTCTCTGACAACATTCACTGACAACATTCACTCACTGACAACATTCACTGACAACATTCACTCACTGACAACATTCACTGATAACATTCACTCACTGACAACATTCACTCACTGACAACATTCACTCTCTGACAACATTCACTCACTGACAACACTCACTGACAACATTCACTCACTGACAACATTCACTCTCTGACAACATTCACTCACTGACAACACTCACTGACAACATTCACTCACTGACAACATTCACTGACAACATTCACTGACAACATTCACTGACAACATTCACTCACTGACAACATTCACTCTCTGACAACATTCACTCACTGACAACACTCACTGACAACATTCACTCACTGACAACATTCACTGACAACATTCACTGACAACATTCACTCTCTGACAACATTCACTGACAACATTCACTCACTGACAACATTCACTCACTGACAACATTCACTGACAACATTGACTCTCTGACAACATTCACTGACAACATTCACTAACTGACAACATTCACTCACAGACAACATTCACTGACAACATTCACTCACTGACAACATTCACTCACTGACAACATTCACTGACAACATTCACTGACAACATTCACTGACAACATTCACTCACTGACAACATTCACTCACTGACAACATTCACTGACAACATTCACTGACAACATTCACTCACTGACAACATTCACTGACAACATTCACTCACTGACAACATTCACTGACAACACTCACTGACAACATTCACTGACAACATTCACTCTCTGACAACATTCACTCACTGACAACATTCACTCACTGACAGCAATCACTGACAACATTCACTCACTGACAACATTCACTGACAACATTCACTCACTGACAACATTCACTGACAACATTCACTGACAACATTCACTCACTGACAACATTCACTCTCTGACAACATTCACTCACTGACAACACTCACTGACAACATTCACTGACAACATTCACTGACAACATTCACTCTCTGACAACATTCACTCACTGACAGCATTCACTGACAACATTCACTCACTGACAACATTCACTGACAACATTCACTCACTGACAACATTCACTGACAACATTCACTCACTGACAACATTCACTGACAACATTCACTCTCTGACAACATTCACTCACTGATAATATTCACTGACAACATTCACTCACTGACAGCATTCACTGACAACATTCACTCACTGACAACATTCACTGACAACATTCACTGACAACATTCACTCACTGACAACATTCACTGACAACATTCACTAACTGATAACATTCACTGACAACATTCACTGACAACATTCACTCACTGACAACATTCACTCACTGACAACATTCACTGACAACATTCACTCACTGACAACATTCACTCACTGACAACATTCACTGATAACATTCACTCACTGACAACATTCACTGACAACATTCACTGACAACATTCACTCACTGACAACATTCACTCACTGACAACATTCACTGACAACATTCACTCACTGACAACATTCACTCTCTGACAACATTCACTCACTGACAACACTCACTGACAACATTCACTCACTGACAACATTCACTGACAACATTCACTGACAACATTCACTCTCTGACAACATTCACTGACAACATTCACTCACTGACAACATTCACTCACTGACAACATTCACTGACAACATTGACTCTCTGACAACATTCACTGACAACATTCACTCACTGACAACATTCACTCACTGACAACATTCACTGACAACATTCACTAACTGACAACATTCACTCACAGACAACATTCACTGACAACATTCACTCACTGACAACATTCACTCACTGACAACATTCACTGACAACACTCACTGACAACATTCACTGACAACATTCACTGACAACATTCACTCTCTGACAACATTCACTGACAACATTCACTCTCTGACAACATTCACTGACAACATTCACTAACAACATTCACTCACTGACAACATTCACTCACTGACAACATTCACTGACAACATTGACTCTCTGACAACATTCACTGACAACATTCACTAACTGACAACATTCACTCACAGACAACATTCACTGACAACATTCACTCACTGACAACATTCACTCACTGACAACATTCACTGACAACATTCACTCACTGACAACATTCACTGACAACATTCACTAACTGATAACATTCACTGACAACATTCACTGACAACATTCACTCACTGACAACATTCACTCACTGACAACATTCACTGACAACATTCACTCACTGACAACATTCACTGATAACATTCACTCACTGACAACATTCACTGACAACATTCACTGACAACATTCACTCACTGACAACATTCACTCACTGACAACATTCACTGACAACATTCACTCACTGACAACATTCACTCTCTGACAACATTCACTCACTGACAACACTCACTGACAACATTCACTCACTGACAACATTCACTGACAACATTCACTGACAACATTCACTCACTGACAACATTCACTGACAACATTCACTCACTGACAACATTCACTCACTGACAACATTCACTGACAACATTGACTCTCTGACAACATTCACTGACATCATTCACTCACTGACAACATTCACTCACTGACAACATTCACTGACAACATTCACTAACTGACAACATTCACTCACAGACAACATTCACTGACAACATTCACTCACTGACAACATTCACTCTCTGACAACATTCACTAACTGACAACATTCACTGACAACATTCACTCACTGACAACATTCACTCACTGACAACATTCACTGACAACATTCACTCACTGACAACATTCACTGATAACATTCACTCACTGACAACATTCACTGTCAACATTCACTCACTGACAACATTCACTCACTGACAACATTCACTGACAACATTCACTGACAACATTCACTCACTGACAACATTCACTGACAACATTCACTCACTGACAACATTCACTGACAACACTCACTGACAACATTCACTGACAACATTCACTCTCTGACAACATTCACTCACTGACAACATTCACTCACTGACAACATTCACTGACAACATTCACTCACTGACAACATTCACTGACAACATTCACTCACTGACAACATTCACTGACAACACTCACTGACAACATTCACTGACAACATTCACTCTCTGACAACATTCACTCACTGACAACATTCACTCACTGACAGCATTCACTGACAACATTCACTCACTGACAACATTCACTGACAACATTCACTCACTGACAACATTCACTGACAACATTCACTGACAACATTCACTCACTGACAACATTCACTGACAACATTCACTCTCTGACAACATTCACTCACTGACAATATTCACTGACAACATTCACTCACTGACAGCATTCACTGACAACATTCACTCACTGACAACATTCACTGACAACATTCACTCACTGACAACATTCACTGACAACATTCACTCACTGACAACATTCACTGACAACATTCACTCACTGACAACATTCACTGACAACATTCACTCACAGACAACATTCACTGACAACATTCACTGACAACTTTCACTCACTGACAACATTCACTCTCTGACAACATTCACTCACTGACAACATTCACTGACAACATTCACTCACTGACAACATTCACTCACTGATAACATTCACTGACAACATTCACTGACAACATTCACTCACTGACAACATTCACTGACAACATTCACTCACTGACAACATTCACTGACAACATTCACTCACTGACAACATTCACTGACAACATTAACTGACAACATTCACTGACAACATTCACTCACTGACAACATTCACTCACTGACAACATTCACTGACAACATTCACTGACAACATTCACTCACTGACATTCACTGACAACATTCACTCACTGACAACATTCACTGACAACATTCACTCACTGACAACATTCACTCACTGACAACATTCACTGACAACATTGACTCTCTGACAACATTCACTGACAACATTCACTAACTGACAACATTCACTCACAGACAACATTCACTGACAACATTCACTCACTGACAACATTCACTGACAACATTCACTCACTGACAACATTCACTCTCTGACAACATTCACTGACAACATTCACTCACTGACAACATTCACTCACTGACAACATTCACTGACAACATTCACTGACAACATTCACTCACTGACATTCACTGACAACATTCACTCACTGACAACATTCACTGACAACATTCACTCACTGACAACATTCACTGACAACATTGACTCTCTGACAACATTCACTGACAACATTCACTAACTGACAACATTCACTCACAGACAACATTCACTGACAACATTCACTCACTGACAACATTCACTCACTGACAACATTCACTGACAACATTCACTCACTGACAACATTCACTGACAACATTCACTAACTGACAACATTCACTGACAACATTCACTCACTGACAACATTCACTCACTGACAACATTCACTGACAACATTCACTCACTGACAACATTCACTGATAACATTCACTCACTGACAACATTCACTGACAACATTCACTGACAACATTCACTCACTGACAACATTCACTGACAACATTCACTCACTGACAACATTCACTGACAACATTCACTAACTGACAACATTCACTCACAGACAACATTCACTGACAACATTCACTCACTGACAACATTCACTGACAACATTCACTCACTGACAACATTCACTCTCTGACAACATTCACTGACAACACTCACTGACAACATTCACTGACAACATTCACTGACAACATTCACTCTCTGACAACATTCACTCACTGACAACATTCACTCACTGACAGCATTCACTGACAACATTCACTCACTGACAACATTCACTGACAACATTCACTCACTGACAACATTCACTCACTGACAACATTCACTGACAACATTCACTGACAACATTCACTCACTGACATTCACTGACAACATTCACTCACTGACAACATTCACTGACAACATTCACTCACTGACAACATTCACTCACTGACAACATTCACTGACAACATTCACTCACTGACAACATTCACTCTCTGACAACATTCACTCACTGACAACACTCACTGACAACATTCACTCACTGACAACATTCACTGACAACATTCACTGACAACATTCACTCTCTGACAACATTCACTGACAACATTCACTCACTGACAACATTCACTCACTGACAACATTCACTGACAACATTGACTCTCTGACAACATTCACTGACAACATTCACTCACTGACAACATTCACTCACTGACAACATTCACTGACAACATTCACTAACTGACAACATTCACTCACAGACAACATTCACTGACAACATTCACTCACTGACAACATTCACTCACTGACAACATTCACTGACAACACTCACTGACAACATTCACTGACAACATTCACTGACAACATTCACTCTCTGACAACATTCACTCACTGACAACATTCACTCACTGACAGCATTCACTGACAACATTCACTCACTGACATCATTCACTGATAACATTCACGCACTGACAACATTCACTGACAACATTCACTGACAACATTCACGCACTGACAACATTCACTGACAATATTCACTGACAACATTCACTCACTGACAGCATTCACTGACAACATTCACTCACTGACAACATTCACTGACAACATTCACTCACTGACAACATTCACTGACAACATTCACTAACTGATAACATTCACTGACAACATTCACTGACAACATTCACTCACTGACAACATTCACTCACTGACAACATTCACTGACAACATTCACTCACTGACAACATTCACTGACAACATTAACTGACAACATTCACTGACAACATTCACTCACTGACAACATTCACTCACTGACAACATTCACTGACAACATTCACTCACTGACAACATTCACTGACAACATTCACTAACTGATAACATTCACTGACAACATTCACTGACAACATTCACTCACTGACAACATTCACTCACTGACAACATTCACTCACTGACAACATTCACTGACAACATTCACTCACTGACAACATTCACTGACAACATTAACTGACAACATTCACTGACAACATTCACTCACTGACAACATTCACTCACTGACAACATTCACTGACAACATTCACTCACTGACAACATTCACTCTCTGACAACATTCACTGACAACATTCACTGACAACATTCACTGACAACATTCACTCACTGACAACATTCACTGACAACATTCACTCACTGACAACATTCACTCACTGACAACATTCACTGACAACACTCACTGACAACATTCACTGACAACATTCACTGACAACATTCACTCTCTGACAACATTCACTCACTGACAACATTCACTCACTGACAGCATTCACTGACAACATTCACTCACTGACAACATTCACTGACAACATTCACTCACTGACAACATTCACTGACAACATTCACTCACTGACAACATTCACTGACAACATTCACTCACTGACATTCACTGACAACATTCACTCACTGACAACATTCACTGACAACATTCACTCACTGACAACATTCACTCACTGACAACATTCACTGACAACATTGACTCTCTGACAACATTCACTGACAACATTCACTCACTGACAACATTCACTGACAACATTCACTCACTGACAACATTCACTGATAACATTCACTCACTGACAACATTCACTGACAACATTCACTCACTGACAACATTCACTCTCTGACAACATTCACTGACAACATTCACTCACTGACAACATTCACTCACTGACAACATTCACTGACAACATTCACTCACTGACAACATTCACTCACTGACAACATTCACTGACAACACTCACTGACAACATTCACTGACAACATTCACTGACAACATTCACTCTCTGACAACATTCACTCACTGACAACATTCACTCACTGACAGCATTCACTGACAACATTCACTCACTGACAACATTCACTGACAACATTCACTCACTGACAACATTCACTCACTGACAACATTCACTGACAACATTCACTCACTGACATTCACTGACAACATTCACTCACTGACAACATTCACTGACAACATTCACTCACTGACAACATTCACTCACTGACAACATTCACTGACAACATTGACTCTCTGACAACATTCACTGACAACATTCACTCACTGACAACATTCACTGACAACATTCACTCACTGACAACATTCACTGATAACATTCACTCACTGACAACATTCACTGACAACATTCACTCACTGACAACATTCACTCTCTGACAACATTCACTCACTGACAACACTCACTCACTGACAACATTCACTCTCTGACAACATTCACTGACAACATTCACTGACAACATTCACTGACAACATTCACTCACTGACAACATTCACTGACAACATTCACTGACAACATTCACTCACTGACAACATTCACTGACAACATTCACTGACAACACTCACTGACAACATTCACTGACAACATTCACTGACAACATTCACTCTCTGACAACATTCACTCACTGACAACATTCACTCACTGACAGCATTCACTGACAACATTCACTCACTGACAACATTCACTGACAACATTCACTCACTGACAACATTCACTCACTGACAACATTCACTGACAACATTCACTCACTGACATTCACTGACAACATTCACTCACTGACAACATTCACTCACTGACAACATTCACTGACAACATTGACTCTCTGACAACATTCACTGACAACATTCACTCACTGACAACATTCACTGACAACATTCACTCACTGACAACATTCACTGATAACATTCACTCACTGACAACATTCACTCACTGACAACATTCACTCTCTGACAACATTCACTCACTGACAACACTCACTGACAACATTCACTCACTGACAACATTCACTCTCTGACAACATTCACTCACTGACAACACTCACTGACAACATTCACTCACTGACAACATTCACTGACAACATTCACTGACAACATTCACTCACTGACAACATTCACTCTCTGACAACATTCACTCACTGACAACACTCACTGACAACATTCACTCACTGACAACATTCACTGACAACATTCACTGACAACATTGACTCTCTGACAACATTCACTGACAACATTCACTAACTGACAACATTCACTCACAGACAACATTCACTGACAACATTCACTCACTGACAACATTCACTCACTGACAACATTCACTGACAACATTCACTGACAACATTCACTGACAACATTCACTCACTGACAACATTCACTCACTGACAACATTCACTGACAACATTCACTGACAACATTCACTCACTGACAACATTCACTGACAACATTCACTCACTGACAACATTCACTGACAACACTCACTGACAACATTCACTGACAACATTCACTCTCTGACAACATTCACTCACTGACAACATTCACTCACTGACAGCAATCACTGACAACATTCACTCACTGACAACATTCACTGACAACATTCACTCACTGACAACATTCACTGACAACATTCACTGACAACATTCACTCACTGACAACATTCACTCTCTGACAACATTCACTCACTGACAACACTCACTGACAACATTCACTGACAACATTCACTGACAACATTCACTCTCTGACAACATTCACTCACTGACAGCATTCACTGACAACATTCACTCACTGACAACATTCACTGACAACATTCACTCACTGACAACATTCACTGACAACATTCACTGACAACATTCACTCACTGACAACATTCACTGACAACATTCACTCTCTGACAACATTCACTCACTGACAATATTCACTGACAACATTCACTCACTGACAGCATTCACTGACAACATTCACTCACTGACAACATTCACTGACAACATTCACTGACAACATTCACTCACTGACAACATTCACTGACAACATTCACTAACTGATAACATTCACTGACAACATTCACTGACAACATTCACTCACTGACAACATTCACTCACTGACAACATTCACTGACAACATTCACTCACTGACAACATTCACTCACTGACAACATTCACTGATAACATTCACTCACTGACAACATTCACTGACAACATTCACTGACAACATTCACTCACTGACAACATTCACTCACTGACAACATTCACTGACAACATTCACTCACTGACAACATTCACTCTCTGACAACATTCACTCACTGACAACACTCACTGACAACATTCACTCACTGACAACATTCACTGACAACATTCACTGACAACATTCACTCTCTGACAACATTCACTGACAACATTCACTCACTGACAACATTCACTCACTGACAACATTCACTGACAACATTGACTCTCTGACAACATTCACTGACAACATTCACTCACTGACAACATTCACTCACTGACAACATTCACTGACAACATTCACTAACTGACAACATTCACTCACAGACAACATTCACTGACAACATTCACTCACTGACAACATTCACTCACTGACAACATTCACTGACAACACTCACTGACAACATTCACTGACAACATTCACTGACAACATTCACTCTCTGACAACATTCACTCACTGACAACATTCACTCACTGACAGCATTCACTGACAACATTCACTCACTGACATCATTCACTGATAACATTCACGCACTGACAACATTCACTGACAACATTCACTGACAACATTCACGCACTGACAACATTCACTGACAATATTCACTGACAACATTCACTCACTGACAGCATTCACTGACAACATTCACTCACTGACAACATTCACTGACAACATTCACTCACTGACAACATTCACTGACAACATTCACTAACTGATAACATTCACTGACAACATTCACTGACAACATTCACTCACTGACAACATTCACTCACTGACAACATTCACTGACAACATTCACTCACTGACAACATTCACTGACAACATTAACTGACAACATTCACTGACAACATTCACTCACTGACAACATTCACTCACTGACAACATTCACTGACAACATTCACTCACTGACAACATTCACTGACAACATTCACTAACTGATAACATTCACTGACAACATTCACTGACAACATTCACTCACTGACAACATTCACTCACTGACAACATTCACTGACAACATTCACTCACTGACAACATTCACTCACTGACAACATTCACTGACAACATTCACTCACTGACAACATTCACTCTCTGACAACATTCACTCACTGACAACACTCACTGACAACATTCACTCACTGACAACATTCACTGACAACATTCACTCACTGACAACATTCACTCACTGACAACATTCACTGACAACATTGACTCTCTGACAACATTCACTCACTGGCAACATTCACTGACAACATTCACTCACTGACAACATTCACTGATAACATTCACTCACTGACAACATTCACTGACAACATTCACTGACAACATTCACTCACTGACAACATTCACTCACTGACAACATTCACTGACAACATTCACTCACTGACAACATTTACTCTCTGACAACATTCACTCACTGACAACACTCACTGACAACATTCACTCACTGACAACATTCACTGACAACATTCACTGACAACATTCACTCACTGACAACATTCACTGACAACATTCACTCACTGACAACATTCACTCACTGACAACATTCACTGACAACATTGACTCTCTGACAACATTCACTGACAACATTCACTCACTGACAACATTCACTGACAACATTCACTAACTGACAACATTCACTCACAGACAACATTCACTGACAACATTCACTCACTGACAACATTCACTCACTGACAACATTCACTGACAACACTCACTGACAACATTCACTGACAACATTCACTGACAACATTCACTCTCTGACAACATTCACTGACAACATTCACTCACTGACAACATTCACTCACTGACAGCATTCACTGACAACATTCACTCACTGACAACATTCACTGACAACATTCACTGACAACATTCACTCACTGACAACATTCACTGACAACATTCACTCACTGACAATATTCACTGACAACATTCACTCACTGACAACATTCACTCACTGACAGCATTCACTGACAACATTCACTCACTGACAACATTCACTGACAACATTCACTCACTGACAACATTCACTGACAACATTCACTAACTGACAACATTCACTGACAACATTCACTCTCTGACAACATTCACTGACAACATTTACTGATAACATTCACTCTCTGACAACATTCACTGACAACATTCACTCTCTGACAACATTCACTGACAACATTCACTAACAACATTCACTCACTGACAACATTCACTCACTGACAACATTCACTGACAACATTGACTCTCTGACAACATTCACTGACAACATTCACTAACTGACAACATTCACTCACAGACAACATTCACTGACAACATTCACTCACTGACAACATTCACTCACTGACAACATTCACTGACAACATTCACTGACAACATTCACTAACTGATAACATTCACTGACAACATTCACTGACAACATTCACTCACTGACAACATTCACTCACTGACAACATTCACTGACAACATTCACTCACTGACAACATTCACTGATAACATTCACTCACTGACAACATTCACTGACAACATTCACTGACAACATTCACTCACTGACAACATTCACTCACTGACAACATTCACTGACAACATTCACTCACTGACAACATTCACTCTCTGACAACATTCACTCACTGACAACACTCACTGACAACATTCACTCACTGACAACATTCACTGACAACATTCACTGACAACATTCACTCACTGACAACATTCACTCACTGACAACATTCACTGACAACATTCACTCACTGACAACATTCACTGATAACATTCACTCACTGACAACATTCACTGACAACATTCACTGACAACATTCACTCACTGACAACATTCACTCACTGACAACATTCACTGACAACATTCACTCACTGACAACATTCACTGATAACATTCACTCACTGACAACATTCACTGACAACATTCACTCACTGACAACATTCACTCACTGACAACATTCACTGACAACATTCACTCACTGACAACATTCACTCACTGACAACATTCACTCACTGACAACATTCACTGACAACACTCACTGACAACATTCACTGACAACATTCACTCACTGACAACATTCACTCACTGACAACATTCACTGACAACATTCACTCACTGACAACATTCACTCTCTGACAACATTCACTCACTGACAACATTCACTGACAACATTCACTCACTGACAACATTCACTGACAACATTCACTCACTGACAACATTCACTCACTGACAACATTCACTGACAACATTGACTCTCTGACAACATTCACTGACATCATTCACTCACTGACAACATTCACTCACTGACAACATTCACTGACAACATTCACTAACTGACAACATTCACTCACAGACAACATTCACTGACATCATTCACTCACTGACAACATTCACTCACAGACAACATTCACTGACAACATTCACTCACTGACAACATTCACTCACTGACAACATTCACTGACAACATTCACTGACAACATTCACTCACTGACAACATTCACTCACTGATAACATTCACTGACAACATTCACTGACAACATTCACTCACTGACAACATTCACTGACAACATTCACTCTCTGACAACATTCACTCACTGACAACATTCACTCACTGACAGCATTCACTGACAACATTCACTCACTGACAACATTCACTGACAACATTCACTCACTGACAACATTCACTGACAACATTCACTGACAACATTCACTCACTGACAACATTCACTGACAACATTAACTGACAACATTCACTGACAACATTCACTCACTGACAACATTCACTCACTGACAACATTCACTGACAACATTCACTCACTGACAACATTCACTCTCTGACAACATTCACTCACTGACAACATTCACTGACAACATTCACTCACTGACAACATTCACTCTCTGACAACATTCACTCACTGACAACATTCACTGACAACATTCACTCACTGACAACATTCACTGACAACATTCACTCACTGACAACATTCACTCACTGACAACATTCACTGACAACATTGACTCTCTGACAACATTCACTGACATCATTCACTCACTGACAACATTCACTCACTGACAACATTCACTGACAACATTCACTAACTGACAACATTCACTCACAGACAACATTCACTGACAACATTCACTCACTGACAACATTCACTGACAACATTCACTCACTGACAACATTCACTCTCTGACAACATTCACTGACAACACTCACTGACAACATTCACTGACAACATTCACTGACAACATTCACTCTCTGACAACATTCACTCACTGACAACATTCACTCACTGACAGCATTCACTGACAACATTCACTCACTGACAACATTCACTGACAACATTCACTCACTGACAACATTCACTCACTGACAACATTCACTGACAACATTCACTGACAACATTCACTCACTGACATTCACTGACAACATTCACTCACTGACAACATTCACTGACAACATCCACTCACTGACAACATTCACTCACTGACAACATTCACTGACAACATTGACTCTCTGACAACATTCACTGACAACATTCACTAACTGACAACATTCACTCACAGACAACATTCACTGACAACATTCACTCACTGACAACATTCACTCACTGACAACATTCACTGACAACATTCACTCACTGACAACATTCACTGACAACATTCACTAACTGACAACATTCACTCACTGACAACATTCACTCACTGACAACATTCACTGACAACATTCACTCACTGACAACATTCACTGATAACATTCACTCACTGACAACATTCACTGACAACATTCACTGACAACATTCACTCACTGACAACATTCACTCACTGACAACATTCACTCACTGACAACATTCACTCTCTGACAACATTCACTCACTGACAACACTCACTGACAACATTCACTCACTGACAACATTCACTGACAACATTCACTGACAACATTCACTCACTGACAACATTCACTGACAACATTCACTCACTGACAACATTCACTCACTGACAACATTCACTGACAACATTGACTCTCTGAAAACATTCACTGACAACATTCACTCACTGACAACATTCACTCACTGACAACATTCACTGACAACATTCACTAACTGACAACATTCACTCACAGACAACATTCACTGACAACATTCACTCACTGACAACATTCACTCACTGACAACATTCACTCACTGACAACATTCACTGACAACACTCACTGACAACATTCACTGACAACATTCACTGACAACATTCACTCTCTGAGAACATTCACTGACAACATTCACTCACTGACAACATTCACTCACTGACAGCATTCACTGACAACATTCACTCACTGACAACATTCACTGACAACATTCACTGACAACATTCACTCACTGACAACATTCACTGACAACATTCACTCACTGACAATATTCACTGACAACATTCACTCACTGACAACATTCACTCACTGACAGCATTCACTGACAACATTCACTCACTGACAACATTCACTGACAACATTCACTCACTGACAACATTCACTGACAACATTCACTAACTGTCAACATTCACTGACAACATTCACTCTCTGACAACATTCACTGACAACATTTACTGATAACATTCACTCTCTGACAACATTCACTGACAACATTCACTCTCTGACAACATTCACTGACAACATTCACTAACAACATTCACTCACTGACAACATTCACTCACTGACAACATTCACTGACAACATTGACTCTCTGACAACATTCACTGACAACATTCACTAACTGACAACATTCACTCACAGACAACATTCACTGACAACATTCACTCACTGACAACATTCACTCACTGACAACATTCACTGACAACATTCACTCACTGACAACATTCACTGACAACATTCACTAACTGATAACATTCACTGACAACATTCACTGACAACATTCACTCACTGACAACATTCACTCACTGACAACATTCACTGACAACATTCACTCACTGACAACATTCACTGATAACATTCACTCACTGACAACATTCACTGACAACATTCACTGACAACATTCACTCACTGACAACATTCACTCACTGACAACATTCACTGACAACATTCACTCACTGACAACATTCACTCTCTGACAACATTCACTCACTGACAACACTCACTGACAACATTCACTCACTGACAACATTCACTGACAACATTCACTGACAACATTCACTCACTGACAACATTCACTGACAACATTCACTCACTGACAACATTCACTCACTGACAACATTCACTGACAACATTGACTCTCTGACAACATTCACTGACATCATTCACTCACTGACAACATTCACTCACTGACAACATTCACTGACAACATTCACTAACTGACAACATTCACTCACAGACAACATTCACTGACAACATTCACTCACTGACAACATTCACTGACAACATTCACTCACTGACAACATTCACTGACAACATTCACTCACTGACAACATTCACTGATAACATTCACTCACTGACAACATTCACTGTCAACATTCACTCACTGACAACATTCACTCACTGACAACATTCACTGACAACATTCACTGACAACATTCACTCACTGACAACATTCACTGACAACATTCACTCACTGACAACACTCACTGACAACATTCACTGACAACATTCACTCTCTGACAACATTCACTCACTGACAACATTCACTCACTGACAACATTCACTGACAACATTCACTCACTGACAACATTCACTGACAACATTCACTCACTGACAACATTCACTGACAACACTCACTGACAACATTCACTGACAACATTCACTCTCTGACAACATTCACTCACTGACAACATTCACTCACTGACAGCATTCACTGACAACATTCACTCACTGACAACATTCACTGACAACATTCACTCACTGACAACATTCACTGACAACATTCACTGACAACATTTACTCACTGACAACATTCACTGACAACATTCACTCTCTGACAACATTCACTCACTGACAATATTCACTGACAACATTCACTCACTGACAGCATTCACTGACAACATTCACTCACTGACAACATTCACTGACAACATTCACTCACTGACAACATTCACTGACAACATTCACTCACTGACAACATTCACTGACAACATTCACTCACAGACAACATTCACTGACAACATTCACTGACAACATTCACTCACTGACAACATTCACTCTCTGACAACATTCACTCACTGACAACATTCACTGACAACATTCACTCACTGACAACATTCACTCACTGATAACATTCACTGACAACATTCACTGACAACATTCACTCACTGACAACATTCACTGACAACATTCACTCACTGACAACATTCACTGACAACATTCACTCACTGACAACATTCACTGACAACATTAACTGACAACATTCACTGACAACATTCACTCACTGACAACATTCACTCACTGACAACATTCACTGACAACATTCACTGACAACATTCACTCACTGACATTCACTGACAACATTCACTCACTGACAACATTCACTGACAACATTCACTCACTGACAACATTCACTCACTGACAACATTCACTGACAACATTGACTCTCTGACAACATTCACTGACAACATTCACTAACTGACAACATTCACTCACAGACAACATTCACTGACAACATTCACTCACTGACAACATTCACTGACAACATTCACTCACTGACAACATTCACTCTCTGACAACATTCACTGACAACATTCACTCACTGACAACATTCACTCACTGACAACATTCACTGACAACATTCACTGACAACATTCACTCACTGACATTCACTGACAACATTCACTCACTGACAACATTCACTGACAACATTCACTGACAACATTGACTCTCTGACAACATTCACTGACAACATTCACTAACTGACAACATTCACTCACAGACAACATTCACTGACAACATTCACTCACTGACAACATTCACTCACTGACAACATTCACTGACAACATTCACTCACTGACAACATTCACTGACAACATTCACTAACTGACAACATTCACTGACAACATTCACTCACTGACAACATTCACTCACTGACAACATTCACTGACAACATTCACTCACTGACAACATTCACTGATAACATTCACTCACTGACAACATTCACTGACAACATTCACTGACAACATTCACTCACTGACAACATTCACTGACAACATTCACTCACTGACAACATTCACTGACAACATTCACTCACTGACAACATTCACTGACAACACTCACTGACAACATTCACTGACAACATTCACTCTCTGACAACATTCACTCACTGACAACATTCACTCACTGACAGCATTCACTGACAACATTCACTCACTGACAACATTCACTGACAACATTCACTCACTGACAACATTCACTGACAACATTCACTGACAACATTCACTCACTGACAACATTCACTGACAACATTCACTCACTGACAACATTCACTGACAACATTCACTGACAACATTCACTCACTGACAACATTCACTGACAACATTCACTCTCTGACAACATTCACTCACTGACAATATTCACTGACAACATTCACTCACTGACAGCATTCACTGACAACATTCACTCACTGACAACATTCACTGACAACATTCACTCACTGACAACATTCACTGACAACATTCACTCACTGACAACATTCACTGACAACATTCACTCACAGACAACATTCACTGACAACATTCACTGACAACATTCACTCACTGACAACATTCACTCTCTGACAACATTCACTCACTGACAACATTCACTGACAACATTCACTGACAACATTCACTCACTGACAACATTCACTGACAACATTCACTCACTGACAACATTCACTCACTGACAACATTCACTCACTGATAACATTCACTGACAACATTCACTGACAACATTCACTCACTGACAACATTCACTCACTGACAACATTCACTGACAACATTCACTCACTGACAACATTCACTGACAACATTCACTCACTGACAACATTCACTGACAACATTAACTGACAACATTCACTGACAACATTCACTCACTGACAACATTCACTCACTGACAACATTCACTGACAACATTCACTCACTGACAACATTCACTCTCTGACAACATTCACTCACTGACAACACTCACTGACAACATTCACTCACTGACAACATTCACTGACAACATTCACTCACTGACAACATTCACTGACAACATTCACTCACTGACAACATTCACTCACTGACAACATTCACTGACAACATTGACTCTCTGACAACATTCACTGACAACATTCACTCACTGACAACATTCACTCACTGACAACATTCACTGACAACATTCACTAACTGACAACATTCACTCACAGACAACATTCACTCACTGACAACATTCACTCACAGACAACATTCACTCACTGACAACATTCACTCACTGACAACATTCACTGACAACATTCACTCACTGACAACATTCACTCACTGACAACATTCACTGACAACATTCACTGACAACATTCACTCACTGACATTCACTGACAACATTCACTCACTGACAACATTCACTGACAACATTCACTCACTGACAACATTCACTCACTGACAACATTCACTGACAACATTGACTCTCTGACAACATTCACTGACAACATTCACTAACTGACAACATTCACTCACAGACAACATTCACTGACAACATTCACTCACTGACAACATTCACTCACTGACAACATTCACTGACAACATTCACTAACTGACAACATTCACTGACAACATTCACTCACTGACAACATTCACTCACTGACAACATTCACTGACAACATTCACTCACTGACAACATTCACTCACTGACAACATTCACTGACAACATTCACTCACTGACAACATTCACTCACTGACAACATTCACTGACAACATTGACTCTCTGACAACATTCACTGACAACATTCACTCACTGACAACATTCACTCACTGACAACATTCACTGACAACATTCACTAACTGACAACATTCACTCACAGACAACATTCACTCACTGACAACATTCACTCACAGACAACATTCACTCACTGACAACATTCACTCACTGACAACATTCACTGACAACATTCACTCACTGACAACATTCACTCACTGACAACATTCACTGACAACATTCACTGACAACATTCACTCACTGACATTCACTGACAACATTCACTCACTGACAACATTCACTGACAACATTCACTCACTGACAACATTCACTCACTGACAACATTCACTGACAACATTGACTCTCTGACAACATTCACTGACAACATTCACTAACTGACAACATTCACTCACAGACAACATTCACTGACAACATTCACTCACTGACAACATTCACTCACTGACAACATTCACTGACAACATTCACTAACTGACAACATTCACTGACAACATTCACTCACTGACAACATTCACTCACTGACAACATTCACTGACAACATTCACTCACTGACAACATTCACTGATAACATTCACTCACTGACAACATTCACTGACAACATTCACTGACAGCATTCACTCACTGACAACATTCACTCACTCACAACATTCACTGACAACATTCACTCACTGACAACATTCACTCTCTGACAACATTCACTCACTGACAACATTCACTCACTGACAACATTCACTGACAACATTCACTGACAACATTCACTCACTGACAACATTCACTGACAACATTCACTCACTGACAACATTCACTCACTGACAACATTCACTGACAACATTGACCCTCTGACAACATTCACTGACAACATTCACTCACTGACAACATTCACTCACTGACAACATTCACTGACAACATTCACTAACTGACAACATTCACTCACAGACAACATTCACTGACAACATTCACTCACTGACAACATTCACTCACTGACAACATTCACTGACAACATTCACTCACTGACAACATTCACTGACAACATTCACTCACTGACAAAATTCACTGACAACATTCACTCACTGACAACATTCACTGACAACATTCACTCACTGACAACATTCACTGACAACATTCACTCACTGACAACATTCACTGACAACATTCACTCACTGACAACATTCACTGACAACACTCACTGACAACATTGACTCACTTACAACACTCACTGACAACATTCACTCACTGACAACATTCACTGACAACATTCACTCACTGACAACATTCACTCACTGACAACATTCACTGACAACATTCACTCACTGACAACATTCACTAACTGACAACATTCACTCACAGACAACATTCACTGACAACATTCACTCACTGACAACATTCACTCACTGACAACATTCACTGACAACATTCACTGACAACATTCACTCACTGACAACATTCACTCACTGACAACATTCACTCTCTGACAACATTCACTGACAACATTCACTGACAACATTCACTGACAACATTCACTCACTGACAACACTCACTGACAACATTCACTCACTGACAACATTCACTCACTGACAACATTCACTCACTGACAACATTCACTGACAACACTCACTGACAACATTCACTGACAACATTCACTGACAACATTCACTCTCTGACAACATTCACTCACTGACAACATTCACTCACTGACAGCATTCACTGACAACATTCACTCACTGACAACATTCACTAACTGACAACATTCACTCACAGACAACATTCACTGACAACATTCACTCACTGACAACATTCACTCACTGACAACATTCACTCACTGACAACATTCACTGACAACATTCACTGACAACATTCACTCACTGACAACATTCACTCTCTGACAACATTCACTGACAACATTCACTGACAACATTCACTGACAACATTCACTCACTGACAACATTCACTGACAACATTCACTCACTGACAACATTCACTCACTGACAACATTCACTCACTGACAACATTCACTGACAACACTCACTGACAACATTCACTGACAACATTCACTGACAACATTCACTCTCTGACAACATTCACTCACTGACAACATTCACTCACTGACAGCATTCACTGACAACATTCACTCACTGACAACATTCACTGACAACATTCACTCACTGACAACATTCACTCACTGACAACATTCACTGACAACATTCACTGACAACATTCACTCACTGACATTCACTGACAACATTCACTCACTGACAACATTCACTGACAACACTCACTGACAACATTCACTGACAACATTCACTGACAACATTCACTCTCTGACAACATTCACTGACAACATTCACTCACTGACAACATTCACTCACTGACAGCATTCACTCACTGACAACATTCACTGACAACATTCACTCACTGACAACATTCACTGACAACATTCACTCACTGACAACATTCACTGACAACACTCACTGATAACATTGACTCACAACACTCACTGACAACATTCACTCACTGACAACATTCACTGACAACATTCACTAACTGACAACATTCACTGACAACATTCACTCACTGACAACATTCACTCACAGACAACATTCACTGACAACATCCACTCACTGACAACATTCACTCACTGACAACATTCACTCACTGACAACATTCACTGACAACATTCACTCTCTGACAACATTCACTGACAACGTTCACTGACAACATTCACTCACTGACAACATTCACTCACTGACAACATTCACTGACAACATTCACTCACTGACAACATTCACTGACAACATTCACTCACTGACAACATTCACTGACAACATTCACTCACTGACAACATTCACTGACAACATTCACTCACTGACAACACTCACTGACAACATTCACTCACTGACAACATTCACTCACTGACAACATTCACTCACTGACAACATTCACTGACAACATTCACTCACTGACAACATTCACTCACTGACAACATTCACTGACAACATTCACTGACAACATTCACTCACTGACATTCACTGACAACATTCACTCACTGACAACATTCACTGACAACATTCACTCACTGACAACATTCACTCACTGACAACATTCACTGACAACATTGACTCTCTGACAACATTCACTGACAACATTCACTAACTGACAACATTCACTCACAGACAACATTCACTGACAACATTCACTCACTGACAACATTCACTCACTGACAACATTCACTGACAACATTCACTAACTGACAACATTCACTGACAACATTCACTCACTGACAACATTCACTCACTGACAACATTCACTGACAACATTCACTCACTGACAACATTCACTGATAACATTCACTCACTGACAACATTCACTGACAACATTCACTGACAGCATTCACTCACTGACAACATTCACTCACTCACAACATTCACTGACAACATTCACTCACTGACAACATTCACTCTCTGACAACATTCACTCACTGACAACATTCACTCACTGACAACATTCACTGACAACATTCACTGACAACATTCACTCACTGACAACATTCACTGACAACATTCACTCACTGACAACATTCACTCACTGACAACATTCACTGACAACATTGACCCTCTGACAACATTCACTGACAACATTCACTCACTGACAACATTCACTCACTGACAACATTCACTGACAACATTCACTAACTGACAACATTCACTCACAGACAACATTCACTGACAACATTCACTCACTGACAACATTCACTCACTGACAACATTCACTGACAACATTCACTCACTGACAACATTCACTGACAACATTCACTCACTGACAAAATTCACTGACAACATTCACTCACTGACAACATTCACTGACAACATTCACTCACTGACAACATTCACTGACAACATTCACTCACTGACAACATTCACTGACAACATTCACTCACTGACAACATTCACTGACAACACTCACTGACAACATTGACTCACTTACAACACTCACTGACAACATTCACTCACTGACAACATTCACTGACAACATTCACTCACTGACAACATTCACTCACTGACAACATTCACTGACAACATTCACTCACTGACAACATTCACTAACTGACAACATTCACTCACAGACAACATTCACTGACAACATTCACTCACTGACAACATTCACTCACTGACAACATTCACTGACAACATTCACTGACAACATTCACTCACTGACAACATTCACTCACTGACAACATTCACTCTCTGACAACATTCACTGACAACATTCACTGACAACATTCACTGACAACATTCACTCACTGACAACACTCACTGACAACATTCACTCACTGACAACATTCACTCACTGACAACATTCACTCACTGACAACATTCACTGACAACACTCACTGACAACATTCACTGACAACATTCACTGACAACATTCACTCTCTGACAACATTCACTCACTGACAACATTCACTCACTGACAGCATTCACTGACAACATTCACTCACTGACAACATTCACTAACTGACAACATTCACTCACAGACAACATTCACTGACAACATTCACTCACTGACAACATTCACTCACTGACAACATTCACTCACTGACAACATTCACTGACAACATTCACTGACAACATTCACTCACTGACAACATTCACTCTCTGACAACATTCACTGACAACATTCACTGACAACATTCACTGACAACATTCACTCACTGACAACATTCACTGACAACATTCACTCACTGACAACATTCACTCACTGACAACATTCACTCACTGACAACATTCACTGACAACACTCACTGACAACATTCACTGACAACATTCACTGACAACATTCACTCTCTGACAACATTCACTCACTGACAACATTCACTCACTGACAGCATTCACTGACAACATTCACTCACTGACAACATTCACTGACAACATTCACTCACTGACAACATTCACTCACTGACAACATTCACTGACAACATTCACTGACAACATTCACTCACTGACATTCACTGACAACATTCACTCACTGACAACATTCACTGACAACACTCACTGACAACATTCACTGACAACATTCACTGACAACATTCACTCTCTGACAACATTCACTGACAACATTCACTCACTGACAACATTCACTCACTGACAGCATTCACTCACTGACAACATTCACTGACAACATTCACTCACTGACAACATTCACTGACAACATTCACTCACTGACAACATTCACTGACAACACTCACTGATAACATTGACTCACAACACTCACTGACAACATTCACTCACTGACAACATTCACTGACAACATTCACTAACTGACAACATTCACTGACAACATTCACTCACTGACAACATTCACTCACAGACAACATTCACTGACAACATCCACTCACTGACAACATTCACTCACTGACAACATTCACTCACTGACAACATTCACTGACAACATTCACTCTCTGACAACATTCACTGACAACGTTCACTGACAACATTCACTCACTGACAACATTCACTCACTGACAACATTCACTCACTGACAACATTCACTGACAACATTCACTCACTGACAACATTCACTGACAACATTCACTCACTGACAACATTCACTGACAACATTCACTCACTGACAACATTCACTGACAACATTCACTCAATGACAACATTCACTGATAACATTCACTCACTGACAACATTCACTGACAACACTCACTGACAACATTGACTCACTTACAACACTCACTGACAACATTCACTCACTGACAACATTCACTCACTGACAACATTCACTGACAACATTCACTCACTGACAACATTCACTAACTGACAACATTCACTCACAGACAACATTCACTGACAACATTCACTCACTGACAACATTCACTCACTGACAACATTCACTCACTGACAACATTCACTGACAACATTCACTGACAACATTCACTCACTGACAACATTCACTCTCTGACAACATTCACTGACAACATTCACTCACTGACAACATTCACTCACTGACAACATTCACTGACAACATTCACTCACTGACAACATTCACTCACTGACAACATTCACTGACAACACTCACTGACAACATTCACTGACAACATTCACTGACAACATTCACTCTCTGACAACATTCACTCACTGACAACATTCACTCACTGACAGCATTCACTGACAACATTCACTCACTGACAACATTCACTGACAACATTCACTCACTGACAACATTCACTCACTGACAACATTCACTGACAACATTCAGTGACAACATTCACTGACAACATTCACTCTCTGACAACATTCACTGACAACATTCACTCACTGACAACATTCACTCACTGACAGCATTCACTGACAACATTCACTCACTGACAACATTCACTGACAACATTCACTGACAACATTCACTCACTGACAACATTCACTGACAACATTCACTCACTGACAATATTCACTGACAACATTCACTCACTGACAACATTCACTCACTGACAACATTCACTGACAACATTCACTCACTGACAACATTCACTCTCTGACAACATTCACTCACTGACAACACTCACTCACTGACAACATTCACTCTCTGACAACATTCACTGACAACATTCACTGACAACATTCACTGACAACATTCACTCACTGACAACATTCACTGACAACATTCACTGACAACATTCACTCACTGACAACATTCACTGACAACATTCACTGACAACACTCACTGACAACATTCACTGACAACATTCACTGACAACATTCACTCTCTGACAACATTCACTCACTGACAACATTCACTCACTGACAGCATTCACTGACAACATTCACTCACTGACAACATTCACTGACAACATTCACTCACTGACAACATTCACTCACTGACAACATTCACTGACAACATTCACTCACTGACATTCACTGACAACATTCACTCACTGACAACATTCACTGACAACATTGACTCTCTGACAACATTCACTGACAACATTCACTCACTGACAACATTCACTGACAACATTCACTCACTGACAACATTCACTGATAACATTCACTCACTGACAACATTCACTCACTGACAACATTCACTCTCTGACAACATTCACTCACTGACAACACTCACTGACAACATTCACTCACTGACAACATTCACTCTCTGACAACATTCACTCACTGACAACACTCACTGACAACATTCACTCACTGACAACATTCACTGACAACATTCACTGACAACATTCACTGACAACATTCACTCACTGACAACATTCACTCTCTGACAACATTCACTCACTGACAACACTCACTGACAACATTCACTCACTGACAACATTCACTGACAACATTCACTGACAACATTCACTCTCTGACAACATTCACTGACAACATTCACTCACTGACAACATTCACTCACTGACAACATTCACTGACAACATTGACTCTCTGACAACATTCACTGACAACATTCACTAACTGACAACATTCACTCACAGACAACATTCACTGACAACATTCACTCACTGACAACATTCACTCACTGACAACATTCACTGACAACATTCACTGACAACATTCACTGACAACATTCACTCACTGACAACATTCACTCACTGACAACATTCACTGACAACATTCACTGACAACATTCACTCACTGACAACATTCACTGACAACATTCACTCACTGACAACATTCACTGACAACACTCACTGACAACATTCACTGACAACATTCACTCTCTGACAACATTCACTCACTGACAACATTCACTCACTGACAGCAATCACTGACAACATTCACTCACTGACAACATTCACTGACAACATTCACTCACTGACAACATTCACTGACAACATTCACTGACAACATTCACTCACTGACAACATTCACTCTCTGACAACATTCACTCACTGACAACACTCACTGACAACATTCACTGACAACATTCACTGACAACATTCACTCTCTGACAACATTCACTCACTGACAGCATTCACTGACAACATTCACTCACTGACAACATTCACTGACAACATTCACTCACTGACAACATTCACTGACAACATTCACTGACAACATTCACTCACTGACAACATTCACTGACAACATTCACTCTCTGACAACATTCACTCACTGACAATATTCACTGACAACATTCACTCACTGACAGCATTCACTGACAACATTCACTCACTGACAACATTCACTGACAACATTCACTGACAACATTCACTCACTGACAACATTCACTGACAACATTCACTAACTGATAACATTCACTGACAACATTCACTGACAACATTCACTCACTGACAACATTCACTCACTGACAACATTCACTGACAACATTCACTCACTGACAACATTCACTCACTGACAACATTCACTGACAACATTCACTGACAACATTCACTCACTGACAACATTCACTCACTGACAACATTCACTGACAACATTCACTCACTGACAACATTCACTCTGACAACATTCACTCACTGACAACACTCACTGACAACATTCACTCACTGACAACATTCACTGACAACATTCACTGACAACATTCACTCTCTGACAACATTCACTGACAACATTCACTCACTGACAACATTCACTCACTGACAACATTCACTGACAACATTGACTCTCTGACAACATTCACTGACAACATTCACTCACTGACAACATTCACTCACTGACAACATTCACTGACAACATTCACTAACTGACAACATTCACTCACAGACAACATTCACTGACAACATTCACTCACTGACAACATTCACTCACTGACAACATTCACTGACAACACTCACTGACAACATTCACTGACAACATTCACTGACAACATTCACTCTCTGACAACATTCACTCACTGACAACATTCACTCACTGACAGCATTCACTGACAACATTCACTCACTGACATCATTCACTGATAACATTCACGCACTGACAACATTCACTGACAACATTCACTGACAACATTCACGCACTGACAACATTCACTGACAATATTCACTGACAACATTCACTCACTGACAGCATTCACTGACAACATTCACTCACTGACAACATTCACTGACAACATTCACTCACTGACAACATTCACTGACAACATTCACTAACTGATAACATTCACTGACAACATTCACTGACAACATTCACTCACTGACAACATTCACTCACTGACAACATTCACTGACAACATTCACTCACTGACAACATTCACTGACAACATTAACTGACAACATTCACTGACAACATTCACTCACTGACAACATTCACTCACTGACAACATTCACTGACAACATTCACTCACTGACAACATTCACTGACAACATTCACTAACTGATAACATTCACTGACAACATTCACTGACAACATTCACTCACTGACAACATTCACTCACTGACAACATTCACTGACAACATTCACTCACTGACAACATTCACTGACAACATTAACTGACAACATTCACTGACAACATTCACTCACTGACAACATTCACTCACTGACAACATTCACTGACAACATTCACTCACTGACAACATTCACTCTCTGACAACATTCACTCACTGACAACACTCACTGACAACATTCACTCACTGACAACATTCACTGACAACATTCACTCACTGACAACATTCACTCACTGACAACATTCACTGACAACATTGACTCTCTGACAACATTCACTCACTGGCAACATTCACTGACAACATTCACTAACTGACAACATTCACTCACAGACAACATTCACTGACAACATTCACTCACTGACAACATTCACTCACTGACAACATTCACTGACAACATTCACTGACAACATTCACTCACTGACAACATTCACTCTCTGACAACATTCACTCACTGACAACATTCACTGACAACATTCACTGACAACATTCACTCACTGACAACATTCACTGACAACATTCACTCACTGACAACATTCACTCACTGACAACATTCACTGACAACACTCACTGACAACATTCACTGACAACATTCACTCACTGACAACATTCACTCACTGACAACATTCACTGACAACATTCACTCACTGACAACATTCACTGATAACATTCACTCACTGACAACATTCACTGACAACATTCACTCACTGACAACATTCACTCACTGACAACATTCACTGACAACATTCACTCACTGACAACATTCACTCTCTGACAACATTCACTCACTGACAACACTCACTGACAACATTCACTCACTGACAACATTCACTGACAACATTCACTGACAACATTCACTCACTGACAACATTCACTGACAACATTCACTCACTGACAACATTCACTCACTGACAACATTCACTGACAACATTGACTCTCTGACTACATTCACTGACAACATTCACTCACTGACAACATTCACTCACTGACAACATTCACTGACAACATTCACTAACATACAACATTCACTCACAGACAACATTCACTGACAACATTCACTCACTGACAACATTCACTCACTGACAACATTCACTCACTGACAACATTCACTGACAACATTCAGTGACAACATTCACTGACAACATTCACTCTCTGACAACATTCACTGACAACATTCACTCACTGACAACATTCACTCACTGACAGCATTCACTGACAACATTCACTCACTGACAACATTCACTGACAACATTCACTCACTGACAACATTCACTGACAACATTCACTCACTGACAATATTCACTGACAACATTCACTCACTGACAACATTCACTCACTGACAACATTCACTGACAACATTCACTCACTGACAACATTCACTCTCTGACAACATTCACTCACTGACAACACTCACTCACTGACAACATTCACTCTCTGACAACATTCACTGACAACATTCACTGACAACATTCACTGACAACATTCACTCACTGACAACATTCACTGACAACATTCACTGACAACATTCACTCACTGACAACATTCACTGACAACATTCACTGACAACACTCACTGACAACATTCACTGACAACATTCACTGACAACATTCACTCTCTGACAACATTCACTCACTGACAACATTCACTCACTGACAGCATTCACTGACAACATTCACTCACTGACAACATTCACTGACAACATTCACTCACTGACAACATTCACTCACTGACAACATTCACTGACAACATTCACTCACTGACATTCACTGACAACATTCACTCACTGACAACATTCACTCACTGACAACATTCACTGACAACATTGACTCTCTGACAACATTCACTGACAACATTCACTCACTGACAACATTCACTGACAACATTCACTCACTGACAACATTCACTGATAACATTCACTCACTGACAACATTCACTCACTGACAACATTCACTCTCTGACAACATTCACTCACTGACAACACTCACTGACAACATTCACTCACTGACAACATTCACTCTCTGACAACATTCACTCACTGACAACACTCACTGACAACATTCACTCACTGACAACATTCACTGACAACATTCACTGACAACATTCACTGACAACATTCACTCACTGACAACATTCACTCTCTGACAACATTCACTCACTGACAACACTCACTGACAACATTCACTCACTGACAACATTCACTGACAACATTCACTGACAACATTCACTCTCTGACAACATTCACTGACAACATTCACTCACTGACAACATTCACTCACTGACAACATTCACTGACAACATTGACTCTCTGACAACATTCACTGACAACATTCACTAACTGACAACATTCACTCACAGACAACATTCACTGACAACATTCACTCACTGACAACATTCACTCACTGACAACATTCACTGACAACATTCACTGACAACATTCACTGACAACATTCACTCACTGACAACATTCACTCACTGACAACATTCACTGACAACATTCACTGACAACATTCACTCACTGACAACATTCACTGACAACATTCACTCACTGACAACATTCACTGACAACACTCACTGACAACATTCACTGACAACATTCACTCTCTGACAACATTCACTCACTGACAACATTCACTCACTGACAGCAATCACTGACAACATTCACTCACTGACAACATTCACTGACAACATTCACTCACTGACAACATTCACTGACAACATTCACTGACAACATTCACTCACTGACAACATTCACTCTCTGACAACATTCACTCACTGACAACACTCACTGACAACATTCACTGACAACATTCACTGACAACATTCACTCTCTGACAACATTCACTCACTGACAGCATTCACTGACAACATTCACTCACTGACAACATTCACTGACAACATTCACTCACTGACAACATTCACTGACAACATTCACTGACAACATTCACTCACTGACAACATTCACTGACAACATTCACTCTCTGACAACATTCACTCACTGACAATATTCACTGACAACATTCACTCACTGACAGCATTCACTGACAACATTCACTCACTGACAACATTCACTGACAACATTCACTGACAACATTCACTCACTGACAACATTCACTGACAACATTCACTAACTGATAACATTCACTGACAACATTCACTGACAACATTCACTCACTGACAACATTCACTCACTGACAACATTCACTGACAACATTCACTCACTGACAACATTCACTCTCTGACAACATTCACTCACTGACAACACTCACTGACAACATTCACTCACTGACAACATTCACTGACAACATTCACTGACAACATTCACTCTCTGACAACATTCACTGACAACATTCACTCACTGACAACATTCACTCACTGACAACATTCACTGACAACATTCACTCACTGACAACATTCACTCACTGACAACATTCACTGACAACATTCACTCACTGACAACATTCACTCTCTGACAACATTCACTCACTGACAACACTCACTGACAACATTCACTCACAGACAACATTCACTGACAACATTCACTCACTGACAACATTCACTCACTGACAACATTCACTCACTGACAACATTCACTGACAACATTCACTGACAACATTCACTCACTGACAACATTCACTCTCTGACAACATTCACTGACAACATTCACTGACAACATTCACTGACAACATTCACTCACTGACAACATTCACTGACAACATTCACTCACTGACAACATTCACTCACTGACAACATTCACTCACTGACAACATTCACTGACAACACTCACTGACAACATTCACTGACAACATTCACTGACAACATTCACTCTCTGACAACATTCACTCACTGACAACATTCACTCACTGACAGCATTCACTGACAACATTCACTCACTGACAACATTCACTGACAACATTCACTCACTGACAACATTCACTCACTGACAACATTCACTGACAACATTCACTGACAACATTCACTCACTGACATTCACTGACAACATTCACTCACTGACAACATTCACTGACAACACTCACTGACAACATTCACTGACAACATTCACTGACAACATTCACTCTCTGACAACATTCACTGACAACATTCACTCACTGACAACATTCACTCACTGACAGCATTCACTCACTGACAACATTCACTGACAACATTCACTCACTGACAACATTCACTGACAACATTCACTCACTGACAACATTCACTGACAACACTCACTGATAACATTGACTCACAACACTCACTGACAACATTCACTCACTGACAACATTCACTGACAACATTCACTAACTGACAACATTCACTGACAACATTCACTCACTGACAACATTCACTCACAGACAACATTCACTGACAACATCCACTCACTGACAACATTCACTCACTGACAACATTCACTCACTGACAACATTCACTGACAACATTCACTCTCTGACAACATTCACTGACAACGTTCACTGACAACATTCACTCACTGACAACATTCACTCACTGACAACATTCACTGACAACATTCACTCACTGACAACATTCACTGACAACATTCACTCACTGACAACATTCACTGACAACATTCACTCACTGACAACATTCACTGACAACATTCACTCACTGACAACACTCACTGACAACATTCACTCACTGACAACATTCACTCACTGACAACATTCACTCACTGACAACATTCACTGACAACATTCACTCACTGACAACATTCACTCACTGACAACATTCACTGACAACATTCACTGACAACATTCACTCACTGACATTCACTGACAACATTCACTCACTGACAACATTCACTGACAACATTCACTCACTGACAACATTCACTCACTGACAACATTCACTGACAACATTGACTCTCTGACAACATTCACTGACAACATTCACTAACTGACAACATTCACTCACAGACAACATTCACTGACAACATTCACTCACTGACAACATTCACTCACTGACAACATTCACTGACAACATTCACTAACTGACAACATTCACTGACAACATTCACTCACTGACAACATTCACTCACTGACAACATTCACTGACAACATTCACTCACTGACAACATTCACTGATAACATTCACTCACTGACAACATTCACTGACAACATTCACTGACAGCATTCACTCACTGACAACATTCACTCACTCACAACATTCACTGACAACATTCACTCACTGACAACATTCACTCTCTGACAACATTCACTCACTGACAACATTCACTCACTGACAACATTCACTGACAACATTCACTGACAACATTCACTCACTGACAACATTCACTGACAACATTCACTCACTGACAACATTCACTCACTGACAACATTCACTGACAACATTGACCCTCTGACAACATTCACTGACAACATTCACTCACTGACAACATTCACTCACTGACAACATTCACTGACAACATTCACTAACTGACAACATTCACTCACAGACAACATTCACTGACAACATTCACTCACTGACAACATTCACTCACTGACAACATTCACTGACAACATTCACTCACTGACAACATTCACTGACAACATTCACTCACTGACAAAATTCACTGACAACATTCACTCACTGACAACATTCACTGACAACATTCACTCACTGACAACATTCACTGACAACATTCACTCACTGACAACATTCACTGACAACATTCACTCACTGACAACATTCACTGACAACACTCACTGACAACATTGACTCACTTACAACACTCACTGACAACATTCACTCACTGACAACATTCACTGACAACATTCACTCACTGACAACATTCACTCACTGACAACATTCACTGACAACATTCACTCACTGACAACATTCACTAACTGACAACATTCACTCACAGACAACATTCACTGACAACATTCACTCACTGACAACATTCACTCACTGACAACATTCACTGACAACATTCACTGACAACATTCACTCACTGACAACATTCACTCACTGACAACATTCACTCTCTGACAACATTCACTGACAACATTCACTGACAACATTCACTGACAACATTCACTCACTGACAACACTCACTGACAACATTCACTCACTGACAACATTCACTCACTGACAACATTCACTCACTGACAACATTCACTGACAACACTCACTGACAACATTCACTGACAACATTCACTGACAACATTCACTCTCTGACAACATTCACTCACTGACAACATTCACTCACTGACAGCATTCACTGACAACATTCACTCACTGACAACATTCACTAACTGACAACATTCACTCACAGACAACATTCACTGACAACATTCACTCACTGACAACATTCACTCACTGACAACATTCACTCACTGACAACATTCACTGACAACATTCACTGACAACATTCACTCACTGACAACATTCACTCTCTGACAACATTCACTGACAACATTCACTGACAACATTCACTGACAACATTCACTCACTGACAACATTCACTGACAACATTCACTCACTGACAACATTCACTCACTGACAACATTCACTCACTGACAACATTCACTGACAACACTCACTGACAACATTCACTGACAACATTCACTGACAACATTCACTCTCTGACAACATTCACTCACTGACAACATTCACTCACTGACAGCATTCACTGACAACATTCACTCACTGACAACATTCACTGACAACATTCACTCACTGACAACATTCACTCACTGACAACATTCACTGACAACATTCACTGACAACATTCACTCACTGACATTCACTGACAACATTCACTCACTGACAACATTCACTGACAACACTCACTGACAACATTCACTGACAACATTCACTGACAACATTCACTCTCTGACAACATTCACTGACAACATTCACTCACTGACAACATTCACTCACTGACAGCATTCACTCACTGACAACATTCACTGACAACATTCACTCACTGACAACATTCACTGACAACATTCACTCACTGACAACATTCACTGACAACACTCACTGATAACATTGACTCACAACACTCACTGACAACATTCACTCACTGACAACATTCACTGACAACATTCACTAACTGACAACATTCACTGACAACATTCACTCACTGACAACATTCACTCACAGACAACATTCACTGACAACATCCACTCACTGACAACATTCACTCACTGACAACATTCACTCACTGACAACATTCACTGACAACATTCACTCTCTGACAACATTCACTGACAACGTTCACTGACAACATTCACTCACTGACAACATTCACTCACTGACAACATTCACTCACTGACAACATTCACTGACAACATTCACTCACTGACAACATTCACTGACAACATTCACTCACTGACAACATTCACTGACAACATTCACTCACTGACAACATTCACTGACAACATTCACTCAATGACAACATTCACTGATAACATTCACTCACTGACAACATTCACTGACAACACTCACTGACAACATTGACTCACTTACAACACTCACTGACAACATTCACTCACTGACAACATTCACTCACTGACAACATTCACTGACAACATTCACTCACTGACAACATTCACTAACTGACAACATTCACTCACAGACAACATTCACTGACAACATTCACTCACTGACAACATTCACTCACTGACAACATTCACTCACTGACAACATTCACTGACAACATTCACTGACAACATTCACTCACTGACAACATTCACTCTCTGACAACATTCACTGACAACATTCACTCACTGACAACATTCACTCACTGACAACATTCACTGACAACATTCACTCACTGACAACATTCACTCACTGACAACATTCACTGACAACACTCACTGACAACATTCACTGACAACATTCACTGACAACATTCACTCTCTGACAACATTCACTCACTGACAACATTCACTCACTGACAGCATTCACTGACAACATTCACTCACTGACAACATTCACTGACAACATTCACTCACTGACAACATTCACTCACTGACAACATTCACTGACAACATTCAGTGACAACATTCACTGACAACATTCACTCTCTGACAACATTCACTGACAACATTCACTCACTGACAACATTCACTCACTGACAGCATTCACTGACAACATTCACTCACTGACAACATTCACTGACAACATTCACTGACAACATTCACTCACTGACAACATTCACTGACAACATTCACTCACTGACAATATTCACTGACAACATTCACTCACTGACAACATTCACTCACTGACAACATTCACTGACAACATTCACTCACTGACAACATTCACTCTCTGACAACATTCACTCACTGACAACACTCACTCACTGACAACATTCACTCTCTGACAACATTCACTGACAACATTCACTGACAACATTCACTGACAACATTCACTCACTGACAACATTCACTGACAACATTCACTGACAACATTCACTCACTGACAACATTCACTGACAACATTCACTGACAACACTCACTGACAACATTCACTGACAACATTCACTGACAACATTCACTCTCTGACAACATTCACTCACTGACAACATTCACTCACTGACAGCATTCACTGACAACATTCACTCACTGACAACATTCACTGACAACATTCACTCACTGACAACATTCACTCACTGACAACATTCACTGACAACATTCACTCACTGACATTCACTGACAACATTCACTCACTGACAACATTCACTGACAACATTGACTCTCTGACAACATTCACTGACAACATTCACTCACTGACAACATTCACTGACAACATTCACTCACTGACAACATTCACTGATAACATTCACTCACTGACAACATTCACTCACTGACAACATTCACTCTCTGACAACATTCACTCACTGACAACACTCACTGACAACATTCACTCACTGACAACATTCACTCTCTGACAACATTCACTCACTGACAACACTCACTGACAACATTCACTCACTGACAACATTCACTGACAACATTCACTGACAACATTCACTGACAACATTCACTCACTGACAACATTCACTCTCTGACAACATTCACTCACTGACAACACTCACTGACAACATTCACTCACTGACAACATTCACTGACAACATTCACTGACAACATTCACTCTCTGACAACATTCACTGACAACATTCACTCACTGACAACATTCACTCACTGACAACATTCACTGACAACATTGACTCTCTGACAACATTCACTGACAACATTCACTAACTGACAACATTCACTCACAGACAACATTCACTGACAACATTCACTCACTGACAACATTCACTCACTGACAACATTCACTGACAACATTCACTGACAACATTCACTGACAACATTCACTCACTGACAACATTCACTCACTGACAACATTCACTGACAACATTCACTGACAACATTCACTCACTGACAACATTCACTGACAACATTCACTCACTGACAACATTCACTGACAACACTCACTGACAACATTCACTGACAACATTCACTCTCTGACAACATTCACTCACTGACAACATTCACTCACTGACAGCAATCACTGACAACATTCACTCACTGACAACATTCACTGACAACATTCACTCACTGACAACATTCACTGACAACATTCACTGACAACATTCACTCACTGACAACATTCACTCTCTGACAACATTCACTCACTGACAACACTCACTGACAACATTCACTGACAACATTCACTGACAACATTCACTCTCTGACAACATTCACTCACTGACAGCATTCACTGACAACATTCACTCACTGACAACATTCACTGACAACATTCACTCACTGACAACATTCACTGACAACATTCACTGACAACATTCACTCACTGACAACATTCACTGACAACATTCACTCTCTGACAACATTCACTCACTGACAATATTCACTGACAACATTCACTCACTGACAGCATTCACTGACAACATTCACTCACTGACAACATTCACTGACAACATTCACTGACAACATTCACTCACTGACAACATTCACTGACAACATTCACTAACTGATAACATTCACTGACAACATTCACTGACAACATTCACTCACTGACAACATTCACTCACTGACAACATTCACTGACAACATTCACTCACTGACAACATTCACTCACTGACAACATTCACTGACAACATTCACTGACAACATTCACTCACTGACAACATTCACTCACTGACAACATTCACTGACAACATTCACTCACTGACAACATTCACTCTGACAACATTCACTCACTGACAACACTCACTGACAACATTCACTCACTGACAACATTCACTGACAACATTCACTGACAACATTCACTCTCTGACAACATTCACTGACAACATTCACTCACTGACAACATTCACTCACTGACAACATTCACTGACAACATTGACTCTCTGACAACATTCACTGACAACATTCACTCACTGACAACATTCACTCACTGACAACATTCACTGACAACATTCACTAACTGACAACATTCACTCACAGACAACATTCACTGACAACATTCACTCACTGACAACATTCACTCACTGACAACATTCACTGACAACACTCACTGACAACATTCACTGACAACATTCACTGACAACATTCACTCTCTGACAACATTCACTCACTGACAACATTCACTCACTGACAGCATTCACTGACAACATTCACTCACTGACATCATTCACTGATAACATTCACGCACTGACAACATTCACTGACAACATTCACTGACAACATTCACGCACTGACAACATTCACTGACAATATTCACTGACAACATTCACTCACTGACAGCATTCACTGACAACATTCACTCACTGACAACATTCACTGACAACATTCACTCACTGACAACATTCACTGACAACATTCACTAACTGATAACATTCACTGACAACATTCACTGACAACATTCACTCACTGACAACATTCACTCACTGACAACATTCACTGACAACATTCACTCACTGACAACATTCACTGACAACATTAACTGACAACATTCACTGACAACATTCACTCACTGACAACATTCACTCACTGACAACATTCACTGACAACATTCACTCACTGACAACATTCACTGACAACATTCACTAACTGATAACATTCACTGACAACATTCACTGACAACATTCACTCACTGACAACATTCACTCACTGACAACATTCACTGACAACATTCACTCACTGACAACATTCACTGACAACATTAACTGACAACATTCACTGACAACATTCACTCACTGACAACATTCACTCACTGACAACATTCACTGACAACATTCACTCACTGACAACATTCACTCTCTGACAACATTCACTCACTGACAACACTCACTGACAACATTCACTCACTGACAACATTCACTGACAACATTCACTCACTGACAACATTCACTCACTGACAACATTCACTGACAACATTGACTCTCTGACAACATTCACTCACTGGCAACATTCACTGACAACATTCACTAACTGACAACATTCACTCACAGACAACATTCACTGACAACATTCACTCACTGACAACATTCACTCACTGACAACATTCACTGACAACATTCACTGACAACATTCACTCACTGACAACATTCACTCTCTGACAACATTCACTCACTGACAACATTCACTGACAACATTCACTGACAACATTCACTCACTGACAACATTCACTGACAACATTCACTCACTGACAACATTCACTCACTGACAACATTCACTGACAACACTCACTGACAACATTCACTGACAACATTCACTCACTGACAACATTCACTCACTGACAACATTCACTGACAACATTCACTCACTGACAACATTCACTGATAACATTCACTCACTGACAACATTCACTGACAACATTCACTCACTGACAACATTCACTCACTGACAACATTCACTGACAACATTCACTCACTGACAACATTCACTCTCTGACAACATTCACTCACTGACAACACTCACTGACAACATTCACTCACTGACAACATTCACTGACAACATTCACTGACAACATTCACTCACTGACAACATTCACTGACAACATTCACTCACTGACAACATTCACTCACTGACAACATTCACTGACAACATTGACTCTCTGACTACATTCACTGACAACATTCACTCACTGACAACATTCACTCACTGACAACATTCACTGACAACATTCACTAACATACAACATTCACTCACAGACAACATTCACTGACAACATTCACTCACTGACAACATTCACTCACTGACAACATTCACTCACTGACAACATTCACTGACAACATTCAGTGACAACATTCACTGACAACATTCACTCTCTGACAACATTCACTGACAACATTCACTCACTGACAACATTCACTCACTGACAGCATTCACTGACAACATTCACTCACTGACAACATTCACTGACAACATTCACTCACTGACAACATTCACTGACAACATTCACTCACTGACAATATTCACTGACAACATTCACTCACTGACAACATTCACTCACTGACAACATTCACTGACAACATTCACTCACTGACAACATTCACTCTCTGACAACATTCACTCACTGACAACACTCACTCACTGACAACATTCACTCTCTGACAACATTCACTGACAACATTCACTGACAACATTCACTGACAACATTCACTCACTGACAACATTCACTGACAACATTCACTGACAACATTCACTCACTGACAACATTCACTGACAACATTCACTGACAACACTCACTGACAACATTCACTGACAACATTCACTGACAACATTCACTCTCTGACAACATTCACTCACTGACAACATTCACTCACTGACAGCATTCACTGACAACATTCACTCACTGACAACATTCACTGACAACATTCACTCACTGACAACATTCACTCACTGACAACATTCACTGACAACATTCACTCACTGACATTCACTGACAACATTCACTCACTGACAACATTCACTCACTGACAACATTCACTGACAACATTGACTCTCTGACAACATTCACTGACAACATTCACTCACTGACAACATTCACTGACAACATTCACTCACTGACAACATTCACTGATAACATTCACTCACTGACAACATTCACTCACTGACAACATTCACTCTCTGACAACATTCACTCACTGACAACACTCACTGACAACATTCACTCACTGACAACATTCACTCTCTGACAACATTCACTCACTGACAACACTCACTGACAACATTCACTCACTGACAACATTCACTGACAACATTCACTGACAACATTCACTGACAACATTCACTCACTGACAACATTCACTCTCTGACAACATTCACTCACTGACAACACTCACTGACAACATTCACTCACTGACAACATTCACTGACAACATTCACTGACAACATTCACTCTCTGACAACATTCACTGACAACATTCACTCACTGACAACATTCACTCACTGACAACATTCACTGACAACATTGACTCTCTGACAACATTCACTGACAACATTCACTAACTGACAACATTCACTCACAGACAACATTCACTGACAACATTCACTCACTGACAACATTCACTCACTGACAACATTCACTGACAACATTCACTGACAACATTCACTGACAACATTCACTCACTGACAACATTCACTCACTGACAACATTCACTGACAACATTCACTGACAACATTCACTCACTGACAACATTCACTGACAACATTCACTCACTGACAACATTCACTGACAACACTCACTGACAACATTCACTGACAACATTCACTCTCTGACAACATTCACTCACTGACAACATTCACTCACTGACAGCAATCACTGACAACATTCACTCACTGACAACATTCACTGACAACATTCACTCACTGACAACATTCACTGACAACATTCACTGACAACATTCACTCACTGACAACATTCACTCTCTGACAACATTCACTCACTGACAACACTCACTGACAACATTCACTGACAACATTCACTGACAACATTCACTCTCTGACAACATTCACTCACTGACAGCATTCACTGACAACATTCACTCACTGACAACATTCACTGACAACATTCACTCACTGACAACATTCACTGACAACATTCACTGACAACATTCACTCACTGACAACATTCACTGACAACATTCACTCTCTGACAACATTCACTCACTGACAATATTCACTGACAACATTCACTCACTGACAGCATTCACTGACAACATTCACTCACTGACAACATTCACTGACAACATTCACTGACAACATTCACTCACTGACAACATTCACTGACAACATTCACTAACTGATAACATTCACTGACAACATTCACTGACAACATTCACTCACTGACAACATTCACTCACTGACAACATTCACTGACAACATTCACTCACTGACAACATTCACTCTCTGACAACATTCACTCACTGACAACACTCACTGACAACATTCACTCACTGACAACATTCACTGACAACATTCACTGACAACATTCACTCTCTGACAACATTCACTGACAACATTCACTCACTGACAACATTCACTCACTGACAACATTCACTGACAACATTGACTCTCTGACAACATTCACTGACAACATTCACTCACTGACAACATTCACTCACTGACAACATTCACTGACAACATTCACTAACTGACAACATTCACTCACAGACAACATTCACTGACAACATTCACTCACTGACAACATTCACTCACTGACAACATTCACTGACAACACTCACTGACAACATTCACTGACAACATTCACTGACAACATTCACTCTCTGACAACATTCACTCACTGACAACATTCAATCACTGACATCATTCACTGATAACATTCACGCACTGACAACATTCACTGACAACATTCACTGACAACATTCACGCACTGACAACATTCACTGACAATATTCACTGACAACATTCACTCACTGACAGCATTCACTGACAACATTCACTCACTGACAACATTCACTGACAACATTCACTCACTGACAACATTCACTGACAACATTCACTAACTGATAACATTCACTGACAACATTCACTGACAACATTCACTCACTGACAACATTCACTCACTGACAACATTCACTGACAACATTCACTCACTGACAACATTCACTGACAACATTCACTCACTGACAACATTCACTCACTGACAACATTCACTGACAACATTCACTGACAACATTCACTCACTGACAACATTCACTCTCTGACAACATTCACTCACTGACAACATTCACTGACAACATTCACTGACAACATTCACTCACTGACAACATTCACTGACAACATTCACTCACTGACAACATTCACTCACTGACAACATTCACTCACTGACAACATTCACTGACAACACTCACTGACAACATTCACTGACAACATTCACTCACTGACAACATTCACTCACTGACAACATTCACTGACAACATTCACTCACTGACAACATTCACTGATAACATTCACTCACTGACAACATTCACTGACAACATTCACTGACAACATTCACTCACTGACAACATTCACTCACTGACAACATTCACTGACAACATTCACTCACTGACAACATTCACTCTCTGACAACATTCACTCACTGACAACACTCACTGACAACATTCACTCACTGACAACATTCACTGACAACATTCACTGACAACATTCACTCACTGACAACATTCACTGACAACATTCACTCACTGACAACATTCACTCACTGACAACATTCACTGACAACATTGACTCTCTGACTACATTCACTGACAACATTCACTCACTGACAACATTCACTCACTGACAACATTCACTGACAACATTCACTAACATACAACATTCACTCACAGACAACATTCACTGACAACATTCACTCACTGACAACATTCACTCACTGACAACATTCACTGACAACATTCACTCACTGACAACATTCACTCTCTGACAACATTCACTCACTGACAACACTCACTGACAACATTCACTCACTGACAACATTCACTGACAACATTCACTCACTGACAACATTCACTGACAACATTCACTCACTGACAACATTCACTCACTGACAACATTCACTGACAACATTGACTCTCTGACAACATTCACTGACAACATTCACTCACTGACAACATTCACTCACTGACAACATTCACTGACAACATTCACTAACTGACAACATTCACTCACAGACAACATTCACTCACTGACAACATTCACTCACAGACAACATTCACTCACTGACAACATTCACTCACTGACAACATTCACTGACAACATTCACTCACTGACAACATTCACTCACTGACAACATTCACTGACAACATTCACTGACAACATTCACTCACTGACATTCACTGACAACATTCACTCACTGACAACATTCACTGACAACATTCACTCACTGACAACATTCACTCACTGACAACATTCACTGACAACATTGACTCTCTGACAACATTCACTGACAACATTCACTAACTGACAACATTCACTCACAGACAACATTCACTGACAACATTCACTCACTGACAACATTCACTCACTGACAACATTCACTGACAACATTCACTAACTGACAACATTCACTGACAACATTCACTCACTGACAACATTCACTCACTGACAACATTCACTGACAACATTCACTCACTGACAACATTCACTCACTGACAACATTCACTGACAACATTCACTCACTGACAACATTCACTCACTGACAACATTCACTGACAACATTGACTCTCTGACAACATTCACTGACAACATTCACTCACTGACAACATTCACTCACTGACAACATTCACTGACAACATTCACTAACTGACAACATTCACTCACAGACAACATTCACTCACTGACAACATTCACTCACAGACAACATTCACTCACTGACAACATTCACTCACTGACAACATTCACTGACAACATTCACTCACTGACAACATTCACTCACTGACAACATTCACTGACAACATTCACTGACAACATTCACTCACTGACATTCACTGACAACATTCACTCACTGACAACATTCACTGACAACATTCACTCACTGACAACATTCACTCACTGACAACATTCACTGACAACATTGACTCTCTGACAACATTCACTGACAACATTCACTAACTGACAACATTCACTCACAGACAACATTCACTGACAACATTCACTCACTGACAACATTCACTCACTGACAACATTCACTGACAACATTCACTAACTGACAACATTCACTGACAACATTCACTCACTGACAACATTCACTCACTGACAACATTCACTGACAACATTCACTCACTGACAACATTCACTGATAACATTCACTCACTGACAACATTCACTGACAACATTCACTGACAGCATTCACTCACTGACAACATTCACTCACTCACAACATTCACTGACAACATTCACTCACTGACAACATTCACTCTCTGACAACATTCACTCACTGACAACATTCACTCACTGACAACATTCACTGACAACATTCACTGACAACATTCACTCACTGACAACATTCACTGACAACATTCACTCACTGACAACATTCACTCACTGACAACATTCACTGACAACATTGACCCTCTGACAACATTCACTGACAACATTCACTCACTGACAACATTCACTCACTGACAACATTCACTGACAACATTCACTAACTGACAACATTCACTCACAGACAACATTCACTGACAACATTCACTCACTGACAACATTCACTCACTGACAACATTCACTGACAACATTCACTCACTGACAACATTCACTGACAACATTCACTCACTGACAAAATTCACTGACAACATTCACTCACTGACAACATTCACTGACAACATTCACTCACTGACAACATTCACTGACAACATTCACTCACTGACAACATTCACTGACAACATTCACTCACTGACAACATTCACTGACAACACTCACTGACAACATTGACTCACTTACAACACTCACTGACAACATTCACTCACTGACAACATTCACTGACAACATTCACTCACTGACAACATTCACTCACTGACAACATTCACTGACAACATTCACTCACTGACAACATTCACTAACTGACAACATTCACTCACAGACAACATTCACTGACAACATTCACTCACTGACAACATTCACTCACTGACAACATTCACTGACAACATTCACTGACAACATTCACTCACTGACAACATTCACTCACTGACAACATTCACTCTCTGACAACATTCACTGACAACATTCACTGACAACATTCACTGACAACATTCACTCACTGACAACACTCACTGACAACATTCACTCACTGACAACATTCACTCACTGACAACATTCACTCACTGACAACATTCACTGACAACACTCACTGACAACATTCACTGACAACATTCACTGACAACATTCACTCTCTGACAACATTCACTCACTGACAACATTCACTCACTGACAGCATTCACTGACAACATTCACTCACTGACAACATTCACTAACTGACAACATTCACTCACAGACAACATTCACTGACAACATTCACTCACTGACAACATTCACTCACTGACAACATTCACTCACTGACAACATTCACTGACAACATTCACTGACAACATTCACTCACTGACAACATTCACTCTCTGACAACATTCACTGACAACATTCACTGACAACATTCACTGACAACATTCACTCACTGACAACATTCACTGACAACATTCACTCACTGACAACATTCACTCACTGACAACATTCACTCACTGACAACATTCACTGACAACACTCACTGACAACATTCACTGACAACATTCACTGACAACATTCACTCTCTGACAACATTCACTCACTGACAACATTCACTCACTGACAGCATTCACTGACAACATTCACTCACTGACAACATTCACTGACAACATTCACTCACTGACAACATTCACTCACTGACAACATTCACTGACAACATTCACTGACAACATTCACTCACTGACATTCACTGACAACATTCACTCACTGACAACATTCACTGACAACACTCACTGACAACATTCACTGACAACATTCACTGACAACATTCACTCTCTGACAACATTCACTGACAACATTCACTCACTGACAACATTCACTCACTGACAGCATTCACTCACTGACAACATTCACTGACAACATTCACTCACTGACAACATTCACTGACAACATTCACTCACTGACAACATTCACTGACAACACTCACTGATAACATTGACTCACAACACTCACTGACAACATTCACTCACTGACAACATTCACTGACAACATTCACTAACTGACAACATTCACTGACAACATTCACTCACTGACAACATTCACTCACAGACAACATTCACTGACAACATCCACTCACTGACAACATTCACTCACTGACAACATTCACTCACTGACAACATTCACTGACAACATTCACTCTCTGACAACATTCACTGACAACGTTCACTGACAACATTCACTCACTGACAACATTCACTCACTGACAACATTCACTGACAACATTCACTCACTGACAACATTCACTGACAACATTCACTCACTGACAACATTCACTGACAACATTCACTCACTGACAACACTCACTGACAACATTCACTCACTGACAACATTCACTCACTGACAACATTCACTCACTGACAACATTCACTGACAACATTCACTCACTGACAACATTCACTCACTGACAACATTCACTGACAACATTCACTGACAACATTCACTCACTGACATTCACTGACAACATTCACTCACTGACAACATTCACTGACAACATTCACTCACTGACAACATTCACTCACTGACAACATTCACTGACAACATTGACTCTCTGACAACATTCACTGACAACATTCACTAACTGACAACATTCACTCACAGACAACATTCACTGACAACATTCACTCACTGACAACATTCACTCACTGACAACATTCACTGACAACATTCACTAACTGACAACATTCACTGACAACATTCACTCACTGACAACATTCACTCACTGACAACATTCACTGACAACATTCACTCACTGACAACATTCACTGATAACATTCACTCACTGACAACATTCACTGACAACATTCACTGACAGCATTCACTCACTGACAACATTCACTCACTCACAACATTCACTGACAACATTCACTCACTGACAACATTCACTCTCTGACAACATTCACTCACTGACAACATTCACTCACTGACAACATTCACTGACAACATTCACTGACAACATTCACTCACTGACAACATTCACTGACAACATTCACTCACTGACAACATTCACTCACTGACAACATTCACTGACAACATTGACCCTCTGACAACATTCACTGACAACATTCACTCACTGACAACATTCACTCACTGACAACATTCACTGACAACATTCACTAACTGACAACATTCACTCACAGACAACATTCACTGACAACATTCACTCACTGACAACATTCACTCACTGACAACATTCACTGACAACATTCACTCACTGACAACATTCACTGACAACATTCACTCACTGACAAAATTCACTGACAACATTCACTCACTGACAACATTCACTGACAACATTCACTCACTGACAACATTCACTGACAACATTCACTCACTGACAACATTCACTGACAACATTCACTCACTGACAACATTCACTGACAACACTCACTGACAACATTGACTCACTTACAACACTCACTGACAACATTCACTCACTGACAACATTCACTGACAACATTCACTCACTGACAACATTCACTCACTGACAACATTCACTGACAACACTCACTGACAACATTCACTGACAACATTCACTGACAACATTCACTCTCTGACAACATTCACTGACAACATTCACTCACTGACAACATTCACTCACTGACAGCATTCACTCACTGACAACATTCACTGACAACATTCACTCACTGACAACATTCACTGACAACATTCACTCACTGACAACATTCACTGACAACACTCACTGATAACATTGACTCACAACACTCACTGACAACATTCACTCACTGACAACATTCACTGACAACATTCACTAACTGACAACATTCACTGACAACATTCACTCACTGACAACATTCACTCACAGACAACATTCACTGACAACATCCACTCACTGACAACATTCACTCACTGACAACATTCACTCACTGACAACATTCACTGACAACATTCACTCTCTGACAACATTCACTGACAACGTTCACTGACAACATTCACTCACTGACAACATTCACTCACTGACAACATTCACTCACTGACAACATTCACTGACAACATTCACTCACTGACAACATTCACTGACAACATTCACTCACTGACAACATTCACTGACAACATTCACTCACTGACAACATTCACTGACAACATTCACTCAATGACAACATTCACTGATAACATTCACTCACTGACAACATTCACTGACAACACTCACTGACAACATTGACTCACTTACAACACTCACTGACAACATTCACTCACTGACAACATTCACTCACTGACAACATTCACTGACAACATTCACTCACTGACAACATTCACTAACTGACAACATTCACTCACAGACAACATTCACTGACAACATTCACTCACTGACAACATTCACTCACTGACAACATTCACTCACTGACAACATTCACTGACAACATTCACTGACAACATTCACTCACTGACAACATTCACTCTCTGACAACATTCACTGACAACATTCACTCACTGACAACATTCACTCACTGACAACATTCACTGACAACATTCACTCACTGACAACATTCACTCACTGACAACATTCACTGACAACACTCACTGACAACATTCACTGACAACATTCACTGACAACATTCACTCTCTGACAACATTCACTCACTGACAACATTCACTCACTGACAGCATTCACTGACAACATTCACTCACTGACAACATTCACTGACAACATTCACTCACTGACAACATTCACTCACTGACAACATTCACTGACAACATTCAGTGACAACATTCACTGACAACATTCACTCTCTGACAACATTCACTGACAACATTCACTCACTGACAACATTCACTCACTGACAGCATTCACTGACAACATTCACTCACTGACAACATTCACTGACAACATTCACTGACAACATTCACTCACTGACAACATTCACTGACAACATTCACTCACTGACAATATTCACTGACAACATTCACTCACTGACAACATTCACTCACTGACAACATTCACTGACAACATTCACTCACTGACAACATTCACTCTCTGACAACATTCACTCACTGACAACACTCACTCACTGACAACATTCACTCTCTGACAACATTCACTGACAACATTCACTGACAACATTCACTGACAACATTCACTCACTGACAACATTCACTGACAACATTCACTGACAACATTCACTCACTGACAACATTCACTGACAACATTCACTGACAACACTCACTGACAACATTCACTGACAACATTCACTGACAACATTCACTCTCTGACAACATTCACTCACTGACAACATTCACTCACTGACAGCATTCACTGACAACATTCACTCACTGACAACATTCACTGACAACATTCACTCACTGACAACATTCACTCACTGACAACATTCACTGACAACATTCACTCACTGACATTCACTGACAACATTCACTCACTGACAACATTCACTGACAACATTGACTCTCTGACAACATTCACTGACAACATTCACTCACTGACAACATTCACTGACAACATTCACTCACTGACAACATTCACTGATAACATTCACTCACTGACAACATTCACTCACTGACAACATTCACTCTCTGACAACATTCACTCACTGACAACACTCACTGACAACATTCACTCACTGACAACATTCACTCTCTGACAACATTCACTCACTGACAACACTCACTGACAACATTCACTCACTGACAACATTCACTGACAACATTCACTGACAACATTCACTGACAACATTCACTCACTGACAACATTCACTCTCTGACAACATTCACTCACTGACAACACTCACTGACAACATTCACTCACTGACAACATTCACTGACAACATTCACTGACAACATTCACTCTCTGACAACATTCACTGACAACATTCACTCACTGACAACATTCACTCACTGACAACATTCACTGACAACATTGACTCTCTGACAACATTCACTGACAACATTCACTAACTGACAACATTCACTCACAGACAACATTCACTGACAACATTCACTCACTGACAACATTCACTCACTGACAACATTCACTGACAACATTCACTGACAACATTCACTGACAACATTCACTCACTGACAACATTCACTCACTGACAACATTCACTGACAACATTCACTGACAACATTCACTCACTGACAACATTCACTGACAACATTCACTCACTGACAACATTCACTGACAACACTCACTGACAACATTCACTGACAACATTCACTCTCTGACAACATTCACTCACTGACAACATTCACTCACTGACAGCAATCACTGACAACATTCACTCACTGACAACATTCACTGACAACATTCACTCACTGACAACATTCACTGACAACATTCACTGACAACATTCACTCACTGACAACATTCACTCTCTGACAACATTCACTCACTGACAACACTCACTGACAACATTCACTGACAACATTCACTGACAACATTCACTCTCTGACAACATTCACTCACTGACAGCATTCACTGACAACATTCACTCACTGACAACATTCACTGACAACATTCACTCACTGACAACATTCACTGACAACATTCACTGACAACATTCACTCACTGACAACATTCACTGACAACATTCACTCTCTGACAACATTCACTCACTGACAATATTCACTGACAACATTCACTCACTGACAGCATTCACTGACAACATTCACTCACTGACAACATTCACTGACAACATTCACTGACAACATTCACTCACTGACAACATTCACTGACAACATTCACTAACTGATAACATTCACTGACAACATTCACTGACAACATTCACTCACTGACAACATTCACTCACTGACAACATTCACTGACAACATTCACTCACTGACAACATTCACTCACTGACAACATTCACTGACAACATTCACTGACAACATTCACTCACTGACAACATTCACTCACTGACAACATTCACTGACAACATTCACTCACTGACAACATTCACTCTGACAACATTCACTCACTGACAACACTCACTGACAACATTCACTCACTGACAACATTCACTGACAACATTCACTGACAACATTCACTCTCTGACAACATTCACTGACAACATTCACTCACTGACAACATTCACTCACTGACAACATTCACTGACAACATTGACTCTCTGACAACATTCACTGACAACATTCACTCACTGACAACATTCACTCACTGACAACATTCACTGACAACATTCACTAACTGACAACATTCACTCACAGACAACATTCACTGACAACATTCACTCACTGACAACATTCACTCACTGACAACATTCACTGACAACACTCACTGACAACATTCACTGACAACATTCACTGACAACATTCACTCTCTGACAACATTCACTCACTGACAACATTCACTCACTGACAGCATTCACTGACAACATTCACTCACTGACATCATTCACTGATAACATTCACGCACTGACAACATTCACTGACAACATTCACTGACAACATTCACGCACTGACAACATTCACTGACAATATTCACTGACAACATTCACTCACTGACAGCATTCACTGACAACATTCACTCACTGACAACATTCACTGACAACATTCACTCACTGACAACATTCACTGACAACATTCACTAACTGATAACATTCACTGACAACATTCACTGACAACATTCACTCACTGACAACATTCACTCACTGACAACATTCACTGACAACATTCACTCACTGACAACATTCACTGACAACATTAACTGACAACATTCACTGACAACATTCACTCACTGACAACATTCACTCACTGACAACATTCACTGACAACATTCACTCACTGACAACATTCACTGACAACATTCACTAACTGATAACATTCACTGACAACATTCACTGACAACATTCACTCACTGACAACATTCACTCACTGACAACATTCACTGACAACATTCACTCACTGACAACATTCACTGACAACATTAACTGACAACATTCACTGACAACATTCACTCACTGACAACATTCACTCACTGACAACATTCACTGACAACATTCACTCACTGACAACATTCACTCTCTGACAACATTCACTCACTGACAACACTCACTGACAACATTCACTCACTGACAACATTCACTGACAACATTCACTCACTGACAACATTCACTCACTGACAACATTCACTGACAACATTGACTCTCTGACAACATTCACTCACTGGCAACATTCACTGACAACATTCACTAACTGACAACATTCACTCACAGACAACATTCACTGACAACATTCACTCACTGACAACATTCACTCACTGACAACATTCACTGACAACATTCACTGACAACATTCACTCACTGACAACATTCACTCTCTGACAACATTCACTCACTGACAACATTCACTGACAACATTCACTGACAACATTCACTCACTGACAACATTCACTGACAACATTCACTCACTGACAACATTCACTCACTGACAACATTCACTGACAACACTCACTGACAACATTCACTGACAACATTCACTCACTGACAACATTCACTCACTGACAACATTCACTGACAACATTCACTCACTGACAACATTCACTGATAACATTCACTCACTGACAACATTCACTGACAACATTCACTCACTGACAACATTCACTCACTGACAACATTCACTGACAACATTCACTCACTGACAACATTCACTCTCTGACAACATTCACTCACTGACAACACTCACTGACAACATTCACTCACTGACAACATTCACTGACAACATTCACTGACAACATTCACTCACTGACAACATTCACTGACAACATTCACTCACTGACAACATTCACTCACTGACAACATTCACTGACAACATTGACTCTCTGACTACATTCACTGACAACATTCACTCACTGACAACATTCACTCACTGACAACATTCACTGACAACATTCACTAACATACAACATTCACTCACAGACAACATTCACTGACAACATTCACTCACTGACAACATTCACTCACTGACAACATTCACTCACTGACAACATTCACTGACAACATTCAGTGACAACATTCACTGACAACATTCACTCTCTGACAACATTCACTGACAACATTCACTCACTGACAACATTCACTCACTGACAGCATTCACTGACAACATTCACTCACTGACAACATTCACTGACAACATTCACTCACTGACAACATTCACTGACAACATTCACTCACTGACAATATTCACTGACAACATTCACTCACTGACAACATTCACTCACTGACAACATTCACTGACAACATTCACTCACTGACAACATTCACTCTCTGACAACATTCACTCACTGACAACACTCACTCACTGACAACATTCACTCTCTGACAACATTCACTGACAACATTCACTGACAACATTCACTGACAACATTCACTCACTGACAACATTCACTGACAACATTCACTGACAACATTCACTCACTGACAACATTCACTGACAACATTCACTGACAACACTCACTGACAACATTCACTGACAACATTCACTGACAACATTCACTCTCTGACAACATTCACTCACTGACAACATTCACTCACTGACAGCATTCACTGACAACATTCACTCACTGACAACATTCACTGACAACATTCACTCACTGACAACATTCACTCACTGACAACATTCACTGACAACATTCACTCACTGACATTCACTGACAACATTCACTCACTGACAACATTCACTCACTGACAACATTCACTGACAACATTGACTCTCTGACAACATTCACTGACAACATTCACTCACTGACAACATTCACTGACAACATTCACTCACTGACAACATTCACTGATAACATTCACTCACTGACAAAATTCACTCACTGACAACATTCACTCTCTGACAACATTCACTCACTGACAACACTCACTGACAACATTCACTCACTGACAACATTCACTCTCTGACAACATTCACTCACTGACAACACTCACTGACAACATTCACTCACTGACAACATTCACTGACAACATTCACTGACAACATTCACTGACAACATTCACTCACTGACAACATTCACTCTCTGACAACATTCACTCACTGACAACACTCACTGACAACATTCACTCACTGACAACATTCACTGACAACATTCACTGACAACATTCACTCTCTGACAACATTCACTGACAACATTCACTCACTGACAACATTCACTCACTGACAACATTCACTGACAACATTGACTCTCTGACAACATTCACTGACAACATTCACTAACTGACAACATTCACTCACAGACAACATTCACTGACAACATTCACTCACTGACAACATTCACTCACTGACAACATTCACTGACAACATTCACTGACAACATTCACTGACAACATTCACTCACTGACAACATTCACTCACTGACAACATTCACTGACAACATTCACTGACAACATTCACTCACTGACAACATTCACTGACAACATTCACTCACTGACAACATTCACTGACAACACTCACTGACAACATTCACTGACAACATTCACTCTCTGACAACATTCACTCACTGACAACATTCACTCACTGACAGCAATCACTGACAACATTCACTCACTGACAACATTCACTGACAACATTCACTCACTGACAACATTCACTGACAACATTCACTGACAACATTCACTCACTGACAACATTCACTCTCTGACAACATTCACTCACTGACAACACTCACTGACAACATTCACTGACAACATTCACTGACAACATTCACTCTCTGACAACATTCACTCACTGACAGCATTCACTGACAACATTCACTCACTGACAACATTCACTGACAACATTCACTCACTGACAACATTCACTGACAACATTCACTGACAACATTCACTCACTGACAACATTCACTGACAACATTCACTCTCTGACAACATTCACTCACTGACAATATTCACTGACAACATTCACTCACTGACAGCATTCACTGACAACATTCACTCACTGACAACATTCACTGACAACATTCACTGACAACATTCACTCACTGACAACATTCACTGACAACATTCACTAACTGATAACATTCACTGACAACATTCACTGACAACATTCACTCACTGACAACATTCACTCACTGACAACATTCACTGACAACATTCACTCACTGACAACATTCACTCTCTGACAACATTCACTCACTGACAACACTCACTGACAACATTCACTCACTGACAACATTCACTGACAACATTCACTGACAACATTCACTCTCTGACAACATTCACTGACAACATTCACTCACTGACAACATTCACTCACTGACAACATTCACTGACAACATTGACTCTCTGACAACATTCACTGACAACATTCACTCACTGACAACATTCACTCACTGACAACATTCACTGACAACATTCACTAACTGACAACATTCACTCACAGACAACATTCACTGACAACATTCACTCACTGACAACATTCACTCACTGACAACATTCACTGACAACACTCACTGACAACATTCACTGACAACATTCACTGACAACATTCACTCTCTGACAACATTCACTCACTGACAACATTCAATCACTGACATCATTCACTGATAACATTCACGCACTGACAACATTCACTGACAACATTCACTGACAACATTCACGCACTGACAACATTCACTGACAATATTCACTGACAACATTCACTCACTGACAGCATTCACTGACAACATTCACTCACTGACAACATTCACTGACAACATTCACTCACTGACAACATTCACTGACAACATTCACTAACTGATAACATTCACTGACAACATTCACTGACAACATTCACTCACTGACAACATTCACTCACTGACAACATTCACTGACAACATTCACTCACTGACAACATTCACTGACAACATTCACTCACTGACAACATTCACTCACTGACAACATTCACTGACAACATTCACTGACAACATTCACTCACTGACAACATTCACTCTCTGACAACATTCACTCACTGACAACATTCACTGACAACATTCACTGACAACATTCACTCACTGACAACATTCACTGACAACATTCACTCACTGACAACATTCACTCACTGACAACATTCACTCACTGACAACATTCACTGACAACACTCACTGACAACATTCACTGACAACATTCACTCACTGACAACATTCACTCACTGACAACATTCACTGACAACATTCACTCACTGACAACATTCACTGATAACATTCACTCACTGACAACATTCACTGACAACATTCACTGACAACATTCACTCACTGACAACATTCACTCACTGACAACATTCACTGACAACATTCACTCACTGACAACATTCACTCTCTGACAACATTCACTCACTGACAACACTCACTGACAACATTCACTCACTGACAACATTCACTGACAACATTCACTGACAACATTCACTCACTGACAACATTCACTGACAACATTCACTCACTGACAACATTCACTCACTGACAACATTCACTGACAACATTGACTCTCTGACTACATTCACTGACAACATTCACTCACTGACAACATTCACTCACTGACAACATTCACTGACAACATTCACTAACATACAACATTCACTCACAGACAACATTCACTGACAACATTCACTCACTGACAACATTCACTCACTGACAACATTCACTCACTGACAACATTCACTGACAACATTCAGTGACAACATTCACTGACAACATTCACTCTCTGACAACATTCACTGACAACATTCACTCACTGACAACATTCACTCACTGACAGCATTCACTGACAACATTCACTCACTGACAACATTCACTGACAACATTCACTGACAACATTCACTCACTGACAACATTCACTGACAACATTCACTCACTGACAATATTCACTGACAACATTCACTCACTGACAACATTCACTCACTGACAGCATTCACTGACAACATTCACTCACTGACAACATTCACTGACAACATTCACTCACTGACAACATTCACTGACAACATTCACTAACTGACAACATTCACTGACAACATTCACTCTCTGACAACATTCACTGACAACATTTACTGATAACATTCACTCTCTGACAACATTCACTGACAACATTCACTCTCTGACAACATTCACTGACAACATTCACTGACAACATTCACTCACTGACAACATTCACTCACTGACAACATTCACTGACAACATTGACTCTCTGACAACATTCACTGACAACATTCACTAACTGACAACATTCACTCACAGACAACATTCACTGACAACATTCACTCACTGACAACATTCACTCACTGACAACATTCACTGACAACATTCACTCACTGACAACATTCACTGACAACATTCACTAACTGATAACATTCACTGACAACATTCACTGACAACATTCACTCACTGACAACATTCACTCACTGACAACATTCACTGACAACATTCACTCACTGACAACATTCACTGATAACATTCACTCACTGACAACATTCACTGACAAAATTCACTGACAACATTCACTCACTGACAACATTCACTCACTGACAACATTCACTGACAACATTCACTCACTGACAACATTCACTCTCTGACAACATTCACTCACTGACAACACTCACTGACAACATTCACTCACTGACAACATTCACTGACAACATTCACTGACAACATTCACTCACTGACAACATTCACTGACAACATTCACTCACTGACAACATTCACTCACTGACAACATTCACTTACAACATTGACTCTCTGACAACATTCACTGACAACATTCACTCACTGACAACATTCACTGACAACATTCACTCACTGACAACATTCACTGACAACATTCACTCACTGACAACATTCACTGACAACATTCACTGACAACATTCACTCACTGACAACATTCACTGACAACATTCACTGACAACATTCACTCACTGACAACATTCACTGACAACATTCACTGACAACATTCACTAACTGATAACATTCACTGACAACATTCACTGACAACATTCACTCACTGACAACATTCACTCACTGACAACATTCACTCACTGACAACATTCACTGACAACATTCACTCACTGACAACATTCACTGATAACATTCACTCACTGACAACATTCACTGACAACATTCACTGACAACATTCACTCACTGACAACATTCACTCACTGACAACATTCACTGACAACATTCACTCACTGACATTCACTGACAACATTCACTCACTGACAACATTCACTGACAACATTCACTCACTGACAACATTCACTCACTGACAACATTCACTGACAACATTGACTCTCTGACAACATTCACTGACAACATTCACTCACTGACAACATTCACTGACAACATTCACTGACAACATTCACTAACTGACAACATTCACTCACAGACAACATTCACTGACAACATTCACTCACTGACAACATTCACTGACAACATTCACTGACAACATTCACTCACTGACAACACTCACTCACTGACAACATTCACTCTCTGACAACATTCACTGACAACATTCACTGACAACATTCACTGACAACATTCACTCACTGACAACATTCACTGACAACATTCACTGACAACATTCACTCACTGACAACATTCACTGACAACATTCACTGACAACACTCACTGACAACATTCACTGACAACATTCACTGACAACATTCACTCTCTGACAACATTCACTCACTGACAACATTCACTCACTGACAGCATTCACTGACAACATTCACTCACTGACAACATTCACTGACAACATTCACTCACTGACAACATTCACTCACTGACAACATTCACTGACAACATTCACTCACTGACATTCACTGACAACATTCACTCACTGACAACATTCACTCACTGACAACATTCACTGACAACATTGACTCTCTGACAACATTCACTGACAACATTCACTCACTGACAACATTCACTGACAACATTCACTCACTGACAACATTCACTGATAACATTCACTCACTTACAACATTCACTCACTGACAACATTCACTCTCTGACAACATTCACTCACTGACAACACTCACTGACAACATTCACTCACTGACAACATTCACTCTCTGACAACACTCACTGACAACATTCACTCACTGACAACATTCACTGACAACATTCACTGACAACATTCACTGACAACATTCACTCACTGACAACATTCACTCTCTGACAACATTCACTCACTGACAACACTCACTGACAACATTCACTCACTGACAACATTCACTGACAACATTCACTGACAACATTCACTCTCTGACAACATTCACTGACAACATTCACTCACTGACAACATTCACTCACTGACAACATTCACTGACAACATTGACTCTCTGACAACATTCACTGACAACATTCACTAACTGACAACATTCACTCACAGACAACATTCACTGACAACATTCACTCACTGACAACATTCACTCACTGACAACATTCACTGACAACATTCACTGACAACATTCACTGACAACATTCACTCACTGACAACATTCACTCACTGACAACATTCACTGACAACATTCACTGACAACATTCACTCACTGACAACATTCACTGACAACATTCACTCACTGACAACATTCACTGACAACACTCACTGACAACATTCACTGACAACATTCACTCTCTGACAACATTCACTCACTGACAACATTCACTCACTGACAGCAATCACTGACAACATTCACTCACTGACAACATTCACTGACAACATTCACTGACAACATTCACTCACTGACAACATTCACTCTCTGACAACATTCACTCACTGACAACACTCACTGACAACATTCACTGACAACATTCACTGACAACATTCACTCTCTGACAACATTCACTCACTGACAGCATTCACTGACAACATTCACTCACTGACAACATTCACTGACAACATTCACTCACTGACAACATTCACTGACAACATTCACTGACAACATTCACTCACTGACAACATTCACTGACAACATTCACTCTCTGACAACATTCACTCACTGACAATATTCACTGACAACATTCACTCACTGACAGCATTCACTGACAACATTCACTCACTGACAACATTCACTGACAACATTCACTGACAACATTCACTCACTGACAACATTCACTGACAACATTCACTAACTGATAACATTCACTGACAACATTCACTGACAACATTCACTCACTGACAACATTCACTCACTGACAACATTCACTGACAACATTCACTCACTGACAACATTCACTCTCTGACAACATTCACTCACTGACAACACTCACTGACAACATTCACTCACTGACAACATTCACTGACAACATTCACTGACAACATTCACTCTCTGACAACATTCACTGACAACATTCACTCACTGACAACATTCACTCACTGACAACATTCACTGACAACATTGACTCTCTGACAACATTCACTGACAACATTCACTCACTGACAACATTCACTCACTGACAACATTCACTGACAACATTCACTAACTGACAACATTCACTCACAGACAACATTCACTGACAACATTCACTCACTGACAACATTCACTCACTGACAACATTCACTGACAACACTCACTGACAACATTCACTGACAACATTCACTGACAACATTCACTCTCTGACAACATTCACTCACTGACAACATTCACTCACTGACATCATTCACTGATAACATTCACGCACTGACAACATTCACTGACAACATTCACTGACAACATTCACGCACTGACAACATTCACTGACAATATTCACTGACAACATTCACTCACTGACAGCATTCACTGACAACATTCACTCACTGACAACATTCACTGACAACATTCACTCACTGACAACATTCACTGACAACATTCACTAACTGATAACATTCACTGACAACATTCACTGACAACATTCACTCACTGACAACATTCACTCACTGACAACATTCACTGACAACATTCACTCACTGACAACATTCACTGACAACATTAACTGACAACATTCACTGACAACATTCACTCACTGACAACATTCACTCACTGACAACATTCACTGACAACATTCACTCACTGACAACATTCACTGACAACATTCACTAACTGATAACATTCACTGACAACATTCACTGACAACATTCACTCACTGACAACATTCACTCACTGACAACATTCACTCACTGACAACATTCACTGACAACATTCACTCACTGACAACATTCACTGACAACATTAACTGACAACATTCACTGACAACATTCACTCACTGACAACATTCACTCACTGACAACATTCACTGACAACATTCACTCATTGACAACATTCACTCTCTGACAACATTCACTCACTGACAACACTCACTGACAACATTCACTCACTGACAACATTCACTGACAACATTCACTCACTGACAACATTCACTCACTGACAACATTCACTGACAACATTGACTCTCTGACAACATTCACTCACTGGCAACATTCACTGACAACATTCACTAACTGACAACATTCACTCACAGACAACATTCACTGACAACATTCACTCACTGACAACATTCACTCACTGACAACATTCACTGACAACATTCACTGACAACATTCACTCACTGACAACATTCACTCTCTGACAACATTCACTCACTGACAACATTCACTGACAACATTCACTGACAACATTCACTCACTGACAACATTCACTGACAACATTCACTCACTGACAACATTCACTCACTGACAACATTCACTCACTGACAACATTCACTGACAACACTCACTGACAACATTCACTGACAACATTCACTCACTGACAACATTCACTCACTGACAACATTCACTGACAACATTCACTCACTGACAACATTCACTGATAACATTCACTCACTGACAACATTCACTGACAACATTCACTGACAACATTCACTCACTGACAACATTCACTCACTGACAACATTCACTGACAACATTCACTCACTGACAACATTCACTCTCTGACAACATTCACTCACTGACAACACTCACTGACAACATTCACTCACTGACAACATTCACTGACAACATTCACTGACAACATTCACTCACTGACAACATTCACTGACAACATTCACTCACTGACAACATTCACTCACTGACAACATTCACTGACAACATTGACTCTCTGACTACATTCACTGACAACATTCACTCACTGACAACATTCACTCACTGACAACATTCACTGACAACATTCACTAACATACAACATTCACTCACAGACAACATTCACTGACAACATTCACTCACTGACAACATTCACTCACTGACAACATTCACTCACTGACAACATTCACTGACAACATTCAGTGACAACATTCACTGACAACATTCACTCTCTGACAACATTCACTGACAACATTCACTCACTGACAACATTCACTCACTGACAGCATTCACTGACAACATTCACTCACTGACAACATTCACTGACAACATTCACTGACAACATTCACTCACTGACAACATTCACTGACAACATTCACTCACTGACAATATTCACTGACAACATTCACTCACTGACAACATTCACTCACTGACAGCATTCACTGACAACATTCACTCACTGACAACATTCACTGACAACATTCACTCACTGACAACATTCACTGACAACATTCACTAACTGACAACATTCACTGACAACATTCACTCTCTGACAACATTCACTGACAACATTTACTGATAACATTCACTCTCTGACAACATTCACTGACAACATTCACTCTCTGACAACATTCACTGACAACATTCACTGACAACATTCACTCACTGACAACATTCACTCACTGACAACATTCACTGACAACATTGACTCTCTGACAACATTCACTGACAACATTCACTAACTGACAACATTCACTCACAGACAACATTCACTGACAACATTCACTCACTGACAACATTCACTCACTGACAACATTCACTGACAACATTCACTCACTGACAACATTCACTGACAACATTCACTAACTGATAACATTCACTGACAACATTCACTGACAACATTCACTCACTGACAACATTCACTCACTGACAACATTCACTGACAACATTCACTCACTGACAACATTCACTGATAACATTCACTCACTGACAACATTCACTGACAAAATTCACTGACAACATTCACTCACTGACAACATTCACTCACTGACAACATTCACTGACAACATTCACTCACTGACAACATTCACTCTCTGACAACATTCACTCACTGACAACACTCACTGACAACATTCACTCACTGACAACATTCACTGACAACATTCACTGACAACATTCACTCACTGACAACATTCACTGACAACATTCACTCACTGACAACATTCACTCACTGACAACATTCACTTACAACATTGACTCTCTGACAACATTCACTGACAACATTCACTCACTGACAACATTCACTGACAACATTCACTCACTGACAACATTCACTGACAACATTCACTCACTGACAACATTCACTGACAACATTCACTGACAACATTCACTCACTGACAACATTCACTGACAACATTCACTGACAACATTCACTCACTGACAACATTCACTGACAACATTCACTGACAACATTCACTAACTGATAACATTCACTGACAACATTCACTGACAACATTCACTCACTGACAACATTCACTCACTGACAACATTCACTCACTGACAACATTCACTGACAACATTCACTCACTGACAACATTCACTGATAACATTCACTCACTGACAACATTCACTGACAACATTCACTGACAACATTCACTCACTGACAACATTCACTCACTGACAACATTCACTGACAACATTCACTCACTGACATTCACTGACAACATTCACTCACTGACAACATTCACTGACAACATTCACTCACTGACAACATTCACTCACTGACAACATTCACTGACAACATTGACTCTCTGACAACATTCACTGACAACATTCACTCACTGACAACATTCACTGACAACATTCACTGACAACATTCACTAACTGACAACATTCACTCACAGACAACATTCACTGACAACATTCACTCACTGACAACATTCACTGACAACATTCACTCACTGACAACATTCACTCACTGACAACACTCACTGACAACATTCACTGACAACATTCACTGACAACATTCACTCTCTGACAACATTCACTGACAACATTCACTCACTGACAACATTCACTCACTGACAGCATTCACTGACAACATTCACTCACTGACAACATTCACTGACAACATTCACTCACTGACAATATTCACTGACAACATTCACTCACTGACAACATTCACTCACTGACAGCATTCACTGACAACATTCACTGACAACATTCACTCACTGACAACATTCACTGACAACATTCACTAACTGACAACATTCACTGACAACATTCACTCTCTGACAACATTCACTGACAACATTTACTGATAACATTCACTCTCTGACAACATTCACTGACAACATTCACTCTCTGACAACATTCACTGACAACATTCACTGACAACATTCACTCACTGACAACATTCACTCACTGACAACATTCACTCACTGACAACATTCACTGACAACATTCACTCACTGACAACATTCACTGACAACATTCACTCACTGACAACATTCACTGACAACATTCACTCACTGACAACATTCACTGACAACATTCACTCACTGACAACATTCACTGACAACACTCACTGACAACATTCACTCACTGACAACATTCACTCACTGACAACATTCACTGACAACATTCACTCACTGACAACATTCACTCACTGACAACATTCACTGACAGCATTCACTAACTGATAACATTCACTCACAGACAACATTCACTCACTGACAACATTCACTCACTGACAACATTCACTGACAACACTCACTGACAACATTCACTGACAACATTCACTGACAACATTCACTCTCTGACAACATTCACTGACAACATTCACTCACTGACAACATTCACTCACTGACAGCATTCACTGACAACATTCACTCACTGACAACATTCACTGACAACATTCACTCACTGACAACATTCACTGACAACATTCACTAACTGACAACATTCACTGACAACATTCACTCTCTGACAACATTCACAGACAACATTTACTGATAACATTCACTCTCTGACAACATTCACTGACAACATTCACTCTCTGACAACATTCACTGACAACGTTCACTGACAACATTCACTCACTGACAACATTCACTCTCTGACAACATTCACTGACAACGTTCACTGACAACATTCACTCACTGACAACATTCACTCACTGACAACATTCACTGACAACATTCACTCACTGACAACATTCACTGACAACATTCACTCACTGACAACATTCACTGACAACATTCACTCACTGACAACATTCACTGACAACATTCACTCAATGACAACATTCACTGATAACATTCACTCACTGACATCATTCACTGACAACACTCACTGACAACATTGACTCACTTACAACACTCACTGACAACATTCACTCACTGACAACATTCACTCACTGACAACATTCACTGACAACATTCACTCACTGACAACATTCACTGACAACATTCACTCACTGACAACATTCACTCTCTGACAACATTCACTCACTGACAACATTCACTCACTGACAACATTCACTGACAACATTCACTCACTGACAACATTCACTGACAACATTCACTCACTGACAACATTCACTCACTGACAACATTCACTGACAACATTCACTAACTGACAACATTCACTCACAGACAACATTCACTGACAACATTCACTCACTGACAACATTCACTCACTGACAACATTCACTCACTGACAACACTCACTGACAACATTCACTGACAACATTCACTGACAACATTCACTCTCTGACAACATTCACTGACAACATTCACTCACTGACAACATTCACTCACTGACAGCATTCACTGACAACATTCACTCACTGACAACATTCACTGACAACATTCACTCACTGACAATATTCACTGACAACATTCACTCACTGACAACATTCACTCACTGACAGCATTCACTGACAACATTCACTGACAACATTCACTCACTGACAACATTCACTGACAACATTCACTAACTGACAACATTCACTGACAACATTCACTCTCTGACAACATTCACTGACAACATTTACTGATAACATTCACTCTCTGACAACATTCACTGACAACATTCACTCTCTGACAACATTCACTGACAACATTCACTGACAACATTCGCTCACTGACAACATTCACTCACTGACAACATTCACTCACTGACAACATTCACTGACAACATTCACTCACTGACAACATTCACTGACAACATTCACTCACTGACAACATTCACTGACAACATTCACTCACTGACAACATTCACTGACAACATTCACTCACTGACAACATTCACTGACAACACTCACTGACAACATTGACTCACTTACAACACTCACTGACAACATTCACTCACTGACAACATTCACTCACTGACAACATTCACTGACAACATTCACTCACTGACAACATTCACTCACTGACAACATTCACTGACAACATTCACTAACTGATAACATTCACTCACAGACAACATTCACTCACTGACAACATTCACTCACTGACAACATTCACTGACAACACTCACTGACAACATTCACTGACAACATTCACTGACAACATTCACTCTCTGACAACATTCACTGACAACATTCACTGACAACATTCACTAACTGATAACATTCACTCACAGACAACATTCACTCACTGACAACATTCACTCACTGACAACATTCACTGACAACATTCACTCTCTGACAACATTCACTGACAACATTCACTCAATGACAACATTCACTCACTGACAGCATTCACTGACAACATTCACTCACTGACAACATTCACTGACAACATTCACTCACTGACAACATTCACTAACTGACAACATTCACTGACAACATTCACTCTCTGACAACATTCACTGACAACATTTACTGATAACATTCACTCTCTGACAACATTCACTGACAACATTCACTCTCTGACAACATTCACTGACAACGTTCACTGACAACATTCACTCACTGACAACATTCACTCACTGACAACATTCACTCACTGACAACATTCACTGACAACATTCACTCACTGACAACATTCACTGACAACATTCACTCACTGACAACATTCACTGATAACATTCACTCACTGACAACATTCACTGACAACATTCACTGACAACATTCACTCACTGACAACATTCACTCACTGACAACATTCACTCACTGACAACATTCACTCTCTGACAACATTCACTCACTGACAACACTCACTGACAACATTCACTCACTGACAACATTCACTGACAACATTCACTGACAACATTCACTCACTGACAACATTCACTGACAACATTCACTCACTGACAACATTCACTCACTGACAACATTCACTGACAACATTGACTCTCTGAAAACATTCACTGACAACATTCACTCACTGACAACATTCACTCACTGACAACATTCACTGACAACATTCACTAACTGACAACATTCACTCACAGACAACATTCACTGACAACATTCACTCACTGACAACATTCACTCACTGACAACATTCACTCACGGACAACATTCACTGACAACACTCACTGACAACATTCACTGACAACATTCACAGACAACATTCACTCTCTGAGAACATTCACTGACAACATTCACTCACTGACAACATTCACTCACTGACAGCATTCACTGACAACATTCACTCACTGACAACATTCACTGACAACATTCACTGACAACATTCACTCACTGACAACATTCACTGACAACATTCACTCACTGACAATATTCACTGACAACATTCACTCACTGACAACATTCACTCACTGACAGCATTCACTGACAACATTCACTCACTGACAACATTCACTGACAACATTCACTCACTGACAACATTCACTGACAACATTCACTAACTGTCAACATTCACTGACAACATTCACTCTCTGACAACATTCACTGACAACATTTACTGATAACATTCACTCTCTGACAACATTCACTGACAACATTCACTCTCTGACAACATTCACTGACAACATTCACTAACAACATTCACTCACTGACAACATTCACTCACTGACAACATTCACTGACAACATTGACTCTCTGACAACATTCACTGACAACATTCACTAACTGACAACATTCACTCACAGACAACATTCACTGACAACATTCACTCACTGACAACATTCACTCACTGACAACATTCACTGACAACATTCACTCACTGACAACATTCACTGACAACATTCACTAACTGATAACATTCACTGACAACATTCACTGACAACATTCACTCACTGACAACATTCACTCACTGACAACATTCACTGACAACATTCACTCACTGACAACATTCACTGATAACATTCACTCACTGACAACATTCACTGACAACATTCACTGACAACATTCACTCACTGACAACATTCACTCACTGACAACATTCACTGACAACATTCACTCACTGACAACATTCACTCTCTGACAACATTCACTCACTGACAACACTCACTGACAACATTCACTCACTGACAACATTCACTGACAACATTCACTGACAACATTCACTCACTGACAACATTCACTGACAACATTCACTCACTGACAACATTCACTCACTGACAACATTCACTGACAACATTCACTCTCTGACAACATTCACTGACATCATTCACTCACTGACAACATTCACTCACTGACAACATTCACTGACAACATTCACTAACTGACAACATTCACTCACAGACAACATTCACTGACAACATTCACTCACTGACAACATTCACTGACAACATTCACTCACTGACAACATTCACTGACAACATTCACTCACTGACAACATTCACTGATAACATTCACTCACTGACAACATTCACTGTCAACATTCACTCACTGACAACATTCACTCACTGACAACATTCACTGACAACATTCACTGACAACATTCACTCACTGACAACATTCACTGACAACATTCACTCACTGACAACATTCACTGACAACACTCACTGACAACATTCACTGACAACATTCACTCTCTGACAACATTCACTGACAACATTCACTCACTGACAACATTCACTGACAACATTCACTCACTGACAACATTCACTGACAACACTCACTGACAACATTCACTGACAACATTCACTCTCTGACAACATTCACTCACTGACAACATTCACTCACTGACAGCATTCACTGACAACATTCACTCACTGACAACATTCACTGACAACATTCACTCACTGACAACATTCACTGACAACATTCACTGACAACATTCACTCACTGACAACATTCACTGACAACATTCACTCTCTGACAACATTCACTCACTGACAATATTCACTGACAACATTCACTCACTGACAGCATTCACTGACAACATTCACTCACTGACAACATTCACTGACAACATTCACTCACTGACAACATTCACTGACAACATTCACTCACTGACAACATTCACTGACAACATTCACTCACTGACAACATTCACTGACAACATTCACTCACAGACAACATTCACTGACAACATTCACTGACAACATTCACTCACTGACAACATTCACTCTCTGACAACATTCACTCACTGACAACATTCACTGACAACATTCACTCACTGACAACATTCACTCACTGATAACATTCACTGACAACATTCACTGACAACATTCACTCACTGACAACATTCACTGACAACATTCACTCACTGACAACATTCACTGACAACATTCACTCACTGACAACATTCACTGACAACATTAACTGACAACATTCACTGACAACATTCACTCACTGACAACATTCACTCACTGACAACATTCACTGACAACATTCACTGACAACATTCACTCACTGACATTCACTGACAACATTCACTCACTGACAACATTCACTGACAACATTCACTCACTGACAACATTCACTCACTGACAACATTCACTGACAACATTGACTCTCTGACAACATTCACTGACAACATTCACTAACTGACAACATTCACTCACAGACAACATTCACTGACAACATTCACTCACTGACAACATTCACTGACAACATTCACTCACTGACAACATTCACTCTCTGACAACATTCACTGACAACATTCACTCACTGACAACATTCACTCACTGACAACATTCACTGACAACATTCACTGACAACATTCACTCACTGACATTCACTGACAACATTCACTCACTGACAACATTCACTGAAAACATTCACTCACTGACAACATTCACTGACAACATTGACTCTCTGACAACATTCACTGACAACATTCACTAACTGACAACATTCACTCACAGACAACATTCACTGACAACATTCACTCACTGACAACATTCACTCACTGACAACATTCACTGACAACATTCACTCACTGACAACATTCACTGACAACATTCACTAACTGACAACATTCACTGACAACATTCACTCACTGACAACATTCACTCACTGACAACATTCACTGACAACATTCACTCACTGACAACATTCACTGATAACATTCACTCACTGACAACATTCACTGACAACATTCACTGACAACATTCACTCACTGACAACATTCACTGACAACATTCACTCACTGACAACATTCACTGACAACATTCACTCACTGACAACATTCACTGACAACACTCACTGACAACATTCACTGACAACATTCACTCTCTGACAACATTCACTCACTGACAACATTCACTCACTGACAGCATTCACTGACAACATTCACTCACTGACAACATTCACTGACAACATTCACTCACTGACAACATTCACTGACAACATTCACTGACAACATTCACTCACTGACAACATTCACTGACAACATTCACTCACTGACAACATTCACTGACAACATTCACTGACAACATTCACTCACTGACAACATTCTCTGACAACATTCACTCTCTGACAACATTCACTCACTGACAATATTCACTGACAACATTCACTCACTGACAGCATTCACTGACAACATTCACTCACTGACAACATTCACTGACAACATTCACTCACTGACAACATTCACTGACAACATTCACTCACTGACAACATTCACTGACAACATTCACTCACAGACAACATTCACTGACAACATTCACTGACAACATTCACTCACTGACAACATTCACTCTCTGACAACATTCACTCACTGACAACATTCACTGACAACATTCACTGACAACATTCACTCACTGACAACATTCACTGACAACATTCACTCACTGACAACATTCACTCACTGACAACATTCACTCACTGATAACATTCACTGACAACATTCACTGACAACATTCACTCACTGACAACATTCACTCACTGACAACATTCACTGACAACATTCACTCACTGACAACATTCACTGACAACATTCACTGACAACATTCACTCACTGACAACATTCACTCTCTGACAACATTCACTCACTGACAACACTCACTGACAACATTCACTCACTGACAACATTCACTGACAACATTCACTCACTGACAACATTCACTCACTGACAACATTCACTGACAACATTGACTCTCTGACAACATTCACTGACAACATTCACTCACTGACAACATTCACTCACTGACAACATTCACTGACAACATTCACTAACTGACAACATTCACTCACAGACAACATTCACTCACTGACAACATTCACTCACAGACAACATTCACTCACTGACAACATTCACTCACTGACAACATTCACTGACAACATTCACTCACTGACAACATTCACTCACTGACAACATTCACTGACAACATTCACTGACAACATTCACTCACTGACATTCACTGACAACATTCACTCACTGACAACATTCACTGACAACATTCACTCACTGACAACATTCACTCACTGACAACATTCACTGACAACATTCACTCACTGACAACATTCACTAACTGACAACATTCACTGACAACATTCACTCTCTGACAACATTCACTGACAACATTTACTGATAACATTCACTCTCTGACAACATTCACTGACAACATTCACTCTCTGACAACATTCACTGACAACGTTCACTGACAACATTCACTCACTGACAACATTCACTCACTGACAACATTCACTCACTGACAACATTCACTGACAACATTCACTCACTGACAACATTCACTGACAACATTCACTCACTGACAACATTCACTGATAACATTCACTCACTGACAACATTCACTGACAACATTCACTGACAACATTCACTCACTGACAACATTCACTCACTGACAACATTCACTCACTGACAACATTCACTCTCTGACAACATTCACTCACTGACAACACTCACTGACAACATTCACTCACTGACAACATTCACTGACAACATTCACTGACAACATTCACTCACTGACAACATTCACTGACAACATTCACTCACTGACAACATTCACTCACTGACAACATTCACTGACAACATTGACTCTCTGAAAACATTCACTGACAACATTCACTCACTGACAACATTCACTCACTGACAACATTCACTGACAACATTCACTAACTGACAACATTCACTCACAGACAACATTCACTGACAACATTCACTCACTGACAACATTCACTCACTGACAACATTCACTCACGGACAACATTCACTGACAACACTCACTGACAACATTCACTGACAACATTCACAGACAACATTCACTCTCTGAGAACATTCACTGACAACATTCACTCACTGACAACATTCACTCACTGACAGCATTCACTGACAACATTCACTCACTGACAACATTCACTGACAACATTCACTGACAACATTCACTCACTGACAACATTCACTGACAACATTCACTCACTGACAATATTCACTGACAACATTCACTCACTGACAACATTCACTCACTGACAGCATTCACTGACAACATTCACTCACTGACAACATTCACTGACAACATTCACTCACTGACAACATTCACTGACAACATTCACTAACTGTCAACATTCACTGACAACATTCACTCTCTGACAACATTCACTGACAACATTTACTGATAACATTCACTCTCTGACAACATTCACTGACAACATTCACTCTCTGACAACATTCACTGACAACATTCACTAACAACATTCACTCACTGACAACATTCACTCACTGACAACATTCACTGACAACATTGACTCTCTGACAACATTCACTGACAACATTCACTAACTGACAACATTCACTCACAGACAACATTCACTGACAACATTCACTCACTGACAACATTCACTCACTGACAACATTCACTGACAACATTCACTCACTGACAACATTCACTGACAACATTCACTAACTGATAACATTCACTGACAACATTCACTGACAACATTCACTCACTGACAACATTCACTCACTGACAACATTCACTGACAACATTCACTCACTGACAACATTCACTGATAACATTCACTCACTGACAACATTCACTGACAACATTCACTGACAACATTCACTCACTGACAACATTCACTCACTGACAACATTCACTGACAACATTCACTCACTGACAACATTCACTCTCTGACAACATTCACTCACTGACAACACTCACTGACAACATTCACTCACTGACAACATTCACTGACAACATTCACTGACAACATTCACTCACTGACAACATTCACTGACAACATTCACTCACTGACAACATTCACTCACTGACAACATTCACTGACAACATTCACTCTCTGACAACATTCACTGACATCATTCACTCACTGACAACATTCACTCACTGACAACATTCACTGACAACATTCACTAACTGACAACATTCACTCACAGACAACATTCACTGACAACATTCACTCACTGACAACATTCACTGACAACATTCACTCACTGACAACATTCACTGACAACATTCACTCACTGACAACATTCACTGATAACATTCACTCACTGACAACATTCACTGTCAACATTCACTCACTGACAACATTCACTCACTGACAACATTCACTGACAACATTCACTGACAACATTCACTCACTGACAACATTCACTGACAACATTCACTCACTGACAACATTCACTGACAACACTCACTGACAACATTCACTGACAACATTCACTCTCTGACAACATTCACTGACAACATTCACTCACTGACAACATTCACTGACAACATTCACTCACTGACAACATTCACTGACAACACTCACTGACAACATTCACTGACAACATTCACTCTCTGACAACATTCACTCACTGACAACATTCACTCACTGACAGCATTCACTGACAACATTCACTCACTGACAACATTCACTGACAACATTCACTCACTGACAACATTCACTGACAACATTCACTGACAACATTCACTCACTGACAACATTCACTGACAACATTCACTCTCTGACAACATTCACTCACTGACAATATTCACTGACAACATTCACTCACTGACAGCATTCACTGACAACATTCACTCACTGACAACATTCACTGACAACATTCACTCACTGACAACATTCACTGACAACATTCACTCACTGACAACATTCACTGACAACATTCACTCACTGACAACATTCACTGACAACATTCACTCACAGACAACATTCACTGACAACATTCACTGACAACATTCACTCACTGACAACATTCACTCTCTGACAACATTCACTCACTGACAACATTCACTGACAACATTCACTCACTGACAACATTCACTCACTGATAACATTCACTGACAACATTCACTGACAACATTCACTCACTGACAACATTCACTGACAACATTCATTCACTGACAACATTCACTGACAACATTCACTCACTGACAACATTCACTGACAACATTAACTGACAACATTCACTGACAACATTCACTCACTGACAACATTCACTCACTGACAACATTCACTGACAACATTCACTGACAACATTCACTCACTGACATTCACTGACAACATTCACTCACTGACAACATTCACTGACAACATTCACTCACTGACAACATTCACTCACTGACAACATTCACTGACAACATTGACTCTCTGACAACATTCACTGACAACATTCACTAACTGACAACATTCACTCACAGACAACATTCACTGACAACATTCACTCACTGACAACATTCACTGACAACATTCACTCACTGACAACATTCACTCTCTGACAACATTCACTGACAACATTCACTCACTGACAACATTCACTCACTGACAACATTCACTGACAACATTCACTGACAACATTCACTCACTGACATTCACTGACAACATTCACTCACTGACAACATTCACTGAAAACATTCACTCACTGACAACATTCACTGACAACATTGACTCTCTGACAACATTCACTGACAACATTCACTAACTGACAACATTCACTCACAGACAACATTCACTGACAACATTCACTCACTGACAACATTCACTCACTGACAACATTCACTGACAACATTCACTCACTGACAACATTCACTGACAACATTCACTAACTGACAACATTCACTGACAACATTCACTCACTGACAACATTCACTCACTGACAACATTCACTGACAACATTCACTCACTGACAACATTCACTGATAACATTCACTCACTGACAACATTCACTGACAACATTCACTGACAACATTCACTCACTGACAACATTCACTGACAACATTCACTCACTGACAACATTCACTGACAACATTCACTCACTGACAACATTCACTGACAACACTCACTGACAACATTCACTGACAACATTCACTCTCTGACAACATTCACTCACTGACAACATTCACTCACTGACAGCATTCACTGACAACATTCACTCACTGACAACATTCACTGACAACATTCACTCACTGACAACATTCACTGACAACATTCACTGACAACATTCACTCACTGACAACATTCACTGACAACATTCACTCACTGACAACATTCACTGACAACATTCACTGACAACATTCACTCACTGACAACATTCTCTGACAACATTCACTCTCTGACAACATTCACTCACTGACAATATTCACTGACAACATTCACTCACTGACAGCATTCACTGACAACATTCACTCACTGACAACATTCACTGACAACATTCACTCACTGACAACATTCACTGACAACATTCACTCACTGACAACATTCACTGACAACATTCACTCACAGACAACATTCACTGACAACATTCACTGACAACATTCACTCACTGACAACATTCACTCTCTGACAACATTCACTCACTGACAACATTCACTGACAACATTCACTGACAACATTCACTCACTGACAACATTCACTGACAACATTCACTCACTGACAACATTCACTCACTGACAACATTCACTCACTGATAACATTCACTGACAACATTCACTGACAACATTCACTCACTGACAACATTCACTCACTGACAACATTCACTGACAACATTCACTCACTGACAACATTCACTGACAACATTCACTCACTGACAACATTCACTGACAACATTAACTGACAACATTCACTGACAACATTCACTCACTGACAACATTCACTCACTGACAACATTCACTGACAACATTCACTCACTGACAACATTCACTCTCTGACAACATTCACTCACTGACAACACTCACTGACAACATTCACTCACTGACAACATTCACTGACAACATTCACTCACTGACAACATTCACTGACAACATTCACTCACTGACAACATTCACTCACTGACAACATTCACTGACAACATTGACTCTCTGACAACATTCACTGACAACATTCACTCACTGACAACATTCACTGACAACATTCACTAACTGACAACATTCACTCACAGACAACATTCACTCACTGACAACATTCACTCACAGACAACATTCACTCACTGACAACATTCACTCACTGACAACATTCACTGACAACATTCACTCACTGACAACATTCACTCACTGACAACATTCACTGACAACATTCACTGACAACATTCACTCACTGACATTCACTGACAACATTCACTCACTGACAACATTCACTGACAACATTCACTCACTGACAACATTCACTCACTGACAACATTCACTGACAACATTGACTCTCTGACAACATTCACTGACAACATTCACTAACTGACAACATTCACTCACAGACAACATTCACTGACAACATTCACTCACTGACAACATTCACTCACTGACAACATTCACTGACAACATTCACTAACTGACAACATTCACTGACAACATTCACTCACTGACAACATTCACTCACTGACAACATTCACTGACAACATTCACTCACTGACAACATTCACTCACTGACAACATTCACTGACAACATTCACTCACTGACAACATTCACTCACTGACAACATTCACTGACAACATTCACTCACTGACAACATTCACTCTCTGACAACATTCACTCACTGACAACACTCACTGACAACATTCACTCACTGACAACATTCACTGACAACATTCACTGACAACATTCACTCACTGACAACATTCACTGACAACATTCACTCACTGACAACATTCACTCACTGACAACATTCACTGACAACATTCACTCTCTGACAACATTCACTGACATCATTCACTCACTGACAACATTCACTCACTGACAACATTCACTGACAACATTCACTAACTGACAACATTCACTCACAGACAACATTCACTGACAACATTCACTCACTGACAACATTCACTGACAACATTCACTCACTGACAACATTCACTGACAACATTCACTCACTGACAACATTCACTGATAACATTCACTCACTGACAACATTCACTGTCAACATTCACTCACTGACAACATTCACTCACTGACAACATTCACTGACAACATTCACTGACAACATTCACTCACTGACAACATTCACTGACAACATTCACTCACTGACAACATTCACTGACAACACTCACTGACAACATTCACTGACAACATTCACTCTCTGACAACATTCACTGACAACATTCACTCACTGACAACATTCACTGACAACATTCACTCACTGACAACATTCACTGACAACACTCACTGACAACATTCACTGACAACATTCACTCTCTGACAACATTCACTCACTGACAACATTCACTCACTGACAGCATTCACTGACAACATTCACTCACTGACAACATTCACTGACAACATTCACTCACTGACAACATTCACTGACAACATTCACTGACAACATTCACTCACTGACAACATTCACTGACAACATTCACTCTCTGACAACATTCACTCACTGACAATATTCACTGACAACATTCACTCACTGACAGCATTCACTGACAACATTCACTCACTGACAACATTCACTGACAACATTCACTCACTGACAACATTCACTGACAACATTCACTCACTGACAACATTCACTGACAACATTCACTCACTGACAACATTCACTGACAACATTCACTCACAGACAACATTCACTGACAACATTCACTGACAACATTCACTCACTGACAACATTCACTCTCTGACAACATTCACTCACTGACAACATTCACTGACAACATTCACTCACTGACAACATTCACTCACTGATAACATTCACTGACAACATTCACTGACAACATTCACTCACTGACAACATTCACTGACAACATTCACTCACTGACAACATTCACTGACAACATTCACTCACTGACAACATTCACTGACAACATTAACTGACAACATTCACTGACAACATTCACTCACTGACAACATTCACTCACTGACAACATTCACTGACAACATTCACTGACAACATTCACTCACTGACATTCACTGACAACATTCACTCACTGACAACATTCACTGACAACATTCACTCACTGACAACATTCACTCACTGACAACATTCACTGACAACATTGACTCTCTGACAACATTCACTGACAACATTCACTAACTGACAACATTCACTCACAGACAACATTCACTGACAACATTCACTCACTGACAACATTCACTGACAACATTCACTCACTGACAACATTCACTCTCTGACAACATTCACTGACAACATTCACTCACTGACAACATTCACTCACTGACAACATTCACTGACAACATTCACTGACAACATTCACTCACTGACATTCACTGACAACATTCACTCACTGACAACATTCACTGAAAACATTCACTCACTGACAACATTCACTGACAACATTGACTCTCTGACAACATTCACTGACAACATTCACTAACTGACAACATTCACTCACAGACAACATTCACTGACAACATTCACTCACTGACAACATTCACTCACTGACAACATTCACTGACAACATTCACTCACTGACAACATTCACTGACAACATTCACTAACTGACAACATTCACTGACAACATTCACTCACTGACAACATTCACTCACTGACAACATTCACTGACAACATTCACTCACTGACAACATTCACTGATAACATTCACTCACTGACAACATTCACTGACAACATTCACTGACAACATTCACTCACTGACAACATTCACTGACAACATTCACTCACTGACAACATTCACTGACAACATTCACTCACTGACAACATTCACTGACAACACTCACTGACAACATTCACTGACAACATTCACTCTCTGACAACATTCACTCACTGACAACATTCACTCACTGACAGCATTCACTGACAACATTCACTCACTGACAACATTCACTGACAACATTCACTCACTGACAACATTCACTGACAACATTCACTGACAACATTCACTCACTGACAACATTCACTGACAACATTCACTCACTGACAACATTCACTGACAACATTCACTGACAACATTCACTCACTGACAACATTCTCTGACAACATTCACTCTCTGACAACATTCACTCACTGACAATATTCACTGACAACATTCACTCACTGACAGCATTCACTGACAACATTCACTCACTGACAACATTCACTGACAACATTCACTCACTGACAACATTCACTGACAACATTCACTCACTGACAACATTCACTGACAACATTCACTCACAGACAACATTCACTGACAACATTCACTGACAACATTCACTCACTGACAACATTCACTCTCTGACAACATTCACTCACTGACAACATTCACTGACAACATTCACTGACAACATTCACTCACTGACAACATTCACTGACAACATTCACTCACTGACAACATTCACTCACTGACAACATTCACTCACTGATAACATTCACTGACAACATTCACTGACAACATTCACTCACTGACAACATTCACTCACTGACAACATTCACTGACAACATTCACTCACTGACAACATTCACTGACAACATTCACTCACTGACAACATTCACTGACAACATTAACTGACAACATTCACTGACAACATTCACTCACTGACAACATTCACTCACTGACAACATTCACTGACAACATTCACTCACTGACAACATTCACTCTCTGACAACATTCACTCACTGACAACACTCACTGACAACATTCACTCACTGACAACATTCACTGACAACATTCACTCACTGACAACATTCACTCACTGACAACATTCACTGACAACATTGACTCTCTGACAACATTCACTGACAACATTCACTCACTGACAACATTCACTCACTGACAACATTCACTGACAACATTCACTAACTGACAACATTCACTCACAGACAACATTCACTCACTGACAACATTCACTCACAGACAACATTCACTCACTGACAACATTCACTCACTGACAACATTCACTGACAACATTCACTCACTGACAACATTCACTCACTGACAACATTCACTGACAACATTCACTGACAACATTCACTCACTGACATTCACTGACAACATTCACTCACTGACAACATTCACTGACAACATTCACTCACTGACAACATTCACTCACTGACAACATTCACTGACAACATTCACTCACTGACAACATTCACTAACTGACAACATTCACTGACAACATTCACTCTCTGACAACATTCACTGACAACATTCACTCTCTGACAACATTCACTGACAACGTTCACTGACAACATTCACTCACTGACAACATTCACTCACTGACAACATTCACTCACTGACAACATTCACTGACAACATTCACTCACTGACAACATTCACTGACAACATTCACTCACTGACAACATTCACTGATAACATTCACTCACTGACAACATTCACTGACAACATTCACTGACAACATTCACTCACTGACAACATTCACTCACTGACAACATTCACTCACTGACAACATTCACTCTCTGACAACATTCACTCACTGACAACACTCACTGACAACATTCACTCACTGACAACATTCACTGACAACATTCACTGACAACATTCACTCACTGACAACATTCACTGACAACATTCACTCACTGACAACATTCACTCACTGACAACATTCACTGACAACATTGACTCTCTGAAAACATTCACTGACAACATTCACTCACTGACAACATTCACTCACTGACAACATTCACTGACAACATTCACTAACTGACAACATTCACTCACAGACAACATTCACTGACAACATTCACTCACTGACAACATTCACTCACTGACAACATTCACTCACGGACAACATTCACTGACAACACTCACTGACAACATTCACTGACAACATTCACAGACAACATTCACTCTCTGAGAACATTCACTGACAACATTCACTCACTGACAACATTCACTCACTGACAGCATTCACTGACAACATTCACTCACTGACAACATTCACTGACAACATTCACTGACAACATTCACTCACTGACAACATTCACTGACAACATTCACTCACTGACAATATTCACTGACAACATTCACTCACTGACAACATTCACTCACTGACAGCATTCACTGACAACATTCACTCACTGACAACATTCACTGACAACATTCACTCACTGACAACATTCACTGACAACATTCACTAACTGTCAACATTCACTGACAACATTCACTCTCTGACAACATTCACTGACAACATTTACTGATAACATTCACTCTCTGACAACATTCACTGACAACATTCACTCTCTGACAACATTCACTGACAACATTCACTAACAACATTCACTCACTGACAACATTCACTCACTGACAACATTCACTGACAACATTGACTCTCTGACAACATTCACTGACAACATTCACTAACTGACAACATTCACTCACAGACAACATTCACTGACAACATTCACTCACTGACAACATTCACTCACTGACAACATTCACTGACAACATTCACTCACTGACAACATTCACTGACAACATTCACTAACTGATAACATTCACTGACAACATTCACTGACAACATTCACTCACTGACAACATTCACTCACTGACAACATTCACTGACAACATTCACTCACTGACAACATTCACTGATAACATTCACTCACTGACAACATTCACTGACAACATTCACTGACAACATTCACTCACTGACAACATTCACTCACTGACAACATTCACTGACAACATTCACTCACTGACAACATTCACTCTCTGACAACATTCACTCACTGACAACACTCACTGACAACATTCACTCACTGACAACATTCACTGACAACATTCACTGACAACATTCACTCACTGACAACATTCACTGACAACATTCACTCACTGACAACATTCACTCACTGACAACATTCACTGACAACATTCACTCTCTGACAACATTCACTGACATCATTCACTCACTGACAACATTCACTCACTGACAACATTCACTGACAACATTCACTAACTGACAACATTCACTCACAGACAACATTCACTGACAACATTCACTCACTGACAACATTCACTGACAACATTCACTCACTGACAACATTCACTGACAACATTCACTCACTGACAACATTCACTGATAACATTCACTCACTGACAACATTCACTGTCAACATTCACTCACTGACAACATTCACTCACTGACAACATTCACTGACAACATTCACTGACAACATTCACTCACTGACAACATTCACTGACAACATTCACTCACTGACAACATTCACTGACAACACTCACTGACAACATTCACTGACAACATTCACTCTCTGACAACATTCACTGACAACATTCACTCACTGACAACATTCACTGACAACATTCACTCACTGACAACATTCACTGACAACACTCACTGACAACATTCACTGACAACATTCACTCTCTGACAACATTCACTCACTGACAACATTCACTCACTGACAGCATTCACTGACAACATTCACTCACTGACAACATTCACTGACAACATTCACTCACTGACAACATTCACTGACAACATTCACTGACAACATTCACTCACTGACAACATTCACTGACAACATTCACTCTCTGACAACATTCACTCACTGACAATATTCACTGACAACATTCACTCACTGACAGCATTCACTGACAACATTCACTCACTGACAACATTCACTGACAACATTCACTCACTGACAACATTCACTGACAACATTCACTCACTGACAACATTCACTGACAACATTCACTCACTGACAACATTCACTGACAACATTCACTCACAGACAACATTCACTGACAACATTCACTGACAACATTCACTCACTGACAACATTCACTCTCTGACAACATTCACTCACTGACAACATTCACTGACAACATTCACTCACTGACAACATTCACTCACTGATAACATTCACTGACAACATTCACTGACAACATTCACTCACTGACAACATTCACTGACAACATTCACTCACTGACAACATTCACTGACAACATTCACTCACTGACAACATTCACTGACAACATTAACTGACAACATTCACTGACAACATTCACTCACTGACAACATTCACTCACTGACAACATTCACTGACAACATTCACTGACAACATTCACTCACTGACATTCACTGACAACATTCACTCACTGACAACATTCACTGACAACATTCACTCACTGACAACATTCACTCACTGACAACATTCACTGACAACATTGACTCTCTGACAACATTCACTGACAACATTCACTAACTGACAACATTCACTCACAGACAACATTCACTGACAACATTCACTCACTGACAACATTCACTGACAACATTCACTCACTGACAACATTCACTCTCTGACAACATTCACTGACAACATTCACTCACTGACAACATTCACTCACTGACAACATTCACTGACAACATTCACTGACAACATTCACTCACTGACATTCACTGACAACATTCACTCACTGACAACATTCACTGAAAACATTCACTCACTGACAACATTCACTGACAACATTGACTCTCTGACAACATTCACTGACAACATTCACTAACTGACAACATTCACTCACAGACAACATTCACTGACAACATTCACTCACTGACAACATTCACTCACTGACAACATTCACTGACAACATTCACTCACTGACAACATTCACTGACAACATTCACTAACTGACAACATTCACTGACAACATTCACTCACTGACAACATTCACTCACTGACAACATTCACTGACAACATTCACTCACTGACAACATTCACTGATAACATTCACTCACTGACAACATTCACTGACAACATTCACTGACAACATTCACTCACTGACAACATTCACTGACAACATTCACTCACTGACAACATTCACTGACAACATTCACTCACTGACAACATTCACTGACAACACTCACTGACAACATTCACTGACAACATTCACTCTCTGACAACATTCACTCACTGACAACATTCACTCACTGACAGCATTCACTGACAACATTCACTCACTGACAACATTCACTGACAACATTCACTCACTGACAACATTCACTGACAACATTCACTGACAACATTCACTCACTGACAACATTCACTGACAACATTCACTCACTGACAACATTCACTGACAACATTCACTGACAACATTCACTCACTGACAACATTCTCTGACAACATTCACTCTCTGACAACATTCACTCACTGACAATATTCACTGACAACATTCACTCACTGACAGCATTCACTGACAACATTCACTCACTGACAACATTCACTGACAACATTCACTCACTGACAACATTCACTGACAACATTCACTCACTGACAACATTCACTGACAACATTCACTCACAGACAACATTCACTGACAACATTCACTGACAACATTCACTCACTGACAACATTCACTCTCTGACAACATTCACTCACTGACAACATTCACTGACAACATTCACTGACAACATTCACTCACTGACAACATTCACTGACAACATTCACTCACTGACAACATTCACTCACTGACAACATTCACTCACTGATAACATTCACTGACAACATTCACTGACAACATTCACTCACTGACAACATTCACTCACTGACAACATTCACTGACAACATTCACTCACTGACAACATTCACTGACAACATTCACTCACTGACAACATTCACTGACAACATTAACTGACAACATTCACTGACAACATTCACTCACTGACAACATTCACTCACTGACAACATTCACTGACAACATTCACTCACTGACAACATTCACTCTCTGACAACATTCACTCACTGACAACACTCACTGACAACATTCACTCACTGACAACATTCACTGACAACATTCACTCACTGACAACATTCACTGACAACATTCACTCACTGACAACATTCACTCACTGACAACATTCACTGACAACATTGACTCTCTGACAACATTCACTGACAACATTCACTCACTGACAACATTCACTGACAACATTCACTAACTGACAACATTCACTCACAGACAACATTCACTCACTGACAACATTCACTCACAGACAACATTCACTCACTGACAACATTCACTCACTGACAACATTCACTGACAACATTCACTCACTGACAACATTCACTCACTGACAACATTCACTGACAACATTCACTGACAACATTCACTCACTGACATTCACTGACAACATTCACTCACTGACAACATTCACTGACAACATTCACTCACTGACAACATTCACTCACTGACAACATTCACTGACAACATTGACTCTCTGACAACATTCACTGACAACATTCACTAACTGACAACATTCACTCACAGACAACATTCACTGACAACATTCACTCACTGACAACATTCACTCACTGACAACATTCACTGACAACATTCACTAACTGACAACATTCACTGACAACATTCACTCACTGACAACATTCACTCACTGACAACATTCACTGACAACATTCACTCACTGACAACATTCACTCACTGACAACATTCACTGACAACATTCACTCACTGACAACATTCACTCACTGACAACATTCACTGACAACATTGACTCTCTGACAACATTCACTGACAACATTCACTCACTGACAACATTCACTCACTGACAACATTCACTGACAACATTCACTAACTGACAACATTCACTCACAGACAACATTCACTCACTGACAACATTCACTCACAGACAACATTCACTCACTGACAACATTCACTCACTGACAACATTCACTGACAACATTCACTCACTGACAACATTCACTCACTGACAACATTCACTGACAACATTCACTGACAACATTCACTCACTGACATTCACTGACAACATTCACTCACTGACAACATTCACTGACAACATTCACTCACTGACAACATTCACTCACTGACAACATTCACTGACAACATTGACTCTCTGACAACATTCACTGACAACATTCACTAACTGACAACATTCACTCACAGACAACATTCACTGACAACATTCACTCACTGACAACATTCACTCACTGACAACATTCACTGACAACATTCACTAACTGACAACATTCACTGACAACATTCACTCACTGACAACATTCACTCACTGACAACATTCACTGACAACATTCACTCACTGACAACATTCACTCACTGACAACATTCACTGACAACATTCACTCACTGACAACATTCACTCACTGACAACATTCACTGACAACATTGACTCTCTGACAACATTCACTGACAACATTCACTCACTGACAACATTCACTCACTGACAACATTCACTGACAACATTCACTAACTGACAACATTCACTCACAGACAACATTCACTCACTGACAACATTCACTCACAGACAACATTCACTCACTGACAACATTCACTCACTGACAACATTCACTGACAACATTCACTCACTGACAACATTCACTCACTGACAACATTCACTGACAACATTCACTCACTGACATTCACTGACAACATTCACTCACTGACAACATTCACTGACAACATTCACTCACTGACAACATTCACTCACTGACAACATTCACTGACAACATTGACTCACTGACAACATTCACTGACAACATTCACTAACTGACAACATTCACTGACAACATTCACTCACTGACAACATTCACTCACTGACAACATTCACTGACAACATTCACTCACTGACAACATTCACTGATAACATTCACTCACTGACAACATTCACTGACAACATTCACTGACAGCATTCACTCACTGACAACATTCACTCACTCACAACATTCACTGACAACATTCACTCACTGACAACATTCACTCTCTGACAACATTCACTCACTGACAACATTCACTCACTGACAACATTCACTGACAACATTCACTGACAACATTCACTCACTGACAACATTCACTGACAACATTCACTCACTGACAACATTCACTCACTGACAACATTCACTGACAACATTGACCCTCTGACAACATTCACTGACAACATTCACTCACTGACAACATTCACTCACTGACAACATTCACTGACAACATTCACTAACTGACAACATTCACTCACAGACAACATTCACTGACAACATTCACTCACTGACAACATTCACTCACTGACAACATTCACTGACAACATTCACTCACTGACAACATTCACTGACAACATTCACTCACTGACAAAATTCACTGACAACATTCACTCACTGACAACATTCACTGACAACATTCACTCACTGACAACATTCACTGACAACATTCACTCACTGACAACATTCACTGACAACATTCACTCACTGACAACATTCACTGACAACACTCACTGACAACATTGACTCACTTACAACACTCACTGACAACATTCACTCACTGACAACATTCACTGACAACATTCACTCACTGACAACATTCACTCACTGACAACATTCACTGACAACATTCACTCACTGACAACATTCACTAACTGACAACATTCACTCACAGACAACATTCACTGACAACATTCACTCACTGACAACATTCACTCACTGACAACATTCACTGACAACATTCACTGACAACATTCACTCACTGACAACATTCACTCACTGACAACATTCACTCTCTGACAACATTCACTGACAACATTCACTGACAACATTCACTGACAACATTCACTCACTGACAACACTCACTGACAACATTCACTGACAACACTCACTGACAACATTCACTGACAACATTCACTGACAACATTCACTCTCTGACAACATTCACTCACTGACAACATTCACTCACTGACAGCATTCACTGACAACATTCACTCACTGACAACATTCACTAACTGACAACATTCACTCACAGACAACATTCACTGACAACATTCACTCACTGACAACATTCACTCACTGACAACATTCACTGACAACATTCACTGACAACATTCACTCACTGACAACATTCACTCTCTGACAACATTCACTGACAACATTCACTGACAACATTCACTGACAACATTCACTCACTGACAACATTCACTGACAACATTCACTCACTGACAACATTCACTCACTGACAACATTCACTCACTGACAACATTCACTGACAACACTCACTGACAACATTCACTGACAACATTCACTGACAACATTCACTCTCTGACAACATTCACTCACTGACAACATTCACTCACTGACAGCATTCACTGACAACATTCACTCACTGACAACATTCACTGACAACATTCACTCACTGACAACATTCACTCACTGACAACATTCACTGACAACATTCACTGACAACATTCACTCACTGACATTCACTGACAACATTCACTCACTGACAACATTCACTGACAACACTCACTGACAACATTCACTGACAACATTCACTGACAACATTCACTCTCTGACAACATTCACTGACAACATTCACTCACTGACAACATTCACTCACTGACAGCATTCACTCACTGACAACATTCACTGACAACATTCACTCACTGACAACATTCACTGACAACATTCACTCACTGACAACATTCACTGACAACACTCACTGACAACATTGACTCACAACACTCACTGACAACATTCACTCACTGACAACATTCACTGACAACATTCACTAACTGACAACATTCACTGACAACATTCACTCACTGACAACATTCACTCACAGACAACATTCACTGACAACATCCACTCACTGACAACATTCACTCACTGACAACATTCACTCACTGACAACATTCACTGACAACATTCACTCTCTGACAACATTCACTGACAACGTTCACTGACAACATTCACTCACTGACAACATTCACTCACTGACAACATTCACTGACAACATTCACTCACTGACAACATTCACTGACAACATTCACTCACTGACAACATTCACTGACAACATTCACTCACTGACAACATTCACTGACAACATTCACTCAATGACAACATTCACTGATAACATTCACTCACTGACAACATTCACTGACAACACTCACTGACAACATTGACTCACTTACAACACTCACTGACAACATTCACTCACTGACAACATTCACTCACTGACAACATTCACTGACAACATTCACTCACTGACAACATTCACTAACTGACAACATTCACTCACAGACAACATTCACTGACAACATTCACTCACTGACAACATTCACTCACTGACAACATTCACTCACTGACAACATTCACTGACAACATTCACTGACAACATTCACTCACTGACAACATTCACTCTCTGACAACATTCACTGACAACATTCACTCACTGACAACATTCACTCACTGACAACATTCACTGACAACATTCACTCACTGACAACATTCACTCACTGACAACATTCACTGACAACACTCACTGACAACATTCACTGACAACATTCACTGACAACATTCACTCTCTGACAACATTCACTCACTGACAACATTCACTCACTGACAGCATTCACTGACAACATTCACTCACTGACAACATTCACTGACAACATTCACTCACTGACAACATTCACTCACTGACAACATTCACTGACAACATTCAGTGACAACATTCACTGACAACATTCACTCTCTGACAACATTCACTGACAACATTCACTCACTGACAACATTCACTCACTGACAGCATTCACTGACAACATTCACTCACTGACAACATTCACTGACAACATTCACTGACAACATTCACTCACTGACAACATTCACTGACAACATTCACTCACTGACAATATTCACTGACAACATTCACTCACTGACAACATTCACTCACTGACAACATTCACTGACAACATTCACTCACTGACAACATTCACTCTCTGACAACATTCACTCACTGACAACACTCACTCACTGACAACATTCACTCTCTGACAACATTCACTGACAACATTCACTGACAACATTCACTGACAACATTCACTCACTGACAACATTCACTGACAACATTCACTGACAACATTCACTCACTGACAACATTCACTGACAACACTCACTGACAACATTCACTGACAACATTCACTGACAACACTCACTGACAACATTGACTCACTTACAACACTCACTGACAACATTCACTCACTGACAACATTCACTCACTGACAACATTCACTGACAACATTCACTCACTGACAACATTCACTAACTGACAACATTCACTCACAGACAACATTCACTGACAACATTCACTCACTGACAACATTCACTCACTGACAACATTCACTCACTGACAACATTCACTGACAACATTCACTGACAACATTCACTCACTGACAACATTCACTCTCTGACAACATTCACTGACAACATTCACTCACTGACAACATTCACTCACTGACAACATTCACTGACAACATTCACTCACTGACAACATTCACTCACTGACAACATTCACTGACAACACTCACTGACAACATTCACTGACAACATTCACTGACAACATTCACTCTCTGACAACATTCACTCACTGACAACATTCACTCACTGACAGCATTCACTGACAACATTCACTCACTGACAACATTCACTGACAACATTCACTCACTGACAACATTCACTCACTGACAACATTCACTGACAACATTCAGTGACAACATTCACTGACAACATTCACTCTCTGACAACATTCACTGACAACATTCACTCACTGACAACATTCACTCACTGACAGCATTCACTGACAACATTCACTCACTGACAACATTCACTGACAACATTCACTGACAACATTCACTCACTGACAACATTCACTGACAACATTCACTCACTGACAATATTCACTGACAACATTCACTCACTGACAACATTCACTCACTGACAACATTCACTGACAACATTCACTCACTGACAACATTCACTCTCTGACAACATTCACTCACTGACAACACTCACTCACTGACAACATTCACTCTCTGACAACATTCACTGACAACATTCACTGACAACATTCACTGACAACATTCACTCACTGACAACATTCACTGACAACATTCACTGACAACATTCACTCACTGACAACATTCACTGACAACACTCACTGACAACATTCACTGACAACATTCACTGACAACATTCACTCTCTGACAACATTCACTCACTGACAACATTCACTCACTGACAGCATTCACTGACAACATTCACTCACTGACAACATTCACTGACAACATTCACTCACTGACAACATTCACTCACTGACAACATTCACTGACAACATTCACTCACTGACATTCACTGACAACATTCACTCACTGACAACATTCACTCACTGACAACATTCACTGACAACATTGACTCTCTGACAACATTCACTGACAACATTCACTCACTGACAACATTCACTGACAACATTCACTCACTGACAACATTCACTGATAACATTCACTCACTGACAACATTCACTCACTGACAACATTCACTCTCTGACAACATTCACTCACTGACAACACTCACTGACAACATTCACTCACTGACAACATTCACTCTCTGACAACATTCACTCACTGACAACACTCACTGACAACATTCACTCACTGACAACATTCACTGACAACATTCACTGACAACATTCACTGACAACATTCACTCACTGACAACATTCACTCTCTGACAACATTCACTCACTGACAACACTCACTGACAACATTCACTCACTGACAACATTCACTGACAACATTCACTGACAACATTCACTCTCTGACAACATTCACTGACAACATTCACTCACTGACAACATTCACTCACTGACAACATTCACTGACAACATTGACTCTCTGACAACATTCACTGACAACATTCACTAACTGACAACATTCACTCACTGACAACATTCACTGACAACATTCACTGACAACATTCACTCACTGACAACATTCACTCACTGACAACATTCACTGACAACATTCACTGACAACATTCACTCACTGACAACATTCACTGACAACATTCACTCACTGACAACATTCACTGACAACACTCACTGACAACATTCACTGACAACATTCACTCTCTGACAACATTCACTCACTGACAACATTCACTCACTGACAGCAATCACTGACAACATTCACTCACTGACAACATTCACTGACAACATTCACTCACTGACAACATTCACTGACAACATTCACTGACAACATTCACTCACTGACAACATTCACTCTCTGACAACATTCACTCACTGACAACACTCACTGACAACATTCACTGACAACATTCACTGACAACATTCACTCTCTGACAACATTCACTCACTGACAGCATTCACTGACAACATTCACTCACTGACAACATTCACTGACAACATTCACTCACTGACAACATTCACTGACAACATTCACTGACAACATTCACTCACTGACAACATTCACTGACAACATTCACTCTCTGACAACATTCACTCACTGACAATATTCACTGACAACATTCACTCACTGACAGCATTCACTGACAACATTCACTCACTGACAACATTCACTGACAACATTCACTGACAACATTCACTCACTGACAACATTCACTGACAACATTCACTAACTGATAACATTCACTGACAACATTCACTGACAACATTCACTCACTGACAACATTCACTCACTGACAACATTCACTGACAACATTCACTCACTGACAACATTCACTCACTGACAACATTCACTGACAACATTCACTGACAACATTCACTCACTGACAACATTCACTCACTGACAACATTCACTGACAACATTCACTCACTGACAACATTCACTCTCTGACAACATTCACTCACTGACAACACTCACTGACAACATTCACTCACTGACAACATTCACTGACAACATTCACTGACAACATTCACTCTCTGACAACATTCACTGACAACATTCACTCACTGACAACATTCACTCACTGACAACATTCACTGACAACATTGACTCTCTGACAACATTCACTGACAACATTCACTCACTGACAACATTCACTCACTGACAACATTCACTCACAGACAACATTCACTGACAACATTCACTCACTGACAACATTCACTCACTGACAACATTCACTGACAACACTCACTGACAACATTCACTGACAACATTCACTGACAACATTCACTCTCTGACAACATTCACTCACTGACAACATTCACTCACTGACAGCATTCACTGACAACATTCACTCACTGACATCATTCACTGATAACATTCACGCACTGACAACATTCACTGACAACATTCACTGACAACATTCACGCACTGACAACATTCACTGACAATATTCACTGACAACATTCACTCACTGACAGCATTCACTGACAACATTCACTCACTGACAACATTCACTCACTGACAACATTCACTGACAACATTCACTCACTGACAACATTCACTGACAACATTCACTAACTGATAACATTCACTGACAACATTCACTGACAACATTCACTCACTGACAACATTCACTCACTGACAACATTCACTGACAACATTCACTCACTGACAACATTCACTGACAACATTAACTGACAACATTCACTGACAACATTCACTCACTGACAACATTCACTCACTGACAACATTCACTGACAACATTCACTCACTGACAACATTCACTGACAACATTCACTAACTGATAACATTCACTGACAACATTCACTGACAACATTCACTCACTGACAACATTCACTCACTGACAACATTCACTGACAACATTCACTCACTGACAACATTCACTGACAACATTAACTGACAACATTCACTGACAACATTCACTCACTGACAACATTCACTCACTGACAACATTCACTGACAACATTCACTCACTGACAACATTCACTCTCTGACAACATTCACTCACTGACAACACTCACTGACAACATTCACTCACTGACAACATTCACTGACAACATTCACTCACTGACAACATTCACTCACTGACAACATTCACTGACAACATTGACTCTCTGACAACATTCACTCACTGGCAACATTCACTGACAACATTCACTAACTGACAACATTCACTCACAGACAACATTCACTGACAACATTCACTCACTGACAACATTCACTCACTGACAACATTCACTGACAACATTCACTGACAACATTCACTCACTGACAACATTCACTCTCTGACAACATTCACTCACTGACAACATTCACTGACAACATTCACTGACAACATTCACTCACTGACAGCATTCACTGACAACATTCACTCACTGACAACATTCACTCACTGACAACATTCACTGACAACACTCACTGACAACATTCACTGACAACATTCACTCACTGACAACATTCACTCACTGACAACATTCACTGACAACATTCACTCACTGACAACATTCACTGATAACATTCACTCACTGACAACATTCACTGACAACATTCACTGACAACATTCACTCACTGACAACATTCACTCACTGACAACATTCACTGACAACATTCACTCACTGACAACATTCACTCTCTGACAACATTCACTCACTGACAACACTCACTGACAACATTCACTCACTGACAACATTCACTGACAACATTCACTGACAACATTCACTCACTGACAACATTCACTGACAACATTCACTCACTGACAACATTCACTCACTGACAACATTCACTGACAACATTGACTCTCTGACTACATTCACTGACAACATTCACTCACTGACAACATTCACTCACTGACAACATTCACTGACAACATTCACTAACATACAACATTCACTCACAGACAACATTCACTGACAACATTCACTCACTGACAACATTCACTCACTGACAACATTCACTCACTGACAACATTCACTGACAACATTCAGTGACAACATTCACTGACAACATTCACTCTCTGACAACATTCACTGACAACATTCACTCACTGACAACATTCACTCACTGACAGCATTCACTGACAACATTCACTCACTGACAACATTCACTGACAACATTCACTGACAACATTCACTCACTGACAACATTCACTGACAACATTCACTCACTGACAATATTCACTGACAACATTCACTCACTGACAACATTCACTCACTGACAACATTCACTGACAACATTCACTCACTGACAACATTCACTCTCTGACAACATTCACTCACTGACAACACTCACTCACTGACAACATTCACTCTCTGACAACATTCACTGACAACATTCACTGACAACATTCACTGACAACATTCACTCACTGACAACATTCACTGACAACATTCACTGACAACATTCACTCACTGACAACATTCACTGACAACATTCACTCACTGACAACATTCACTCACTGACAACATTCACTCACTGACAACGTTCACTGACAACATTCACTCACTGACAACATTCACTCACTGACAACATTCACTGACAACATTCACTCACTGACAACATTCACTGACAACATTCACTCACTGACAACATTCACTGACAACATTCACTCACTGACAACATTCACTGACAACATTCACTCAATGACAACATTCACTGATAACATTCACTCACTGACAACATTCACTGACAACACTCACTGACAACATTGACTCACTTACAACACTCACTGACAACATTCACTCACTGACAACATTCACTCACTGACAACATTCACTGACAACATTCACTCACTGACAACATTCACTAACTGACAACATTCACTCACAGACAACATTCACTGACAACATTCACTCACTGACAACATTCACTCACTGACAACATTCACTCACTGACAACATTCACTGACAACATTCACTGACAACATTCACTCACTGACAACATTCACTCTCTGACAACATTCACTGACAACATTCACTCACTGACAACATTCACTCACTGACAACATTCACTGACAACATTCACTCACTGACAACATTCACTCACTGACAACATTCACTGACAACACTCACTGACAACATTCACTGACAACATTCACTGACAACATTCACTCTCTGACAACATTCACTCACTGACAACATTCACTCACTGACAGCATTCACTGACAACATTCACTCACTGACAACATTCACTGACAACATTCACTCACTGACAACATTCACTCACTGACAACATTCACTGACAACATTCAGTGACAACATTCACTGACAACATTCACTCTCTGACAACATTCACTGACAACATTCACTCACTGACAACATTCACTCACTGACAGCATTCACTGACAACATTCACTCACTGACAACATTCACTGACAACATTCACTGACAACATTCACTCACTGACAACATTCACTGACAACATTCACTCATTGACAATATTCACTGACAACATTCACTCACTGACAACATTCACTCACTGACAACATTCACTGACAACATTCACTCACTGACAACATTCACTCTCTGACAACATTCACTCACTGACAACACTCACTCACTGACAACATTCACTCTCTGACAACATTCACTGACAACATTCACTGACAACATTCACTGACAACATTCACTCACTGACAACATTCACTGACAACATTCACTGACAACATTCACTCACTGACAACATTCACTGACAACATTCACTGACAACACTCACTGACAACATTCACTGACAACATTCACTGACAACATTCACTCTCTGACAACATTCACTCACTGACAACATTCACTCACTGACAGCATTCACTGACAACATTCACTCACTGACAACATTCACTGACAACATTCACTCACTGACAACATTCACTCACTGACAACATTCACTGACAACATTCACTCACTGACATTCACTGACAACATTCACTCACTGACAACATTCACTCACTGACAACATTCACTGACAACATTGACTCTCTGACAACATTCACTGACAACATTCACTCACTGACAACATTCACTGACAACATTCACTCACTGACAACATTCACTGATAACATTCACTCACTGACAACATTCACTCACTGACAACATTCACTCTCTGACAACATTCACTCACTGACAACACTCACTGACAACATTCACTCACTGACAACATTCACTCTCTGACAACATTCACTCACTGACAACACTCACTGACAACATTCACTCACTGACAACATTCACTGACAACATTCACTGACAACATTCACTGACAACATTCACTCACTGACAACATTCACTCTCTGACAACATTCACTCACTGACAACACTCACTGACAACATTCACTCACTGACAACATTCACTGACAACATTCACTGACAACATTCACTCTCTGACAACATTCACTGACAACATTCACTCACTGACAACATGCACTCACTGACAACATTCACTGACAACATTGACTCTCTGACAACATTCACTGACAACATTCACTAACTGACAACATTCACTCACAGACAACATTCACTGACAACATTCACTCACTGACAACATTCACTCACTGACAACATTCACTGACAACATTCACTGACAACATTCACTCACTGACAACATTCACTCACTGACAACATTCACTGACAACATTCACTGACAACATTCACTCACTGACAACATTCACTGACAACATTCACTCACTGACAACATTCACTGACAACACTCACTGACAACATTCACTGACAACATTCACTCTCTGACAACATTCACTCACTGACAACATTCACTCACTGACAGCAATCACTGACAACATTCACTCACTGACAACATTCACTGACAACATTCACTCACTGACAACATTCACTGACAACATTCACTGACAACATTCACTCACTGACAACATTCACTCTCTGACAACATTCACTCACTGACAACACTCACTGACAACATTCACTGACAACATTCACTGACAACATTCACTCTCTGACAACATTCACTCACTGACAGCATTCACTGACAACATTCACTCACTGACAACATTCACTGACAACATTCACTCACTGACAACATTCACTGACAACATTCACTGACAACATTCACTCACTGACAACATTCACTGACAACATTCACTCTCTGACAACATTCACTCACTGACAATATTCACTGACAACATTCACTCACTGACAGCATTCACTGACAACATTCACTCACTGACAACATTCACTGACAACATTCACTGACAACATTCACTCACTGACAACATTCACTGACAACATTCACTAACTGATAACATTCACTGACAACATTCACTGACAACATTCACTCACTGACAACATTCACTCACTGACAACATTCACTGACAACATTCACTCACTGACAACATTCACTCACTGACAACATTCACTGACAACATTCACTGACAACATTCACTCACTGACAACATTCACTCACTGACAACATTCACTGACAACATTCACTCACTGACAACATTCACTCTCTGACAACATTCACTCACTGACAACACTCACTGACAACATTCACTCACTGACAACATTCACTGACAACATTCACTGACAACATTCACTCTCTGACAACATTCACTGACAACATTCACTCACTGACAACATTCACTCACTGACAACATTCACTGACAACATTCACTAACTGACAACATTCACTCACAGACAACATTCACTGACAACATTCACTCACTGACAACATTCACTCACTGACAACATTCACTGACAACACTCACTGACAACATTCACTGACAACATTCACTGACAACATTCACTCTCTGACAACATTCACTCACTGACAACATTCACTCACTGACAGCATTCACTGACAACATTCACTCACTGACATCATTCACTGATAACATTCACGCACTGACAACATTCACTGACAACATTCACTGACAACATTCACGCACTGACAACATTCACTGACAATATTCACTGACAACATTCACTCACTGACAGCATTCACTGACAACATTCACTCACTGACAACATTCACTGACAACATTCACTCACTGACAACATTCACTGACAACATTCACTAACTGATAACATTCACTGACAACATTCACTGACAACATTCACTCACTGACAACATTCACTCACTGACAACATTCACTGACAACATTCACTCACTGACAACATTCACTGACAACATTAACTGACAACATTCACTGACAACATTCACTCACTGACAACATTCACTCACTGACAACATTCACTGACAACATTCACTCACTGACAACATTCACTGACAACATTCACTAACTGATAACATTCACTGACAACATTCACTGACAACATTCACTCACTGACAACATTCACTCACTGACAACATTCACTCACTGACAACATTCACTGACAACATTCACTCACTGACAACATTCACTGACAACATTAACTGACAACATTCACTGACAACATTCACTCACTGACAACATTCACTCACTGACAACATTCACTGACAACATTCACTCACTGACAACATTCACTCTCTGACAACATTCACTCACTGACAACACTCACTGACAACATTCACTCACTGACAACATTCACTGACAACATTCACTCACTGACAACATTCACTCACTGACAACATTCACTGACAACATTGACTCTCTGACAACATTCACTCACTGGCAACATTCACTGACAACATTCACTAACTGACAACATTCACTCACAGACAACATTCACTGACAACATTCACTCACTGACAACATTCACTCACTGACAACATTCACTGACAACATTCACTGACAACATTCACTCACTGACAACATTCACTCTCTGACAACATTCACTCACTGACAACATTCACTGACAACATTCACTGACAACATTCACTCACTGACAACATTCACTGACAACATTCACTCACTGACAACATTCACTCACTGACAACATTCACTGACAACACTCACTGACAACATTCACTGACAACATTCACTCACTGACAACATTCACTCACTGACAACATTCACTGACAACATTCACTCACTGACAACATTCACTGATAACATTCACTCACTGACAACATTCACTGACAACATTCACTGACAACATTCACTCACTGACAACATTCACTCACTGACAACATTCACTGACAACATTCACTCACTGACAACATTCACTCTCTGACAACATTCACTCACTGACAACACTCACTGACAACATTCACTCACTGACAACATTCACTGACAACATTCACTGACAACATTCACTCACTGACAACATTCACTGACAACATTCACTCACTGACAACATTCACTCACTGACAACATTCACTGACAACATTGACTCTCTGACTACATTCACTGACAACATTCACTCACTGACAACATTCACTGACAACATTCACTAACATACAACATTCACTCACAGACAACATTCACTGACAACATTCACTCACTGACAACATTCACTCACTGACAACATTCACTCACTGACAACATTCACTGACAACATTCAGTGACAACATTCACTGACAACATTCACTCTCTGACAACATTCACTGACAACATTCACTCACTGACAACATTCACTCACTGACAGCATTCACTGACAACATTCACTCACTGACAACATTCACTGACAACATTCACTGACAACATTCACTCACTGACAACATTCACTGACAACATTCACTCACTGACAATATTCACTGACAACATTCACTCACTGACAACATTCACTCACTGACAGCATTCACTGACAACATTCACTCACTGACAACATTCACTGACAACATTCACTCACTGACAACATTCACTGACAACATTCACTAACTGACAACATTCACTGACAACATTCACTCTCTGACAACATTCACTGACAACATTTACTGATAACATTCACTCTCTGACAACATTCACTGACAACATTCACTCTCTGACAACATTCACTGACAACATTCACTGACAACATTCACTCACTGACAACATTCACTCACTGACAACATTCACTGACAACATTGACTCTCTGACAACATTCACTGACAACATTCACTAACTGACAACATTCACTCACAGACAACATTCACTGACAACATTCACTCACTGACAACATTCACTCACTGACAACATTCACTGACAACATTCACTCACTGACAACATTCACTGACAACATTCACTAACTGATAACATTCACTGACAACATTCACTGACAACATTCACTCACTGACAACATTCACTCACTGACAACATTCACTCACTGACAACATTCACTGATAACATTCACTCACTGACAACATTCACTGACAAAATTCACTGACAACATTCACTCACTGACAACATTCACTCACTGACAACATTCACTGACAACATTCACTCACTGACAACATTCACTCTCTGACAACATTCACTCACTGACAACACTCACTGACAACATTCACTCACTGACAACATTCACTGACAACATTCACTGACAACATTCACTCACTGACAACATTCACTGACAACATTCACTCACTGACAACATTCACTCACTGACAACATTCACTTACAACATTGACTCTCTGACAACATTCACTGACAACATTCACTCACTGACAACATTCACTGACAACATTCACTCACTGACAACATTCACTGACAACATTCACTCACTGACAACATTCACTGACAACATTCACTCACTGACAACATTCACTGACAACATTCACTGACAACATTCACTCACTGACAACATTCACTGACAACATTCACTGACAACATTCACTAACTGATAACATTCACTGACAACATTCACTGACAACATTCACTCACTGACAACATTCACTCACTGACAACATTCACTGACAACATTCACTCACTGACAACATTCACTGATAACATTCACTCACTGACAACATTCACTGACAACATTCACTGACAACATTCACTCACTGACAACATTCACTCACTGACAACATTCACTGACAACATTCACTCACTGACATTCACTGACAACATTCACTCACTGACAACATTCACTGACAACATTCACTCACTGACAACATTCACTCACTGACAACATTCACTGACAACATTGACTCTCTGACAACATTCACTGACAACATTCACTCACTGACAACATTCACTGACAACATTCACTGACAACATTCACTAACTGACAACATTCACTCACAGACAACATTCACTGACAACATTCACTCACTGACAACATTCACTGACAACATTCACTCACTGACAACATTCACTCACTGACAACACTCACTGACAACATTCACTGACAACATTCACTGACAACATTCACTCTCTGACAACATTCACTGACAACATTCACTCACTGACAACATTCACTCACTGACAGCATTCACTGACAACATTCACTCACTGACAACATTCACTGACAACATTCACTCACTGACAATATTCACTGACAACATTCACTCACTGACAACATTCACTCACTGACAGCATTCACTGACAACATTCACTGACAACATTCACTAACTGACAACATTCACTGACAACATTCACTCTCTGACAACATTCACTGACAACATTTACTGATAACATTCACTCTCTGACAACATTCACTGACAACATTCACTCTCTGACAACATTCACTGACAACATTCACTGACAACATTCACTCACTGACAACATTCACTCACTGACAACATTCACTGACAACATTCACTCACTGACAACATTCACTGACAACATTCACTCACTGACAACATTCACTGACAACATTCACTCACTGACAACATTCACTGACAACACTCACTGACAACATTCACTCACTGACAACATTCACTCACTGACAACATTCACTGACAACATTCACTCACTGACAACATTCACTCACTGACAACATTCACTCACTGACAACATTCACTCACTGACAACATTCACTGACAACACTCACTGACAACATTCACTGACAACATTCACTGACAACATTCACTCTCTGACAACATTCACTGACAACATTCACTCACTGACAACATTCACTCACTGACAGCATTCACTGACAACATTCACTCACTGACAACATTCACTGACAACATTCACTCACTGACAACATTCACTGACAACATTCACTAACTGACAACATTCACTGACAACATTCACTCTCTGACAACATTCACAGACAACATTTACTGATAACATTCACTCTCTGACAACATTCACTGACAACATTCACTCTCTGACAACATTCACTGACAACGTTCACTGACAACATTCACTCACTGACAACATTCACTCTCTGACAACATTCACTGACAACGTTCACTGACAACATTCACTCACTGACAACATTCACTCACTGACAACATTCACTGACAACATTCACTCACTGACAACATTCACTGACAACATTCACTCACTGACAACATTCACTGACAACATTCACTCACTGACAACATTCACTGACAACATTCACTCAATGACAACATTCACTGATAACATTCACTCACTGACAACATTCACTGACAACACTCACTGACAACATTGACTCACTTACAACACTCACTGACAACATTCACTCACTGACAACATTCACTCACTGACAACATTCACTGACAACATTCACTCACTGACAACATTCACTGACAACATTCACTCACTGACAACATTCACTCTCTGACAACATTCACTCACTGACAACATTCACTCACTGACAACATTCACTGACAACATTCACTGACAACATTCACTCACTGACAACATTCACTGACAACATTCACTCACTGACAACATTCACTCACTGACAACATTCACTGACAACATTCACTAACTGACAACATTCACTCACAGACAACATTCACTGACAACATTCACTCACTGACAACATTCACTCACTGACAACATTCACTCACTGACAACACTCACTGACAACATTCACTGACAACATTCACTGACAACATTCACTCTCTGACAACATTCACTGACAACATTCACTCACTGACAACATTCACTCACTGACAGCATTCACTGACAACATTCACTCACTGACAACATTCACTGACAACATTCACTCACTGACAATATTCACTGACAACATTCACTCACTGACAACATTCACTCACTGACAGCATTCACTGACAACATTCACTGACAACATTCACTCACTGACAACATTCACTGACAACATTCACTAACTGACAACATTCACTGACAACATTCACTCTCTGACAACATTCACTGACAACATTTACTGATAACATTCACTCTCTGACAACATTCACTGACAACATTCACTCTCTGACAACATTCACTGACAACATTCACTGACAACATTCACTCACTGACAACATTCACTCACTGACAACATTCACTGACAACATTCACTCACTGACAACATTCACTGACAACATTCACTCACTGACAACATTCACTGACAACATTCACTCACTGACAACATTCACTGACAACATTCACTCACTGACAACATTCACTGACAACACTCACTGACAACATTGACTCACTTACAACACTCACTGACAACATTCACTCACTGACAACATTCACTCACTGACAACATTCACTGACAACATTCACTCACTGACAACATTCACTCACTGACAACATTCACTGACAACATTCACTAACTGATAACATTCACTCACAGACAACATTCACTCACTGACAACATTCACTCACTGACAACATTCACTGACAACACTCACTGACAACATTCACTGACAACATTCACTGACAACATTCACTCTCTGACAACATTCACTGACAACATTCACTGACAACATTCACTAACTGATAACATTCACTCACAGACAACATTCACTCACTGACAACATTCACTCACTGACAACATTCACTCACTGACAACATTCACTGACAACACTCACTGACAACATTCACTGACAACATTCACTGACAACATTCACTCTCTGACAACATTCACTGACAACATTCACTCAATGACAACATTCACTCACTGACAGCATTCACTGACAACATTCACTCACTGACAACATTCACTGACAACATTCACTCACTGACAACATTCACTGACAACATTCACTAACTGACAACATTCACTGACAACATTCACTCTCTGACAACATTCACTGACAACATTTACTGATAACATTCACTCTCTGACAACATTCACTGACAACATTCACTCTCTGACAACATTCACTGACAACGTTCACTGACAACATTCACTCACTGACAACATTCACTCACTGACAACATTCACTCACTGACAACATTCACTGACAACATTCACTCACTGACAACATTCACTGACAACATTCACTCACTGACAACATTCACTGACAACATTCACTCACTGACAACATTCACTGACAACATTCACTCAATGACAACATTCACTGATAACATTCACTCACTGACAACATTCACTGACAACACTCACTGACAACATTGACTCACTTACAACACTCACTGACAACATTCACTCACTGACAACATTCACTCACTGACAACATTCACTGACAACATTCACTCACTGACAACATTCACTAACTGACAACATTCACTCACAGACAACATTCACTGACAACATTCACTCACTGACAACATTCACTCACTGACAACATTCACTGACAACATTCACTGACAACATTCACTCACTGACAACATTCACTCTCTGACAACATTCACTGACAACATTCACTGACAACATTCACTGACAACATTCACTCTCTGACAACATTCACTCACTGACCACATTCACTCACTGACAGCATTCACTGACAACATTCACTCACTGACAACATTCACTGACAACATTCACTCACTGACAACATTCACTCACTGACAACATTCACTGACAACATTCACTGACAACATTCACTCACTGACATTCACTGACAACATTCACTCACTGACAACATTCACTGACAACACTCACTGACAACATTCACTGACAACATTCACTGACAACATTCACTCTCTGACAACATTCACTGACAACATTCACTCACTGACAACATTCACTCACTGACAGCATTCACTCACTGACAACATTCACTGACAACATTCACTCACTGACAACATTCACTGACAACATTCACTCACTGACAACATTCACTGACAACACTCACTGAAAACATTGACTCACAACACTCACTGACAACATTCACTCACTGACAACATTCACTGACAACATTCACTGACAACATTCACTCACTGACAACATTCACTGACAACATTCACTCACTGACAACATTCACTCACTGACAACATTCACTCTCTGACAACATTCACTGACAACATTCACTGACAAAATTCACTCACTGACAACATTCACTGACAACATTCACTCACTGACAACATTCACTCACTGACAACATTCACTCACTGACAACATTCACTGACAACACTCACTGACAACATTCACTGACAACATTCACTGACAACATTCACTCACTGACAACATTCACTCACTGACAGCATTCACTGACAACATTCACTCACTGACAACATTCACTGACAACATTCACTCACTGACAACATTCACTCACTGACAACATTCACTGACAACATTCACTCACTGACATTCACTGACAACATTCACTCACTGACAACATTCACTGACAACATTCACTCACTGACAACATTCACTCACTGACAACATTCACTGACAACATTGACTCTCTGACAACATTCACTGACAACATTCACTCACTGACAACATTCACTGACAACATTCACTCACTGACAACATTCACTGATAACATTCACTCACTGACAACATTCACTGACAACATTCACTCACTGACAACATTCACTCTCTGACAACATTCACTGACAACATTCACTGACAACATTCACTGACAACATTCACTCACTGACAACATTCACTGACAACATTCACTCACTGACAACATTCACTCACTGACAACATTCACTGACAACACTCACTGACAACATTCACTGACAACATTCACTGACAACATTCACTCTCTGACAACATTCACTCACTGACAACATTCACTCACTGACAGCATTCACTGACAACATTCACTCACTGACAACATTCACTGACAACATTCACTCACTGACAACATTCACTCACTGACATTCACTGACAACATTCACTCACTGACAACATTCACTGACAACATTCACTCACTGACAACATTCACTCACTGACAACATTCACTGACAACATTGACTCTCTGACAACATTCACTGACAACATTCACTCACTGACAACATTCACTGACAACATTCACTCACTGACAACATTCACTGATAACATTCACTCACTGACAACATTCACTGACAACATTCACTCACTGACAACATTCACTCTCTGACAACATTCACTGACAACATTCACTGACAACATTCACTGACAACATTCACTCACTGACAACATTCACTGACAACATTCACTCACTGACAACATTCACTCACTGACAACATTCACTGACAACACTCACTGACAACATTCACTGACAACATTCACTGACAACATTCACTCTCTGACAACATTCACTCACTGACAACATTCACTCACTGACAGCATTCACTGACAACATTCACTCACTGACAACATTCACTGACAACATTCACTCACTGACAACATTCACTCACTGACAACATTCACTGACAACATTCACTCACTGACATTCACTGACAACATTCACTCACTGACAACATTCACTGACAACATTCACTCACTGACAACATTCACTGACAACATTCACTCACTGACAACATTCACTCACTGACAACATTCACTGACAACATTGACTCTCTGACAACATTCACTGACAACATTCACTCACTGACAACATTCACTGACAACATTCACTCACTGACAACATTCACTGATAACATTCACTCACTGACAACATTCACTGACAACATTCACTCACTGACAACATTCACTCTCTGACAACATTCACTCACTGACAACACTCACTCACTGACAACATTCACTCTCTGACAACATTCACTGACAACATTCACTGACAACATTCACTGACAACATTCACTCACTGACAACATTCACTGACAACATTCACTGACAACATTCACTCACTGACAACATTCACTGACAACATTCACTGACAACACTCACTGACAACATTCACTGACAACATTCACTCTCTGACAACATTCACTCACTGACAACATTCACTCACTGACAGCATTCACTGACAACATTCACTCACTGACAACATTCACTGACAACATTCACTCACTGACAACATTCACTCACTGACAACATTCACTGACAACATTCACTCACTGACATTCACTGACAACATTCACTCACTGACAACATTCACTCACTGACAACATTCACTGACAACATTGACTCTCTGACAACATTCACTGACAACATTCACTCACTGACAACATTCACTGACAACATTCACTCACTGACAACATTCACTGACAACACTCACTGACAACATTCACTGACAACATTCACTCTCTGACAACATTCACTCACTGACAACATTCACTCACTGACAGCAATCACTGACAACATTCACTCACTGACAACATTCACTGACAACATTCACTCACTGACAACATTCACTGACAACATTCACTGACAACATTCACTGACAACATTCACTCTCTGACAACATTCACTGACAACATTCACTCACTGACAACATTCACTGACAACATTCACTAACTGATAACATTCACTGACAACATTCACTCACTGACAACATTCACTCACTGACAACATTCACTGACAACATTCACTCACTGACAACATTCACTGACAACATTCACTCACTGACAACATTCACTCACTGACAACATTCACTCACTGACAACATTCACTGACAACACTCACTGACAACATTCACTGACAACATTCACTGACAACATTCACTCACTGACAACATTCACTCACTGACAGCATTCACTGACAACATTCACTCACTGACAACATTCACTGACAACATTCACTCACTGACAACATTCACTCACTGACAACATTCACTGACAACATTCACTCACTGACATTCACTGACAACATTCACTCACTGACAACATTCACTGACAACATTCACTCACTGACAACATTCACTCACTGACAACATTCACTGACAACATTGACTCTCTGACAACATTCACTGACAACATTCACTCACTGACAACATTCACTGACAACATTCACTCACTGACAACATTCACTGATAACATTCACTCACTGACAACATTCACTGACAACATTCACTCACTGACAACATTCACTCTCTGACAACATTCACTGACAACATTCACTGACAACATTCACTGACAACATTCACTCACTGACAACATTCACTGACAACATTCACTCACTGACAACATTCACTCACTGACAACATTCACTGACAACACTCACTGACAACATTCACTGACAACATTCACTGACAACATTCACTCTCTGACAACATTCACTCACTGACAACATTCACTCACTGACAGCATTCACTGACAACATTCACTCACTGACAACATTCACTGACAACATTCACTCACTGACAACATTCACTCACTGACAACATTCACTGACAACATTCACTCACTGACATTCACTGACAACATTCACTCACTGACAACATTCACTGACAACATTCACTCACTGACAACATTCACTGACAACATTCACTCACTGACAACATTCACTCACTGACAACATTCACTGACAACATTGACTCTCTGACAACATTCACTGACAACATTCACTCACTGACAACATTCACTGACAACATTCACTCACTGACAACATTCACTGATAACATTCACTCACTGACAACATTCACTGACAACATTCACTCACTGACAACATTCACTCTCTGACAACATTCACTCACTGACAACACTCACTCACTGACAACATTCACTCTCTGACAACATTCACTGACAACATTCACTGACAACATTCACTCACTGACAACATTCACTGACAACATTCACTGACAACATTCACTCACTGACAACATTCACTGACAACATTCACTGACAACACTCACTGACAACATTCACTGACAACATTCACTCTCTGACAACATTCACTCACTGACAACATTCACTCACTGACAGCATTCACTGACAACATTCACTCACTGACAACATTCACTGACAACATTCACTCACTGACAACATTCACTCACTGACAACATTCACTGACAACATTCACTCACTGACATTCACTGACAACATTCACTCACTGACAACATTCACTCACTGACAACATTCACTGACAACATTGACTCTCTGACAACATTCACTGACAACATTCACTCACTGACAACATTCACTGACAACATTCACTCACTGACAACATTCACTGATAACATTCACTCACTGACAACATTCACTCACTGACAACATTCACTCTCTGACAACATTCACTCACTGACAACACTCACTGACAACATTCACTCACTGACAACATTCACTCTCTGACAACATTCACTCACTGACAACACTCACTGACAACATTCACTCACTGACAACATTCACTGACAACATTCACTGACAACATTCACTGACAACATTCACTCACTGACAACATTCACTCACTGACAACACTCACTGACAACATTCACTCACTGACAACATTCACTGACAACATTCACTGACAACATTCACTCTCTGACAACATTCACTGACAACATTCACTCACTGACAACATTCACTCACTGACAACATTCACTGACAACATTGACTCTCTGACAACATTCACTGACAACATTCACTAACTGACAACATTCACTCACAGACAACATTCACTGACAACATTCACTCACTGACAACATTCACTCACTGACAACATTCACTGACAACATTCACTGACAACATTCACTGACAACATTCACTCACTGACAACATTCACTCACTGACAACATTCACTGACAACATTCACTGACAACATTCACTCACTGACAACATTCACTGACAACATTCACTCACTGACAACATTCACTGACAACACTCACTGACAACATTCACTGACAACATTCACTCTCTGACAACATTCACTCACTGACAACATTCACTCACTGACAGCAATCACTGACAACATTCACTCACTGACAACATTCACTGACAACATTCACTCACTGACAACATTCACTGACAACATTCACTGACAACATTCACTCACTGACAACATTCACTCTCTGACAACATTCACTCACTGACAACACTCACTGACAACATTCACTGACAACATTCACTGACAACATTCACTCTCTGACAACATTCACTCACTGACAGCATTCACTGACAACATTCACTCACTGACAACATTCACTGACAACATTCACTCACTGACAACATTCACTGACAACATTCACTGACAACATTCACTCACTGACAACATTCACTGACAACATTCACTCTCTGACAACATTCACTCACTGACAATATTCACTGACAACATTCACTCACTGACAGCATTCACTGACAACATTCACTCACTGACAACATTCACTGACAACATTCACTGACAACATTCACTCACTGACAACATTCACTGACAACATTCACTAACTGATAACATTCACTGACAACATTCACTGACAACATTCACTCACTGACAACATTCACTCACTGACAACATTCACTGACAACATTCACTCACTGACAACATTCACTCACTGACAACATTCACTGATAACATTCACTCACTGACAACATTCACTGACAACATTCACTGACAACATTCACTCACTGACAACATTCACTCACTGACAACATTCACTGACAACATTCACTCACTGACAACATTCACTCTCTGACAACATTCACTCACTGACAACACTCACTGACAACATTCACTCACTGACAACATTCACTGACAACATTCACTGACAACATTCACTCTCTGACAACATTCACTGACAACATTCACTCACTGACAACATTCACTCACTGACAACATTCACTGACAACATTGACTCTCTGACAACATTCACTGACAACATTCACTCACTGACAACATTCACTCACTGACAACATTCACTGACAACATTCACTAACTGACAACATTCACTCACAGACAACATTCACTGACAACATTCACTCACTGACAACATTCACTCACTGACAACATTCACTGACAACACTCACTGACAACATTCACTGACAACATTCACTGACAACATTCACTCTCTGACAACATTCACTCACTGACAACATTCACTCACTGACAGCATTCACTGACAACATTCACTCACTGACATCATTCACTGATAACATTCACGCACTGACAACATTCACTGACAACATTCACTGACAACATTCACGCACTGACAACATTCACTGACAATATTCACTGACAACATTCACTCACTGACAGCATTCACTGACAACATTCACTCACTGACAACATTCACTGACAACATTCACTCACTGACAACATTCACTGACAACATTCACTAACTGATAACATTCACTGACAACATTCACTGACAACATTCACTCACTGACAACATTCACTCACTGACAACATTCACTGACAACATTCACTCACTGACAACATTCACTGACAACATTAACTGACAACATTCACTGACAACATTCACTCACTGACAACATTCACTCACTGACAACATTCACTGACAACATTCACTCACTGACAACATTCACTGACAACATTCACTAACTGATAACATTCACTGACAACATTCACTGACAACATTCACTCACTGACAACATTCACTCACTGACAACATTCACTGACAACATTCACTCACTGACAACATTCACTGACAACATTCACTCACTGACAACATTCACTGACAACATTAACTGACAACATTCACTGACAACATTCACTCACTGACAACATTCACTCACTGACAACATTCACTGACAACATTCACTCACTGACAACATTCACTCTCTGACAACATTCACTCACTGACAACACTCACTGACAACATTCACTCACTGACAACATTCACTGACAACATTCACTCACTGACAACATTCACTCACTGACAACATTCACTGACAACATTGACTCTCTGACAACATTCACTCACTGGCAACATTCACTGACAACATTCACTAACTGACAACATTCACTCACAGACAACATTCACTGACAACATTCACTCACTGACAACATTCACTCACTGACAACATTCACTGACAACATTCACTGACAACATTCACTCACTGACAACATTCACTCTCTGACAACATTCACTCACTGACAACATTCACTGACAACATTCACTGACAACATTCACTCACTGACAACATTCACTGACAACATTCACTCACTGACAACATTCACTCACTGACAACATTCACTCACTGACAACATTCACTGACAACACTCACTGACAACATTCACTGACAACATTCACTCACTGACAACATTCACTCACTGACAACATTCACTGACAACATTCACTCACTGACAACATTCACTGATAACATTCACTCACTGACAACATTCACTGACAACATTCACTGACAACATTCACTCACTGACAACATTCACTCACTGACAACATTCACTGACAACATTCACTCACTGACAACATTCACTCTCTGACAACATTCACTCACTGACAACACTCACTGACAACATTCACTCACTGACAACATTCACTGACAACATTCACTGACAACATTCACTCACTGACAACATTCACTGACAACATTCACTCACTGACAACATTCACTCACTGACAACATTCACTGACAACATTGACTCTCTGACTACATTCACTGACAACATTCACTCACTGACAACATTCACTCACTGACAACATTCACTGACAACATTCACTAACATACAACATTCACTCACAGACAACATTCACTGACAACATTCACTCACTGACAACATTCACTCACTGACAACATTCACTCACTGACAACATTCACTGACAACATTCAGTAACAACATTCACTGACAACATTCACTCTCTGACAACATTCACTGACAACATTCACTCACTGACAACATTCACTCACTGACAGCATTCACTGACAACATTCACTCACTGACAACATTCACTGACAACATTCACTCACTGACAACATTCACTGACAACATTCACTCACTGACAATATTCACTGACAACATTCACTCACTGACAACATTCACTCACTGACAGCATTCACTGACAACATTCACTCACTGACAACATTCACTGACAACATTCACTCACTGACAACATTCACTGACAACATTCACTAACTGACAACATTCACTGACAACATTCACTCTCTGACAACATTCACTGACAACATTTACTGATAACATTCACTCTCTGACAACATTCACTGACAACATTCACTCTCTGACAACATTCACTGACAACATTCACTGACAACATTCACTCACTGACAACATTCACTCACTGACAACATTCACTGACAACATTGACTCTCTGACAACATTCACTGACAACATTCACTAACTGACAACATTCACTCACAGACAACATTCACTGACAACATTCACTCACTGACAACATTCACTCACTGACAACATTCACTGACAACATTCACTCACTGACAACATTCACTGACAACATTCACTAACTGATAACATTCACTGACAACATTCACTGACAACATTCACTCACTGACAACATTCACTCACTGACAACATTCACTGACAACATTCACTCACTGACAACATTCACTGATAACATTCACTCACTGACAACATTCACTGACAACATTCACTGACAACATTCACTCACTGACAACATTCACTCACTGACAACATTCACTGACAACATTCACTCACTGACAACATTCACTCTCTGACAACATTCACTCACTGACAACACTCACTGACAACATTCACTCACTGACAACATTCACTGACAACATTCACTGACAACATTCACTCACTGACAACATTCACTGACAACATTCACTCACTGACAACATTCACTCACTGACAACATTCACTTACAACATTGACTCTCTGACAACATTCACTGACAACATTCACTCACTGACAACATTCACTGACAACATTCACTCACTGACAACATTCACTGACAACATTCACTCACTGACAACATTCACTGACAACATTCACTGACAACATTCACTCACTGACAACATTCACTGACAACATTCACTGACAACATTCACTCACTGACAACATTCACTGACAACATTCACTGACAACATTCACTAACTGATAACATTCACTGACAACATTCACTGACAACATTCACTCACTGACAACATTCACTCACTGACAACATTCACTCACTGACAACATTCACTGACAACATTCACTCACTGACAACATTCACTGATAACATTCACTCACTGACAACATTCACTGACAACATTCACTGACAACATTCACTCACTGACAACATTCACTCACTGACAACATTCACTGACAACATTCACTCACTGACATTCACTGACAACATTCACTCACTGACAACATTCACTGACAACATTCACTCACTGACAACATTCACTCACTGACAACATTCACTGACAACATTGACTCTCTGACAACATTCACTGACAACATTCACTCACTGACAACATTCACTGACAACATTCACTGACAACATTCACTAACTGACAACATTCACTCACAGACAACATTCACTGACAACATTCACTCACTGACAACATTCACTGACAACATTCACTCACTGACAACATTCACTCACTGACAACACTCACTGACAACATTCACTGACAACATTCACTGACAACATTCACTCTCTGACAACATTCACTGACAACATTCACTCACTGACAACATTCACTCACTGACAACATTCACTGACAACATTCACTCACTGACAACATTCACTGACAACATTCACTCACTGACAACATTCACTCACTGACAACATTCACTGACAACATTCACTCACTGACAACATTCACTGACAACATTCACTAACTGATAACATTCACTGACAACATTCACTGACAACATTCACTCACTGACAACATTCACTCACTGACAACATTCACTGACAACATTCACTCACTGACAACATTCACTGATAACATTCACTCACTGACAACATTCACTGACAACATTCACTGACAACATTCACTCACTGACAACATTCACTCACTGACAACATTCACTGACAACATTCACTCACTGACAACATTCACTCTCTGACAACATTCACTCACTGACAACACTCACTGACAACATTCACTCACTGACAACATTCACTGACAACATTCACTGACAACATTCACTCACTGACAACATTCACTGACAACATTCACTCACTGACAACATTCACTCACTGACAACATTCACTTACAACATTGACTCTCTGACAACATTCACTGACAACATTCACTCACTGACAACATTCACTGACAACATTCACTCACTGACAACATTCACTGACAACATTCACTCACTGACAACATTCACTGACAACATTCACTGACAACATTCACTCACTGACAACATTCACTGACAACATTCACTGACAACATTCACTCACTGACAACATTCACTGACAACATTCACTGACAACATTCACTAACTGATAACATTCACTGACAACATTCACTGACAACATTCACTCACTGACAACATTCACTCACTGACAACATTCACTCACTGACAACATTCACTGACAACATTCACTCACTGACAACATTCACTGATAACATTCACTCACTGACAACATTCACTGACAACATTCACTGACAACATTCACTCACTGACAACATTCACTCACTGACAACATTCACTGACAACATTCACTCACTGACATTCACTGACAACATTCACTCACTGACAACATTCACTGACAACATTCACTCACTGACAACATTCACTCACTGACAACATTCACTGACAACATTGACTCTCTGACAACATTCACTGACAACATTCACTCACTGACAACATTCACTGACAACATTCACTGACAACATTCACTAACTGACAACATTCACTCACAGACAACATTCACTGACAACATTCACTCACTGACAACATTCACTGACAACATTCACTCACTGACAACATTCACTCACTGACAACACTCACTGACAACATTCACTGACAACATTCACTGACAACATTCACTCTCTGACAACATTCACTGACAACATTCACTCACTGACAACATTCACTCACTGACAGCATTCACTGACAACATTCACTCACTGACAACATTCACTGACAACATTCACTCACTGACAATATTCACTGACAACATTCACTCACTGACAACATTCACTCACTGACAGCATTCACTGACAACATTCACTGACAACATTCACTCACTGACAACATTCACTGACAACATTCACTAACTGACAACATTCACTGACAACATTCACTCTCTGACAACATTCACTGACAACATTTACTGATAACATTCACTCTCTGACAACATTCACTGACAACATTCACTCTCTGACAACATTCACTGACAACATTCACTGACAACATTCACTCACTGACAACATTCACTCACTGACAACATTCACTGACAACATTCACTCACTGACAACATTCACTGACAACATTCACTCACTGACAACATTCACTGACAACATTCACTCACTGACAACATTCACTGACAACATTCACTCACTGACAACATTCACTGACAACACTCACTGACAACATTGACTCACTTACAACACTCACTGACAACATTCACTCACTGACAACATTCACTCACTGACAACATTCACTGACAACATTCACTCACTGACAACATTCACTCACTGACAACATTCACTGACAACATTCACTAACTGATAACATTCACTCACAGACAACATCCACTCACTGACAACATTCACTCACTGACAACATTCACTCACTGACAACATTCACTGACAACACTCACTGACAACATTCACTGACAACATTCACTGACAACATTCACTCTCTGACAACATTCACTGACAACATTCACTCACTGACAACATTCACTCACTGACAGCATTCACTGACAACATTCACTCACTGACAACATTCACTGACAACATTCACTAACTGACAACATTCACTGACAACATTCACTCTCTGACAACATTCACAGACAACATTTACTGATAACATTCACTCTCTGACAACATTCACTGACAACATTCACTCTCTGACAACATTCACTGACAACGTTCACTGACAACATTCACTCACTGACAACATTCACTCACTGACAACATTCACTCACTGACAACATTCACTGACAACATTCACTCACTGACAACATTCACTGACAACATTCACTCACTGACAACATTCACTGACAACATTCACTCACTGACAACATTCACTGACAACATTCACTCAATGACAACATTCACTGATAACATTCACTCACTGACAACATTCACTGACAACACTCACTGACAACATTGACTCACTTACAACACTCACTGACAACATTCACTCACTGACAACATTCACTCACTGACAACATTTACTGACAACATTCACTCACTGACAACATTCACTGACAACATTCACTGACAACATTCACTCTCTGACAACATTCACTCACTGACAACATTCACTCACTGACAGCATTCACTGACAACATTCACTCACTGACAACATTCACTGACAACATTCACTCACTGACAACATTCACTCACTGACATTCACTGACAACATTCACTCACTGACAACATTCACTGACAACATTCACTCACTGACAACATTCACTCACTGACAACATTCACTGACAACATTGACTCTCTGACAACATTCACTGACAACATTCACTCACTGACAACATTCACTGACAACATTCACTCACTGACAACATTCACTGATAACATTCACTCACTGACAACATTCACTGACAACATTCACTCACTGACAACATTCACTCTCTGACAACATTCACTGACAACATTCACTGACAACATTCACTGACAACATTCACTCACTGACAACATTCACTGACAACATTCACTCACTGACAACATTCACTCACTGACAACATTCACTGACAACACTCACTGACAACATTCACTGACAACATTCACTGACAACATTCACTCTCTGACAACATTCACTCACTGACAACATTCACTCACTGACAGCATTCACTGACAACATTCACTCACTGACAACATTCACTGACAACATTCACTCACTGACAACATTCACTCACTGACAACATTCACTGACAACATTCACTCACTGACATTCACTGACAACATTCACTCACTGACAACATTCACTGACAACATTCACTCACTGACAACATTCACTGACAACATTCACTCACTGACAACATTCACTCACTGACAACATTCACTGACAACATTGACTCTCTGACAACATTCACTGACAACATTCACTCACTGACAACATTCACTGACAACATTCACTCACTGACAACATTCACTGATAACATTCACTCACTGACAACATTCACTGACAACATTCACTCACTGACAACATTCACTCTCTGACAACATTCACTCACTGACAACACTCACTCACTGACAACATTCACTCTCTGACAACATTCACTGACAACATTCACTGACAACATTCACTGACAACATTCACTCACTGACAACATTCACTGACAACATTCACTGACAACATTCACTCACTGACAACATTCACTGACAACATTCACTGACAACACTCACTGACAACATTCACTGACAACATTCACTCTCTGACAACATTCACTCACTGACAACATTCACTCACTGACAGCATTCACTGACAACATTCACTCACTGACAACATTCACTGACAACATTCACTCACTGACAACATTCACTCACTGACAACATTCACTGACAACATTCACTCACTGACATTCACTGACAACATTCACTCACTGACAACATTCACTCACTGACAACATTCACTGACAACATTGACTCTCTGACAACATTCACTGACAACATTCACTCACTGACAACATTCACTGACAACATTCACTCACTGACAACATTCACTGACAACACTCACTGACAACATTCACTGACAACATTCACTCTCTGACAACATTCACTCACTGACAACATTCACTCACTGACAGCAATCACTGACAACATTCACTCACTGACAACATTCACTGACAACATTCACTCACTGACAACATTCACTGACAACATTCACTGACAACATTCACTGACAACATTCACTCTCTGACAACATTCACTGACAACATTCACTCACTGACAACATTCACTGACAACATTCACTAACTGATAACATTCACTGACAACATTCACTCACTGACAACATTCACTCACTGACAACATTCACTGACAACATTCACTCACTGACAACATTCACTGACAACATTCACTCACTGACAACATTCACTCACTGACAACATTCACTCACTGACAACATTCACTGACAACACTCACTGACAACATTCACTGACAACATTCACTGACAACATTCACTCACTGACAACATTCACTCACTGACAGCATTCACTGACAACATTCACTCACTGACAACATTCACTGACAACATTCACTCACTGACAACATTCACTCACTGACAACATTCACTGACAACATTCACTCACTGACATTCACTGACAACATTCACTCACTGACAACATTCACTGACAACATTCACTCACTGACAACATTCACTCACTGACAACATTCACTGACAACATTGACTCTCTGACAACATTCACTGACAACATTCACTCACTGACAACATTCACTGACAACATTCACTCACTGACAACATTCACTGATAACATTCACTCACTGACAACATTCACTGACAACATTCACTCACTGACAACATTCACTCTCTGACAACATTCACTGACAACATTCACTGACAACATTCACTGACAACATTCACTCACTGACAACATTCACTGACAACATTCACTCACTGACAACATTCACTCACTGACAACATTCACTGACAACACTCACTGACAACATTCACTGACAACATTCACTGACAACATTCACTCTCTGACAACATTCACTCACTGACAACATTCACTCACTGACAGCATTCACTGACAACATTCACTCACTGACAACATTCACTGACAACATTCACTCACTGACAACATTCACTCACTGACAACATTCACTGACAACATTCACTCACTGACATTCACTGACAACATTCACTCACTGACAACATTCACTGACAACATTCACTCACTGACAACATTCACTCACTGACAACATTCACTGACAACATTGACTCTCTGACAACATTCACTGACAACATTCACTCACTGACAACATTCACTGACAACATTCACTCACTGACAACATTCACTGATAACATTCACTCACTGACAACATTCACTGACAACATTCACTCACTGACAACATTCACTCTCTGACAACATTCACTCACTGACAACACTCACTCACTGACAACATTCACTCTCTGACAACATTCACTGACAACATTCACTGACAACATTCACTCACTGACAACATTCACTGACAACATTCACTGACAACATTCACTCACTGACAACATTCACTGACAACATTCACTGACAACACTCACTGACAACATTCACTGACAACATTCACTCTCTGACAACATTCACTCACTGACAACATTCACTCACTGACAGCATTCACTGACAACATTCACTCACTGACAACATTCACTGACAACATTCACTCACTGACAACATTCACTCACTGACAACATTCACTGACAACATTCACTCACTGACATTCACTGACAACATTCACTCACTGACAACATTCACTCACTGACAACATTCACTGACAACATTGACTCTCTGACAACATTCACTGACAACATTCACTCACTGACAACATTCACTGACAACATTCACTCACTGACAACATTCACTGATAACATTCACTCACTGACAACATTCACTCACTGACAACATTCACTCTCTGACAACATTCACTCACTGACAACACTCACTGACAACATTCACTCACTGACAACATTCACTCTCTGACAACATTCACTCACTGACAACACTCACTGACAACATTCACTCACTGACAACATTCACTGACAACATTCACTGACAACATTCACTGACAACATTCACTCACTGACAACATTCACTCACTGACAACACTCACTGACAACATTCACTCACTGACAACATTCACTGACAACATTCACTGACAACATTCACTCTCTGACAACATTCACTGACAACATTCACTCACTGACAACATTCACTCACTGACAACATTCACTGACAACATTGACTCTCTGACAACATTCACTGACAACATTCACTAACTGACAACATTCACTCACAGACAACATTCACTGACAACATTCACTCACTGACAACATTCACTCACTGACAACATTCACTGACAACATTCACTGACAACATTCACTGACAACATTCACTCACTGACAACATTCACTCACTGACAACATTCACTGACAACATTCACTGACAACATTCACTCACTGACAACATTCACTGACAACATTCACTCACTGACAACATTCACTGACAACACTCACTGACAACATTCACTGACAACATTCACTCTCTGACAACATTCACTCACTGACAACATTCACTCACTGACAGCAATCACTGACAACATTCACTCACTGACAACATTCACTGACAACATTCACTCACTGACAACATTCACTGACAACATTCACTGACAACATTCACTCACTGACAACATTCACTCTCTGACAACATTCACTCACTGACAACACTCACTGACAACATTCACTGACAACATTCACTGACAACATTCACTCTCTGACAACATTCACTCACTGACAGCATTCACTGACAACATTCACTCACTGACAACATTCACTGACAACATTCACTCACTGACAACATTCACTGACAACATTCACTGACAACATTCACTCACTGACAACATTCACTGACAACATTCACTCTCTGACAACATTCACTCACTGACAATATTCACTGACAACATTCACTCACTGACAGCATTCACTGACAACATTCACTCACTGACAACATTCACTGACAACATTCACTGACAACATTCACTCACTGACAACATTCACTGACAACATTCACTAACTGATAACATTCACTGACAACATTCACTGACAACATTCACTCACTGACAACATTCACTCACTGACAACATTCACTGACAACATTCACTCACTGACAACATTCACTCACTGACAACATTCACTGATAACATTCACTCACTGACAACATTCACTGACAACATTCACTGACAACATTCACTCACTGACAACATTCACTCACTGACAACATTCACTGACAACATTCACTCACTGACAACATTCACTCTCTGACAACATTCACTCACTGACAACACTCACTGACAACATTCACTCACTGACAACATTCACTGACAACATTCACTGACAACATTCACTCTCTGACAACATTCACTGACAACATTCACTCACTGACAACATTCACTCACTGACAACATTCACTGACAACATTGACTCTCTGACAACATTCACTGACAACATTCACTCACTGACAACATTCACTCACTGACAACATTCACTGACAACATTCACTAACTGACAACATTCACTCACAGACAACATTCACTGACAACATTCACTCACTGACAACATTCACTCACTGACAACATTCACTGACAACACTCACTGACAACATTCACTGACAACATTCACTGACAACATTCACTCTCTGACAACATTCACTCACTGACAACATTCACTCACTGACAGCATTCACTGACAACATTCACTCACTGACATCATTCACTGATAACATTCACGCACTGACAACATTCACTGACAACATTCACTGACAACATTCACGCACTGACAACATTCACTGACAATATTCACTGACAACATTCACTCACTGACAGCATTCACTGACAACATTCACTCACTGACAACATTCACTGACAACATTCACTCACTGACAACATTCACTGACAACATTCACTAACTGATAACATTCACTGACAACATTCACTGACAACATTCACTCACTGACAACATTCACTCACTGACAACATTCACTGACAACATTCACTCACTGACAACATTCACTGACAACATTAACTGACAACATTCACTGACAACATTCACTCACTGACAACATTCACTCACTGACAACATTCACTGACAACATTCACTCACTGACAACATTCACTGACAACATTCACTAACTGATAACATTCACTGACAACATTCACTGACAACATTCACTCACTGACAACATTCACTCACTGACAACATTCACTGACAACATTCACTCACTGACAACATTCACTGACAACATTCACTCACTGACAACATTCACTGACAACATTAACTGACAACATTCACTGACAACATTCACTCACTGACAACATTCACTCACTGACAACATTCACTGACAACATTCACTCACTGACAACATTCACTCTCTGACAACATTCACTCACTGACAACACTCACTGACAACATTCACTCACTGACAACATTCACTGACAACATTCACTCACTGACAACATTCACTCACTGACAACATTCACTGACAACATTGACTCTCTGACAACATTCACTCACTGGCAACATTCACTGACAACATTCACTAACTGACAACATTCACTCACAGACAACATTCACTGACAACATTCACTCACTGACAACATTCACTCACTGACAACATTCACTGACAACATTCACTGACAACATTCACTCACTGACAACATTCACTCTCTGACAACATTCACTCACTGACAACATTCACTGACAACATTCACTGACAACATTCACTCACTGACAACATTCACTGACAACATTCACTCACTGACAACATTCACTCACTGACAACATTCACTCACTGACAACATTCACTGACAACACTCACTGACAACATTCACTGACAACATTCACTCACTGACAACATTCACTCACTGACAACATTCACTGACAACATTCACTCACTGACAACATTCACTGATAACATTCACTCACTGACAACATTCACTGACAACATTCACTGACAACATTCACTCACTGACAACATTCACTCACTGACAACATTCACTGACAACATTCACTCACTGACAACATTCACTCTCTGACAACATTCACTCACTGACAACACTCACTGACAACATTCACTCACTGACAACATTCACTGACAACATTCACTGACAACATTCACTCACTGACAACATTCACTGACAACATTCACTCACTGACAACATTCACTCACTGACAACATTCACTGACAACATTGACTCTCTGACTACATTCACTGACAACATTCACTCACTGACAACATTCACTCACTGACAACATTCACTGACAACATTCACTAACATACAACATTCACTCACAGACAACATTCACTGACAACATTCACTCACTGACAACATTCACTCACTGACAACATTCACTCACTGACAACATTCACTGACAACATTCAGTAACAACATTCACTGACAACATTCACTCTCTGACAACATTCACTGACAACATTCACTCACTGACAACATTCACTCACTGACAGCATTCACTGACAACATTCACTCACTGACAACATTCACTGACAACATTCACTCACTGACAACATTCACTGACAACATTCACTCACTGACAATATTCACTGACAACATTCACTCACTGACAACATTCACTCACTGACAGCATTCACTGACAACATTCACTCACTGACAACATTCACTGACAACATTCACTCACTGACAACATTCACTGACAACATTCACTAACTGACAACATTCACTGACAACATTCACTCTCTGACAACATTCACTGACAACATTTACTGATAACATTCACTCTCTGACAACATTCACTGACAACATTCACTCTCTGACAACATTCACTGACAACATTCACTGACAACATTCACTCACTGACAACATTCACTCACTGACAACATTCACTGACAACATTGACTCTCTGACAACATTCACTGACAACATTCACTAACTGACAACATTCACTCACAGACAACATTCACTGACAACATTCACTCACTGACAACATTCACTCACTGACAACATTCACTGACAACATTCACTCACTGACAACATTCACTGACAACATTCACTAACTGATAACATTCACTGACAACATTCACTGACAACATTCACTCACTGACAACATTCACTCACTGACAACATTCACTGACAACATTCACTCACTGACAACATTCACTGATAACATTCACTCACTGACAACATTCACTGACAACATTCACTGACAACATTCACTCACTGACAACATTCACTCACTGACAACATTCACTGACAACATTCACTCACTGACAACATTCACTCTCTGACAACATTCACTCACTGACAACACTCACTGACAACATTCACTCACTGACAACATTCACTGACAACATTCACTGACAACATTCACTCACTGACAACATTCACTGACAACATTCACTCACTGACAACATTCACTCACTGACAACATTCACTTACAACATTGACTCTCTGACAACATTCACTGACAACATTCACTCACTGACAACATTCACTGACAACATTCACTCACTGACAACATTCACTGACAACATTCACTCACTGACAACATTCACTGACAACATTCACTGACAACATTCACTCACTGACAACATTCACTGACAACATTCACTGACAACATTCACTCACTGACAACATTCACTGACAACATTCACTGACAACATTCACTAACTGATAACATTCACTGACAACATTCACTGACAACATTCACTCACTGACAACATTCACTCACTGACAACATTCACTCACTGACAACATTCACTGACAACATTCACTCACTGACAACATTCACTGATAACATTCACTCACTGACAACATTCACTGACAACATTCACTGACAACATTCACTCACTGACAACATTCACTCACTGACAACATTCACTGACAACATTCACTCACTGACATTCACTGACAACATTCACTCACTGACAACATTCACTGACAACATTCACTCACTGACAACATTCACTCACTGACAACATTCACTGACAACATTGACTCTCTGACAACATTCACTGACAACATTCACTCACTGACAACATTCACTGACAACATTCACTGACAACATTCACTAACTGACAACATTCACTCACAGACAACATTCACTGACAACATTCACTCACTGACAACATTCACTGACAACATTCACTCACTGACAACATTCACTCACTGACAACACTCACTGACAACATTCACTGACAACATTCACTGACAACATTCACTCTCTGACAACATTCACTGACAACATTCACTCACTGACAACATTCACTCACTGACAACATTCACTGACAACATTCACTCACTGACAACATTCACTGACAACATTCACTCACTGACAACATTCATTCACTGACAACATTCACTGACAACATTCACTCACTGACAACATTCACTGACAACATTCACTAACTGATAACATTCACTGACAACATTCACTGACAACATTCACTCACTGACAACATTCACTCACTGACAACATTCACTGACAACATTCACTCACTGACAACATTCACTGATAACATTCACTCACTGACAACATTCACTGACAACATTCACTGACAACATTCACTCACTGACAACATTCACTCACTGACAACATTCACTGACAACATTCACTCACTGACAACATTCACTCTCTGACAACATTCACTCACTGACAACACTCACTGACAACATTCACTCACTGACAACATTCACTGACAACATTCACTGACAACATTCACTCACTGACAACATTCACTGACAACATTCACTCACTGACAACATTCACTCACTGACAACATTCACTTACAACATTGACTCTCTGACAACATTCACTGACAACATTCACTCACTGACAACATTCACTGACAACATTCACTCACTGACAACATTCACTGACAACATTCACTCACTGACAACATTCACTGACAACATTCACTGACAACATTCACTCACTGACAACATTCACTGACAACATTCACTGACAACATTCACTCACTGACAACATTCACTGACAACATTCACTGACAACATTCACTAACTGATAACATTCACTGACAACATTCACTGACAACATTCACTCACTGACAACATTCACTCACTGACAACATTCACTCACTGACAACATTCACTGACAACATTCACTCACTGACAACATTCACTGATAACATTCACTCACTGACAACATTCACTGACAACATTCACTGACAACATTCACTCACTGACAACATTCACTCACTGACAACATTCACTGACAACATTCACTCACTGACATTCACTGACAACATTCACTCACTGACAACATTCACTGACAACATTCACTCACTGACAACATTCACTCACTGACAACATTCACTGACAACATTGACTCTCTGACAACATTCACTGACAACATTCACTCACTGACAACATTCACTGACAACATTCACTGACAACATTCACTAACTGACAACATTCACTCACAGACAACATTCACTGACAACATTCACTCACTGACAACATTCACTGACAACATTCACTCACTGACAACATTCACTCACTGACAACACTCACTGACAACATTCACTGACAACATTCACTGACAACATTCACTCTCTGACAACATTCACTGACAACATTCACTCACTGACAACATTCACTCACTGACAGCATTCACTGACAACATTCACTCACTGACAACATTCACTGACAACATTCACTCACTGACAATATTCACTGACAACATTCACTCACTGACAACATTCACTCACTGACAGCATTCACTGACAACATTCACTGACAACATTCACTCACTGACAACATTCACTGACAACATTCACTAACTGACAACATTCACTGACAACATTCACTCTCTGACAACATTCACTGACAACATTTACTGATAACATTCACTCTCTGACAACATTCACTGACAACATTCACTCTCTGACAACATTCACTGACAACATTCACTGACAACATTCACTCACTGACAACATTCACTCACTGACAACATTCACTGACAACATTCACTCACTGACAACATTCACTGACAACATTCACTCACTGACAACATTCACTGACAACATTCACTCACTGACAACATTCACTGACAACATTCACTCACTGACAACATTCACTGACAACACTCACTGACAACATTGACTCACTTACAACACTCACTGACAACATTCACTCACTGACAACATTCACTCACTGACAACATTCACTGACAACATTCACTCACTGACAACATTCACTCACTGACAACATTCACTGACAACATTCACTAACTGATAACATTCACTCACAGACAACATCCACTCACTGACAACATTCACTCACTGACAACATTCACTCACTGACAACATTCACTGACAACACTCACTGACAACATTCACTGACAACATTCACTGACAACATTCACTCTCTGACAACATTCACTGACAACATTCACTCACTGACAACATTCACTCACTGACAGCATTCACTGACAACATTCACTCACTGACAACATTCACTGACAACATTCACTCACTGACAACATTCACTGACAACATTCACTAACTGACAACATTCACTGACAACATTCACTCTCTGACAACATTCACAGACAACATTTACTGATAACATTCACTCTCTGACAACATTCACTGACAACATTCACTCTCTGACAACATTCACTGACAACGTTCACTGACAACATTCACTCACTGACAACATTCACTCACTGACAACATTCACTCACTGACAACATTCACTGACAACATTCACTCACTGACAACATTCACTGACAACATTCACTCACTGACAACATTCACTGACAACATTCACTCACTGACAACATTCACTGACAACATTCACTCAATGACAACATTCACTGATAACATTCACTCACTGACAACATTCACTGACAACACTCACTGACAACATTGACTCACTTACAACACTCACTGACAACATTCACTCACTGACAACATTCACTCACTGACAACATTTACTGACAACATTCACTCACTGACAACATTCACTAACTGACAACATTCACTCACAGACAACATTCACTGACAACATTCACTCACTGACAACATTCACTCACTGACAACATTCACTCACTGACAACATTCACTGACAACATTCACTGACAACATTCACTCACTGACAACATTCACTCTCTGACAACATTCACTGACAACATTCACTGACAACATTCACTGACAACATTCACTCACTGACAACATTCACTGACAACATTCACTCACTGACAACATTCACTCACTGACAACATTCACTGACAACATTCACTGACAACATTCACTGACAACATTCACTCTCTGACAACATTCACTCACTGACCACATTCACTCACTGACAACATTCACTGACAACATTCACTCACTGACAACATTCACTGACAACATTCACTGACAACATTCACTCACTGACAACATTCACTGACAACATTCACTGACAACATTCACTCACTGACAACATTCACTGACAACATTCACTGACAACATTCACTAACTGATAACATTCACTGACAACATTTATTTATTTATTTATTTATCGAGTTTATATAGCGCCAAAGGGTTTGCTCAGCGCTGTACAATAGAGGGGGGACAATACATGAAACAGTACAGTAACATCAAACAGCACACAAGGGGTAAGAGGGCCCTACTCTTTCGAGCTTACAATCTAGGAGGGAGGGGGTAGAGGTACAGGAGGAAATGGCTGTGGGGGATGGAGTGGAAGGAGGAGGGAAGGGCAGCGGCTGTTAGGTGAGGGTGGGGTAGGCTTCCCTGAAGAGGTGGGTTTTCAGGGAGCGCCTGAAGGTGAGGAGGGAAGGTGACAGTCTGATGGGTTGGGGTAGTGAGTTCCAGAGGATGGGGGAGGACCTGGAGAAGTCTTGCAGTCGTGCGTGGGAGGAGGAGACCAGGGAGCAAGATAGAAGGAGGTCCTGTGAAGAGCGAAGGGTACGGGTAGGGTGGTATCTGGGAATCAGGTCGGTGAGGTAGTTAGGGGCAGTGTTGTGAATGGCTTTATAGGTCAGAGTGAGCAGTTTGAATTTAATGCGTTGGGCAATGGGGAGCCAGTGGAGGGAGAGGCAGAGGGGGGTGGCAGAGGTGGAGCGGGTGGTGAGGTGGATGAGTCTGGCAGCTGAGTTCAGGATGGTCTGAAGCGGGGTGAGTTTGCACTGGGGTAGGCCGGTGAGGAGGGAGTTGCAGTAGTCAAGGCGTGAGATAATCAGGGAGTGAACGAGTAGTTTAGTGGTGTCTGGGGTAAGGAAGGAGCGTATCTTGGAGATGTTCCGGAGGTGGAGCCTGCATGAGTTTGTGAGAGATTTGATATGAGGTTGAAAGGAAAGGTTTGAGTCCAGAATGACGCCAAGGACCTTGGCTTGCGGGGCGGGATTGATGGTGGTGTTGTTGGTAGTGATGGAAAGGATGGGGGGGGGGGCACGGGAAGGGGGAAAGACGAGAAGCTCGGTTTTGGAGAGGTTGAGTTTGAGGAAATGGAGCGACATCCAGTCAGAGATGTCGTTTAGGAGGTGAGTGATGCGGGCGGAGAATGTGGGGGTGAGGTGAGGGGTGGATAGGTAGATTTGAGTATCATCAGCATAGAGGTGGTAGTTGAAGCCGTGGGAGTGTATGAGTTTGCCAAGGGAGGAGGTGTAGATGGAGAAGAGAAGGGGTCCAAGGACAGAGCCCTGGGGGACCCCAACAGAGAGGGGGAGGGAAGAGGAGGTGGCGCCGTTGTAGCAAACGCTGAAGGAGCGTTGGGATAGGTAGGAGGAGAACCAGGAGAGAGCGGTGTCTCTGATGCCAAGGGAATCAGACAACATTCACTGACAACATTCACTCACTGACAACATTCACTCACTGACAACATTCACTCACTGACAACATTCACTGACAACATTCACTCACTGACAACATTCACTGATAACATTCACTCACTGACAACATTCACTGACAACATTCACTGACAACATTCACTCACTGACAACATTCACTCACTGACAACATTCACTGACAACATTCACTCACTGACATTCACTGACAACATTCACTCACTGACAACATTCACTGACAACATTCACTCACTGACAACATTCACTCACTGACAACATTCACTGACAACATTGACTCTCTGACAACATTCACTGACAACATTCACTCACTGACAACATTCACTGACAACATTCACTGACAACATTCACTAACTGACAACATTCACTCACAGACAACATTCACTGACAACATTCACTCACTGACAACATTCACTGACAACATTCACTCACTGACAACATTCACTCACTGACAACACTCACTGACAACATTCACTGACAACATTCACTGACAACATTCACTCTCTGACAACATTCACTGACAACATTCACTCACTGACAACATTCACTCACTGACAGCATTCACTGACAACATTCACTCACTGACAACATTCACTGACAACATTCACTCACTGACAATATTCACTGACAACATTCACTCACTGACAACATTCACTCACTGACAGCATTCACTGACAACATTCACTGACAACATTCACTCACTGACAACATTCACTGACAACATTCACTAACTGACAACATTCACTGACAACATTCACTCTCTGACAACATTCACTGACAACATTTACTGATAACATTCACTCTCTGACAACATTCACTGACAACATTCACTCTCTGACAACATTCACTGACAACATTCACTGACAACATTCACTCACTGACAACATTCACTCACTGACAACATTCACTCACTGACAACATTCACTGACAACATTCACTCACTGACAACATTCACTGACAACATTCACTCACTGACAACATTCACTGACAACATTCACTCACTGACAACATTCACTGACAACATTCACTCACTGACAACATTCACTGACAACACTCACTGACAACATTGACTCACTTACAACACTCACTGACAACATTCACTCACTGACAACATTCACTCACTGACAACATTCACTGACAACATTCACTCACTGACAACATTCACTCACTGACAACATTCACTGACAACATTCACTAACTGATAACATTCACTCACAGACAACATTCACTCACTGACAACATTCACTCACTGACAACATTCACTGACAACACTCACTGACAACATTCACTGACAACATTCACTGACAACATTCACTCTCTGACAACATTCACTGACAACATTCACTCACTGACAACATTCACTCACTGACAGCATTCACTGACAACATTCACTCACTGACAACATTCACTGACAACATTCACTCACTGACAACATTCACTGACAACATTCACTAACTGACAACATTCACTGACAACATTCACTCTCTGACAACATTCACAGACAACATTTACTGATAACATTCACTCTCTGACAACATTCACTGACAACATTCACTCTCTGACAACATTCACTGACAACGTTCACTGACAACATTCACTCACTGACAACATTCACTCACTGACAACATTCACTCACTGACAACATTCACTGACAACATTCACTCACTGACAACATTCACTGACAACATTCACTCACTGACAACATTCACTGACAACATTCACTCACTGACAACATTCACTGACAACATTCACTCAATGACAACATTCACTGATAACATTCACTCACTGACAACATTCACTGACAACACTCACTGACAACATTGACTCACTTACAACACTCACTGACAACATTCACTCACTGACAACATTCACTCACTGACAACATTCACTGACAACATTCACTCACTGACAACATTCACTAACTGACAACATTCACTCACAGACAACATTCACTGACAACATTCACTCACTGACAACATTCACTCACTGACAACATTCACTGACAACACTCACTGACAACATTCACTGACAACATTCACTGACAACATTCACTCTCTGACAACATTCACTCACTGACAACATTCACTCACTGACAGCATTCACTGACAACATTCACTCACTGACAACATTCACTGACAACATTCACTCACTGACAACATTCACTGACAACATTCACTCACTGACATTCACTGACAACATTCACTCACTGACAACATTCACTGACAACATTCACTCACTGACAACATTCACTCACTGACAACATTCACTGACAACATTGACTCTCTGACAACATTCACTGACAACATTCACTCACTGACAACATTCACTGACAACATTCACTCACTGACAACATTCACTGATAACATTCACTCACTGACAACATTCACTGACAACATTCACTCACTGACAACATTCACTCTCTGACAACATTCACTGACAACATTCACTGACAACATTCACTGACAACATTCACTCACTGACAACATTCACTGACAACATTCACTCACTGACAACATTCACTCACTGACAACATTCACTGACAACACTCACTGACAACATTCACTGACAACATTCACTGACAACATTCACTCTCTGACAACATTCACTCACTGACAACATTCACTCACTGACAGCATTCACTGACAACATTCACTCACTGACAACATTCACTGACAACATTCACTCACTGACAACATTCACTCACTGACAACATTCACTGACAACATTCACTCACTGACATTCACTGACAACATTCACTCACTGACAACATTCACTGACAACATTCACTCACTGACAACATTCACTCACTGACAACATTCACTGACAACATTGACTCTCTGACAACATTCACTGACAACATTCACTCACTGACAACATTCACTGACAACATTCACTCACTGACAACATTCACTGATAACATTCACTCACTGACAACATTCACTGACAACATTCACTCACTGACAACATTCACTCTCTGACAACATTCACTCACTGACAACACTCACTCACTGACAACATTCACTCTCTGACAACATTCACTGACAACATTCACTGACAACATTCACTGACAACATTCACTCACTGACAACATTCACTGACAACATTCACTGACAACATTCACTCACTGACAACATTCACTGACAACACTCACTGACAACATTCACTGACAACATTCACTGACAACATTCACTCTCTGACAACATTCACTCACTGACAACATTCACTCACTGACAGCATTCACTGACAACATTCACTCACTGACAACATTCACTGACAACATTCACTCACTGACAACATTCACTCACTGACAACATTCACTGACAACATTCACTCACTGACATTCACTGACAACATTCACTCACTGACAACATTCACTCACTGACAACATTCACTGACAACATTGACTCTCTGACAACATTCACTGACAACATTCACTCACTGACAACATTCACTGACAACATTCACTCACTGACAACATTCACTGATAACATTCACTCACTGACAACATTCACTCACTGACAACATTCACTCTCTGACAACATTCACTCACTGACAACACTCACTGACAACATTCACTCACTGACAACATTCACTCTCTGACAACATTTACTCACTGACAACACTCACTGACAACATTCACTCACTGACAACATTCACTGACAACATTCACTGACAACATTCACTCACTGACAACATTCACTGACAACATTCACTCACTGACAACATTCACTCACTGACAACATTCACTCACTGACAACATTCACTGACAACACTCACTGACAACATTCACTGACAACATTCACTCACTGACAACATTCACTCACTGACAACATTCACTGACAACATTCACTCACTGACAACATTCACTGATAACATTCACTCACTGACAACATTCACTGACAACATTCACTGACAACATTCACTCACTGACAACATTCACTCACTGACAACATTCACTGACAACATTCACTCACTGACAACATTCACTCTCTGACAACATTCACTCACTGACAACACTCACTGACAACATTCACTCACTGACAACATTCACTGACAACATTCACTGACAACATTCACTCACTGACAACATTCACTGACAACATTCACTCACTGACAACATTCACTCACTGACAACATTCACTGACAACATTGACTCTCTGACTACATTCACTGACAACATTCACTCACTGACAACATTCACTCACTGACAACATTCACTGACAACATTCACTAACATACAACATTCACTCACAGACAACATTCACTGACAACATTCACTCACTGACAACATTCACTCACTGACAACATTCACTCACTGACAACATTCACTGACAACATTCAGTAACAACATTCACTGACAACATTCACTCTCTGACAACATTCACTGACAACATTCACTCACTGACAACATTCACTCACTGACAGCATTCACTGACAACATTCACTCACTGACAACATTCACTGACAACATTCACTCACTGACAACATTCACTGACAACATTCACTCACTGACAATATTCACTGACAACATTCACTCACTGACAACATTCACTCACTGACAGCATTCACTGACAACATTCACTCACTGACAACATTCACTGACAACATTCACTCACTGACAACATTCACTGACAACATTCACTAACTGACAACATTCACTGACAACATTCACTCTCTGACAACATTCACTGACAACATTTACTGATAACATTCACTCTCTGACAACATTCACTGACAACATTCACTCTCTGACAACATTCACTGACAACATTCACTGACAACATTCACTCACTGACAACATTCACTCACTGACAACATTCACTGACAACATTGACTCTCTGACAACATTCACTGACAACATTCACTAACTGACAACATTCACTCACAGACAACATTCACTGACAACATTCACTCACTGACAACATTCACTCACTGACAACATTCACTGACAACATTCACTCACTGACAACATTCACTGACAACATTCACTAACTGATAACATTCACTGACAACATTCACTGACAACATTCACTCACTGACAACATTCACTCACTGACAACATTCACTGACAACATTCACTCACTGACAACATTCACTGATAACATTCACTCACTGACAACATTCACTGACAACATTCACTGACAACATTCACTCACTGACAACATTCACTCACTGACAACATTCACTGACAACATTCACTCACTGACAACATTCACTCTCTGACAACATTCACTCACTGACAACACTCACTGACAACATTCACTCACTGACAACATTCACTGACAACATTCACTGACAACATTCACTCACTGACAACATTCACTGACAACATTCACTCACTGACAACATTCACTCACTGACAACATTCACTTACAACATTGACTCTCTGACAACATTCACTGACAACATTCACTCACTGACAACATTCACTGACAACATTCACTCACTGACAACATTCACTGACAACATTCACTCACTGACAACATTCACTGACAACATTCACTGACAACATTCACTCACTGACAACATTCACTGACAACATTCACTGACAACATTCACTCACTGACAACATTCACTGACAACATTCACTGACAACATTCACTAACTGATAACATTCACTGACAACATTCACTGACAACATTCACTCACTGACAACATTCACTCACTGACAACATTCACTCACTGACAACATTCACTGACAACATTCACTCACTGACAACATTCACTGATAACATTCACTCACTGACAACATTCACTGACAACATTCACTGACAACATTCACTCACTGACAACATTCACTCACTGACAACATTCACTGACAACATTCACTCACTGACATTCACTGACAACATTCACTCACTGACAACATTCACTGACAACATTCACTCACTGACAACATTCACTCACTGACAACATTCACTGACAACATTGACTCTCTGACAACATTCACTGACAACATTCACTCACTGACAACATTCACTGACAACATTCACTGACAACATTCACTAACTGACAACATTCACTCACAGACAACATTCACTGACAACATTCACTCACTGACAACATTCACTGACAACATTCACTCACTGACAACATTCACTCACTGACAACACTCACTGACAACATTCACTGACAACATTCACTGACAACATTCACTCTCTGACAACATTCACTGACAACATTCACTCACTGACAACATTCACTCACTGACAACATTCACTGACAACATTCACTCACTGACAACATTCACTGACAACATTCACTCACTGACAACATTCACTCACTGACAACATTCACTGACAACATTCACTCACTGACAACATTCACTGACAACATTCACTAACTGATAACATTCACTGACAACATTCACTGACAACATTCACTCACTGACAACATTCACTCACTGACAACATTCACTGACAACATTCACTCACTGACAACATTCACTGATAACATTCACTCACTGACAACATTCACTGACAACATTCACTGACAACATTCACTCACTGACAACATTCACTCACTGACAACATTCACTGACAACATTCACTCACTGACAACATTCACTCTCTGACAACATTCACTCACTGACAACACTCACTGACAACATTCACTCACTGACAACATTCACTGACAACATTCACTGACAACATTCACTCACTGACAACATTCACTGACAACATTCACTCACTGACAACATTCACTCACTGACAACATTCACTTACAACATTGACTCTCTGACAACATTCACTGACAACATTCACTCACTGACAACATTCACTGACAACATTCACTCACTGACAACATTCACTGACAACATTCACTCACTGACAACATTCACTGACAACATTCACTGACAACATTCACTCACTGACAACATTCACTGACAACATTCACTGACAACATTCACTCACTGACAACATTCACTGACAACATTCACTGACAACATTCACTAACTGATAACATTCACTGACAACATTCACTGACAACATTCACTCACTGACAACATTCACTCACTGACAACATTCACTCACTGACAACATTCACTGACAACATTCACTCACTGACAACATTCACTGATAACATTCACTCACTGACAACATTCACTGACAACATTCACTGACAACATTCACTCACTGACAACATTCACTCACTGACAACATTCACTGACAACATTCACTCACTGACATTCACTGACAACATTCACTCACTGACAACATTCACTGACAACATTCACTCACTGACAACATTCACTCACTGACAACATTCACTGACAACATTGACTCTCTGACAACATTCACTGACAACATTCACTCACTGACAACATTCACTGACAACATTCACTGACAACATTCACTAACTGACAACATTCACTCACAGACAACATTCACTGACAACATTCACTCACTGACAACATTCACTGACAACATTCACTCACTGACAACATTCACTCACTGACAACACTCACTGACAACATTCACTGACAACATTCACTGACAACATTCACTCTCTGACAACATTCACTGACAACATTCACTCACTGACAACATTCACTCACTGACAGCATTCACTGACAACATTCACTCACTGACAACATTCACTGACAACATTCACTCACTGACAATATTCACTGACAACATTCACTCACTGACAACATTCACTCACTGACAGCATTCACTGACAACATTCACTGACAACATTCACTCACTGACAACATTCACTGACAACATTCACTAACTGACAACATTCACTGACAACATTCACTCTCTGACAACATTCACTGACAACATTTACTGATAACATTCACTCTCTGACAACATTCACTGACAACATTCACTCTCTGACAACATTCACTGACAACATTCACTGACAACATTCACTCACTGACAACATTCACTCACTGACAACATTCACTGACAACATTCACTCACTGACAACATTCACTGACAACATTCACTCACTGACAACATTCACTGACAACATTCACTCACTGACAACATTCACTGACAACATTCACTCACTGACAACATTCACTGACAACACTCACTGACAACATTGACTCACTTACAACACTCACTGACAACATTCACTCACTGACAACATTCACTCACTGACAACATTCACTGACAACATTCACTCACTGACAACATTCACTCACTGACAACATTCACTGACAACATTCACTAACTGATAACATTCACTCACAGACAACATCCACTCACTGACAACATTCACTCACTGACAACATTCACTCACTGACAACATTCACTGACAACACTCACTGACAACATTCACTGACAACATTCACTGACAACATTCACTCTCTGACAACATTCACTGACAACATTCACTCACTGACAACATTCACTCACTGACAGCATTCACTGACAACATTCACTCACTGACAACATTCACTGACAACATTCACTAACTGACAACATTCACTGACAACATTCACTCTCTGACAACATTCACAGACAACATTTACTGATAACATTCACTCTCTGACAACATTCACTGACAACATTCACTCTCTGACAACATTCACTGACAACGTTCACTGACAACATTCACTCACTGACAACATTCACTCACTGACAACATTCACTCACTGACAACATTCACTGACAACATTCACTCACTGACAACATTCACTGACAACATTCACTCACTGACAACATTCACTGACAACATTCACTCACTGACAACATTCACTGACAACATTCACTCAATGACAACATTCACTGATAACATTCACTCACTGACAACATTCACTGACAACACTCACTGACAACATTGACTCACTTACAACACTCACTGACAACATTCACTCACTGACAACATTCACTCACTGACAACATTTACTGACAACATTCACTCACTGACAACATTCACTGACAACATTCACTGACAACATTCACTCTCTGACAACATTCACTCACTGACAACATTCACTCACTGACAGCATTCACTGACAACATTCACTCACTGACAACATTCACTGACAACATTCACTCACTGACAACATTCACTCACTGACATTCACTGACAACATTCACTCACTGACAACATTCACTGACAACATTCACTCACTGACAACATTCACTCACTGACAACATTCACTGACAACATTGACTCTCTGACAACATTCACTGACAACATTCACTCACTGACAACATTCACTGACAACATTCACTCACTGACAACATTCACTGATAACATTCACTCACTGACAACATTCACTGACAACATTCACTCACTGACAACATTCACTCTCTGACAACATTCACTGACAACATTCACTGACAACATTCACTGACAACATTCACTCACTGACAACATTCACTGACAACATTCACTCACTGACAACATTCACTCACTGACAACATTCACTGACAACACTCACTGACAACATTCACTGACAACATTCACTGACAACATTCACTCTCTGACAACATTCACTCACTGACAACATTCACTCACTGACAGCATTCACTGACAACATTCACTCACTGACAACATTCACTGACAACATTCACTCACTGACAACATTCACTCACTGACAACATTCACTGACAACATTCACTCACTGACATTCACTGACAACATTCACTCACTGACAACATTCACTGACAACATTCACTCACTGACAACATTCACTGACAACATTCACTCACTGACAACATTCACTCACTGACAACATTCACTGACAACATTGACTCTCTGACAACATTCACTGACAACATTCACTCACTGACAACATTCACTGACAACATTCACTCACTGACAACATTCACTGATAACATTCACTCACTGACAACATTCACTGACAACATTCACTCACTGACAACATTCACTCTCTGACAACATTCACTCACTGACAACACTCACTCACTGACAACATTCACTCTCTGACAACATTCACTGACAACATTCACTGACAACATTCACTGACAACATTCACTCACTGACAACATTCACTGACAACATTCACTGACAACATTCACTCACTGACAACATTCACTGACAACATTCACTGACAACACTCACTGACAACATTCACTGACAACATTCACTCTCTGACAACATTCACTCACTGACAACATTCACTCACTGACAGCATTCACTGACAACATTCACTCACTGACAACATTCACTGACAACATTCACTCACTGACAACATTCACTCACTGACAACATTCACTGACAACATTCACTCACTGACATTCACTGACAACATTCACTCACTGACAACATTCACTCACTGACAACATTCACTGACAACATTGACTCTCTGACAACATTCACTGACAACATTCACTCACTGACAACATTCACTGACAACATTCACTCACTGACAACATTCACTGACAACACTCACTGACAACATTCACTGACAACATTCACTCTCTGACAACATTCACTCACTGACAACATTCACTCACTGACAGCAATCACTGACAACATTCACTCACTGACAACATTCACTGACAACATTCACTCACTGACAACATTCACTGACAACATTCACTGACAACATTCACTGACAACATTCACTCTCTGACAACATTCACTGACAACATTCACTCACTGACAACATTCACTGACAACATTCACTAACTGATAACATTCACTGACAACATTCACTCACTGACAACATTCACTCACTGACAACATTCACTGACAACATTCACTCACTGACAACATTCACTGACAACATTCACTCACTGACAACATTCACTCACTGACAACATTCACTCACTGACAACATTCACTGACAACACTCACTGACAACATTCACTGACAACATTCACTGACAACATTCACTCACTGACAACATTCACTCACTGACAGCATTCACTGACAACATTCACTCACTGACAACATTCACTGACAACATTCACTCACTGACAACATTCACTCACTGACAACATTCACTGACAACATTCACTCACTGACATTCACTGACAACATTCACTCACTGACAACATTCACTGACAACATTCACTCACTGACAACATTCACTCACTGACAACATTCACTGACAACATTGACTCTCTGACAACATTCACTGACAACATTCACTCACTGACAACATTCACTGACAACATTCACTCACTGACAACATTCACTGATAACATTCACTCACTGACAACATTCACTGACAACATTCACTCACTGACAACATTCACTCTCTGACAACATTCACTGACAACATTCACTGACAACATTCACTGACAACATTCACTCACTGACAACATTCACTGACAACATTCACTCACTGACAACATTCACTCACTGACAACATTCACTGACAACACTCACTGACAACATTCACTGACAACATTCACTGACAACATTCACTCTCTGACAACATTCACTCACTGACAACATTCACTCACTGACAGCATTCACTGACAACATTCACTCACTGACAACATTCACTGACAACATTCACTCACTGACAACATTCACTCACTGACAACATTCACTGACAACATTCACTCACTGACATTCACTGACAACATTCACTCACTGACAACATTCACTGACAACATTCACTCACTGACAACATTCACTCACTGACAACATTCACTGACAACATTGACTCTCTGACAACATTCACTGACAACATTCACTCACTGACAACATTCACTGACAACATTCACTCACTGACAACATTCACTGATAACATTCACTCACTGACAACATTCACTGACAACATTCACTCACTGACAACATTCACTCTCTGACAACATTCACTCACTGACAACACTCACTCACTGACAACATTCACTCTCTGACAACATTCACTGACAACATTCACTGACAACATTCACTCACTGACAACATTCACTGACAACATTCACTGACAACATTCACTCACTGACAACATTCACTGACAACATTCACTGACAACACTCACTGACAACATTCACTGACAACATTCACTCTCTGACAACATTCACTCACTGACAACATTCACTCACTGACAGCATTCACTGACAACATTCACTCACTGACAACATTCACTGACAACATTCACTCACTGACAACATTCACTCACTGACAACATTCACTGACAACATTCACTCACTGACATTCACTGACAACATTCACTCACTGACAACATTCACTCACTGACAACATTCACTGACAACATTGACTCTCTGACAACATTCACTGACAACATTCACTCACTGACAACATTCACTGACAACATTCACTCACTGACAACATTCACTGATAACATTCACTCACTGACAACATTCACTCACTGACAACATTCACTCTCTGACAACATTCACTCACTGACAACACTCACTGACAACATTCACTCACTGACAACATTCACTCTCTGACAACATTCACTCACTGACAACACTCACTGACAACATTCACTCACTGACAACATTCACTGACAACATTCACTGACAACATTCACTGACAACATTCACTCACTGACAACATTCACTCACTGACAACACTCACTGACAACATTCACTCACTGACAACATTCACTGACAACATTCACTGACAACATTCACTCTCTGACAACATTCACTGACAACATTCACTCACTGACAACATTCACTCACTGACAACATTCACTGACAACATTGACTCTCTGACAACATTCACTGACAACATTCACTAACTGACAACATTCACTCACAGACAACATTCACTGACAACATTCACTCACTGACAACATTCACTCACTGACAACATTCACTGACAACATTCACTGACAACATTCACTGACAACATTCACTCACTGACAACATTCACTCACTGACAACATTCACTGACAACATTCACTGACAACATTCACTCACTGACAACATTCACTGACAACATTCACTCACTGACAACATTCACTGACAACACTCACTGACAACATTCACTGACAACATTCACTCTCTGACAACATTCACTCACTGACAACATTCACTCACTGACAGCAATCACTGACAACATTCACTCACTGACAACATTCACTGACAACATTCACTCACTGACAACATTCACTGACAACATTCACTGACAACATTCACTCACTGACAACATTCACTCTCTGACAACATTCACTCACTGACAACACTCACTGACAACATTCACTGACAACATTCACTGACAACATTCACTCTCTGACAACATTCACTCACTGACAGCATTCACTGACAACATTCACTCACTGACAACATTCACTGACAACATTCACTCACTGACAACATTCACTGACAACATTCACTGACAACATTCACTCACTGACAACATTCACTGACAACATTCACTCTCTGACAACATTCACTCACTGACAATATTCACTGACAACATTCACTCACTGACAGCATTCACTGACAACATTCACTCACTGACAACATTCACTGACAACATTCACTGACAACATTCACTCACTGACAACATTCACTGACAACATTCACTAACTGATAACATTCACTGACAACATTCACTGACAACATTCACTCACTGACAACATTCACTCACTGACAACATTCACTGACAACATTCACTCACTGACAACATTCACTCACTGACAACATTCACTGATAACATTCACTCACTGACAACATTCACTGACAACATTCACTGACAACATTCACTCACTGACAACATTCACTCACTGACAACATTCACTGACAACATTCACTCACTGACAACATTCACTCTCTGACAACATTCACTCACTGACAACACTCACTGACAACATTCACTCACTGACAACATTCACTGACAACATTCACTGACAACATTCACTCTCTGACAACATTCACTGACAACATTCACTCACTGACAACATTCACTCACTGACAACATTCACTGACAACATTGACTCTCTGACAACATTCACTGACAACATTCACTCACTGACAACATTCACTCACTGACAACATTCACTGACAACATTCACTAACTGACAACATTCACTCACAGACAACATTCACTGACAACATTCACTCACTGACAACATTCACTCACTGACAACATTCACTGACAACACTCACTGACAACATTCACTGACAACATTCACTGACAACATTCACTCTCTGACAACATTCACTCACTGACAACATTCACTCACTGACAGCATTCACTGACAACATTCACTCACTGACATCATTCACTGATAACATTCACGCACTGACAACATTCACTGACAACATTCACTGACAACATTCACGCACTGACAACATTCACTGACAATATTCACTGACAACATTCACTCACTGACAGCATTCACTGACAACATTCACTCACTGACAACATTCACTGACAACATTCACTCACTGACAACATTCACTGACAACATTCACTAACTGATAACATTCACTGACAACATTCACTGACAACATTCACTCACTGACAACATTCACTCACTGACAACATTCACTGACAACATTCACTCACTGACAACATTCACTGACAACATTAACTGACAACATTCACTGACAACATTCACTCACTGACAACATTCACTCACTGACAACATTCACTGACAACATTCACTCACTGACAACATTCACTGACAACATTCACTAACTGATAACATTCACTGACAACATTCACTGACAACATTCACTCACTGACAACATTCACTCACTGACAACATTCACTGACAACATTCACTCACTGACAACATTCACTGACAACATTCACTCACTGACAACATTCACTGACAACATTAACTGACAACATTCACTGACAACATTCACTCACTGACAACATTCACTCACTGACAACATTCACTGACAACATTCACTCACTGACAACATTCACTCTCTGACAACATTCACTCACTGACAACACTCACTGACAACATTCACTCACTGACAACATTCACTGACAACATTCACTCACTGACAACATTCACTCACTGACAACATTCACTGACAACATTGACTCTCTGACAACATTCACTCACTGGCAACATTCACTGACAACATTCACTAACTGACAACATTCACTCACAGACAACATTCACTGACAACATTCACTCACTGACAACATTCACTCACTGACAACATTCACTGACAACATTCACTGACAACATTCACTCACTGACAACATTCACTCTCTGACAACATTCACTCACTGACAACATTCACTGACAACATTCACTGACAACATTCACTCACTGACAACATTCACTGACAACATTCACTCACTGACAACATTCACTCACTGACAACATTCACTCACTGACAACATTCACTGACAACACTCACTGACAACATTCACTGACAACATTCACTCACTGACAACATTCACTCACTGACAACATTCACTGACAACATTCACTCACTGACAACATTCACTGATAACATTCACTCACTGACAACATTCACTGACAACATTCACTGACAACATTCACTCACTGACAACATTCACTCACTGACAACATTCACTGACAACATTCACTCACTGACAACATTCACTCTCTGACAACATTCACTCACTGACAACACTCACTGACAACATTCACTCACTGACAACATTCACTGACAACATTCACTGACAACATTCACTCACTGACAACATTCACTGACAACATTCACTCACTGACAACATTCACTCACTGACAACATTCACTGACAACATTGACTCTCTGACTACATTCACTGACAACATTCACTCACTGACAACATTCACTCACTGACAACATTCACTGACAACATTCACTAACATACAACATTCACTCACAGACAACATTCACTGACAACATTCACTCACTGACAACATTCACTCACTGACAACATTCACTCACTGACAACATTCACTGACAACATTCAGTAACAACATTCACTGACAACATTCACTCTCTGACAACATTCACTGACAACATTCACTCACTGACAACATTCACTCACTGACAGCATTCACTGACAACATTCACTCACTGACAACATTCACTGACAACATTCACTCACTGACAACATTCACTGACAACATTCACTCACTGACAATATTCACTGACAACATTCACTCACTGACAACATTCACTCACTGACAGCATTCACTGACAACATTCACTCACTGACAACATTCACTGACAACATTCACTCACTGACAACATTCACTGACAACATTCACTAACTGACAACATTCACTGACAACATTCACTCTCTGACAACATTCACTGACAACATTTACTGATAACATTCACTCTCTGACAACATTCACTGACAACATTCACTCTCTGACAACATTCACTGACAACATTCACTGACAACATTCACTCACTGACAACATTCACTCACTGACAACATTCACTGACAACATTGACTCTCTGACAACATTCACTGACAACATTCACTAACTGACAACATTCACTCACAGACAACATTCACTGACAACATTCACTCACTGACAACATTCACTCACTGACAACATTCACTGACAACATTCACTCACTGACAACATTCACTGACAACATTCACTAACTGATAACATTCACTGACAACATTCACTGACAACATTCACTCACTGACAACATTCACTCACTGACAACATTCACTGACAACATTCACTCACTGACAACATTCACTGATAACATTCACTCACTGACAACATTCACTGACAACATTCACTGACAACATTCACTCACTGACAACATTCACTCACTGACAACATTCACTGACAACATTCACTCACTGACAACATTCACTCTCTGACAACATTCACTCACTGACAACACTCACTGACAACATTCACTCACTGACAACATTCACTGACAACATTCACTGACAACATTCACTCACTGACAACATTCACTGACAACATTCACTCACTGACAACATTCACTCACTGACAACATTCACTTACAACATTGACTCTCTGACAACATTCACTGACAACATTCACTCACTGACAACATTCACTGACAACATTCACTCACTGACAACATTCACTGACAACATTCACTCACTGACAACATTCACTGACAACATTCACTGACAACATTCACTCACTGACAACATTCACTGACAACATTCACTGACAACATTCACTCACTGACAACATTCACTGACAACATTCACTGACAACATTCACTAACTGATAACATTCACTGACAACATTCACTGACAACATTCACTCACTGACAACATTCACTCACTGACAACATTCACTCACTGACAACATTCACTGACAACATTCACTCACTGACAACATTCACTGATAACATTCACTCACTGACAACATTCACTGACAACATTCACTGACAACATTCACTCACTGACAACATTCACTCACTGACAACATTCACTGACAACATTCACTCACTGACATTCACTGACAACATTCACTCACTGACAACATTCACTGACAACATTCACTCACTGACAACATTCACTCACTGACAACATTCACTGACAACATTGACTCTCTGACAACATTCACTGACAACATTCACTCACTGACAACATTCACTGACAACATTCACTGACAACATTCACTAACTGACAACATTCACTCACAGACAACATTCACTGACAACATTCACTCACTGACAACATTCACTGACAACATTCACTCACTGACAACATTCACTCACTGACAACACTCACTGACAACATTCACTGACAACATTCACTGACAACATTCACTCTCTGACAACATTCACTGACAACATTCACTCACTGACAACATTCACTCACTGACAACATTCACTGACAACATTCACTCACTGACAACATTCACTGACAACATTCACTCACTGACAACATTCATTCACTGACAACATTCACTGACAACATTCACTCACTGACAACATTCACTGACAACATTCACTAACTGATAACATTCACTGACAACATTCACTGACAACATTCACTCACTGACAACATTCACTCACTGACAACATTCACTGACAACATTCACTCACTGACAACATTCACTGATAACATTCACTCACTGACAACATTCACTGACAACATTCACTGACAACATTCACTCACTGACAACATTCACTCACTGACAACATTCACTGACAACATTCACTCACTGACAACATTCACTCTCTGACAACATTCACTCACTGACAACACTCACTGACAACATTCACTCACTGACAACATTCACTGACAACATTCACTGACAACATTCACTCACTGACAACATTCACTGACAACATTCACTCACTGACAACATTCACTCACTGACAACATTCACTTACAACATTGACTCTCTGACAACATTCACTGACAACATTCACTCACTGACAACATTCACTGACAACATTCACTCACTGACAACATTCACTGACAACATTCACTCACTGACAACATTCACTGACAACATTCACTGACAACATTCACTCACTGACAACATTCACTGACAACATTCACTGACAACATTCACTCACTGACAACATTCACTGACAACATTCACTGACAACATTCACTAACTGATAACATTCACTGACAACATTCACTGACAACATTCACTCACTGACAACATTCACTCACTGACAACATTCACTCACTGACAACATTCACTGACAACATTCACTCACTGACAACATTCACTGATAACATTCACTCACTGACAACATTCACTGACAACATTCACTGACAACATTCACTCACTGACAACATTCACTCACTGACAACATTCACTGACAACATTCACTCACTGACATTCACTGACAACATTCACTCACTGACAACATTCACTGACAACATTCACTCACTGACAACATTCACTCACTGACAACATTCACTGACAACATTGACTCTCTGACAACATTCACTGACAACATTCACTCACTGACAACATTCACTGACAACATTCACTGACAACATTCACTAACTGACAACATTCACTCACAGACAACATTCACTGACAACATTCACTCACTGACAACATTCACTGACAACATTCACTCACTGACAACATTCACTCACTGACAACACTCACTGACAACATTCACTGACAACATTCACTGACAACATTCACTCTCTGACAACATTCACTGACAACATTCACTCACTGACAACATTCACTCACTGACAGCATTCACTGACAACATTCACTCACTGACAACATTCACTGACAACATTCACTCACTGACAATATTCACTGACAACATTCACTCACTGACAACATTCACTCACTGACAGCATTCACTGACAACATTCACTGACAACATTCACTCACTGACAACATTCACTGACAACATTCACTAACTGACAACATTCACTGACAACATTCACTCTCTGACAACATTCACTGACAACATTTACTGATAACATTCACTCTCTGACAACATTCACTGACAACATTCACTCTCTGACAACATTCACTGACAACATTCACTGACAACATTCACTCACTGACAACATTCACTCACTGACAACATTCACTGACAACATTCACTCACTGACAACATTCACTGACAACATTCACTCACTGACAACATTCACTGACAACATTCACTCACTGACAACATTCACTGACAACATTCACTCACTGACAACATTCACTGACAACACTCACTGACAACATTGACTCACTTACAACACTCACTGACAACATTCACTCACTGACAACATTCACTCACTGACAACATTCACTGACAACATTCACTCACTGACAACATTCACTCACTGACAACATTCACTGACAACATTCACTAACTGATAACATTCACTCACAGACAACATCCACTCACTGACAACATTCACTCACTGACAACATTCACTCACTGACAACATTCACTGACAACACTCACTGACAACATTCACTGACAACATTCACTGACAACATTCACTCTCTGACAACATTCACTGACAACATTCACTCACTGACAACATTCACTCACTGACAGCATTCACTGACAACATTCACTCACTGACAACATTCACTGACAACATTCACTCACTGACAACATTCACTGACAACATTCACTAACTGACAACATTCACTGACAACATTCACTCTCTGACAACATTCACAGACAACATTTACTGATAACATTCACTCTCTGACAACATTCACTGACAACATTCACTCTCTGACAACATTCACTGACAACGTTCACTGACAACATTCACTCACTGACAACATTCACTCACTGACAACATTCACTCACTGACAACATTCACTGACAACATTCACTCACTGACAACATTCACTGACAACATTCACTCACTGACAACATTCACTGACAACATTCACTCACTGACAACATTCACTGACAACATTCACTCAATGACAACATTCACTGATAACATTCACTCACTGACAACATTCACTGACAACACTCACTGACAACATTGACTCACTTACAACACTCACTGACAACATTCACTCACTGACAACATTCACTCACTGACAACATTTACTGACAACATTCACTCACTGACAACATTCACTAACTGACAACATTCACTCACAGACAACATTCACTGACAACATTCACTCACTGACAACATTCACTCACTGACAACATTCACTCACTGACAACATTCACTGACAACATTCACTGACAACATTCACTCACTGACAACATTCACTCTCTGACAACATTCACTGACAACATTCACTGACAACATTCACTGACAACATTCACTCACTGACAACATTCACTGACAACATTCACTCACTGACAACATTCACTCACTGACAACATTCACTGACAACATTCACTGACAACATTCACTGACAACATTCACTCTCTGACAACATTCACTCACTGACCACATTCACTCACTGACAACATTCACTGACAACATTCACTCACTGACAACATTCACTGACAACATTCACTGACAACATTCACTCACTGACAACATTCACTGACAACATTCACTGACAACATTCACTCACTGACAACATTCACTGACAACATTCACTGACAACATTCACTAACTGATAACATTCACTGACAACATTTATTTATTTATTTATTTATCGAGTTTATATAGCGCCAAAGGGTTTGCTCAGCGCTGTACAATAGAGGGGGGACAATACATGAAACAGTACAGTAACATCAAACAGCACACAAGGGGTAAGAGGGCCCTACTCTTTCGAGCTTACAATCTAGGAGGGAGGGGGTAGAGGTACAGGAGGAAATGGCTGTGGGGGATGGAGTGGAAGGAGGAGGGAAGGGCAGCGGCTGTTAGGTGAGGGTGGGGTAGGCTTCCCTGAAGAGGTGGGTTTTCAGGGAGCGCCTGAAGGTGAGGAGGGAAGGTGACAGTCTGATGGGTTGGGGTAGTGAGTTCCAGAGGATGGGGGAGGACCTGGAGAAGTCTTGCAGTCGTGCGTGGGAGGAGGAGACCAGGGAGCAAGATAGAAGGAGGTCCTGTGAAGAGCGAAGGGTACGGGTAGGGTGGTATCTGGGAATCAGGTCGGTGAGGTAGTTAGGGGCAGTGTTGTGAATGGCTTTATAGGTCAGAGTGAGCAGTTTGAATTTAATGCGTTGGGCAATGGGGAGCCAGTGGAGGGAGAGGCAGAGGGGGGTGGCAGAGGTGGAGCGGGTGGTGAGGTGGATGAGTCTGGCAGCTGAGTTCAGGATGGTCTGAAGCGGGGTGAGTTTGCACTGGGGTAGGCCGGTGAGGAGGGAGTTGCAGTAGTCAAGGCGTGAGATAATCAGGGAGTGAACGAGTAGTTTAGTGGTGTCTGGGGTAAGGAAGGAGCGTATCTTGGAGATGTTCCGGAGGTGGAGCCTGCATGAGTTTGTGAGAGATTTGATATGAGGTTGAAAGGAAAGGTTTGAGTCCAGAATGACGCCAAGGACCTTGGCTTGCGGGGCGGGATTGATGGTGGTGTTGTTGGTAGTGATGGAAAGGATGGGGGGGGGGGCACGGGAAGGGGGAAAGACGAGAAGCTCGGTTTTGGAGAGGTTGAGTTTGAGGAAATGGAGCGACATCCAGTCAGAGATGTCGTTTAGGAGGTGAGTGATGCGGGCGGAGAATGTGGGGGTGAGGTGAGGGGTGGATAGGTAGATTTGAGTATCATCAGCATAGAGGTGGTAGTTGAAGCCGTGGGAGTGTATGAGTTTGCCAAGGGAGGAGGTGTAGATGGAGAAGAGAAGGGGTCCAAGGACAGAGCCCTGGGGGACCCCAACAGAGAGGGGGAGGGAAGAGGAGGTGGCGCCGTTGTAGCAAACGCTGAAGGAGCGTTGGGATAGGTAGGAGGAGAACCAGGAGAGAGCGGTGTCTCTGATGCCAAGGGAATCAGACAACATTCACTGACAACATTCACTCACTGACAACATTCACTCACTGACAACATTCACTCACTGACAACATTCACTGACAACATTCACTCACTGACAACATTCACTGATAACATTCACTCACTGACAACATTCACTGACAACATTCACTGACAACATTCACTCACTGACAACATTCACTCACTGACAACATTCACTGACAACATTCACTCACTGACATTCACTGACAACATTCACTCACTGACAACATTCACTGACAACATTCACTCACTGACAACATTCACTCACTGACAACATTCACTGACAACATTGACTCTCTGACAACATTCACTGACAACATTCACTCACTGACAACATTCACTGACAACATTCACTGACAACATTCACTAACTGACAACATTCACTCACAGACAACATTCACTGACAACATTCACTCACTGACAACATTCACTGACAACATTCACTCACTGACAACATTCACTCACTGACAACACTCACTGACAACATTCACTGACAACATTCACTGACAACATTCACTCTCTGACAACATTCACTGACAACATTCACTCACTGACAACATTCACTCACTGACAGCATTCACTGACAACATTCACTCACTGACAACATTCACTGACAACATTCACTCACTGACAATATTCACTGACAACATTCACTCACTGACAACATTCACTCACTGACAGCATTCACTGACAACATTCACTGACAACATTCACTCACTGACAACATTCACTGACAACATTCACTAACTGACAACATTCACTGACAACATTCACTCTCTGACAACATTCACTGACAACATTTACTGATAACATTCACTCTCTGACAACATTCACTGACAACATTCACTCTCTGACAACATTCACTGACAACATTCACTGACAACATTCACTCACTGACAACATTCACTCACTGACAACATTCACTCACTGACAACATTCACTGACAACATTCACTCACTGACAACATTCACTGACAACATTCACTCACTGACAACATTCACTGACAACATTCACTCACTGACAACATTCACTGACAACATTCACTCACTGACAACATTCACTGACAACACTCACTGACAACATTGACTCACTTACAACACTCACTGACAACATTCACTCACTGACAACATTCACTCACTGACAACATTCACTGACAACATTCACTCACTGACAACATTCACTCACTGACAACATTCACTGACAACATTCACTAACTGATAACATTCACTCACAGACAACATTCACTCACTGACAACATTCACTCACTGACAACATTCACTGACAACACTCACTGACAACATTCACTGACAACATTCACTGACAACATTCACTCTCTGACAACATTCACTGACAACATTCACTCACTGACAACATTCACTCACTGACAGCATTCACTGACAACATTCACTCACTGACAACATTCACTGACAACATTCACTCACTGACAACATTCACTGACAACATTCACTAACTGACAACATTCACTGACAACATTCACTCTCTGACAACATTCACAGACAACATTTACTGATAACATTCACTCTCTGACAACATTCACTGACAACATTCACTCTCTGACAACATTCACTGACAACGTTCACTGACAACATTCACTCACTGACAACATTCACTCACTGACAACATTCACTCACTGACAACATTCACTGACAACATTCACTCACTGACAACATTCACTGACAACATTCACTCACTGACAACATTCACTGACAACATTCACTCACTGACAACATTCACTGACAACATTCACTCAATGACAACATTCACTGATAACATTCACTCACTGACAACATTCACTGACAACACTCACTGACAACATTGACTCACTTACAACACTCACTGACAACATTCACTCACTGACAACATTCACTCACTGACAACATTCACTGACAACATTCACTCACTGACAACATTCACTAACTGACAACATTCACTCACAGACAACATTCACTGACAACATTCACTCACTGACAACATTCACTCACTGACAACATTCACTGACAACACTCACTGACAACATTCACTGACAACATTCACTGACAACATTCACTCTCTGACAACATTCACTCACTGACAACATTCACTCACTGACAGCATTCACTGACAACATTCACTCACTGACAACATTCACTGACAACATTCACTCACTGACAACATTCACTGACAACATTCACTCACTGACATTCACTGACAACATTCACTCACTGACAACATTCACTGACAACATTCACTCACTGACAACATTCACTCACTGACAACATTCACTGACAACATTGACTCTCTGACAACATTCACTGACAACATTCACTCACTGACAACATTCACTGACAACATTCACTCACTGACAACATTCACTGATAACATTCACTCACTGACAACATTCACTGACAACATTCACTCACTGACAACATTCACTCTCTGACAACATTCACTGACAACATTCACTGACAACATTCACTGACAACATTCACTCACTGACAACATTCACTGACAACATTCACTCACTGACAACATTCACTCACTGACAACATTCACTGACAACACTCACTGACAACATTCACTGACAACATTCACTGACAACATTCACTCTCTGACAACATTCACTCACTGACAACATTCACTCACTGACAGCATTCACTGACAACATTCACTCACTGACAACATTCACTGACAACATTCACTCACTGACAACATTCACTCACTGACAACATTCACTGACAACATTCACTCACTGACATTCACTGACAACATTCACTCACTGACAACATTCACTGACAACATTCACTCACTGACAACATTCACTCACTGACAACATTCACTGACAACATTGACTCTCTGACAACATTCACTGACAACATTCACTCACTGACAACATTCACTGACAACATTCACTCACTGACAACATTCACTGATAACATTCACTCACTGACAACATTCACTGACAACATTCACTCACTGACAACATTCACTCTCTGACAACATTCACTCACTGACAACACTCACTCACTGACAACATTCACTCTCTGACAACATTCACTGACAACATTCACTGACAACATTCACTGACAACATTCACTCACTGACAACATTCACTGACAACATTCACTGACAACATTCACTCACTGACAACATTCACTGACAACACTCACTGACAACATTCACTGACAACATTCACTGACAACATTCACTCTCTGACAACATTCACTCACTGACAACATTCACTCACTGACAGCATTCACTGACAACATTCACTCACTGACAACATTCACTGACAACATTCACTCACTGACAACATTCACTCACTGACAACATTCACTGACAACATTCACTCACTGACATTCACTGACAACATTCACTCACTGACAACATTCACTCACTGACAACATTCACTGACAACATTGACTCTCTGACAACATTCACTGACAACATTCACTCACTGACAACATTCACTGACAACATTCACTCACTGACAACATTCACTGATAACATTCACTCACTGACAACATTCACTCACTGACAACATTCACTCTCTGACAACATTCACTCACTGACAACACTCACTGACAACATTCACTCACTGACAACATTCACTCTCTGACAACATTTACTCACTGACAACACTCACTGACAACATTCACTCACTGACAACATTCACTGACAACATTCACTGACAACATTCACTGACAACATTCACTCACTGACAACATTCACTCTCTGACAACATTCACTCACTGACAACACTCACTGACAACATTCACTCACTGACAACATTCACTGACAACATTCACTGACAACATTCACTCTCTGACAACATTCACTGACAACATTCACTCACTGACAACATTCACTCACTGACAACATTCACTGACAACATTGACTCTCTGACAACATTCACTGACAACATTCACTAACTGACAACATTCACTCACAGACAACATTCACTGACAACATTCACTCACTGACAACATTCACTCACTGACAACATTCACTCACTGACAACATTCACTGACAACATTCACTGACAACATTCACTGACAACATTCACTCACTGACAACATTCACTCACTGACAACATTCACTGACAACATTCACTGACAACATTCACTCACTGACAACATTCACTGACAACATTCACTCACTGACAACATTCACTGACAACACTCACTGACAACATTCACTGACAACATTCACTCTCTGACAACATTCACTCACTGACAACATTCACTCACTGACAGCAATCACTGACAACATTCACTCACTGACAACATTCACTGACAACATTCACTCACTGACAACATTCACTGACAACATTCACTGACAACATTCACTCACTGACAACATTCACTCTCTGACAACATTCACTCACTGACAACACTCACTGACAACATTCACTGACAACATTCACTCTCTGACAACATTCACTCACTGACAGCATTCACTGACAACATTCACTCACTGACAACATTCACTGACAACATTCACTCACTGACAACATTCACTGACAACATTCACTGACAACATTCACTCACTGACAACATTCACTGACAACATTCACTCTCTGACAACATTCACTCACTGACAATATTCACTGACAACATTCACTCACTGACAGCATTCACTGACAACATTCACTCACTGACAACATTCACTGACAACATTCACTGACAACATTCACTCACTGACAACATTCACTGACAACATTCACTAACTGATAACATTCACTGACAACATTCACTGACAACATTCACTCACTGACAACATTCACTCACTGACAACATTCACTGACAACATTCACTCACTGACAACATTCACTCACTGACAACATTCACTGATAACATTCACTCACAGACAACATTCACTGACAACATTCACTCACTGACAACATTCACTCACTGACAACATTCACTCACTGACAACATTCACTGACAACATTCACTGACAACATTCACTCACTGACAACATTAACTCTCTGACAACATTCACTGACAACATTCACTGACAACATTCACTCACTGACAACATTCACTGACAACATTCACTCACTGACAACATTCACTCACTGACAACATTCACTGACAACACTCACTGACAACATTCACTGACAACATTCACTGACAACATTCACTCTCTGACAACATTCACTCACTGACAGCATTCACTGACAACATTCACTCACTGACAACATTCACTCACTGACAGCATTCACTGACAACATTCACTGACAACATTCACTCACTGACAACATTCACTGACAACACTCACTGACAACATTGACTCACTTACAACACTCACTGACAACATTCACTCACTGACAACATTCACTCACTGACAACATTCACTGACAACATTCACTCACTGACAACATTCACTAACTGACAACATTCACTCACAGACAACATTCACTGACAACATTCACTCACTGACAACATTCACTCACTGACAACATTCACTGACAACACTCACTGACAACATTCACTGACAACATTCACTGACAACATTCACTCTCTGACAACATTCACTCACTGACAACATTCACTCACTGACAGCATTCACTGACAACATTCACTCACTGACAACATTCACTGACAACATTCACTCACTGACAACATTCACTGACAACATTCACTCACTGACATTCACTGACAACATTCACTCACTGACAACATTCACTGACAACATTCACTCACTGACAACATTCACTCACTGACAACATTCACTGACAACATTGACTCTCTGACAACATTCACTGACAACATTCACTCACTGACAACATTCACTGACAACATTCACTCACTGACAACATTCACTGATAACATTCACTCACTGACAACATTCACTGACAACATTCACTCACTGACAACATTCACTCTCTGACAACATTCACTGACAACATTCACTGACAACATTCACTGACAACATTCACTCACTGACAACATTCACTGACAACATTCACTCACTGACAACATTCACTCACTGACAACATTCACTGACAACACTCACTGACAACATTCACTGACAACATTCACTGACAACATTCACTCTCTGACAACATTCACTCACTGACAACATTCACTCACTGACAGCATTCACTGACAACATTCACTCACTGACAACATTCACTGACAACATTCACTCACTGACAACATTCACTCACTGACAACATTCACTGACAACATTCACTCACTGACATTCACTGACAACATTCACTCACTGACAACATTCACTGACAACATTCACTCACTGACAACATTCACTCACTGACAACATTCACTGACAACATTGACTCTCTGACAACATTCACTGACAACATTCACTCACTGACAACATTCACTGACAACATTCACTCACTGACAACATTCACTGATAACATTCACTCACTGACAACATTCACTGACAACATTCACTCACTGACAACATTCACTCTCTGACAACATTCACTCACTGACAACACTCACTCACTGACAACATTCACTCTCTGACAACATTCACTGACAACATTCACTGACAACATTCACTGACAACATTCACTCACTGACAACATTCACTGACAACATTCACTGACAACATTCACTCACTGACAACATTCACTGACAACACTCACTGACAACATTCACTGACAACATTCACTGACAACATTCACTCTCTGACAACATTCACTCACTGACAACATTCACTCACTGACAGCATTCACTGACAACATTCACTCACTGACAACATTCACTGACAACATTCACTCACTGACAACATTCACTCACTGACAACATTCACTGACAACATTCACTCACTGACATTCACTGACAACATTCACTCACTGACAACATTCACTCACTGACAACATTCACTGACAACATTGACTCTCTGACAACATTCACTGACAACATTCACTCACTGACAACATTCACTGACAACATTCACTCACTGACAACATTCACTGATAACATTCACTCACTGACAACATTCACTCACTGACAACATTCACTCTCTGACAACATTCACTCACTGACAACACTCACTGACAACATTCACTCACTGACAACATTCACTCTCTGACAACATTTACTCACTGACAACACTCACTGACAACATTCACTCACTGACAACATTCACTGACAACATTCACTGACAACATTCACTGACAACATTCACTCACTGACAACATTCACTGACAACATTCACTGACAACATTCACTCACTGACAACATTCACTGACAACATTCACTCACTGACAACATTCACTCACTGACAACATTCACTGACAACATTGACTCTCTGACAACATTCACTGACAACATTCACTAACTGACAACATTCACTCACAGACAACATTCACTGACAACATTCACTCACTGACAACATTCACTCACTGACAACATTCACTCACTGACAACATTCACTGACAACATTCACTGACAACATTCACTGACAACATTCACTCACTGACAACATTCACTCACTGACAACATTCACTGACAACATTCACTGACAACATTCACTCACTGACAACATTCACTGACAACATTCACTCACTGACAACATTCACTGACAACACTCACTGACAACATTCACTGACAACATTCACTCTCTGACAACATTCACTCACTGACAACATTCACTCACTGACTGCAATCACTGACAACATTCACTCACTGACAACATTCACTGACAACATTCACTCACTGACAACATTCACTGACAACATTCACTGACAACATTCACTCACTGACAACATTCACTCTCTGACAACATTCACTCACTGACAACACTCACTGACAACATTCACTGACAACATTCACTCTCTGACAACATTCACTCACTGACAGCATTCACTGACAACATTCACTCACTGACAACATTCACTGACAACATTCACTCACTGACAACATTCACTGACAACATTCACTGACAACATTCTCTCACTGACAACATTCACTGACAACATTCACTCTCTGACAACATTCACTCACTGACAATATTCACTGACAACATTCACTCACTGACAGCATTCACTGACAACATTCACTCACTGACAACATTCACTGACAACATTCACTGACAACATTCACTCACTGACAACATTCACTGACAACATTCACTAACTGATAACATTCACTGACAACATTCACTGACAACATTCACTCACTGACAACATTCACTCACTGACAACATTCACTGACAACATTCACTCACTGACAACATTCACTCACTGACAACATTCACTGATAACATTCACTCACAGACAACATTCACTGACAACATTCACTCACTGACAACATTCACTCACTGACAACATTCACTCACTGACAACATTCACTGACAACATTCACTGACAACATTCACTCACTGACAACATTCACTCTCTGACAACATTCACTGACAACATTCACTGACAACATTCACTGACAACATTCACTCACTGACAACATTCACTGACAACATTCACTCACTGACAACATTCACTCACTGACAACATTCACTGACAACACTCACTGACAACATTCACTGACAACATTCACTGACAACATTCACTCTCTGACAACATTCACTCACTGACAGCATTCACTGACAACATTCACTCACTGACAACATTCACTCACTGACAGCATTCACTGACAACATTCACTGACAACATTCACTCACTGACAACATTCACTGACAACATTCACTGACAACATTCACTCTCTGACAACATTCACTGACAACATTCACTCACTGACAACATTCACTCACTGACAGCATTCACTGACAACATTCACTCACTGACAACATTCACTGACAACATTCACTCACTGACAACATTCACTGATAACATTCACTCACTGACAACATTCACTGACAACATTCACTGACAACATTCACTGTCAACATTCACTCACTGACAACATTCACTCACTGACAACATTCACTGACAACATTCACTGACAACATTCACTCACTGACAACATTCACTGACAACATTCACTCACTGACAACATTCACTGACAACACTCACTGACAACATTCACTGACAACATTCACTCTCTGACAACATTCACTCACTGACAACATTCACTCACTGACAGCATTCACTGACAACATTCACTCACTGACAACATTCACTGACAACATTCACTCACTGACAACATTCACTGACAACATTCACTGACAACATTCACTCACTGACAACATTCACTGACAACATTCACTCTCTGACAACATTCACTCACTGACAATATTCACTGACAACATTCACTCACTGACAGCATTCACTGACAACATTCACTCACTGACAACATTCACTGACAACATTCACTCACTGACAACATTCACTGACAACATTAACTGACAACATTCACTGACAACATTCACTCACTGACAACATTCACTCACTGACAACATTCACTGACAACATTCACTGACAACATTCACTCACTGAGAACATTCACTCTCTGACAACATTCACTCACTGACAACACTCACTGACAACATTCACTCACTGACAACATTCACTGACAACATTCACTCACTGACAACATTCACTCACTGACAACATTCACTGACAACATTGACTCTCTGACAACATTCACTCACTGGAAACATTCACTGACAACATTCACTAACTGACAACATTCACTCACAGACAACATTCACTGACAACATTCACTCACTGACAACATTCACTCACTGACAACATTCACTCACTGACAACATTCACTGACAACATTCACTGACAACATTCACTCACTGACAACATTCACTCTCTGACAACATTCACTCACTGACAACATTCACTGACAACATTCACTGACAACATTCACTCACTGACAACATTCACTGACAACATTCACTCACTGACAACATTCACTCACTGACAACATTCACTCACTGATAACATTCACTGACAACATTCACTGACAACATTCACTCACTGACAACATTCACTCAATGACACCATTCACTGACAACATTCACTCACTGACAACATTCACGGACAACATTCACTCACTGACAACATTCACTGACAACATTAACTGACAACATTCACTGACAACATTCACTCACTGACAACATTCACTCACTGACAACATTCACTGACAACATTCACTCACTGACAACATTCACTCTCTGACAACATTCACTCACTGACAACACTCACTGACAACATTCACTCACTGACAACATTCACTGACAACATTCACTCACTGACAACATTCACTGACAACATTCACTCACTGACAACATTCACTCACTGACAACATTCACTGACAACATTGACTCTCTGACAACATTCACTGACAACATTCACTCACTGACAACATTCACTCACTGACAACATTCACTGACAACATTCACTAACTGACAACATTCACTCACAGACAACATTCACTCACTGACAACATTCACTCACTGACAACATTCATTCACTGACAACATTCACTCACTGACAACATTCACTCACTGACAACATTCACTGACAACATTCACTGACAACATTCACTCACTGACATTCACTGACAACATTCACTCACTGACAACATTCACTGACAACATTCACTCACTGACAACATTCACTCACTGACAACATTCACTGACAACATTGACTCTCTGACAACATTCACTGACAACATTCACTAACTGACAACATTCACTCACAGACAACATTCACTGACAACATTCACTCACTGACAACATTCACTCACTGACAACATTCACTGACAACATTAACTCACTGACAACATTCACTGATAACATTCACTCACTGACAACATTCACTGACAACATTCACTGACAACATTCACTCACTGACAACATTCACTCACTCACAACATTCACTGACAACATTCACTCACTGACAACATTCACTCTCTGACAACATTCACTCACTGACAACACTCACTGACAACATTCACTCACTGACAACATTCACTGACAACATTCACTGACAACATTCACTCACTGACAACATTCACTCACTGACAACATTCACTCACTGACAACATTCACTGACAACATTGACCCTCTGACAACATTCACTGACAACATTCACTCACTGACAATATTCACTCACTGACAACATTCACTGACAACATTCACTGACAACATTCACTCACTGACAACATTCACTGACAACATTCACTGACAACATTCACTAACTGATAACATTCACTGACAACATTCACTGACAACATTCACTCACTGACAACATTCACTCACTGACAACATTCACTCACTGACAACATTCACTGACAACATTCACTCACTGACAACATTCACTGATAACATTCACTCACTGACAACATTCACTGACAACATTCACTGACAACATTCACTCACTGACAACATTCACTCACTGACAACATTCACTGACAACATTCACTCACTGACAACATTCACTGACAACATTCACTAACTGACAACATTCACTGACAACATTCACTCTCTGACAACATTCACTGACAACATTTACTGATAAAATTCACTCTCTGACAACATTCACTGACAACATTCACTCTCTGACAACATTCACTGACAACGTTCACTGACAACATTCACTCACTGACAACATTCACTCACTGACAACATTCACTGACAACATTCACTCACTGACAACATTCACTGACAACATTCACTCACTGACAACATTCACTGACAACATTCACTCACTGACAACATTCACTGACAACATTCACTCACTGACAACATTCACTGACAACATTCACTCACTGACAACATTCACTGACAACATTCACTCACTGACAACACTCACTGACAACATTCACTCACTGACAACATTCACTGACAACATTCACTCACTGACAACACTCACTGACAACATTGACTCACTTACAACACTCACTGACAACATTCACTCACTGACAACATTCACTGACAACATTCACTCACTGACAACATTCACTCACTGACAACATTCACTGACAACATTCACTCACTGATAACATTCACTAACTGACAACATTCACTCACGGACAACATTCACTGACAACATTCACTCACTGACAACATTCACTCACTGACAACATTCACTGACAACATTCACTGACAACATTCACTCACTGACAACATTCACTCACTGACAACATTCACTGACAACATTCACTCACTGACAACATTCACTCACTGACAACATTCACTCACAGACAACATTCACTGACAACACTCACTGACAACATTCACTGACAACATTCACTGACAACATTCACTCTCTGACAACATTCACTCACTGACAGCATTCACTGACAACATTCACTCACTGACAACATTCACTCACTGACAGCATTCACTGACAACATTCACTGACAACATTCACTCACTGACAACATTCACTGACAACACTCACTGAAAACATTCACTGACAACATTCACTGACAACATTCACTCTCTGACAACATTCACTGACAACATTCACTCACTGACAACATTCACTCACTGACAGCATTCACTGACAACATTCACTCACTGACAACATTCACTGACAACATTCACTCACTGACAACATTCACTGACAACATTCACTCACTGACAACATTCACTGACAACATTCACTCACTGACATTCACTGACAACATTCACTCACTGACAACATTCACTGACAACATTCACTCACTGACAACATTCACTCACTGACAACATTCACTCTCTGACAACATTCACTGACAACATTCACTAACTGACAACATTCACTCACAGACAACATTCACTGACAACATTCACTCACTGACAACATTCACTTACTGACAACATTCACTGACAACATTCACTCACTGACAACATTCACTGACAACATTCACTAACTGACAACATTCACTGACAACATTCACTCACTGACAACATTCACTCACTGACAACATTCACTGACAACATTCACTCACTGACAACATTCACTGATAACATTCACTCACTGACAACATTCACTGACAACATTCACTGACAACATTCACTCACTGACAACATTCACTCACTGACAACATTCACTGACAACATTCACTGACAACATTCACTCACTGACAACATTCACTGACAACATTCACTCACTGACAACATTCACTGACAACACTCACTGACAACATTCACTGACAACATTCACTCTCTGACAACATTCACTCACTGACAACATTCACTCACTGACAGCATTCACTGACAACATTCACTCACTGACAACATTCACTGACAACATTCACTCACTGACAACATTCACTGACAACATTCACTGACAACATTCACTCACTGACAACATTCACTGACAACATTCACTCTCTGACAACATTCACTCACTGACAATATTCACTGACAACATTCACTCACTGACAGCATTCACTGACAACATTCACTCACTGACAACATTCACTGACAACATTCACTCACTGACAACATTCACTGACAACATTAACTGACAACATTCACTGACAACATTCACTCACTGACAACATTCACTCACTGACAACATTCACTGACAACATTCACTCACTGAGAACATTCACTCTCTGACAACATTCACTCACTGACAACACTCACTGACAACATTCACTCACTGACAACATTAAATGACAACATTCACTCACTGACAACATTCACTCACTGACAACATTCACTGACAACATTGACTCTCTGACAACATTCACTCACTGGAAACATTCACTGACAACATTCACTAACTGACAACATTCACTCACAGACAACATTCACTGACAACATTCACTCACTGACAACATTCACTCACTGACAACATTCACTGACAACATTCACTGACAACATTCACTCACTGACAACATTCACTCTCTGACAACATTCACTCACTGACAACATTCACTGACAACATTCACTCACTGACAACATTCACTGACAACATTCACTCACTGACAACATTCACTCACTGACAACATTCACTCACTGACAACATTCACTGACAACATTCACTGACAACATTCACTCACTGACAACATTCACTCACTGACAACATTCACTGACAACATTCACTCACTGACAACATTCACTGACAACATTAACTGACAACATTCACTGACAACATTCACTCACTGACAACATTCACTCACTGACAACATTCACTGACAACATTCACTCACTGACAACATTCACTCTCTGACAACATTCACTCACTGACAACACTCACTGACAACATTCACTCACTGACAACATTCACTGACAACATTCACTCACTGACAACATTCACTGACAACATTCACTCACTGACAACATTCACTCACTGACAACATTCACTGACAACATTGACTCTCTGACAACATTCACTGACAACATTCACTCACTGACAACATTCACTCACTGACAACATTCACTGACAACATTAACTAACTGACAACATTCACTCACAGACAACATTCACTCACTGACAACATTCACTCACTGACAACATTCATTCACTGACAACATTCACTCACTGACAACATTCACTCACTGACAACATTCACTGACAACATTCACTGACAACATTCACTCACTGACATTCACTGACAACATTCACTCACTGACAACATTCACTGACAACATTCACTCACTGACAACATTCACTCACTGACAACATTCACTGACAACATTCACTCACTGACAACATTCACTGATAACATTCACTCACTGACAACATTCACTGACAACATTCACTGACAACATTCACTCACTGACAACATTCACTCACTCACAACATTCACTGACAACATTCACTCACTGACAACATTCACTCTCTGACAACATTCACTCACTGACAACACTCACTGACAACATTCACTCACTGACAACATTCACTGACAACATTCACTGACAACATTCACTCACTGACAACATTCACTGACAACATTCACTCACTGACAACATTCACTCACTGACAACATTCACTGACAACATTGACCCTCTGACAACATTCACTGACAACATTCACTCACTGACAACATTCACTGACAACATTCACTAACTGACAACATTCACTCACAGACAACATTCACTGACAACATTCACTCACTGACAACATTCACTCACTGACAACATTCACTCACTGACAACATTCACTGACAACATTCACTCACTGACAAAATTCACTGACAACATTCACTCACTGACAACATTCACTGACAACATTCACTCACTGACAACATTCACTGACAACATTCACTCACTGACAACATTCACTGACAACATTCACTCACTGACAACATTCACTGACAACACTCACTGACAACATTGACTCACTTACAACACTCACTGACAACATTCACTCACTGACAACATTCACTGACAACATTCACTCACTGACAACATTCACTCACTGACAACATTCACTGACAACATTCACTCACTGACAACATTCACTAACTGACAACATTCACTCACAGACAACATTCACTGACAACATTCACTCACTGACAACATTCACTCACTGACAACATTCACTCACTGACAACATTCACTGACAACATTCACTGACAACATTCACTCACTGACAACATTCACTCTCTGACAACATTCACTGACAACATTCACTGACAACATTCACTCACTGACAACATTCACTCACTGACAACATTCACTGACAACACTCACTGACAACATTCACTGACAACATTCACTGACAACATTCACTCTCTGACAACATTCACTCACTGACAACATTCACTCACTGACAGCATTCACTGACAACATTCACTCACTGACAACATTCACTGACAACATTCACTCACTGACAACATTCACTCACTGACAACATTCACTGACAACATTCACTGACAACATTCACTCACTGACATTCACTGACAACATTCACTCACTGACAACATTCACTGACAACACTCACTGACAACATTCACTGACAACATTCACTGACAACATTCACTCTCTGACAACATTCACTGACAACATTCACTCACTGACAACATTCACTCACTGACAGCATTCACTCACTGACAACATTCACTGACAACATTCACTCACTGACAACATTCACTGACAACATTCACTCACTGACAACATTCACTGACAACACTCACTGACAAAATTGACTCACAACACTCACTGACAACATTCACTCACTGACAACATTCACTGACAACATTAACTGACAACATTCACTGACAACATTCACTCACTGACAACATTCACTCACTGACAACATTCACTGACAACATTCACTCACTGACAACATTCACTGACAACATTCACTAACTGATAACATTCACTGACAACATTCACTGACAACATTCACTCACTGACAACATTCACTCACTGACAACATTCACTGACAACATTCACTCACTGACAACATTCACTGACAACATTCACTCACTGACAACATTCACTGACAACATTAACTGACAACATTCACTGACAACATTCACTCACTGACAACATTCACTCACTGACAACATTCACTGACAACATTCACTCACTGACAACATTCACTCTCTGACAACATTCACTCACTGACAACACTCACTGACAACATTCACTCACTGACAACATTCACTGACAACATTCACTCACTGACAACATTCACTCTCTGACAACATTCACTGACAACATTGACTCTCTGACAACATTCACTCACTGGCAACATTCACTGACAACATTCACTAACTGACAACATTCACTCACAGACAACATTCACTGACAACATTCACTCACTGACAACATTCACTCACTGACAACATTCACTGACAACATTCACTGACAACATTCACTCACTGACAACATTCACTCTCTGACAACATTCACTCACTGACAACATTCACTGACAACATTCACTGACAACATTCACTCACTGACAACATTCACTGACAACATTCACTCACTGACAACATTCACTCACTGACAACATTCACTCACTGACAACATTCACTGACAACACTCACTGACAACATTCACTGACAACATTCACTCACTGACAACATTCACTCACTGACAACATTCACTGACAACATTCACTCACTGACAACATTCACTGATAACATTCACTCACTGACAACATTCACTGACAACATTCACTGACAACATTCACTCACTGACAACATTCACTCACTGACAACATTCACTGACAACATTCACTCACTGACAACATTCACTCTCTGACAACATTCACTCACTGACAACACTCACTGACAACATTCACTCACTGACAACATTCACTGACAACATTCACTGACAACATTCACTCACTGACAACATTCACTGACAACATTCACTCACTGACAACATTCACTCACTGACAACATTCACTGACAACATTGACTCTCTGACTACATTCACTGACAACATTCACTCACTGACAACATTCACTCACTGACAACATTCACTGACAACATTCACTAACATACAACATTCACTCACAGACAACATTCACTGACAACATTCACTCTCTGACAACATTCACTGACAACATTCACTCACTGACAACATTCACTCACTGACAGCATTCACTGACAACATTCACTCACTGACAACATTCACTGACAACATTCACTGACAACATTCACTCACTGACAACATTCACTGACAACATTCACTCACTGACAATATTCACTGACAACATTCACTCACTGACAACATTCACTCACTGACAGCATTCACTGACAACATTCACTCACTGACAACATTCACTGACAACATTCACTCACTGACAACATTCACTGACAACATTCACTAACTGACAACATTCACTGACAACATTCACTCTCTGACAACATTCACTGACAACATTTACTGATAACATTCACTCTCTGACAACATTCACTGACAACATTCACTCTCTGACAACATTCACTGACAACATTCACTGACAACATTCACTCACTGACAACATTCACTCACTGACAACATTCACTGACAACATTGACTCTCTGACAACATTCACTGACAACATTCACTAACTGACAACATTCACTCACAGACAACATTCACTGACAACATTCACTCACTGACAACATTCACTCACTGACAACATTCACTGACAACATTCACTCACTGACAACATTCACTGACAACATTCACTAACTGATAACATTCACTGACAACATTCACTGACAACATTCACTCACTGACAACATTCACTCACTGACAACATTCACTGACAACATTCACTCACTGACAACATTCACTGATAACATTCACTCACTGACAACATTCACTGACAACATTCACTGACAACATTCACTCACTGACAACATTCACTCACTGACAACATTCACTGACAACATTCACTCACTGACAACATTCACTCTCTGACAACATTCACTCACTGACAACACTCACTGACAACATTCACTCACTGACAACATTCACTGACAACATTCACTGACAACATTCACTCACTGACAACATTCACTGACAACATTCACTCACTGACAACATTCACTCACTGACAACATTCACTTACAACATTGACTCTCTGACAACATTCACTGACAACATTCACTCACTGACAACATTCACTGACAACATTCACTCACTGACAACATTCACTGACAACATTCACTCACTGACAACATTCACTGACAACATTCACTGACAACATTCACTCACTGACAACATTCACTGACAACATTCACTGACAACATTCACTCACTGACAACATTCACTGACAACATTCACTGACAACATTCACTAACTGATAACATTCACTGACAACATTCACTGACAACATTCACTCACTGACAACATTCACTCACTGACAACATTCACTCACTGACAACATTCACTGACAACATTCACTCACTGACAACATTCACTGATAACATTCACTCACTGACAACATTCACTGACAACATTCACTCACTGACAACATTCACTCACTGACAACATTCACTGACAACATTCACTCACTGACATTCACTGACAACATTCACTCACTGACAACATTCACTGACAACATTCACTCACTGACAACATTCACTCACTGACAACATTCACTGACAACATTGACTCTCTGACAACATTCACTGACAACATTCACTCACTGACAACATTCACTGACAACATTCACTGACAACATTCACTAACTGACAACATTCACTCACAGACAACATTCACTGACAACATTCACTCACTGACAACATTCACTGACAACATTCACTCACTGACAACATTCACTCACTGACAACACTCACTGACAACATTCACTGACAACATTCACTGACAACATTCACTCTCTGACAACATTCACTGACAACATTCACTCACTGACAACATTCACTCACTGACAGCATTCACTGACAACATTCACTCACTGACAACATTCACTGACAACATTCACTCACTGACAATATTCACTGACAACATTCACTCACTGACAACATTCACTCACTGACAGCATTCACTGACAACATTCACTGACAACATTCACTCACTGACAACATTCACTGACAACATTCACTAACTGACAACATTCACTGACAACATTCACTCTCTGACAACATTCACTGACAACATTTACTGATAACATTCACTCTCTGACAACATTCACTGACAACATTCACTCTCTGACAACATTCACTGACAACATTCACTGACAACATTCACTCACTGACAACATTCACTCACTGACAACATTCACTGACAACATTCACTCACTGACAACATTCACTGACAACATTCACTCACTGACAACATTCACTGACAACATTCACTCACTGACAACATTCACTGACAACATTCACTCACTGACAACATTCACTGACAACACTCACTGACAACATTGACTCACTTACAACACTCACTGACAACATTCACTCACTGACAACATTCACTGACAACATTCACTCACTGACAACATTCACTCACTGACAACATTCACTGACAACATTCACTAACTGATAACATTCACTCACAGACAACATTCACTCACTGACAACATTCACTCACTGACAACATTCACTCACTGACAACATTCACTGACAACACTCACTGACAACATTCACTGACAACATTCACTGACAACATTCACTCTCTGACAACATTCACTGACAACATTCACTCACTGACAACATTCACTCACTGACAGCATTCACTGACAACATTCACTCACTGACAACATTCACTGACAACATTCACTCACTGACAACATTCACTGACAACATTCACTAACTGACAACATTCACTGACAACATTCACTCTCTGACAACATTCACAGACAACATTTACTGATAACATTCACTCTCTGACAACATTCACTGACAACATTCACTCTCTGACAACATTCACTGACAACGTTCACTGACAACATTCACTCACTGACAACATTCACTCACTGACAACATTCACTCACTGACAACATTCACTGACAACATTCACTCACTGACAACATTCACTGACAACATTCACTCACTGACAACATTCACTGACAACATTCACTCACTGACAACATTCACTGACAACATTCACTCAATGACAACATTCACTGATAACATTCACTCACTGACAACATTCACTGACAACACTCACTGACAACATTGACTCACTTACAACACTCACTGACAACATTCACTCACTGACAACATTCACTCACTGACAACATTTACTGACAACATTCACTCACTGACAACATTCACTAACTGACAACATTCACTCACAGACAACATTCACTGACAACATTCACTCACTGACAACATTCACTCACTGACAACATTCACTCACTGACAACATTCACTCTCTGACAACATTCACTGACAACATTCACTGACAACATTCACTGACAACATTCACTCACTGACAACATTCACTGACAACATTCACTCACTGACAACATTCACTCACTGACAACATTCACTGACAACATTCACTGACAACATTCACTCTCTGACAACATTCACTCACTGACCACATTCACTCACTGACAACATTCACTGACAACATTCACTCACTGACAACATTCACTGACAACATTCACTGACAACATTCACTCACTGACAACATTCACTGACAACATTCACTGACAACATTCACTCACTGACAACATTCACTGACAACATTCACTGACAACATTCACTAACTGATAACATTCACTGACAACATTCACTGACAACATTCACTCACTGACAACATTCACTCACTGACAACATTCACTCACTGACAACATTCACTGACAACATTCACTCACTGACAACATTCACTGATAACATTCACTCACTGACAACATTCACTGACAACATTCACTGACAACATTCACTCACTGACAACATTCACTCACTGACAACATTCACTGACAACATTCACTCACTGACATTCACTGACAACATTCACTCACTGACAACATTCACTGACAACATTCACTCACTGACAACATTCACTCACTGACAACATTCACTGACAACATTGACTCTCTGACAACATTCACTGACAACATTCACTCACTGACAACATTCACTGACAACATTCACTGACAACATTCACTAACTGACAACATTCACTCACAGACAACATTCACTGACAACATTCACTCACTGACAACATTCACTGACAACATTCACTCACTGACAACATTCACTCACTGACAACACTCACTGAGAACATTCACTGACAACATTCACTGACAACATTCACTCTCTGACAACATTCACTGACAACATTCACTCACTGACAACATTCACTCACTGACAGCATTCACTGACAACATTCACTCACTGACAGCATTCACTGACAACATTCACTGACAACATTCACTCACTGACAACATTCACTGACAACATTCACTAACTGACAACATTCACTGACAACATTCACTCTCTGACAACATTCACTGACAACATTTACTGATAACATTCACTCTCTGACAACATTCACTGACAACATTCACTCTCTGACAACATTCACTGACAACATTCACTGACAACATTCACTCACTGACAACATTCACTCACTGACAACATTCACTCACTGACAACATTCACTGACAACATTCACTCACTGACAACATTCACTGACAACATTCACTCACTGACAACATTCACTCACTGACAACATTCACTGACAACATTCACTCACTGACAACATTCACTGACAACATTCACTCACTGACAACATTCACTGACAACACTCACTGACAACATTGACTCACTTACAACACTCACTGACAACATTCACTCACTGACAACATTCACTCACTGACAACATTCACTGACAACATTCACTCACTGACAACATTCACTCACTGACAACATTCACTGACAACATTCACTAACTGATAACATTCACTCACAGACAACATTCACTCACTGACAACATTCACTCACTGACAACATTCACTCACTGACAACATTCACTGACAACACTCACTGACAACATTCACTGACAACATTCACTGACAACATTCACTCTCTGACAACATTCACTGACAACATTCACTCACTGACAACATTCACTCACTGACAGCATTCACTGACAACATTCACTCACTGACAACATTCACTGACAACATTCACTCACTGACAACATTCACTGACAACATTCACTAACTGACAACATTCACTGACAACATTCACTCTCTGACAACATTCACAGACAACATTTACTGATAACATTCACTCTCTGACAACATTCACTGACAACATTCACTCTCTGACAACATTCACTGACAACGTTCACTGACAACATTCACTCACTGACAACATTCACTCACTGACAACATTCACTCACTGACAACATTCACTGACAACATTCACTCACTGACAACATTCACTGACAACATTCACTCACTGACAACATTCACTGACAACATTCACTCACTGACAACATTCACTGACAACATTCACTCAATGACAACATTCACTGATAACATTCACTCACTGACAACATTCACTGACAACACTCACTGACAACATTGACTCACTTACAACACTCACTGACAACATTCACTCACTGACAACATTCACTGACAACATTCACTCACTGACAACATTCACTAACTGACAACATTCACTCACAGACAACATTCACTGACAACATTCACTCACTGACAACATTCACTCACTGACAACATTCACTGACAACACTCACTGACAACATTCACTGACAACATTCACTGACAACATTCACTCTCTGACAACATTCACTCACTGACAACATTCACTCACTGACAGCATTCACTGACAACATTCACTCACTGACAACATTCACTGACAACATTCACTCACTGACAACATTCACTGACAACATTCACTCACTGACATTCACTGACAACATTCACTCACTGACAACATTCACTGACAACATTCACTCACTGACAACATTCACTCACTGACAACATTCACTGACAACATTGACTCTCTGACAACATTCACTGACAACATTCACTCACTGACAACATTCACTGACAACATTCACTCACTGACAACATTCACTGATAACATTCACTCACTGACAACATTCACTGACAACATTCACTCACTGACAACATTCACTCTCTGACAACATTCACTGACAACATTCACTGACAACATTCACTGACAACATTCACTCACTGACAACATTCACTGACAACATTCACTCACTGACAACATTCACTCACTGACAACATTCACTGACAACACTCACTGACAACATTCACTGACAACATTCACTGACAACATTCACTCTCTGACAACATTCACTCACTGACAACATTCACTCACTGACAGCATTCACTGACAACATTCACTCACTGACAACATTCACTGACAACATTCACTCACTGACAACATTCACTCACTGACAACATTCACTGACAACATTCACTCACTGACATTCACTGACAACATTCACTCACTGACAACATTCACTGACAACATTCACTCACTGACAACATTCACTCACTGACAACATTCACTGACAACATTGACTCTCTGACAACATTCACTGACAACATTCACTCACTGACAACATTCACTGACAACATTCACTCACTGACAACATTCACTGATAACATTCACTCACTGACAACATTCACTGACAACATTCACTCACTGACAACATTCACTCTCTGACAACATTCACTCACTGACAACACTCACTCACTGACAACATTCACTCTCTGACAACATTCACTGACAACATTCACTGACAACATTCACTGACAACATTCACTCACTGACAACATTCACTGACAACATTCACTGACAACATTCACTCACTGACAACATTCACTGACAACACTCACTGACAACATTCACTGACAACATTCACTGACAACATTCACTCTCTGACAACATTCACTCACTGACAACATTCACTCACTGACAGCATTCACTGACAACATTCACTCACTGACAACATTCACTGACAACATTCACTCACTGACAACATTCACTCACTGACAACATTCACTGACAACATTCACTCACTGACATTCACTGACAACATTCACTCACTGACAACATTCACTCACTGACAACATTCACTGACAACATTCACTCACTGACAACATTCACTGATAACATTCACTCACTGACAACATTCACTCACTGACAACATTCACTCTCTGACAACATTCACTCACTGACAACACTCACTGACAACATTCACTCACTGACAACATTCACTCTCTGACAACATTCACTCACTGACAACACTCACTGACAACATTCACTCACTGACAACATTCACTGACAACATTCACTCTCTGACAACATTCACTCACTGACAACACTCACTCACTGACAACATTCACTCTCTGACAACATTCACTGACAACATTCACTGACAACATTCACTGACAACATTCACTCACTGACAACATTCACTGACAACATTCACTGACAACATTCACTCACTGACAACATTCACTGACAACACTCACTGACAACATTCACTGACAACATTCACTGACAACATTCACTCTCTGACAACATTCACTCACTGACAACATTCACTCACTGACAGCATTCACTGACAACATTCACTCACTGACAACATTCACTGACAACATTCACTCACTGACAACATTCACTCACTGACAACATTCACTGACAACATTCACTCACTGACATTCACTGACAACATTCACTCACTGACAACATTCACTCACTGACAACATTCACTGACAACATTCACTCACTGACAACATTCACTGATAACATTCACTCACTGACAACATTCACTCACTGACAACATTCACTCTCTGACAACATTCACTCACTGACAACACTCACTGACAACATTCACTCACTGACAACATTCACTCTCTGACAACATTCACTCACTGACAACACTCACTGACAACATTCACTCACTGACAACATTCACTGACAACATTCACTGACAACATTCACTGACAACATTCACTCACTGACAACATTCACTCTCTGACAACATTCACTCACTGACAACACTCACTGACAACATTCACTCACTGACAACATTCACTGACAACATTCACTGACAACATTCACTCTCTGACAACATTCACTGACAACATTCACTCACTGACAACATTCACTCACTGACAACATTCACTGACAACATTGACTCTCTGACAACATTCACTGACAACATTCACTAACTGACAACATTCACTCACAGACAACATTCACTGACAACATTCACTCACTGACAACATTCACTCACTGACAACATTCACTGACAACATTCACTGACAACATTCACTCACTGACAACATTCACTCACTGACAACATTCACTGACAACATTCACTGACAACATTCACTCACTGACAACATTCACTGACAACATTCACTCACTGACAACATTCACTGACAACACTCACTGACAACATTCACTGACAACATTCACTCTCTGACAACATTCACTCACTGACAGCAATCACTGACAACATTCACTCACTGACAACATTCACTGACAACATTCACTCACTGACAACATTCACTGACAACATTCACTGACAACATTCACTGACAACATTCACTCACTGACAACATTCACTCTCTGACAACATTCACTCACTGACAACACTCACTGACAACATTCACTGACAACATTCACTGACAACATTCACTCTCTGACAACATTCACTCACTGACAGCATTCACTGACAACATTCACTCACTGACAACATTCACTGACAACATTCACTCACTGACAACATTCACTGACAACATTCACTGACAACATTCACTCACTGACAACATTCACTGACAACATTCACTCTCTGACAACATTCACTCACTGACAATATTCACTGACAACATTCACTCACTGACAGCATTCACTGACAACATTCACTCACTGACAACATTCACTGACAACATTCACTGACAACATTCACTCACTGACAACATTCACTGACAACATTCACTAACTGATAACATTCACTGACAACATTCACTGACAACATTCACTCACTGACAACATTCACTCACTGACAACATTCACTGACAACATTCACTCACTGACAACATTCACTGATAACATTCACTCACAGACAACATTCACTGACAACATTCACTCACTGACAACATTCACTCACTGACAACATTCACTGACAACATTCACTGACAACATTCACTCACTGACAACATTCACTCTCTGACAACATTCACTGACAACATTCACTGACAACATTCACTGACAACATTCACTCACTGACAACATTCACTGACAACATTCACTCACTGACAACATTCACTCACTGACAACATTCACTGACAACACTCACTGACAACATTCACTGACAACATTCACTGACAACATTCACTCTCTGACAACATTCACTCACTGACAGCATTCACTGACAACATTCACTCACTGACAACATTCACTCACTGACAGCATTCACTGACAACATTCACTGACAACATTCACTGACAACATTCACTGACAACATTCACTCACTGACAACATTCACTGACAACATTCACTCACTGACAACATTCACTGATAACATTCACTCACTGACAACATTCACTGACAACATTCACTGACAACATTCACTGTCAACATTCACTCACTGACAACATTCACTCACTGACAACATTCACTGACAACATTCACTGACAACATTCACTCACTGACAACATTCACTGACAACATTCACTCACTGACAACATTCACTGACAACACTCACTGACAACATTCACTGACAACATTCACTCTCTGACAACATTCACTCACTGACAACATTCACTCACTGACAGCATTCACTGACAACATTCACTCACTGACAACATTCACTGACAACATTCACTCACTGACAACATTCACTGACAACATTCACTGACAACATTCACTCACTGACAACATTCACTGACAACATTCACTCTCTGACAACATTCACTCACTGACAATATTCACTGACAACATTCACTCACTGACAGCATTCACTGACAACATTCACTCACTGACAACATTCACTGACAACATTCACTCACTGACAACATTCACTGACAACATTAACTGACAACATTCACTGACAACATTCACTCACTGACAACATTCACTCACTGACAACATTCACTCACTGAGAACATTCACTCTCTGACAACATTCACTCACTGACAACACTCACTGACAACATTCACTCACTGACAACATTCACTGACAACATTCACTCACTGACAACATTCACTCACTGACAACATTCACTGACAACATTGACTCTCTGACAACATTCACTCACTGGAAACATTCACTGACAACATTCACTGACTGACAACATTCACTCACAGACAACATTCACTGACAACATTCACTCACTGACAACATTCACTCACTGACAACATTCACTCACTGACAACATTCACTGACAACATTCACTCACTGACAACATTCACTCTCTGACAACATTCACTGACAACATTCACTCACTGACAACATTCACTCACTGACAACATTCACTCACTGATAACATTCACTGACAACATTCACTGACAACATTCACTCACTGACAACATTCACTCACTGACAACATTCACTGACAACATTCACTCACTGACAACATTCACGGACAACATTCACTCACTGACAACATTCACTGACAACATTAACTGACAACATTCACTGACAACATTCACTCACTGACAACATTCACTCACTGACAACATTCACTGACAACATTCACTCACTGACAACATTCACTCTCTGACAACATTCACTCACTGACAACACTCACTGACAACATTCACTCACTGACAACATTCACTGACAACATTCACTCACTGACAACATTCACTGACAACATTCACTCACTGACAACATTCACTCACTGACAACATTCACTGACAACATTGACTCTCTGACAACATTCACTGACAACATTCACTCACTGACAACATTCACTCACTGACAACATTCACTGACAACATTCACTAACTGACAACATTCACTCACAGACAACATTCACTCACTGACAACATTCACTCACTGACAACATTCATTCACTGACAACATTCACTCACTGACAACATTCACTCACTGACAACATTCACTGACAACATTCACTGACAACATTCACTCACTGACATTCACTGACAACATTCACTCACTGACAACATTCACTGACAACATTCACTCACTGACAACATTCACTCACTGACAACATTCACTGACAACATTGACTCTCTGACAACATTCACTGACAACATTCACTAACTGACAACATTCACTCACAGACAACATTCACTGACAACATTCACTCACTGACAACATTCACTCACTGACAACATTTACTGACAACATTGACTAACTGACAACATTCACTGACAACATTCACTCACTGACAACATTCACTCACTGACAACATTCACTGACAACATTAACTCACTGACAACATTCACTGATAACATTCACTCACTGACAACATTCACTGACAACATTCACTGACAACATTCACTCACTGACAACATTCACTCACTCACAACATTCACTGACAACATTCACTCACTGACAACATTCACTCTCTGACAACATTCACTCACTGACAACACTCACTGACAACATTCACTCACTGACAACATTCACTGACAACATTCACTGACAACATTCACTCACTGACAACATTCACTGACAACATTCACTCACTGACAACATTCACTCACTGACAACATTCACTGACAACATTGACCCTCTGACAACATTCACTGACAACATTCACTCACTGACAATATTCACTCACTGACAACATTCACTGACAACATTCACTGACAACATTCACTCACTGACAACATTCACTGACAACATTCACTGACAACATTCACTAACTGATAACATTCACTGACAACATTCACTGACAACATTCACTCACTGACAACATTCACTCACTGACAACATTCACTCACTGACAACATTCACTGATAACATTCACTCACTGACAACATTCACTGACAACATTCACTGACAACATTCACTCACTGACAACATTCACTCACTGACAACATTCACTGACAACATTCACTCACTGACAACATTCACTGACAACATTCACTAACTGACAACATTCACTGACAACATTCACTCTCTGACAACATTCACTGACAACATTTACTGATAAAATTCACTCTCTGACAACATTCACTGACAACATTCACTCTCTGACAACATTCACTGACAACGTTCACTGACAACATTCACTCACTGACAACATTCACTCACTGACAACATTCACTGACAACATTCACTCACTGACAACATTCACTGACAACATTCACTCACTGACAACATTCACTGACAACATTCACTCACTGACAACATTCACTGACAACATTCACTCACTGACAACATTCACTCACTGACAACATTCACTGACAACATTCACTCACTGACAACACTCACTGACAACATTCACTCACTGACAACATTCACTGACAACATTCACTCACTGACAACACTCACTGACAACATTGACTCACTTACAACACTCACTGACAACATTCACTCACTGACAACATTCACTGACAACATTCACTCACTGACAACATTCACTCACTGACAACATTCACTGACAACATTCACTCACTGATAACATTCACTAACTGACAACATTCACTCACGGACAACATTCACTGACAACATTCACTCACTGACAACATTCACTCACTGACAACATTCACTCACTGACAACATTCACTGACAACATTCACTGACAACATTCACTCACTGACAACATTCACTCACTGACAACATTCACTGACAACATTCACTCACTGACAACATTCACTCACTGACAACATTCACTCACTGACAACATTCACTGACAACACTCACTGACAACATTCACTGACAACATTCACTGACAACATTCACTCTCTGACAACATTCACTCACTGACAGCATTCACTGACAACATTCACTCACTGACAACATTCACTCACTGACAGCATTCACTGACAACATTCACTGACAACATTCACTCACTGACAACATTCACTGACAACACTCACTGAAAACATTCACTGACAACATTCACTGACAACATTCACTCTCTGACAACATTCACTGACAACATTCACTCACTGACAACATTCACTCACTGACAGCATTCACTGACAACATTCACTCACTGACAACATTCACTGACAACATTCACTCACTGACAACATTCACTGACAACATTCACTCACTGACAACATTCACTGACAACATTCACTCACTGACATTCACTGACAACATTCACTCACTGACAACATTCACTGACAACATTCACTCACTGACAACATTCACTCACTGACAACATTCACTGACAACATTGACTCTCTGACAACATTCACTGACAACATTCACTAACTGACAACATTCACTCACAGACAACATTCACTGACAACATTCACTCACTGACAACATTCACTTACTGACAACATTCACTGACAACATTCACTCACTGACAACATTCACTGACAACATTCACTAACTGACAACATTCACTGACAACATTCACTCACTGACAACATTCACTCACTGACAACATTCACTGACAACATTCACTCACTGACAACATTCACTGATAACATTCACTCACTGACAACATTCACTGACAACATTCACTGACAACATTCACTCACTGACAACATTCACTCACTGACAACATTCACTGACAACATTCACTCACTGACAACATTCACTGACAACATTCACTCACTGACAACATTCACTGACAACACTCACTGACAACATTCACTGACAACATTCACTCTCTGACAACATTCACTCACTGACAACATTCACTCACTGACAGCATTCACTGACAACATTCACTCACTGACAACATTCACTGACAACATTCACTCACTGACAACATTCACTGACAACATTCACTGACAACATTCACTCACTGACAACATTCACTGACAACATTCACTCTCTGACAACATTCACTCACTGACAATATTCACTGACAACATTTACTCACTGACAGCATTCACTGACAACATTCACTCACTGACAACATTCACTGACAACATTCACTCACTGACAACATTCACTGACAACATTAACTGACAACATTCACTGACAACATTCACTCACTGACAACATTCACTCACTGACAACATTCACTGACAACATTCACTCACTGAGAACATTCACTCTCTGACAACATTCACTCACTGACAACACTCACTGACAACATTCACTCACTGACAACATTCAATGACAACATTCACTCACTGACAACATTCACTCACTGACAACATTCACTGACAACATTGACTCTCTGACAACATTCACTCACTGGAAACATTCACTGACAACATTCACTAACTGACAACATTCACTCACAGACAACATTCACTGACAACATTCACTCACTGACAACATTCACTCACTGACAACATTCACTCACTGACAACATTCACTGACAACATTCACTGACAACATTCACTCACTGACAACATTCACTCTCTGACAACATTCACTCACTGACAACATTCACTGACAACATTCACTGACAACATTCACTCACTGACAACATTCACTGACAACATTCACTCACTGACAACATTCACTCACTGACAACATTCACTCACTGATAACATTCACTGACAACATTCACTGACAACATTCACTCACTGACAACATTCACTCACTGACAACATTCACTGACAACATTAACTGACAACATTCACTCACTGACAACATTCACTCACTGACAACATTCACTGACAACATTCACTCACTGACAACATTCACTCACTGACAACATTCACTGACAACATTGACCCTCTGACAACATTCACTGACAACATTCACTCACTGACAATATTCACTCACTGACAACATTCACTGACAACATTCACTGACAACATTCACTCACTGACAACATTCACTGACAACATTCACTGACAACATTCACTAACTGATAACATTCACTGACAACATTCACTGACAACATTCACTCACTGACAACATTCACTCACTGACAACATTCACTCACTGACAACATTCACTGACAACATTCACTCACTGACAACATTCACTGATAACATTCACTCACTGACAACATTCACTGACAACATTCACTGACAACATTCACTCACTGACAACATTCACTCACTGACAACATTCACTGACAACATTCACTCACTGACAACATTCACTGACAACATTCACTAACTGACAACATTCACTGACAACATTCACTCTCTGACAACATTCACTGACAACATTTACTGATAAAATTCACTCTCTGACAACATTCACTGACAACATTCACTCTCTGACAACATTCACTGACAACGTTCACTGACAACATTCACTCACTGACAACATTCACTCACTGACAACATTCACTGACAACATTCACTCACTGACAACATTCACTGACAACATTCACTCACTGACAACATTCACTGACAACATTCACTCACTGACAACATTCACTGACAACATTCACTCACTGACAACATTCACTGACAACATTCACTCACTGACAACATTCACTGACAACATTCACTCACTGACAACACTCACTGACAACATTCACTCACTGACAACATTCACTGACAACATTCACTCACTGACAACACTCACTGACAACATTGACTCACTTACAACACTCACTGACAACATTCACTCACTGACAACATTCACTGACAACATTCACTCACTGACAACATTCACTCACTGACAACATTCACTGACAACATTCACTCACTGATAACATTCACTAACTGACAACATTCACTCATGGACAACATTCACTGACAACATTCACTCACTGACAACATTCACTCACTGACAACATTCACTGACAACATTCACTGACAACATTCACTCACTGACAACATTCACTCACTGACAACATTCACTGACAACATTCACTCACTGACAACATTCACTCACTGACAACATTCACTCACTGACAACATTCACTGACAACACTCACTGACAACATTCACTGACAACATTCACTGACAACATTCACTCTCTGACAACATTCACTCACTGACAGCATTCACTGACAACATTCACTCACTGACAACATTCACTCACTGACAGCATTCACTGACAACATTCACTGACAACATTCACTCACTGACAACATTCACTGACAACACTCACTGAAAACATTCACTGACAACATTCACTGACAACATTCACTCTCTGACAACATTCACTGACAACATTCACTCACTGACAACATTCACTCACTGACAGCATTCACTGACAACATTCACTCACTGACAACATTCACTGACAACATTCACTCACTGACAACATTCACTGACAACATTCACTCACTGACAACATTCACTGACAACATTCACTCACTGACATTCACTGACAACATTCACTCACTGACAACATTCACTGACAACATTGACTCTCTGACAACATTCACTGACAACATTCACTAACTGACAACATTCACTCACAGACAACATTCACTGACAACATTCACTCACTGACAACATTCACTTACTGACAACATTCACTGACAACATTCACTCACTGACAACATTCACTGACAACATTCACTAACTGACAACATTCACTGACAACATTCACTCACTGACAACATTCACTCACTGACAACATTCACTGACAACATTCACTCACTGACAACATTCATTGATAACATTCACTCACTGACAACATTCACTGACAACATTCACTGACAACATTCACTCACTGACAACATTCACTCACTGACAACATTCACTGACAACATTCACTGACAACATTCACTCACTGACAACATTCACTGACAACATTCACTCACTGACAACATTCACTGACAACACTCACTGACAACATTCACTGACAACATTCACTCTCTGACAACATTCACTCACTGACAACATTCACTCACTGACAGCATTCACTGACAACATTCACTCACTGACAACATTCACTGACAACATTCACTCACTGACAACATTCACTGACAACATTCACTGACAACATTCACTCACTGACAACATTCACTGACAACATTCACTCTCTGACAACATTCACTCACTGACAATATTCACTGACAACATTCACTCACTGACAGCATTCACTGACAACATTCACTCACTGACAACATTCACTGACAACATTCACTCACTGACAACATTCACTGACAACATTAACTGACAACATTCACTGACAACATTCACTCACTGACAACATTCACTCACTGACAACATTCACTGACAACATTCACTCACTGAGAACATTCACTCTCTGACAACATTCACTCACTGACAACACTCACTGACAACATTCACTCACTGACAACATTCACTGACAACATTCACTCACTGACAACATTCACTCACTGACAACATTCACTGACAACATTGACTCTCTGACAACATTCACTCACTGGAAACATTCACTGACAACATTCACTAACTGACAACATTCACTCACAGACAACATTCACTGACAACATTCACTCACTGACAACATTCACTCACTGACAACATTCACTCACTGACAACATTCACTGACAACATTCACTGACAACATTCACTCACTGACAACATTCACTCTCTGACAACATTCACTCACTGACAACATTCACTGACAACATTCACTGACAACTTTCACTCACTGACAACATTCACTGACAACATTCACTCACTGACAACATTCACTCACTGACAACATTCACTCACTGATAACATTCACTGACAACATTCACTCACTGACAACATTCACTCACTGACAACATTCACTGACAACATTCACTCACTGACAACATTCACTGACAACATTCACTCACTGACAACATTCACTGACAACATTAACTGACAACATTCACTGACAACATTCACTCACTGACAACATTCACTCACTGACAACATTCACTGACAACATTCACTCACTGACAACATTCACTCTCTGACAACATTCACTCACTGACAACACTCACTGACAACATTCACTCACTGACAACATTCACTGACAACATTCACTCACTGACAACATTCACTGACAACATTCACTCACTGACAACATTCACTCACTGACAACATTCACTGACAACATTGACTCTCTGACAACATTCACTGACAACATTCACTCACTGACAACATTCACTCACTGACAACATTCACTGACAACATTCACTAACTGACAACATTCACTCACAGACAACATTCACTCACTGACAACATTCATTCACTGACAACATTCACTCACTGACAACATTCACTCACTGACAACATTCACTGACAACATTCACTGACAACATTCACTCACTGACATTCACTGACAACATTCACTCACTGACAACATTCACTGACAACATTCACTCACTGACAACATTCACTCACTGACAACATTCACTGACAACATTGACTCTCTGACAACATTCACTGACAACATTCACTAACTGACAACATTCACTCACAGACAACATTCACTGACAACATTCACTCACTGACAACATTCACTCACTGACAACATTTACTGACAACATTCACTAACTGACAACATTCACTGACAACATTCACTCACTGACAACATTCACTCACTGACAACATTCACTGACAACATTCACTCACTGACAACATTCACTGATAACATTCACTCACTGACAACATTCACTGACAACATTCACTGACAACATTCACTCACTGACAACATTCACTCACTCACAACATTCACTGACAACATTCACTCACTGACAACATTCACTCTCTGACAACATTCACTCACTGACAACACTCACTGACAACATTCACTCACTGACAACATTCACTGACAACATTCACTGACAACATTCACTCACTGACAACATTCACTGACAACATTCACTCACTGACAACATTCACTCACTGACAACATTCACTGACAACATTGACCCTCTGACAACATTATCTGACAACATTCACTCACTGACAACATTCACTCACTGACAACATTCACTGACAACATTCACTAACTGACAACATTCACTCACAGACAACATTCACTGACAACATTCACTCACTGACAACATTCACTCACTGACAACATTCACTGACAACATTCACTCACTGACAAAATTCACTGACAACATTCACTCACTGACAACATTCACTGACAACATTCACTCACTGACAACATTCACTGACAACATTCACTCACTGACAACATTCACTGACAACACTCACTGACAACATTGACTCACTTACAACACTCACTGACAACATTCACTCACTGACAACATTCACTGACAACATTCACTCACTGACAACATTCACTCACTGACAACATTCACTGACAACATTCACTCACTGACAACATTCACTAACTGACAACATTCACTCACAGACAACATTCACTGACAACATTCACTCACTGACAACATTCACTCACTGACAACATTCACTCACTGACAACATTCACTGACAACATTCACTGACAACATTCACTCACTGACAACATTCACTCTCTGACAACATTCACTGACAACATTCACTGACAACATTCACTCACTGACAACATTCACTCACTGACAACATTCACTCACTGACAACATTCACTGACAACACTCACTGACAACATTCACTGACAACATTCACTGACAACATTCACTCACTGACAACATTCACTCACTGACAGCATTCACTGACAACATTCACTCACTGACAACATTCACTGACAACATTCACTCACTGACAACATTCACTGATAACATTCACTCACTGACAACATTCACTGACAACATTCACTGACAACATTCACTGTCAACATTCACTCACTGACAACATTCACTCACTGACAACATTCACTGACAACATTCACTGACAACATTCACTCACTGACAACATTCACTGACAACATTCACTCACTGACAACATTCACTGACAACACTCACTGACAACATTCACTGACAACATTCACTCTCTGACAACATTCACTCACTGACAACATTCACTCACTGACAGCATTCACTGACAACATTCACTCACTGACAACATTCACTGACAACATTCACTCACTGACAACATTCACTGACAACATTCACTGACAACATTCACTCACTGACAACATTCACTGACAACATTCACTCTCTGACAACATTCACTCACTGACAATATTCACTGACAACATTCACTCACTGACAACATTCACTCACTGACAACATTCACTGACAACATTCACTCACTGAGAACATTCACTCTCTGACAACATTCACTCACTGACAACACTCACTGACAACATTCACTCACTGACAACATTCACTGACAACATTCACTCACTGACAACATTCACTCACTGACAACATTCACTGACAACATTGACTCTCTGACAACATTCACTCACTGGAAACATTCACTGACAACATTCACTAACTGACAACATTCACTCACAGACAACATTCACTGACAACATTCACTCACTGACAACATTCACTCACTGACAACATTCACTCACTGACAACATTCACTGACAACATTCACTCACTGACAACATTCACTCTCTGACAACATTCACTCACTGACAACATTCACTGACAACATTCACTGACAACATTCACTCACTGACAACATTCACTGACAACATTCACTCACTGACAACATTCACTCACTGACAACATTCACTCACTGATAACATTCACTGACAACATTCACTGACAACATTCACTCACTGACAACATTCACTCACTGACAACATTCACTGACAACATTCACTCACTGACAACATTCACGGACAACATTCACTCACTGACAACATTCACTGACAACATTAACTGACAACATTCACTGACAACATTCACTCACTGACAACATTCACTCACTGACAACATTCACTGACAACATTCACTCACTGACAACATTCACTCTCTGACAACATTCACTCACTGACAACACTCACTGACAACATTCACTCACTGACAACATTCACTGACAACATTCACTCACTGACAACATTCACTGACAACATTCACTCACTGACAACATTCACTCACTGACAACATTCACTGACAACATTGACTCTCTGACAACATTCACTGACAACATTCACTCACTGACAACATTCACTCACTGACAACATTCACTGACAACATTCACTAACTGACAACATTCACTCACAGACAACATTCACTCACTGACAACATTCACTCACTGACAACATTCATTCACTGACAACATTCACTCACTGACAACATTCACTCACTGACAACATTCACTGACAACATTCACTGACAACATTCACTCACTGACATTCACTGACAACATTCACTCACTGACAACATTCACTGACAACATTCACTCACTGACAACATTCACTCACTGACAACATTCACTGACAACATTGACTCTCTGACAACATTCACTGACAACATTCACTAACTGACAACATTCACTCACAGACAACATTCACTGACAACATTCACTCACTGACAACATTCACTCACTGACAACATTTACTGACAACATTCACTAACTGACAACATTCACTGACAACATTCACTCACTGACAACATTCACTCACTGACAACATTCACTGACAACATTCACTCACTGACAACATTCACTGATAACATTCACTCACTGACAACATTCACTGACAACATTCACTGACAACATTCACTCACTGACAACATTCACTCACTCACAACATTCACTGACAACATTCACTCACTGACAACATTCACTCTCTGACAACATTCACTCACTGACAACACTCACTGACAACATTCACTCACTGACAACATTCACTGACAACATTCACTCACTGACAACATTCACTGACAACATTCACTCACTGACAACATTCACTCACTGACAACATTCACTGACAACATTGACCCTCTGACAACATTCACTGACAACATTCACTCACTGACAATATTCACTCACTGACAACATTCACTGACAACATTCACTGACAACATTCACTCACTGACAACATTCACTGACAACATTCACTGACAACATTCACTAACTGATAACATTCACTGACAACATTCACTGACAACATTCACTCACTGACAACATTCACTCACTGACAACATTCACTCACTGACAACATTCACTGACAACATTCACTCACTGACAACATTCACTGATAACATTCACTCACTGACAACATTCACTGACAACATTCACTGACAACATTCACTCACTGACAACATTCACTCACTGACAACATTCACTGACAACATTCACTCACTGACAACATTCACTGACAACATTCACTAACTGACAACATTCACTGACAACATTCACTCTCTGACAACATTCACTGACAACATTTACTGATAAAATTCACTCTCTGACAACATTCACTGACAACATTCACTCTCTGACAACATTCACTGACAACGTTCACTGACAACATTCACTCACTGACAACATTCACTCACTGACAACATTCACTGACAACATTCACTCACTGACAACATTCACTGACAACATTCACTCACTGACAACATTCACTGACAACATTCACTCACTGACAACATTCACTGACAACATTCACTCACTGACAACATTCACTGACAACATTCACTCACTGACACCATTCACTGACAACATTCACTCACTGACAACACTCACTGACAACATTCACTCACTGACAACATTCACTGACAACATTCACTCACTGACAACACTCACTGACAACATTGACTCACTTACAACACTCACTGACAACATTCACTCACTGACAACATTCACTGACAACATTCACTCACTGACAACATTCACTCACTGACAACATTCACTGACAACATTCACTCACTGATAACATTCACTAACTGACAACATTCACTCACGGACAACATTCACTGACAACATTCACTCACTGACAACATTCACTCACTGACAACATTCACTCACTGACAACATTCACTGACAACATTCACTGACAACATTCACTCACTGACAACATTCACTCACTGACAACATTCACTGACAACATTCACTCACTGACAACATTCACTCACTGACAACATTCACTCACTGACAACATTCACTGACAACACTCACTGACAACATTCACTGACAACATTCACTGACAACATTCACTCTCTGACAACATTCACTCACTGACAGCATTCACTGACAACATTCACTCACTGACAACATTCACTCACTGACAGCATTCACTGACAACATTCACTGACAACATTCACTCACTGACAACATTCACTGACAACACTCACTGAAAACATTCACTGACAACATTCACTGACAACATTCACTCTCTGACAACATTCACTGACAACATTCACTCACTGACAACATTCACTCACTGACAGCATTCACTGACAACATTCACTCACTGACAACATTCACTGACAACATTCACTCACTGACAACATTCACTGACAACATTCACTCACTGACAACATTCACTGACAACATTCACTCACTGACAACATTCACTCACTGACAACATTCACTCACTGACAACATTCACTGACAACACTCACTGACAACATTCACTGACAACATTCACTGACAACATTCACTCTCTGACAACATTCACTCACTGACAGCATTCACTGACAACATTCACTCACTGACAACATTCACTCACTGACAGCATTCACTGACAACATTCACTGACAACATTCACTCACTGACAACATTCACTGACAACACTCACTGAAAACATTCACTGACAACATTCACTGACAACATTCACTCTCTGACAACATTCACTGACAACATTCACTCACTGACAACATTCACTCACTGACAACATTCACTGACAACATTCACTCACTGACAACATTCACTGATAACATTCACTCACTGACAACATTCACTGACAACATTCACTGACAACATTCACTGTCAACATTCACTCACTGACAACATTCACTCACTGACAACATTCACTGACAACATTCACTGACAACATTCACTCACTGACAACATTCACTGACAACATTCACTCACTGACAACATTCACTGACAACACTCACTGACAACATTCACTGACAACATTCACTCTCTGACAACATTCACTCACTGACAACATTCACTCACTGACAGCATTCACTGACAACATTCACTCACTGACAACATTCACTGACAACATTCACTCACTGACAACATTCACTGACAACATTCACTGACAACATTCACTCACTGACAACATTCACTGACAACATTCACTCTCTGACAACATTCACTCACTGACAATATTCACTGACAACATTCACTCACTGACAGCATTCACTGACAACATTCACTCACTGACAACATTCACTGACAACATTCACTCACTGACAACATTCACTGACAACATTAACTGACAACATTCACTGACAACATTCACTCACTGACAACATTCACTCACTGACAACATTCACTGACAACATTCACTCACTGAGAACATTCACTCTCTGACAACATTCACTCACTGACAACACTCACTGACAACATTCACTCACTGACAACATTCACTGACAACATTCACTCACTGACAACATTCACTCACTGACAACATTCACTGACAACATTGACTCTCTGACAACATTCACTCACTGGAAACATTCACTGACAACATTCACTAACTGACAACATTCACTCACAGACAACATTCACTGACAACATTCACTCACTGACAACATTCACTCACTGACAACATTCACTCACTGACAACATTCACTGACAACATTCACTGACAACATTCACTCACTGACAACATTCACTCTCTGACAACATTCACTCACTGACAACATTCACTGACAACATTCACTGACAACATTCACTCACTGACAACATTCACTCACTGACAACATTCACTCACTGATAACATTCACTGACAACATTCACTGACAACATTCACTCACTGACAACATTCACTCACTGACAACATTCACTCACTGATAACATTCACTGACAACATTCACTGACAACATTCACTCACTGACAACATTCACTCACTGACAACATTCACTGACAACATTCACTCACTGACAACATTCACGGACAACATTCACTCACTGACAACATTCACTGACAACATTAACTGACAACATTCACTGACAACATTCACTCACTGACAACATTCACTCACTGACAACATTCACTGACAACATTCACTCACTGACAACATTCACTCTCTGACAACATTCACTCACTGACAACACTCACTGACAACATTCACTCACTGACAACATTCACTGACAACATTCACTCACTGACAACATTCACTGACAACATTCACTCACTGACAACATTCACTCACTGACAACATTCACTGACAACATTGACTCTCTGACAACATTCACTGACAACATTCACTCACTGACAACATTCACTCACTGACAACATTCACTGACAACATTCACTAACTGACAACATTCACTCACAGACAACATTCACTCACTGACAACATTCATTCACTGACAACATTCACTCACTGACAACATTCACTCACTGACAACATTCACTGACAACATTCACTGACAACATTCACTCACTGACATTCACTGACAACATTCACTCACTGACAACATTCACTGACAACATTCACTCACTGACAACATTCACTCACTGACAACATTCACTGACAACATTGACTCTCTGACAACATTCACTGACAACATTCACTAACTGACAACATTCACTCACAGACAACATTCACTGACAACATTCACTCACTGACAACATTCACTCACTGACAACATTTACTGACAACATTCACTAACTGACAACATTCACTGACAACATTCACTCACTGACAACATTCACTCACTGACAACATTCACTGACAACATTCACTCACTGACAACATTCACTGATAACATTCACTCACTGACAACATTCACTGACAACATTCACTGACAACATTCACTCACTGACAACATTCACTCACTCACAACATTCACTGACAACATTCACTCACTGACAACATTCACTCTCTGACAACATTCACTCACTGACAACACTCACTGACAACATTCACTCACTGACAACATTCACTGACAACATTCACTGACAACATTCACTCACTGACAACATTCACTGACAACATTCACTCACTGACAACATTCACTCACTGACAACATTCACTGACAACATTGACCCTCTGACAACATTATCTGACAACATTCACTCACTGACAACATTCACTCACTGACAACATTCACTGACAACATTCACTAACTGACAACATTCACTCACAGACAACATTCACTGACAACATTCACTCACTGACAACATTCACTCACTGACAACATTCACTGACAACATTCACTCACTGACAAAATTCACTGACAACATTCACTCACTGACAACATTCACTGACAACATTCACTCACTGACAACATTCACTGACAACATTCACTCACTGACAACATTCACTGACAACACTCACTGACAACATTGACTCACTTACAACACTCACTGACAACATTCACTCACTGACAACATTCACTGACAACATTCACTCACTGACAACATTCACTCACTGACAACATTCACTGACAACATTCACTCACTGACAACATTCACTAACTGACAACATTCACTCACAGACAACATTCACTGACAACATTCACTCACTGACAACATTCACTCACTGACAACATTCACTCACTGACAACATTCACTGACAACATTCACTGACAACATTCACTCACTGACAACATTCACTCTCTGACAACATTCACTGACAACATTCACTGACAACATTCACTCACTGACAACATTCACTCACTGACAACATTCACTCACTGACAACATTCACTGACAACACTCACTGACAACATTCACTGACAACATTCACTGACAACATTCACTCACTGACAACATTCACTCACTGACAGCATTCACTGACAACATTCACTCACTGACAACATTCACTGACAACATTCACTCACTGACAACATTCACTGATAACATTCACTCACTGACAACATTCACTGACAACATTCACTGACAACATTCACTGTCAACATTCACTCACTGACAACATTCACTCACTGACAACATTCACTGACAACATTCACTGACAACATTCACTCACTGACAACATTCACTGACAACATTCACTCACTGACAACATTCACTGACAACACTCACTGACAACATTCACTGACAACATTCACTCTCTGACAACATTCACTCACTGACAACATTCACTCACTGACAGCATTCACTGACAACATTCACTCACTGACAACATTCACTGACAACATTCACTCACTGACAACATTCACTGACAACATTCACTGACAACATTCACTCACTGACAACATTCACTGACAACATTCACTCTCTGACAACATTCACTCACTGACAATATTCACTGACAACATTCACTCACTGACAACATTCACTCACTGACAACATTCACTGACAACATTCACTCACTGAGAACATTCACTCTCTGACAACATTCACTCACTGACAACACTCACTGACAACATTCACTCACTGACAACATTCACTGACAACATTCACTCACTGACAACATTCACTCACTGACAACATTCACTGACAACATTGACTCTCTGACAACATTCACTCACTGGAAACATTCACTGACAACATTCACTAACTGACAACATTCACTCACAGACAACATTCACTGACAACATTCACTCACTGACAACATTCACTCACTGACAACATTCACTCACTGACAACATTCACTGACAACATTCACTGACAACATTCACTCACTGACAACATTCACTCTCTGACAACATTCACTCACTGACAACATTCACTGACAACATTCACTGACAACATTCACTCACTGACAACATTCACTGACAACATTCACTCACTGACAACATTCACTCACTGACAACATTCACTCACTGATAACATTCACTGACAACATTCACTGACAACATTCACTCACTGACAACATTCACTCACTGACAACATTCACTGACAACATTCACTCACTGACAACATTCACGGACAACATTCACTCACTGACAACATTCACTGACAACATTAACTGACAACATTCACTGACAACATTCACTCACTGACAACATTCACTCACTGACAACATTCACTGACAACATTCACTCACTGACAACATTCACTCTCTGACAACATTCACTCACTGACAACACTCACTGACAACATTCACTCACTGACAACATTCACTGACAACATTCACTCACTGACAACATTCACTGACAACATTCACTCACTGACAACATTCACTCACTGACAACATTCACTGACAACATTGACTCTCTGACAACATTCACTGACAACATTCACTCACTGACAACATTCACTCACTGACAACATTCACTGACAACATTCACTAACTGACAACATTCACTCACAGACAACATTCACTCACTGACAACATTCACTCACTGACAACATTCATTCACTGACAACATTCACTCACTGACAACATTCACTCACTGACAACATTCACTGACAACATTCACTGACAACATTCACTCACTGACATTCACTGACAACATTCACTCACTGACAACATTCACTGACAACATTCACTCACTGACAACATTCACTCACTGACAACATTCACTGACAACATTGACTCTCTGACAACATTCACTGACAACATTCACTAACTGACAACATTCACTCACAGACAACATTCACTGACAACATTCACTCACTGACAACATTCACTCACTGACAACATTTACTGACAACATTCACTAACTGACAACATTCACTGACAACATTCACTCACTGACAACATTCACTCACTGACAACATTCACTGACAACATTCACTCACTGACAACATTCACTGATAACATTCACTCACTGACAACATTCACTGACAACATTCACTGACAACATTCACTCACTGACAACATTCACTCACTCACAACATTCACTGACAACATTCACTCACTGACAACATTCACTCTCTGACAACATTCACTCACTGACAACACTCACTGACAACATTCACTCACTGACAACATTCACTGACAACATTCACTCACTGACAACATTCACTGACAACATTCACTCACTGACAACATTCACTCACTGACAACATTCACTGACAACATTGACCCTCTGACAACATTCACTGACAACATTCACTCACTGACAATATTCACTCACTGACAACATTCACTGACAACATTCACTGACAACATTCACTCACTGACAACATTCACTGACAACATTCACTGACAACATTCACTAACTGATAACATTCACTGACAACATTCACTGACAACATTCACTCACTGACAACATTCACTCACTGACAACATTCACTCACTGACAACATTCACTGACAACATTCACTCACTGACAACATTCACTGATAACATTCACTCACTGACAACATTCACTGACAACATTCACTGACAACATTCACTCACTGACAACATTCACTCACTGACAACATTCACTGACAACATTCACTCACTGACAACATTCACTGACAACATTCACTAACTGACAACATTCACTGACAACATTCACTCTCTGACAACATTCACTGACAACATTTACTGATAAAATTCACTCTCTGACAACATTCACTGACAACATTCACTCTCTGACAACATTCACTGACAACGTTCACTGACAACATTCACTCACTGACAACATTCACTCACTGACAACATTCACTGACAACATTCACTCACTGACAACATTCACTGACAACATTCACTCACTGACAACATTCACTGACAACATTCACTCACTGACAACATTCACTGACAACATTCACTGACAACATTCACTCACTGACACCATTCACTGACAACATTCACTCACTGACAACACTCACTGACAACATTCACTCACTGACAACATTCACTGACAACATTCACTCACTGACAACACTCACTGACAACATTGACTCACTTACAACACTCACTGACAACATTCACTCACTGACAACATTCACTGACAACATTCACTCACTGACAACATTCACTCACTGACAACATTCACTGACAACATTCACTCACTGATAACATTCACTAACTGACAACATTCACTCACGGACAACATTCACTGACAACATTCACTCACTGACAACATTCACTCACTGACAACATTCACTCACTGACAACATTCACTGACAACATTCACTGACAACATTCACTCACTGACAACATTCACTCACTGACAACATTCACTGACAACATTCACTCACTGACAACATTCACTCACTGACAACATTCACTCACTGACAACATTCACTGACAACACTCACTGACAACATTCACTGACAACATTCACTGACAACATTCACTCTCTGACAACATTCACTCACTGACAGCATTCACTGACAACATTCACTCACTGACAACATTCACTCACTGACAGCATTCACTGACAACATTCACTGACAACATTCACTCACTGACAACATTCACTGACAACACTCACTGAAAACATTCACTGACAACATTCACTGACAACATTCACTCTCTGACAACATTCACTGACAACATTCACTCACTGACAACATTCACTCACTGACAGCATTCACTGACAACATTCACTCACTGACAACATTCACTGACAACATTCACTCACTGACAACATTCACTGACAACATTCACTCACTGACAACATTCACTGACAACATTCACTCACTGACAACATTCACTCACTGACAACATTCACTCACTGACAACATTCACTGACAACACTCACTGACAACATTCACTGACAACATTCACTGACAACATTCACTCTCTGACAACATTCACTCACTGACAGCATTCACTGACAACATTCACTCACTGACAACATTCACTCACTGACAGCATTCACTGACAACATTCACTGACAACATTCACTCACTGACAACATTCACTGACAACACTCACTGAAAACATTCACTGACAACATTCACTGACAACATTCACTCTCTGACAACATTCACTGACAACATTCACTCACTGACAACATTCACTCACTGACAACATTCACTGACAACATTCACTCACTGACAACATTCACTGATAACATTCACTCACTGACAACATTCACTGACAACATTCACTGACAACATTCACTGTCAACATTCACTCACTGACAACATTCACTCACTGACAACATTCACTGACAACATTCACTGACAACATTCACTCACTGACAACATTCACTGACAACATTCACTCACTGACAACATTCACTGACAACACTCACTGACAACATTCACTGACAACATTCACTCTCTGACAACATTCACTCACTGACAACATTCACTCACTGACAGCATTCACTGACAACATTCACTCACTGACAACATTCACTGACAACATTCACTCACTGACAACATTCACTGACAACATTCACTGACAACATTCACTCACTGACAACATTCACTGACAACATTCACTCTCTGACAACATTCACTCACTGACAATATTCACTGACAACATTCACTCACTGACAGCATTCACTGACAACATTCACTCACTGACAACATTCACTGACAACATTCACTCACTGACAACATTCACTGACAACATTAACTGACAACATTCACTGACAACATTCACTCACTGACAACATTCACTCACTGACAACATTCACTGACAACATTCACTCACTGAGAACATTCACTCTCTGACAACATTCACTCACTGACAACACTCACTGACAACATTCACTCACTGACAACATTCACTGACAACATTCACTCACTGACAACATTCACTCACTGACAACATTCACTGACAACATTGACTCTCTGACAACATTCACTCACTGGAAACATTCACTGACAACATTCACTAACTGACAACATTCACTCACAGACAACATTCACTGACAACATTCACTCACTGACAACATTCACTCACTGACAACATTCACTCACTGACAACATTCACTGACAACATTCACTGACAACATTCACTCACTGACAACATTCACTCTCTGACAACATTCACTCACTGACAACATTCACTGACAACATTCACTGACAACATTCACTCACTGACAACATTCACTCACTGACAACATTCACTCACTGATAACATTCACTGACAACATTCACTGACAACATTCACTCACTGACAACATTCACTCACTGACAACATTCACTCACTGATAACATTCACTGACAACATTCACTGACAACATTCACTCACTGACAACATTCACTCACTGACAACATTCACTGACAACATTCACTCACTGACAACATTCACGGACAACATTCACTCACTGACAACATTCACTGACAACATTAACTGACAACATTCACTGACAACATTCACTCACTGACAACATTCACTCACTGACAACATTCACTGACAACATTCACTCACTGACAACATTCACTCTCTGACAACATTCACTCACTGACAACACTCACTGACAACATTCACTCACTGACAACATTCACTGACAACATTCACTCACTGACAACATTCACTGACAACATTCACTCACTGACAACATTCACTCACTGACAACATTCACTGACAACATTGACTCTCTGACAACATTCACTGACAACATTCACTCACTGACAACATTCACTCACTGACAACATTCACTGACAACATTCACTAACTGACAACATTCACTCACAGACAACATTCACTCACTGACAACATTCACTCACTGACAACATTCATTCACTGACAACATTCACTCACTGACAACATTCACTCACTGACAACATTCACTGACAACATTCACTCACTGACATTCACTGACAACATTCACTCACTGACAACATTCACTGACAACATTCACTCACTGACAACATTCACTCACTGACAACATTCACTGACAACATTGACTCTCTGACAACATTCACTGACAACATTCACTAACTGACAACATTCACTCACAGACAACATTCACTGACAACATTCACTCACTGACAACATTCACTCACTGACAACATTTACTGACAACATTCACTAACTGACAACATTCACTGACAACATTCACTCACTGACAACATTCACTCACTGACAACATTCACTGACAACATTCACTCACTGACAACATTCACTGATAACATTCACTCACTGACAACATTCACTGACAACATTCACTGACAACATTCACTCACTGACAACATTCACTCACTCACAACATTCACTGACAACATTCACTCACTGACAACATTCACTCTCTGACAACATTCACTCACTGACAACACTCACTGACAACATTCACTCACTGACAACATTCACTGACTACATTCACTCACTGACAACATTCACTGACAACATTCACTCACTGACAACATTCACTCACTGACAACATTCACTGACAACATTGACCCTCTGACAACATTCACTGACAACATTCACTCACTGACAATATTCACTCACTGACAACATTCACTGACAACATTCACTGACAACATTCACTCACTGACAACATTCACTGACAACATTCACTGACAACATTCACTAACTGATAACATTCACTGACAACATTCACTGACAACATTCACTCACTGACAACATTCACTCACTGACAACATTCACTCACTGACAACATTCACTGACAACATTCACTCACTGACAACATTCACTGATAACATTCACTCACTGACAACATTCACTGACAACATTCACTGACAACATTCACTCACTGACAACATTCACTCACTGACAACATTCACTGACAACATTCACTCACTGACAACATTCACTCACTGACAACACTCACTGACAACATTCACTCACTGACAACATTCACTGACAACATTCACTCACTGACAACATTCACTGACAACATTCACTCACTGACAACATTCACTCACTGACAACATTCACTGACAACATTGACTCTCTGACAACATTCACTGACAACATTCACTCACTGACAACATTCACTCACTGACAACATTCACTGACAACATTCACTAACTGACAACATTCACTCACAGACAACATTCACTCACTGACAACATTCACTCACTGACAACATTCATTCACTGACAACATTCACTCACTGACAACATTCACTCACTGACAACATTCACTGACAACATTCACTGACAACATTCACTCACTGACATTCACTGACAACATTCACTCACTGACAACATTCACTGACAACATTCACTCACTGACAACATTCACTCACTGACAACATTCACTGACAACATTGACTCTCTGACAACATTCACTGACAACATTCACTAACTGACAACATTCACTCACAGACAACATTCACTGACAACATTCACTCACTGACAACATTCACTCACTGACAACATTTACTGACAACATTCACTAACTGACAACATTCACTGACAACATTCACTCACTGACAACATTCACTCACTGACAACATTCACTGACTACATTCACTCACTGACAACATTCACTGACAACATTCACTCACTGACAACATTCACTCACTGACAACATTCACTGACAACATTGACCCTCTGACAACATTCACTGACAACATTCACTCACTGACAATATTCACTCACTGACAACATTCACTGACAACATTCACTGACAACATTCACTCACTGACAACATTCACTGACAACATTCACTGACAACATTCACTAACTGATAACATTCACTGACAACATTCACTGACAACATTCACTCACTGACAACATTCACTCACTGACAACATTCACTCACTGACAACATTCACTGACAACATTCACTCACTGACAACATTCACTGATAACATTCACTCACTGACAACATTCACTGACAACATTCACTGACAACATTCACTCACTGACAACATTCACTCACTGACAACATTCACTGACAACATTCACTCACTGACAACATTCACTCACTGACAACACTCACTGACAACATTCACTCACTGACAACATTCACTGACAACATTCACTCACTGACAACATTCACTGACAACATTCACTCACTGACAACATTCACTCACTGACAACATTCACTGACAACATTGACTCTCTGACAACATTCACTGACAACATTCACTCACTGACAACATTCACTCACTGACAACATTCACTGACAACATTCACTAACTGACAACATTCACTCACAGACAACATTCACTCACTGACAACATTCACTCACTGACAACATTCATTCACTGACAACATTCACTCACTGACAACATTCACTCACTGACAACATTCACTGACAACATTCACTGACAACATTCACTCACTGACATTCACTGACAACATTCACTCACTGACAACATTCACTGACAACATTCACTCACTGACAACATTCACTCACTGACAACATTCACTGACAACATTGACTCTCTGACAACATTCACTGACAACATTCACTAACTGACAACATTCACTCACAGACAACATTCACTGACAACATTCACTCACTGACAACATTCACTCACTGACAACATTTACTGACAACATTCACTAACTGACAACATTCACTGACAACATTCACTCACTGACAACATTCACTCACTGACAACATTCACTGACAACATTCACTCACTGACAACATTCACTGATAACATTCACTCACTGACAACATTCACTGACAACATTCACTGACAACATTCACTCACTGACAACATTCACTCACTCACAACATTCACTGACAACATTCACTCACTGACAACATTCACTCTCTGACAACATTCACTCACTGACAACACTCACTGACAACATTCACTCACTGACAACATTCACTGACAACATTCACTGACAACATTCACTCACTGACAACATTCACTGACAACATTCACTCACTGACAACATTCACTCACTGACAACATTCACTGACAACATTGACCCTCTGACAACATTCACTGACAACATTCACTCACTGACAACATTCACTCACTGACAACATTCACTGACAACATTCACTAACTGACAACATTCACTCACAGACAACATTCACTGACAACATTCACTCACTGACAACATTCACTCACTGACAACATTCACTGACAACATTCACTCACTGACAAAATTCACTGACAACATTCACTCACTGACAACATTCACTGACAACATTCACTCACTGACAACATTCACTGACAACATTCACTCACTGACAACATTCACTGACAACACTCACTGACAACATTGACTCACTTACAACACTCACTGACAACATTCACTCACTGACAACATTCACTGACAACATTCACTCACTGACAACATTCACTCACTGACAACATTCACTGACAACATTCACTCACTGACAACATTCACTAACTGACAACATTCACTCACAGACAACATTCACTGACAACATTCACTCACTGACAACATTCACTCACTGACAACATTCACTCACTGACAACATTCACTGACAACATTCACTGACAACATTCACTCACTGACAACATTCACTGACAACATTCACTGACAACATTCACTCACTGACAACATTCACTCACTGACAACATTCACTCACTGACAACATTCACTGACAACACTCACTGACAACATTCACTGACAACATTCACTGACAACATTCACTCACTGACAACATTCACTCACTGACAGCATTCACTGACAACATTCACTCACTGACAACATTCACTGACAACATTCACTCACTGACAACATTCACTGATAACATTCACTCACTGACAACATTCACTGACAACATTCACTGACAACATTCACTGTCAACATTCACTCACTGACAACATTCACTCACTGACAACATTCACTGACAACATTCACTGACAACATTCACTCACTGACAACATTCACTGACAACATTCACTCACTGACAACATTCACTGACAACACTCACTGACAACATTCACTGACAACATTCACTCTCTGACAACATTCACTCACTGACAACATTCACTCACTGACAGCATTCACTGACAACATTCACTCACTGACAACATTCACTGACAACATTCACTCACTGACAACATTCACTGACAACATTCACTGACAACATTCACTCACTGACAACATTCACTGACAACATTCACTCTCTGACAACATTCACTCACTGACAATATTCACTGACAACATTCACTCACTGACAGCATTCACTGACAACATTCACTCACTGACAACATTCACTGACAACATTCACTCACTGACAACATTCACTGACAACATTAACTGACAACATTCACTGACAACATTCACTCACTGACAACATTCACTCACTGACAACATTCACTGACAACATTCACTCACTGAGAACATTCACTCTCTGACAACATTCACTCACTGACAACACTCACTGACAACATTCACTCACTGACAACATTCACTGACAACATTCACTCACTGACAACATTCACTCACTGACAACATTCACTGACAACATTGACTCTCTGACAACATTCACTCACTGGAAACATTCACTGACAACATTCACTAACTGACAACATTCACTCACAGACAACATTCACTGACAACATTCACTCACTGACAACATTCACTCACTGACAACATTCACTCACTGACAACATTCACTGACAACATTCACTGACAACATTCACTCACTGACAACATTCACTCTCTGACAACATTCACTCACTGACAACATTCACTGACAACATTCACTGACAACATTCACTCACTGACAACATTCACTGACAACATTCACTCACTGACAACATTCACTCACTGACAACATTCACTCACTGATAACATTAACTGACAACATTCACTGACAACATTCACTCACTGACAACATTCACTCACTGACAACATTCACTGACAACATTCACTCACTGACAACATTCACTCTCTGACAACATTCACTCACTGACAACACTCACTGACAACATTCACTCACTGACAACATTCACTGACAACATTCACTCACTGACAACATTCACTGACAACATTCACTCACTGACAACATTCACTCACTGACAACATTCACTGACAACATTGACTCTCTGACAACATTCACTGACAACATTCACTCACTGACAACATTCACTCACTGACAACATTCACTGACAACATTCACTAACTGACAACATTCACTCACAGACAACATTCACTCACTGACAACATTCACTCACTGACAACATTCATTCACTGACAACATTCACTCACTGACAACATTCACTCACTGACAACATTCACTGACAACATTCACTGACAACATTCACTCACTGACATTCACTGACAACATTCACTCACTGACAACATTCACTGACAACATTCACTCACTGACAACATTCACTCACTGACAACATTCACTGACAACATTGACTCTCTGACAACATTCACTGACAACATTCACTAACTGACAACATTCACTCACAGACAACATTCACTGACAACATTCACTCACTGACAACATTCACTCACTGACAACATTTACTGACAACATTCACTAACTGACAACATTCACTGACAACATTCACTCACTGACAACATTCACTCACTGACAACATTCACTGACAACATTCACTCACTGACAACATTCACTGATAACATTCACTCACTGACAACATTCACTGACAACATTCACTGACAACATTCACTCACTGACAACATTCACTCACTCACAACATTCACTGACAACATTCACTCACTGACAACATTCACTCTCTGACAACATTCACTCACTGACAACACTCACTGACAACATTCACTCACTGACAACATTCACTGACAACATTCACTCACTGACAACATTCACTGACAACATTCACTCACTGACAACATTCACTCACTGACAACATTCACTGACAACATTGACCCTCTGACAACATTCACTGACAACATTCACTCACTGACAATATTCACTCACTGACAACATTCACTGACAACATTCACTGACAACATTCACTCACTGACAACATTCACTGACAACATTCACTGACAACATTCACTAACTGATAACATTCACTGACAACATTCACTGACAACATTCACTCACTGACAACATTCACTCACTGACAACATTCACTCACTGACAACATTCACTGACAACATTCACTCACTGACAACATTCACTGATAACATTCACTCACTGACAACATTCACTGACAACATTCACTGACAACATTCACTCACTGACAACATTCACTCACTGACAACATTCACTGACAACATTCACTCACTGACAACATTCACTGACAACATTCACTAACTGACAACATTCACTGACAACATTCACTCTCTGACAACATTCACTGACAACATTTACTGATAAAATTCACTCTCTGACAACATTCACTGACAACATTCACTCTCTGACAACATTCACTGACAACGTTCACTGACAACATTCACTCACTGACAACATTCACTCACTGACAACATTCACTGACAACATTCACTCACTGACAACATTCACTGACAACATTCACTCACTGACAACATTCACTGACAACATTCACTCACTGACAACATTCACTGACAACATTCACTCACTGACACCATTCACTGACAACATTCACTCACTGACAACACTCACTGACAACATTCACTCACTGACAACATTCACTGACAACATTCACTCACTGACAACACTCACTGACAACATTGACTCACTTACAACACTCACTGACAACATTCACTCACTGACAACATTCACTGACAACATTCACTCACTGACAACATTCACTCACTGACAACATTCACTGACAACATTCACTCACTGATAACATTCACTAACTGACAACATTCACTCACGGACAACATTCACTGACAACATTCACTCACTGACAACATTCACTCACTGACAACATTCACTCACTGACAACATTCACTGACAACATTCACTGACAACATTCACTCACTGACAACATTCACTCACTGACAACATTCACTGACAACATTCACTCACTGACAACATTCACTCACTGACAACATTCACTCACTGACAACATTCACTGACAACACTCACTGACAACATTCACTGACAACATTCACTCTCTGACAACATTCACTCACTGACAGCATTCACTGACAACATTCACTCACTGACAACATTCACTCACTGACAGCATTCACTGACAACATTCACTGACAACATTCACTCACTGACAACATTCACTGACAACACTCACTGAAAACATTCACTGACAACATTCACTGACAACATTCACTCTCTGACAACATTCACTGACAACATTCACTCACTGACAACATTCACTCACTGACAGCATTCACTGACAACATTCACTCACTGACAACATTCACTGACAACATTCACTCACTGACAACATTCACTGACAACATTCACTCACTGACAACATTCACTGACAACATTCACTCACTGACAACATTCACTCACTGACAACATTCACTGACAACATTGACTCTCTGACAACATTCACTGACAACATTCACTAACTGACAACATTCACTCACAGACAACATTCACTGACAACATTCACTCACTGACAACATTCACTTACTGACAACATTCACTGACAACATTCACTGACAACATTCACTGACAACATTCACTCACTGACAACATTCACTCACTGACAACATTCACTGACAACATTCACTGACAACATTCACTCACTGACAACATTCACTGACAACATTCACTCACTGACAACATTCACTGACAACACTCACTGACAACATTCACTGACAACATTCACTCTCTGACAACATTCACTCACTGACAACATTCACTCACTGACAGCATTCACTGACAACATTCACTCACTGACAACATTCACTGACAACATTCACTCACTGACATTCACTGACAACATTCACTCACTGACAACATTCACTGACAACATTCACTCACTGACAACATTCACTCACTGACAACATTCACTGACAACATTGACTCTCTGACAACATTCACTGACAACATTCACTAACTGACAACATTCACTCACAGACAACATTCACTGACAACATTCACTCACTGACAACATTCACTCACTGACAACATTTACTGACAACATTCACTAACTGACAACATTCACTGACAACATTCACTCACTGACAACATTCACTCACTGACAACATTCACTGACAACATTCACTCACTGACAACATTCACTGATAACATTCACTCACTGACAACATTCACTGACAACATTCACTGACAACATTCACTCACTGACAACATTCACTCACTCACAACATTCACTGACAACATTCACTCACTGACAACATTCACTCTCTGACAACATTCACTCACTGACAACACTCACTGACAACATTCACTCACTGACAACATTCACTGACTACATTCACTCACTGACAACATTCACTGACAACATTCACTCACTGACAACATTCACTCACTGACAACATTCACTGACAACATTGACCCTCTGACAACATTCACTGACAACATTCACTCACTGACAATATTCACTCACTGACAACATTCACTGACAACATTCACTGACAACATTCACTCACTGACAACATTCACTGACAACATTCACTGACAACATTCACTAACTGATAACATTCACTGACAACATTCACTGACAACATTCACTCACTGACAACATTCACTCACTGACAACATTCACTCACTGACAACATTCACTGACAACATTCACTCACTGACAACATTCACTGATAACATTCACTCACTGACAACATTCACTGACAACATTCACTGACAACATTCACTCACTGACAACATTCACTCACTGACAACATTCACTGACAACATTCACTCACTGACAACATTCACTCACTGACAACACTCACTGACAACATTCACTCACTGACAACATTCACTGACAACATTCACTCACTGACAACATTCACTGACAACATTCACTCACTGACAACATTCACTCACTGACAACATTCACTGACAACATTGACTCTCTGACAACATTCACTGACAACATTCACTCACTGACAACATTCACTCACTCACAACATTCACTGACAACATTCACTAACTGACAACATTCACTCACAGACAACATTCACTCACTGACAACATTCACTCACTGACAACATTCATTCACTGACAACATTCACTCACTGACAACATTCACTCACTGACAACATTCACTGACAACATTCACTGACAACATTCACTCACTGACATTCACTGACAACATTCACTCACTGACAACATTCACTGACAACATTCACTCACTGACAACATTCACTCACTGACAACATTCACTGACAACATTGACTCTCTGACAACATTCACTGACAACATTCACTAACTGACAACATTCACTCACAGACAACATTCACTGACAACATTCACTCACTGACAACATTCACTCACTGACAACATTTACTGACAACATTCACTAACTGACAACATTCACTGACAACATTCACTCACTGACAACATTCACTCACTGACAACATTCACTGACAACATTCACTCACTGACAACATTCACTGATAACATTCACTCACTGACAACATTCACTGACAACATTCACTGACAACATTCACTCACTGACAACATTCACTCACTCACAACATTCACTGACAACATTCACTCACTGACAACATTCACTCTCTGACAACATTCACTCACTGACAACACTCACTGACAACATTCACTCACTGACAACATTCACTGACAACATTCACTGACAACATTCACTCACTGACAACATTCACTGACAACATTCACTCACTGACAACATTCACTCACTGACAACATTCACTGACAACATTGACCCTCTGACAACATTCACTGACAACATTCACTCACTGACAACATTCACTCACTGACAACATTCACTGACAACATTCACTAACTGACAACATTCACTCACAGACAACATTCACTGACAACATTCACTCACTGACAACATTCACTCACTGACAACATTCACTGACAACATTCACTCACTGACAAAATTCACTGACAACATTCACTCACTGACAACATTCACTGACAACATTCACTCACTGACAACATTCACTGACAACATTCACTCACTGACAACATTCACTGACAACACTCACTGACAACATTGACTCACTTACAACACTCACTGACAACATTCACTCACTGACAACATTCACTGACAACATTCACTCACTGACAACATTCACTCACTGACAACATTCACTGACAACATTCACTCACTGACAACATTCACTAACTGACAACATTCACTCACAGACAACATTCACTGACAACATTCACTCACTGACAACATTCACTCACTGACAACATTCACTCACTGACAACATTCACTGACAACATTCACTGACAACATTCACTCACTGACAACATTCACTGACAACATTCACTGACAACATTCACTCACTGACAACATTCACTCACTGACAACATTCACTCACTGACAACATTCACTGACAACACTCACTGACAACATTCACTGACAACATTCACTGACAACATTCACTCACTGACAACATTCACTCACTGACAGCATTCACTGACAACATTCACTCACTGACAACATTCACTGACAACATTCACTCACTGACAACATTCACTGATAACATTCACTCACTGACAACATTCACTGACAACATTCACTGACAACATTCACTGTCAACATTCACTCACTGACAACATTCACTCACTGACAACATTCACTGACAACATTCACTGACAACATTCACTCACTGACAACATTCACTGACAACATTCACTCACTGACAACATTCACTGACAACACTCACTGACAACATTCACTGACAACATTCACTCTCTGACAACATTCACTCACTGACAACATTCACTCACTGACAGCATTCACTGACAACATTCACTCACTGACAACATTCACTGACAACATTCACTCACTGACAACATTCACTGACAACATTCACTCACTGACAACATTCACTGACAACATTCACTCTCTGACAACATTCACTCACTGACAATATTCACTGACAACATTCACTCACTGACAGCATTCACTGACAACATTCACTCACTGACAACATTCACTGACAACATTCACTCACTGACAACATTCACTGACAACATTAACTGACAACATTCACTGACAACATTCACTCACTGACAACATTCACTCACTGACAACATTCACTGACAACATTCACTCACTGAGAACATTCACTCTCTGACAACATTCACTCACTGACAACACTCACTGACAACATTCACTCACTGACAACATTCACTGACAACATTCACTCACTGACAACATTCACTCACTGACAACATTCACTGACAACATTGACTCTCTGACAACATTCACTCACTGGAAACATTCACTGACAACATTCACTAACTGACAACATTCACTCACAGACAACATTCACTGACAACATTCACTCACTGACAACATTCACTCACTGACAACATTCACTCACTGACAACATTCACTGACAACATTCACTGACAACATTCACTCACTGACAACATTCACTCTCTGACAACATTCACTCACTGACAACATTCACTGACAACATTCACTGACAACATTCACTCACTGACAACATTCACTGACAACATTCACTCACTGACAACATTCACTCACTGACAACATTCACTCACTGATAACATTAACTGACAACATTCACTGACAACATTCACTCACTGACAACATTCACTCACTGACAACATTCACTGACAACATTCACTCACTGACAACATTCACTCTCTGACAACATTCACTCACTGACAACACTCACTGACAACATTCACTCACTGACAACATTCACTGACAACATTCACTCACTGACAACATTCACTGACAACATTCACTCACTGACAACATTCACTCACTGACAACATTCACTGACAACATTGACTCTCTGACAACATTCACTGACAACATTCACTCACTGACAACATTCACTCACTGACAACATTCACTGACAACATTCACTAACTGACAACATTCACTCACAGACAACATTCACTCACTGACAACATTCACTCACTGACAACATTCATTCACTGACAACATTCACTCACTGACAACATTCACTCACTGACAACATTCACTGACAACATTCACTGACAACATTCACTCACTGACATTCACTGACAACATTCACTCACTGACAACATTCACTGACAACATTCACTCACTGACAACATTCACTCACTGACAACATTCACTGACAACATTGACTCTCTGACAACATTCACTGACAACATTCACTAACTGACAACATTCACTCACAGACAACATTCACTGACAACATTCACTCACTGACAACATTCACTCACTGACAACATTTACTGACAACATTCACTAACTGACAACATTCACTGACAACATTCACTCACTGACAACATTCACTCACTGACAACATTCACTGACAACATTCACTCACTGACAACATTCACTGATAACATTCACTCACTGACAACATTCACTGACAACATTCACTGACAACATTCACTCACTGACAACATTCACTCACTCACAACATTCACTGACAACATTCACTCACTGACAACATTCACTCTCTGACAACATTCACTCACTGACAACACTCACTGACAACATTCACTCACTGACAACATTCACTGACAACATTCACTCACTGACAACATTCACTGACAACATTCACTCACTGACAACATTCACTCACTGACAACATTCACTGACAACATTGACCCTCTGACAACATTCACTGACAACATTCACTCACTGACAATATTCACTCACTGACAACATTCACTGACAACATTCACTGACAACATTCACTCACTGACAACATTCACTGACAACATTCACTGACAACATTCACTAACTGATAACATTCACTGACAACATTCACTGACAACATTCACTCACTGACAACATTCACTCACTGACAACATTCACTCACTGACAACATTCACTGACAACATTCACTCACTGACAACATTCACTGATAACATTCACTCACTGACAACATTCACTGACAACATTCACTGACAACATTCACTCACTGACAACATTCACTCACTGACAACATTCACTGACAACATTCACTCACTGACAACATTCACTGACAACATTCACTAACTGACAACATTCACTGACAACATTCACTCTCTGACAACATTCACTGACAACATTTACTGATAAAATTCACTCTCTGACAACATTCACTGACAACATTCACTCTCTGACAACATTCACTGACAACGTTCACTGACAACATTCACTCACTGACAACATTCACTCACTGACAACATTCACTGACAACATTCACTCACTGACAACATTCACTGACAACATTCACTCACTGACAACATTCACTGACAACATTCACTCACTGACAACATTCACTGACAACATTCACTCACTGACACCATTCACTGACAACATTCACTCACTGACAACACTCACTGACAACATTCACTCACTGACAACATTCACTGACAACATTCACTCACTGACAACACTCACTGACAACATTGACTCACTTACAACACTCACTGACAACATTCACTCACTGACAACATTCACTGACAACATTCACTCACTGACAACATTCACTCACTGACAACATTCACTGACAACATTCACTCACTGATAACATTCACTAACTGACAACATTCACTCACGGACAACATTCACTGACAACATTCACTCACTGACAACATTCACTCACTGACAACATTCACTGACAACATTCACTGACAACATTCACTCACTGACAACATTCACTCACTGACAACATTCACTGACAACATTCACTCACTGACAACATTCACTCACTGACAACATTCACTCACTGACAACATTCACTGACAACACTCACTGACAACATTCACTGACAACATTCACTCTCTGACAACATTCACTCACTGACAGCATTCACTGACAACATTCACTCACTGACAACATTCACTCACTGACAGCATTCACTGACAACATTCACTGACAACATTCACTCACTGACAACATTCACTGACAACACTCACTGAAAACATTCACTGACAACATTCACTGACAACATTCACTCTCTGACAACATTCACTGACAACATTCACTCACTGACAACATTCACTCACTGACAGCATTCACTGACAACATTCACTCACTGACAACATTCACTGACAACATTCACTCACTGACAACATTCACTGACAACATTCACTCACTGACAACATTCACTGACAACATTCACTCACTGACAACATTCACTCACTGACAACATTCACTGACAACATTGACTCTCTGACAACATTCACTGACAACATTCACTAACTGACAACATTCACTCACAGACAACATTCACTGACAACATTCACTCACTGACAACATTCACTTACTGACAACATTCACTGACAACATTCACTGACAACATTCACTCACTGACAACATTCACTCACTGACAACATTCACTGACAACATTCACTGACAACATTCACTCACTGACAACATTCACTGACAACATTCACTCACTGACAACATTCACTGACAACACTCACTGACAACATTCACTGACAACATTCACTCTCTGACAACATTCACTCACTGACAACATTCACTCACTGACAGCATTCACTGACAACATTCACTCACTGACAACATTCACTGACAACATTCACTCACTGACAACATTCACTGACAACATTCACTGACAACATTCACTCACTGACAACATTCACTGACAACATTCACTCTCTGACAACATTCACTCACTGACAATATTCACTGACAACATTTACTCACTGACAGCATTCACTGACAACATTCACTCACTGACAACATTCACTGACAACATTCACTCACTGACAACATTCACTGACAACATTAACTGACAACATTCACTGACAACATTCACTCACTGACAACATTCACTCACTGACAACATTCACTGACAACATTCACTCACTGAGAACATTCACTCTCTGACAACATTCACTCACTGACAACACTCACTGACAACATTCACTCACTGACAACATTCAATGACAACATTCACTCACTGACAACATTCACTCACTGACAACATTCACTGACAACATTGACTCTCTGACAACATTCACTCACTGGAAACATTCACTGACAACATTCACTAACTGACAACATTCACTCACAGACAACATTCACTGACAACATTCACTCACTGACAACATTCACTCACTGACAACATTCACTCACTGACAACATTCACTGACAACATTCACTGACAACATTCACTCACTGACAACATTCACTCTCTGACAACATTCACTCACTGACAACATTCACTGACAACATTCACTGACAACATTCACTCACTGACAACATTCACTGACAACATTCACTCACTGACAACATTCACTCACTGACAACATTCACTCACTGATAACATTCACTGACAACATTCACTGACAACATTCACTCACTGACAACATTCACTCACTGACAACATTCACTGACAACATTCACTCACTGACAACATTCACTGACAACATTCACTCACTGACAACATTCACTGACAACATTAACTGACAACATTCACTCACTGACAACATTCACTCACTGACAACATTCACTGACAACATTCACTCACTGACAACATTCACTCTCTGACAACATTCACTCACTGACAACACTCACTGACAACATTCACTCACTGACAACATTCACTGACAACATTCACTCACTGACAACATTCACTGACAACATTCACTCACTGACAACATTCACTGACAACACTCACTGACAACATTGACTCACTTACAACACTCACTGACAACATTCACTCACTGACAACATTCACTGACAACATTCACTCACTGACAACATTCACTCACTGACAACATTCACTGACAACATTCACTCACTGACAACATTCACTAACTGACAACATTCACTCACAGACAACATTCACTGACAACATTCACTCACTGACAACATTCACTCACTGACAACATTCACTGACAACATTCACTGACAACATTCACTCACTGACAACATTCACTCACTGACAACATTCACTCTCTGACAACATTCACTGACAACATTCACTGACAACATTCACTGACAACATTCACTCACTGACAACACTCACTGACAACATTCACTGACAACACTCACTGACAACATTCACTGACAACATTCACTGACAACATTCACTCTCTGACAACATTCACTCACTGACAACATTCACTCACTGACAGCATTCACTGACAACATTCACTCACTGACAACATTCACTAACTGACAACATTCACTCACAGACAACATTCACTGACAACATTCACTCACTGACAACATTCACTCACTGACAACATTCACTGACAACATTCACTGACAACATTCACTCACTGACAACATTCACTCTCTGACAACATTCACTGACAACATTCACTGACAACATTCACTGACAACATTCACTCACTGACAACATTCACTGACAACATTCACTCACTGACAACATTCACTCACTGACAACATTCACTCACTGACAACATTCACTGACAACACTCACTGACAACATTCACTGACAACATTCACTGACAACATTCACTCTCTGACAACATTCACTCACTGACAACATTCACTCACTGACAGCATTCACTGACAACATTCACTCACTGACAACATTCACTGACAACATTCACTCACTGACAACATTCACTCACTGACAACATTCACTGACAACATTCACTGACAACATTCACTCACTGACATTCACTGACAACATTCACTCACTGACAACATTCACTGACAACACTCACTGACAACATTCACTGACAACATTCACTGACAACATTCACTCTCTGACAACATTCACTGACAACATTCACTCACTGACAACATTCACTCACTGACAGCATTCACTCACTGACAACATTCACTGACAACATTCACTCACTGACAACATTCACTGACAACATTCACTCACTGACAACATTCACTGACAACACTCACTGACAACATTGACTCACAACACTCACTGACAACATTCACTCACTGACAACATTCACTGACAACATTCACTAACTGACAACATTCACTGACAACATTCACTCACTGACAACATTCACTCACAGACAACATTCACTGACAACATCCACTCACTGACAACATTCACTCACTGACAACATTCACTCACTGACAACATTCACTGACAACATTCACTCTCTGACAACATTCACTGACAACGTTCACTGACAACATTCACTCACTGACAACATTCACTCACTGACAACATTCACTGACAACATTCACTCACTGACAACATTCACTGACAACATTCACTCACTGACAACATTCACTGACAACATTCACTCACTGACAACATTCACTGACAACATTCACTCAATGACAACATTCACTGATAACATTCACTCACTGACAACATTCACTGACAACACTCACTGACAACATTGACTCACTTACAACACTCACTGACAACATTCACTCACTGACAACATTCACTCACTGACAACATTCACTGACAACATTCACTCACTGACAACATTCACTAACTGACAACATTCACTCACAGACAACATTCACTGACAACATTCACTCACTGACAACATTCACTCACTGACAACATTCACTCACTGACAACATTCACTGACAACATTCACTGACAACATTCACTCACTGACAACATTCACTCTCTGACAACATTCACTGACAACATTCACTCACTGACAACATTCACTCACTGACAACATTCACTGACAACATTCACTCACTGACAACATTCACTCACTGACAACATTCACTGACAACACTCACTGACAACATTCACTGACAACATTCACTGACAACATTCACTCTCTGACAACATTCACTCACTGACAACATTCACTCACTGACAGCATTCACTGACAACATTCACTCACTGACAACATTCACTGACAACATTCACTCACTGACAACATTCACTCACTGACAACATTCACTGACAACATTCAGTGACAACATTCACTGACAACATTCACTCTCTGACAACATTCACTGACAACATTCACTCACTGACAACATTCACTCACTGACAGCATTCACTGACAACATTCACTCACTGACAACATTCACTGACAACATTCACTGACAACATTCACTCACTGACAACATTCACTGACAACATTCACTCACTGACAATATTCACTGACAACATTCACTCACTGACAACATTCACTCACTGACAACATTCACTGACAACATTCACTCACTGACAACATTCACTCTCTGACAACATTCACTCACTGACAACACTCACTCACTGACAACATTCACTCTCTGACAACATTCACTGACAACATTCACTGACAACATTCACTGACAACATTCACTCACTGACAACATTCACTGACAACATTCACTGACAACATTCACTCACTGACAACATTCACTGACAACACTCACTGACAACATTCACTGACAACATTCACTGACAACACTCACTGACAACATTGACTCACTTACAACACTCACTGACAACATTCACTCACTGACAACATTCACTCACTGACAACATTCACTGACAACATTCACTCACTGACAACATTCACTAACTGACAACATTCACTCACAGACAACATTCACTGACAACATTCACTCACTGACAACATTCACTCACTGACAACATTCACTCACTGACAACATTCACTGACAACATTCACTGACAACATTCACTCACTGACAACATTCACTCTCTGACAACATTCACTGACAACATTCACTCACTGACAACATTCACTCACTGACAACATTCACTGACAACATTCACTCACTGACAACATTCACTCACTGACAACATTCACTGACAACACTCACTGACAACATTCACTGACAACATTCACTGACAACATTCACTCTCTGACAACATTCACTCACTGACAACATTCACTCACTGACAGCATTCACTGACAACATTCACTCACTGACAACATTCACTGACAACATTCACTCACTGACAACATTCACTCACTGACAACATTCACTGACAACATTCAGTGACAACATTCACTGACAACATTCACTCTCTGACAACATTCACTGACAACATTCACTCACTGACAACATTCACTCACTGACAGCATTCACTGACAACATTCACTCACTGACAACATTCACTGACAACATTCACTGACAACATTCACTCACTGACAACATTCACTGACAACATTCACTCACTGACAATATTCACTGACAACATTCACTCACTGACAACATTCACTCACTGACAACATTCACTGACAACATTCACTCACTGACAACATTCACTCTCTGACAACATTCACTCACTGACAACACTCACTCACTGACAACATTCACTCTCTGACAACATTCACTGACAACATTCACTGACAACATTCACTGACAACATTCACTCACTGACAACATTCACTGACAACATTCACTGACAACATTCACTCACTGACAACATTCACTGACAACACTCACTGACAACATTCACTGACAACATTCACTGACAACATTCACTCTCTGACAACATTCACTCACTGACAACATTCACTCACTGACAGCATTCACTGACAACATTCACTCACTGACAACATTCACTGACAACATTCACTCACTGACAACATTCACTCACTGACAACATTCACTGACAACATTCACTCACTGACATTCACTGACAACATTCACTCACTGACAACATTCACTCACTGACAACATTCACTGACAACATTGACTCTCTGACAACATTCACTGACAACATTCACTCACTGACAACATTCACTGACAACATTCACTCACTGACAACATTCACTGATAACATTCACTCACTGACAACATTCACTCACTGACAACATTCACTCTCTGACAACATTCACTCACTGACAACACTCACTGACAACATTCACTCACTGACAACATTCACTCTCTGACAACATTCACTCACTGACAACACTCACTGACAACATTCACTCACTGACAACATTCACTGACAACATTCACTGACAACATTCACTGACAACATTCACTCACTGACAACATTCACTCTCTGACAACATTCACTCACTGACAACACTCACTGACAACATTCACTCACTGACAACATTCACTGACAACATTCACTGACAACATTCACTCTCTGACAACATTCACTGACAACATTCACTCACTGACAACATTCACTCACTGACAACATTCACTGACAACATTGACTCTCTGACAACATTCACTGACAACATTCACTAACTGACAACATTCACTCACTGACAACATTCACTGACAACATTCACTGACAACATTCACTCACTGACAACATTCACTCACTGACAACATTCACTGACAACATTCACTGACAACATTCACTCACTGACAACATTCACTGACAACATTCACTCACTGACAACATTCACTGACAACACTCACTGACAACATTCACTGACAACATTCACTCTCTGACAACATTCACTCACTGACAACATTCACTCACTGACAGCAATCACTGACAACATTCACTCACTGACAACATTCACTGACAACATTCACTCACTGACAACATTCACTGACAACATTCACTGACAACATTCACTCACTGACAACATTCACTCTCTGACAACATTCACTCACTGACAACACTCACTGACAACATTCACTGACAACATTCACTGACAACATTCACTCTCTGACAACATTCACTCACTGACAGCATTCACTGACAACATTCACTCACTGACAACATTCACTGACAACATTCACTCACTGACAACATTCACTGACAACATTCACTGACAACATTCACTCACTGACAACATTCACTGACAACATTCACTCTCTGACAACATTCACTCACTGACAATATTCACTGACAACATTCACTCACTGACAGCATTCACTGACAACATTCACTCACTGACAACATTCACTGACAACATTCACTGACAACATTCACTCACTGACAACATTCACTGACAACATTCACTAACTGATAACATTCACTGACAACATTCACTGACAACATTCACTCACTGACAACATTCACTCACTGACAACATTCACTGACAACATTCACTCACTGACAACATTCACTCACTGACAACATTCACTGACAACATTCACTGACAACATTCACTCACTGACAACATTCACTCACTGACAACATTCACTGACAACATTCACTCACTGACAACATTCACTCTCTGACAACATTCACTCACTGACAACACTCACTGACAACATTCACTCACTGACAACATTCACTGACAACATTCACTGACAACATTCACTCTCTGACAACATTCACTGACAACATTCACTCACTGACAACATTCACTCACTGACAACATTCACTGACAACATTGACTCTCTGACAACATTCACTGACAACATTCACTCACTGACAACATTCACTCACTGACAACATTCACTGACAACATTCACTAACTGACAACATTCACTCACAGACAACATTCACTGACAACATTCACTCACTGACAACATTCACTCACTGACAACATTCACTGACAACACTCACTGACAACATTCACTGACAACATTCACTGACAACATTCACTCTCTGACAACATTCACTCACTGACAACATTCACTCACTGACAGCATTCACTGACAACATTCACTCACTGACATCATTCACTGATAACATTCACGCACTGACAACATTCACTGACAACATTCACTGACAACATTCACGCACTGACAACATTCACTGACAATATTCACTGACAACATTCACTCACTGACAGCATTCACTGACAACATTCACTCACTGACAACATTCACTCACTGACAACATTCACTGACAACATTCACTCACTGACAACATTCACTGACAACATTCACTAACTGATAACATTCACTGACAACATTCACTGACAACATTCACTCACTGACAACATTCACTCACTGACAACATTCACTGACAACATTCACTCACTGACAACATTCACTGACAACATTAACTGACAACATTCACTGACAACATTCACTCACTGACAACATTCACTCACTGACAACATTCACTGACAACATTCACTCACTGACAACATTCACTGACAACATTCACTAACTGATAACATTCACTGACAACATTCACTGACAACATTCACTCACTGACAACATTCACTCACTGACAACATTCACTCACTGACAACATTCACTGACAACATTCACTCACTGACAACATTCACTGACAACATTAACTGACAACATTCACTGACAACATTCACTCACTGACAACATTCACTCACTGACAACATTCACTGACAACATTCACTCACTGACAACATTCACTCTCTGACAACATTCACTCACTGACAACACTCACTGACAACATTCACTCACTGACAACATTCACTGACAACATTCACTCACTGACAACATTCACTCACTGACAACATTCACTGACAACATTGACTCTCTGACAACATTCACTCACTGGCAACATTCACTGACAACATTCACTAACTGACAACATTCACTCACAGACAACATTCACTGACAACATTCACTCACTGACAACATTCACTCACTGACAACATTCACTGACAACATTCACTGACAACATTCACTCACTGACAACATTCACTCTCTGACAACATTCACTCACTGACAACATTCACTGACAACATTCACTGACAACATTCACTCACTGACAGCATTCACTGACAACATTCACTCACTGACAACATTCACTCACTGACAACATTCACTGACAACACTCACTGACAACATTCACTGACAACATTCACTCACTGACAACATTCACTCACTGACAACATTCACTGACAACATTCACTCACTGACAACATTCACTGATAACATTCACTCACTGACAACATTCACTGACAACATTCACTGACAACATTCACTCACTGACAACATTCACTCACTGACAACATTCACTGACAACATTCACTCACTGACAACATTCACTCTCTGACAACATTCACTCACTGACAGCATTCACTGACAACATTCACTCACTGACAACACTCACTGACAACATTCACTCACTGACAACATTCACTGACAACATTCACTGACAACATTCACTCACTGACAACATTCACTGACAACATTCACTCACTGACAACATTCACTCACTGACAACATTCACTGACAACATTGACTCTCTGACTACATTCACTGACAACATTCACTCACTGACAACATTCACTCACTGACAACATTCACTGACAACATTCACTAACATACAACATTCACTCACAGACAACATTCACTGACAACATTCACTCACTGACAACATTCACTCACTGACAACATTCACTCACTGACAACATTCACTGACAACATTCAGTGACAACATTCACTGACAACATTCACTCTCTGACAACATTCACTGACAACATTCACTCACTGACAACATTCACTCACTGACAGCATTCACTGACAACATTCACTCACTGACAACATTCACTGACAACATTCACTGACAACATTCACTCACTGACAACATTCACTGACAACATTCACTCACTGACAATATTCACTGACAACATTCACTCACTGACAACATTCACTCACTGACAACATTCACTGACAACATTCACTCACTGACAACATTCACTCTCTGACAACATTCACTCACTGACAACACTCACTCACTGACAACATTCACTCTCTGACAACATTCACTGACAACATTCACTGACAACATTCACTGACAACATTCACTCACTGACAACATTCACTGACAACATTCACTGACAACATTCACTCACTGACAACATTCACTGACAACATTCACTCACTGACAACATTCACTCACTGACAACGTTCACTGACAACATTCACTCACTGACAACATTCACTCACTGACAACATTCACTGACAACATTCACTCACTGACAACATTCACTGACAACATTCACTCACTGACAACATTCACTGACAACATTCACTCACTGACAACATTCACTGACAACATTCACTCAATGACAACATTCACTGATAACATTCACTCACTGACAACATTCACTGACAACACTCACTGACAACATTGACTCACTTACAACACTCACTGACAACATTCACTCACTGACAACATTCACTCACTGACAACATTCACTGACAACATTCACTCACTGACAACATTCACTAACTGACAACATTCACTCACAGACAACATTCACTGACAACATTCACTCACTGACAACATTCACTCACTGACAACATTCACTCACTGACAACATTCACTGACAACATTCACTGACAACATTCACTCACTGACAACATTCACTCTCTGACAACATTCACTGACAACATTCACTCACTGACAACATTCACTCACTGACAACATTCACTGACAACATTCACTCACTGACAACATTCACTCACTGACAACATTCACTGACAACACTCACTGACAACATTCACTGACAACATTCACTGACAACATTCACTCTCTGACAACATTCACTCACTGACAACATTCACTCACTGACAGCATTCACTGACAACATTCACTCACTGACAACATTCACTGACAACATTCACTCACTGACAACATTCACTCACTGACAACATTCACTGACAACATTCAGTGACAACATTCACTGACAACATTCACTCTCTGACAACATTCACTGACAACATTCACTCACTGACAACATTCACTCACTGACAGCATTCACTGACAACATTCACTCACTGACAACATTCACTGACAACATTCACTGACAACATTCACTCACTGACAACATTCACTGACAACATTCACTCACTGACAATATTCACTGACAACATTCACTCACTGACAACATTCACTCACTGACAACATTCACTGACAACATTCACTCACTGACAACATTCACTCTCTGACAACATTCACTCACTGACAACACTCACTCACTGACAACATTCACTCTCTGACAACATTCACTGACAACATTCACTGACAACATTCACTGACAACATTCACTCACTGACAACATTCACTGACAACATTCACTGACAACATTCACTCACTGACAACATTCACTGACAACATTCACTGACAACACTCACTGACAACATTCACTGACAACATTCACTGACAACATTCACTCTCTGACAACATTCACTCACTGACAACATTCACTCACTGACAGCATTCACTGACAACATTCACTCACTGACAACATTCACTGACAACATTCACTCACTGACAACATTCACTCACTGACAACATTCACTGACAACATTCACTCACTGACATTCACTGACAACATTCACTCACTGACAACATTCACTCACTGACAACATTCACTGACAACATTGACTCTCTGACAACATTCACTGACAACATTCACTCACTGACAACATTCACTGACAACATTCACTCACTGACAACATTCACTGATAACATTCACTCACTGACAACATTCACTCACTGACAACATTCACTCTCTGACAACATTCACTCACTGACAACACTCACTGACAACATTCACTCACTGACAACATTCACTCTCTGACAACATTCACTCACTGACAACACTCACTGACAACATTCACTCACTGACAACATTCACTGACAACATTCACTGACAACATTCACTGACAACATTCACTCACTGACAACATTCACTCTCTGACAACATTCACTCACTGACAACACTCACTGACAACATTCACTCACTGACAACATTCACTGACAACATTCACTGACAACATTCACTCTCTGACAACATTCACTGACAACATTCACTCACTGACAACATGCACTCACTGACAACATTCACTGACAACATTGACTCTCTGACAACATTCACTGACAACATTCACTAACTGACAACATTCACTCACAGACAACATTCACTGACAACATTCACTCACTGACAACATTCACTCACTGACAACATTCACTGACAACATTCACTGACAACATTCACTCACTGACAACATTCACTCACTGACAACATTCACTGACAACATTCACTGACAACATTCACTCACTGACAACATTCACTGACAACATTCACTCACTGACAACATTCACTGACAACACTCACTGACAACATTCACTGACAACATTCACTCTCTGACAACATTCACTCACTGACAACATTCACTCACTGACAGCAATCACTGACAACATTCACTCACTGACAACATTCACTGACAACATTCACTGACAACATTCACTCACTGACAACATTCACTCTCTGACAACATTCACTCACTGACAACACTCACTGACAACATTCACTGACAACATTCACTGACAACATTCACTCTCTGACAACATTCACTCACTGACAGCATTCACTGACAACATTCACTCACTGACAACATTCACTGACAACATTCACTCACTGACAACATTCACTGACAACATTCACTGACAACATTCACTCACTGACAACATTCACTGACAACATTCACTCTCTGACAACATTCACTCACTGACAATATTCACTGACAACATTCACTCACTGACAGCATTCACTGACAACATTCACTCACTGACAACATTCACTGACAACATTCACTGACAACATTCACTCACTGACAACATTCACTGACAACATTCACTAACTGATAACATTCACTGACAACATTCACTGACAACATTCACTCACTGACAACATTCACTCACTGACAACATTCACTGACAACATTCACTCACTGACAACATTCACTCACTGACAACATTCACTGACAACATTCACTGACAACATTCACTCACTGACAACATTCACTCACTGACAACATTCACTGACAACATTCACTCACTGACAACATTCACTCTCTGACAACATTCACTCACTGACAACACTCACTGACAACATTCACTCACTGACAACATTCACTGACAACATTCACTGACAACATTCACTCTCTGACAACATTCACTGACAACATTCACTCACTGACAACATTCACTCACTGACAACATTCACTGACAACATTGACTCTCTGACAACATTCACTGACAACATTCACTCACTGACAACATTCACTCACTGACAACATTCACTGACAACATTCACTAACTGACAACATTCACTCACAGACAACATTCACTGACAACATTCACTCACTGACAACATTCACTCACTGACAACATTCACTGACAACACTCACTGACAACATTCACTGACAACATTCACTGACAACATTCACTCTCTGACAACATTCACTCACTGACAACATTCACTCACTGACAGCATTCACTGACAACATTCACTCACTGACATCATTCACTGATAACATTCACGCACTGACAACATTCACTGACAACATTCACTGACAACATTCACGCACTGACAACATTCACTGACAATATTCACTGACAACATTCACTCACTGACAGCATTCACTGACAACATTCACTCACTGACAACATTCACTGACAACATTCACTCACTGACAACATTCACTGACAACATTCACTAACTGATAACATTCACTGACAACATTCACTGACAACATTCACTCACTGACAACATTCACTCACTGACAACATTCACTGACAACATTCACTCACTGACAACATTCACTGACAACATTAACTGACAACATTCACTGACAACATTCACTCACTGACAACATTCACTCACTGACAACATTCACTGACAACATTCACTCACTGACAACATTCACTGACAACATTCACTAACTGATAACATTCACTGACAACATTCACTGACAACATTCACTCACTGACAACATTCACTCACTGACAACATTCACTCACTGACAACATTCACTGACAACATTCACTCACTGACAACATTCACTGACAACATTAACTGACAACATTCACTGACAACATTCACTCACTGACAACATTCACTCACTGACAACATTCACTGACAACATTCACTCACTGACAACATTCACTCTCTGACAACATTCACTCACTGACAACACTCACTGACAACATTCACTCACTGACAACATTCACTGACAACATTCACTCACTGACAACATTCACTCACTGACAACATTCACTGACAACATTGACTCTCTGACAACATTCACTCACTGGCAACATTCACTGACAACATTCACTAACTGACAACATTCACTCACAGACAACATTCACTGACAACATTCACTCACTGACAACATTCACTCACTGACAACATTCACTGACAACATTCACTGACAACATTCACTCACTGACAACATTCACTCTCTGACAACATTCACTCACTGACAACATTCACTGACAACATTCACTGACAACATTCACTCACTGACAGCATTCACTGACAACATTCACTCACTGACAACATTCACTCACTGACAACATTCACTGACAACACTCACTGACAACATTCACTGACAACATTCACTCACTGACAACATTCACTCACTGACAACATTCACTGACAACATTCACTCACTGACAACATTCACTGATAACATTCACTCACTGACAACATTCACTGACAACATTCACTGACAACATTCACTCACTGACAACATTCACTCACTGACAACATTCACTGACAACATTCACTCACTGACAACATTCACTCTCTGACAACATTCACTCACTGACAACACTCACTGACAACATTCACTCACTGACAACATTCACTGACAACATTCACTGACAACATTCACTCACTGACAACATTCACTGACAACATTCACTCACTGACAACATTCACTCACTGACAACATTCACTGACAACATTGACTCTCTGACTACATTCACTGACAACATTCACTCACTGACAACATTCACTCACTGACAACATTCACTGACAACATTCACTAACATACAACATTCACTCACAGACAACATTCACTGACAACATTCACTCACTGACAACATTCACTCACTGACAACATTCACTCACTGACAACATTCACTGACAACATTCAGTGACAACATTCACTGACAACATTCACTCTCTGACAACATTCACTGACAACATTCACTCACTGACAACATTCACTCACTGACAGCATTCACTGACAACATTCACTCACTGACAACATTCACTGACAACATTCACTGACAACATTCACTCACTGACAACATTCACTGACAACATTCACTCACTGACAATATTCACTGACAACATTCACTCACTGACAACATTCACTCACTGACAACATTCACTGACAACATTCACTCACTGACAACATTCACTCTCTGACAACATTCACTCACTGACAACACTCACTCACTGACAACATTCACTCTCTGACAACATTCACTGACAACATTCACTGACAACATTCACTGACAACATTCACTCACTGACAACATTCACTGACAACATTCACTGACAACATTCACTCACTGACAACATTCACTGACAACATTCACTCACTGACAACATTCACTCACTGACAACGTTCACTGACAACATTCACTCACTGACAACATTCACTCACTGACAACATTCACTGACAACATTCACTCACTGACAACATTCACTGACAACATTCACTCACTGACAACATTCACTGACAACATTCACTCACTGACAACATTCACTGACAACATTCACTCAATGACAACATTCACTGATAACATTCACTCACTGACAACATTCACTGACAACACTCACTGACAACATTGACTCACTTACAACACTCACTGACAACATTCACTCACTGACAACATTCACTCACTGACAACATTCACTGACAACATTCACTCACTGACAACATTCACTAACTGACAACATTCACTCACAGACAACATTCACTGACAACATTCACTCACTGACAACATTCACTCACTGACAACATTCACTCACTGACAACATTCACTGACAACATTCACTGACAACATTCACTCACTGACAACATTCACTCTCTGACAACATTCACTGACAACATTCACTCACTGACAACATTCACTCACTGACAACATTCACTGACAACATTCACTCACTGACAACATTCACTCACTGACAACATTCACTGACAACACTCACTGACAACATTCACTGACAACATTCACTGACAACATTCACTCTCTGACAACATTCACTCACTGACAACATTCACTCACTGACAGCATTCACTGACAACATTCACTCACTGACAACATTCACTGACAACATTCACTCACTGACAACATTCACTCACTGACAACATTCACTGACAACATTCAGTGACAACATTCACTGACAACATTCACTCTCTGACAACATTCACTGACAACATTCACTCACTGACAACATTCACTCACTGACAGCATTCACTGACAACATTCACTCACTGACAACATTCACTGACAACATTCACTGACAACATTCACTCACTGACAACATTCACTGACAACATTCACTCACTGACAATATTCACTGACAACATTCACTCACTGACAACATTCACTCACTGACAACATTCACTGACAACATTCACTCACTGACAACATTCACTCTCTGACAACATTCACTCACTGACAACACTCACTCACTGACAACATTCACTCTCTGACAACATTCACTGACAACATTCACTGACAACATTCACTGACAACATTCACTCACTGACAACATTCACTGACAACATTCACTGACAACATTCACTCACTGACAACATTCACTGACAACATTCACTGACAACACTCACTGACAACATTCACTGACAACATTCACTGACAACATTCACTCTCTGACAACATTCACTCACTGACAACATTCACTCACTGACAGCATTCACTGACAACATTCACTCACTGACAACATTCACTGACAACATTCACTCACTGACAACATTCACTCACTGACAACATTCACTGACAACATTCACTCACTGACATTCACTGACAACATTCACTCACTGACAACATTCACTCACTGACAACATTCACTGACAACATTGACTCTCTGACAACATTCACTGACAACATTCACTCACTGACAACATTCACTGACAACATTCACTCACTGACAACATTCACTGATAACATTCACTCACTGACAACATTCACTCACTGACAACATTCACTCTCTGACAACATTCACTCACTGACAACACTCACTGACAACATTCACTCACTGACAACATTCACTCTCTGACAACATTCACTCACTGACAACACTCACTGACAACATTCACTCACTGACAACATTCACTGACAACATTCACTGACAACATTCACTGACAACATTCACTCACTGACAACATTCACTCTCTGACAACATTCACTCACTGACAACACTCACTGACAACATTCACTCACTGACAACATTCACTGACAACATTCACTGACAACATTCACTCTCTGACAACATTCACTGACAACATTCACTCACTGACAACATGCACTCACTGACAACATTCACTGACAACATTGACTCTCTGACAACATTCACTGACAACATTCACTAACTGACAACATTCACTCACAGACAACATTCACTGACAACATTCACTCACTGACAACATTCACTCACTGACAACATTCACTGACAACATTCACTGACAACATTCACTCACTGACAACATTCACTCACTGACAACATTCACTGACAACATTCACTGACAACATTCACTCACTGACAACATTCACTGACAACATTCACTCACTGACAACATTCACTGACAACACTCACTGACAACATTCACTGACAACATTCACTCTCTGACAACATTCACTCACTGACAACATTCACTCACTGACAGCAATCACTGACAACATTCACTCACTGACAACATTCACTGACAACATTCACTGACAACATTCACTCACTGACAACATTCACTCTCTGACAACATTCACTCACTGACAACACTCACTGACAACATTCACTGACAACATTCACTGACAACATTCACTCTCTGACAACATTCACTCACTGACAGCATTCACTGACAACATTCACTCACTGACAACATTCACTGACAACATTCACTCACTGACAACATTCACTGACAACATTCACTGACAACATTCACTCACTGACAACATTCACTGACAACATTCACTCTCTGACAACATTCACTCACTGACAATATTCACTGACAACATTCACTCACTGACAGCATTCACTGACAACATTCACTCACTGACAACATTCACTGACAACATTCACTGACAACATTCACTCACTGACAACATTCACTGACAACATTCACTAACTGATAACATTCACTGACAACATTCACTGACAACATTCACTCACTGACAACATTCACTCACTGACAACATTCACTGACAACATTCACTCACTGACAACATTCACTCACTGACAACATTCACTGACAACATTCACTGACAACATTCACTCACTGACAACATTCACTCACTGACAACATTCACTGACAACATTCACTCACTGACAACATTCACTCTCTGACAACATTCACTCACTGACAACACTCACTGACAACATTCACTCACTGACAACATTCACTGACAACATTCACTGACAACATTCACTCTCTGACAACATTCACTGACAACATTCACTCACTGACAACATTCACTCACTGACAACATTCACTGACAACATTGACTCTCTGACAACATTCACTGACAACATTCACTCACTGACAACATTCACTCACTGACAACATTCACTGACAACATTCACTAACTGACAACATTCACTCACAGACAACATTCACTGACAACATTCACTCACTGACAACATTCACTCACTGACAACATTCACTGACAACACTCACTGACAACATTCACTGACAACATTCACTGACAACATTCACTCTCTGACAACATTCACTCACTGACAACATTCACTCACTGACAGCATTCACTGACAACATTCACTCACTGACATCATTCACTGATAACATTCACGCACTGACAACATTCACTGACAACATTCACTGACAACATTCACGCACTGACAACATTCACTGACAATATTCACTGACAACATTCACTCACTGACAGCATTCACTGACAACATTCACTCACTGACAACATTCACTGACAACATTCACTCACTGACAACATTCACTGACAACATTCACTAACTGATAACATTCACTGACAACATTCACTGACAACATTCACTCACTGACAACATTCACTCACTGACAACATTCACTGACAACATTCACTCACTGACAACATTCACTGACAACATTAACTGACAACATTCACTGACAACATTCACTCACTGACAACATTCACTCACTGACAACATTCACTGACAACATTCACTCACTGACAACATTCACTGACAACATTCACTAACTGATAACATTCACTGACAACATTCACTGACAACATTCACTCACTGACAACATTCACTCACTGACAACATTCACTCACTGACAACATTCACTGACAACATTCACTCACTGACAACATTCACTGACAACATTAACTGACAACATTCACTGACAACATTCACTCACTGACAACATTCACTCACTGACAACATTCACTGACAACATTCACTCACTGACAACATTCACTCTCTGACAACATTCACTCACTGACAACACTCACTGACAACATTCACTCACTGACAACATTCACTGACAACATTCACTCACTGACAACATTCACTCACTGACAACATTCACTGACAACATTGACTCTCTGACAACATTCACTCACTGGCAACATTCACTGACAACATTCACTAACTGACAACATTCACTCACAGACAACATTCACTGACAACATTCACTCACTGACAACATTCACTCACTGACAACATTCACTGACAACATTCACTGACAACATTCACTCACTGACAACATTCACTCTCTGACAACATTCACTCACTGACAACATTCACTGACAACATTCACTGACAACATTCACTCACTGACAACATTCACTGACAACATTCACTCACTGACAACATTCACTCACTGACAACATTCACTGACAACACTCACTGACAACATTCACTGACAACATTCACTCACTGACAACATTCACTCACTGACAACATTCACTGACAACATTCACTCACTGACAACATTCACTGATAACATTCACTCACTGACAACATTCACTGACAACATTCACTGACAACATTCACTCACTGACAACATTCACTCACTGACAACATTCACTGACAACATTCACTCACTGACAACATTCACTCTCTGACAACATTCACTCACTGACAACACTCACTGACAACATTCACTCACTGACAACATTCACTGACAACATTCACTGACAACATTCACTCACTGACAACATTCACTGACAACATTCACTCACTGACAACATTCACTCACTGACAACATTCACTGACAACATTGACTCTCTGACTACATTCACTGACAACATTCACTCACTGACAACATTCACTGACAACATTCACTAACATACAACATTCACTCACAGACAACATTCACTGACAACATTCACTCACTGACAACATTCACTCACTGACAACATTCACTCACTGACAACATTCACTGACAACATTCAGTGACAACATTCACTGACAACATTCACTCTCTGACAACATTCACTGACAACATTCACTCACTGACAACATTCACTCACTGACAGCATTCACTGACAACATTCACTCACTGACAACATTCACTGACAACATTCACTGACAACATTCACTCACTGACAACATTCACTGACAACATTCACTCACTGACAATATTCACTGACAACATTCACTCACTGACAACATTCACTCACTGACAGCATTCACTGACAACATTCACTCACTGACAACATTCACTGACAACATTCACTCACTGACAACATTCACTGACAACATTCACTAACTGACAACATTCACTGACAACATTCACTCTCTGACAACATTCACTGACAACATTTACTGATAACATTCACTCTCTGACAACATTCACTGACAACATTCACTCTCTGACAACATTCACTGACAACATTCACTGACAACATTCACTCACTGACAACATTCACTCACTGACAACATTCACTGACAACATTGACTCTCTGACAACATTCACTGACAACATTCACTAACTGACAACATTCACTCACAGACAACATTCACTGACAACATTCACTCACTGACAACATTCACTCACTGACAACATTCACTGACAACATTCACTCACTGACAACATTCACTGACAACATTCACTAACTGATAACATTCACTGACAACATTCACTGACAACATTCACTCACTGACAACATTCACTCACTGACAACATTCACTCACTGACAACATTCACTGATAACATTCACTCACTGACAACATTCACTGACAAAATTCACTGACAACATTCACTCACTGACAACATTCACTCACTGACAACATTCACTGACAACATTCACTCACTGACAACATTCACTCTCTGACAACATTCACTCACTGACAACACTCACTGACAACATTCACTCACTGACAACATTCACTGACAACATTCACTGACAACATTCACTCACTGACAACATTCACTGACAACATTCACTCACTGACAACATTCACTCACTGACAACATTCACTTACAACATTGACTCTCTGACAACATTCACTGACAACATTCACTCACTGACAACATTCACTGACAACATTCACTCACTGACAACATTCACTGACAACATTCACTCACTGACAACATTCACTGACAACATTCACTCACTGACAACATTCACTGACAACATTCACTGACAACATTCACTCACTGACAACATTCACTGACAACATTCACTGACAACATTCACTAACTGATAACATTCACTGACAACATTCACTGACAACATTCACTCACTGACAACATTCACTCACTGACAACATTCACTGACAACATTCACTCACTGACAACATTCACTGATAACATTCACTCACTGACAACATTCACTGACAACATTCACTGACAACATTCACTCACTGACAACATTCACTCACTGACAACATTCACTGACAACATTCACTCACTGACATTCACTGACAACATTCACTCACTGACAACATTCACTGACAACATTCACTCACTGACAACATTCACTCACTGACAACATTCACTGACAACATTGACTCTCTGACAACATTCACTGACAACATTCACTCACTGACAACATTCACTGACAACATTCACTGACAACATTCACTAACTGACAACATTCACTCACAGACAACATTCACTGACAACATTCACTCACTGACAACATTCACTGACAACATTCACTCACTGACAACATTCACTCACTGACAACACTCACTGACAACATTCACTGACAACATTCACTGACAACATTCACTCTCTGACAACATTCACTGACAACATTCACTCACTGACAACATTCACTCACTGACAGCATTCACTGACAACATTCACTCACTGACAACATTCACTGACAACATTCACTCACTGACAATATTCACTGACAACATTCACTCACTGACAACATTCACTCACTGACAGCATTCACTGACAACATTCACTGACAACATTCACTAACTGACAACATTCACTGACAACATTCACTCTCTGACAACATTCACTGACAACATTTACTGATAACATTCACTCTCTGACAACATTCACTGACAACATTCACTCTCTGACAACATTCACTGACAACATTCACTGACAACATTCACTCACTGACAACATTCACTCACTGACAACATTCACTGACAACATTCACTCACTGACAACATTCACTGACAACATTCACTCACTGACAACATTCACTGACAACATTCACTCACTGACAACATTCACTGACAACACTCACTGACAACATTCACTCACTGACAACATTCACTCACTGACAACATTCACTGACAACATTCACTCACTGACAACATTCACTCACTGACAACATTCACTCACTGACAACATTCACTCACTGACAACATTCACTGACAACACTCACTGACAACATTCACTGACAACATTCACTGACAACATTCACTCTCTGACAACATTCACTGACAACATTCACTCACTGACAACATTCACTCACTGACAGCATTCACTGACAACATTCACTCACTGACAACATTCACTGACAACATTCACTCACTGACAACATTCACTGACAACATTCACTAACTGACAACATTCACTGACAACATTCACTCTCTGACAACATTCACAGACAACATTTACTGATAACATTCACTCTCTGACAACATTCACTGACAACATTCACTCTCTGACAACATTCACTGACAACGTTCACTGACAACATTCACTCACTGACAACATTCACTCTCTGACAACATTCACTGACAACGTTCACTGACAACATTCACTCACTGACAACATTCACTCACTGACAACATTCACTGACAACATTCACTCACTGACAACATTCACTGACAACATTCACTCACTGACAACATTCACTGACAACATTCACTCACTGACAACATTCACTGACAACATTCACTCAATGACAACATTCACTGATAACATTCACTCACTGACAACATTCACTGACAACACTCACTGACAACATTGACTCACTTACAACACTCACTGACAACATTCACTCACTGACAACATTCACTCACTGACAACATTCACTGACAACATTCACTCACTGACAACATTCACTGACAACATTCACTCACTGACAACATTCACTCTCTGACAACATTCACTCACTGACAACATTCACTCACTGACAACATTCACTGACAACATTCACTGACAACATTCACTCACTGACAACATTCACTGACAACATTCACTCACTGACAACATTCACTCACTGACAACATTCACTGACAACATTCACTAACTGACAACATTCACTCACAGACAACATTCACTGACAACATTCACTCACTGACAACATTCACTCACTGACAACATTCACTCACTGACAACACTCACTGACAACATTCACTGACAACATTCACTGACAACATTCACTCTCTGACAACATTCACTGACAACATTCACTCACTGACAACATTCACTCACTGACAGCATTCACTGACAACATTCACTCACTGACAACATTCACTGACAACATTCACTCACTGACAATATTCACTGACAACATTCACTCACTGACAACATTCACTCACTGACAGCATTCACTGACAACATTCACTGACAACATTCACTCACTGACAACATTCACTGACAACATTCACTAACTGACAACATTCACTGACAACATTCACTCTCTGACAACATTCACTGACAACATTTACTGATAACATTCACTCTCTGACAACATTCACTGACAACATTCACTCTCTGACAACATTCACTGACAACATTCACTGACAACATTCACTCACTGACAACATTCACTCACTGACAACATTCACTGACAACATTCACTCACTGACAACATTCACTGACAACATTCACTCACTGACAACATTCACTGACAACATTCACTCACTGACAACATTCACTGACAACATTCACTCACTGACAACATTCACTGACAACACTCACTGACAACATTGACTCACTTACAACACTCACTGACAACATTCACTCACTGACAACATTCACTCACTGACAACATTCACTGACAACATTCACTCACTGACAACATTCACTCACTGACAACATTCACTGACAACATTCACTAACTGATAACATTCACTCACAGACAACATTCACTCACTGACAACATTCACTCACTGACAACATTCACTGACAACACTCACTGACAACATTCACTGACAACATTCACTGACAACATTCACTCTCTGACAACATTCACTGACAACATTCACTGACAACATTCACTAACTGATAACATTCACTCACAGACAACATTCACTCACTGACAACATTCACTCACTGACAACATTCACTCACTGACAACATTCACTGACAACACTCACTGACAACATTCACTGACAACATTCACTGACAACATTCACTCTCTGACAACATTCACTGACAACATTCACTCAATGACAACATTCACTCACTGACAGCATTCACTGACAACATTCACTCACTGACAACATTCACTGACAACATTCACTCACTGACAACATTCACTGACAACATTCACTAACTGACAACATTCACTGACAACATTCACTCTCTGACAACATTCACTGACAACATTTACTGATAACATTCACTCTCTGACAACATTCACTGACAACATTCACTCTCTGACAACATTCACTGACAACGTTCACTGACAACATTCACTCACTGACAACATTCACTCACTGACAACATTCACTCACTGACAACATTCACTGACAACATTCACTCACTGACAACATTCACTGACAACATTCACTCACTGACAACATTCACTGACAACATTCACTCACTGACAACATTCACTGACAACATTCACTCAATGACAACATTCACTGATAACATTCACTCACTGACAACATTCACTGACAACACTCACTGACAACATTGACTCACTTACAACACTCACTGACAACATTCACTCACTGACAACATTCACTCACTGACAACATTCACTGACAACATTCACTCACTGACAACATTCACTAACTGACAACATTCACTCACAGACAACATTCACTGACAACATTCACTCACTGACAACATTCACTGACAACATTGACTCTCTGACAACATTCACTGACAACATTCACTAACTGACAACATTCACTGACAACATTGACTCTCTGACAACATTCACTGACAACATTCACTAACTGACAACATTCACTCACAGACAACATTCACTGACAACATTCACTCACTGACAACATTCACTCACTGACAACATTCACTGACAACATTCACTCACTGACAACATTCACTGACAACATTCACTAACTGATAACATTCACTGACAACATTCACTGACAACATTCACTCACTGACAACATTCACTCACTGACAACATTCACTCACTGACAACATTCACTGATAACATTCACTCACTGACAACATTCACTGACAAAATTCACTGACAACATTCACTCACTGACAACATTCACTCACTGACAACATTCACTGACAACATTCACTCACTGACAACATTCACTCTCTGACAACATTCACTCACTGACAACACTCACTGACAACATTCACTCACTGACAACATTCACTGACAACATTCACTGACAACATTCACTCACTGACAACATTCACTGACAACATTCACTCACTGACAACATTCACTCACTGACAACATTCACTTACAACATTGACTCTCTGACAACATTCACTGACAACATTCACTCACTGACAACATTCACTGACAACATTCACTCACTGACAACATTCACTGACAACATTCACTCACTGACAACATTCACTGACAACATTCACTCACTGACAACATTCACTGACAACATTCACTGACAACATTCACTCACTGACAACATTCACTGACAACATTCACTGACAACATTCACTAACTGATAACATTCACTGACAACATTCACTGACAACATTCACTCACTGACAACATTCACTCACTGACAACATTCACTGACAACATTCACTCACTGACAACATTCACTGATAACATTCACTCACTGACAACATTCACTGACAACATTCACTGACAACATTCACTCACTGACAACATTCACTCACTGACAACATTCACTGACAACATTCACTCACTGACATTCACTGACAACATTCACTCACTGACAACATTCACTGACAACATTCACTCACTGACAACATTCACTCACTGACAACATTCACTGACAACATTGACTCTCTGACAACATTCACTGACAACATTCACTCACTGACAACATTCACTGACAACATTCACTGACAACATTCACTAACTGACAACATTCACTCACAGACAACATTCACTGACAACATTCACTCACTGACAACATTCACTGACAACATTCACTCACTGACAACATTCACTCACTGACAACACTCACTGACAACATTCACTGACAACATTCACTGACAACATTCACTCTCTGACAACATTCACTGACAACATTCACTCACTGACAACATTCACTCACTGACAGCATTCACTGACAACATTCACTCACTGACAACATTCACTGACAACATTCACTCACTGACAATATTCACTGACAACATTCACTCACTGACAACATTCACTCACTGACAGCATTCACTGACAACATTCACTGACAACATTCACTAACTGACAACATTCACTGACAACATTCACTCTCTGACAACATTCACTGACAACATTTACTGATAACATTCACTCTCTGACAACATTCACTGACAACATTCACTCTCTGACAACATTCACTGACAACATTCACTGACAACATTCACTCACTGACAACATTCACTCACTGACAACATTCACTGACAACATTCACTCACTGACAACATTCACTGACAACATTCACTCACTGACAACATTCACTGACAACATTCACTCACTGACAACATTCACTGACAACACTCACTGACAACATTCACTCACTGACAACATTCACTCACTGACAACATTCACTGACAACATTCACTCACTGACAACATTCACTCACTGACAACATTCACTCACTGACAACATTCACTCACTGACAACATTCACTGACAACACTCACTGACAACATTCACTGACAACATTCACTGACAACACTCACTGACAACATTCACTGACAACATTCACTGACAACATTCACTCTCTGACAACATTCACTGACAACATTCACTCACTGACAACATTCACTCACTGACAGCATTCACTGACAACATTCACTCACTGACAACATTCACTGACAACATTCACTCACTGACAACATTCACTGACAACATTCACTAACTGACAACATTCACTGACAACATTCACTCTCTGACAACATTCACAGACAACATTTACTGATAACATTCACTCTCTGACAACATTCACTGACAACATTCACTCTCTGACAACATTCACTGACAACGTTCACTGACAACATTCACTCACTGACAACATTCACTCTCTGACAACATTCACTGACAACGTTCACTGACAACATTCACTCACTGACAACATTCACTCACTGACAACATTCACTGACAACATTCACTCACTGACAACATTCACTGACAACATTCACTCACTGACAACATTCACTGACAACATTCACTCACTGACAACATTCACTGACAACATTCACTCAATGACAACATTCACTGATAACATTCACTCACTGACAACATTCACTGACAACACTCACTGACAACATTGACTCACTTACAACACTCACTGACAACATTCACTCACTGACAACATTCACTCACTGACAACATTCACTGACAACATTCACTCACTGACAACATTCACTGACAACATTCACTCACTGACAACATTCACTCTCTGACAACATTCACTCACTGACAACATTCACTCACTGACAACATTCACTGACAACATTCACTGACAACATTCACTCACTGACAACATTCACTGACAACATTCACTCACTGACAACATTCACTCACTGACAACATTCACTGACAACATTCACTAACTGACAACATTCACTCACAGACAACATTCACTGACAACATTCACTCACTGACAACATTCACTCACTGACAACATTCACTCACTGACAACACTCACTGACAACATTCACTGACAACATTCACTGACAACATTCACTCTCTGACAACATTCACTGACAACATTCACTCACTGACAACATTCACTCACTGACAGCATTCACTGACAACATTCACTCACTGACAACATTCACTGACAACATTCACTCACTGACAATATTCACTGACAACATTCACTCACTGACAACATTCACTCACTGACAGCATTCACTGACAACATTCACTGACAACATTCACTCACTGACAACATTCACTGACAACATTCACTAACTGACAACATTCACTGACAACATTCACTCTCTGACAACATTCACTGACAACATTTACTGATAACATTCACTCTCTGACAACATTCACTGACAACATTCACTCTCTGACAACATTCACTGACAACATTCACTGACAACATTCACTCACTGACAACATTCACTCACTGACAACATTCACTGACAACATTCACTCACTGACAACATTCACTGACAACATTCACTCACTGACAACATTCACTGACAACATTCACTCACTGACAACATTCACTGACAACATTCACTCACTGACAACATTCACTGACAACACTCACTGACAACATTGACTCACTTACAACACTCACTGACAACATTCACTCACTGACAACATTCACTCACTGACAACATTCACTGACAACATTCACTCACTGACAACATTCACTCACTGACAACATTCACTGACAACATTCACTAACTGATAACATTCACTCACAGACAACATTCACTCACTGACAACATTCACTCACTGACAACATTCACTGACAACACTCACTGACAACATTCACTGACAACATTCACTGACAACATTCACTCTCTGACAACATTCACTGACAACATTCACTGACAACATTCACTAACTGATAACATTCACTCACAGACAACATTCACTCACTGACAACATTCACTCACTGACAACATTCACTCACTGACAACATTCACTGACAACACTCACTGACAACATTCACTGACAACATTCACTGACAACATTCACTCTCTGACAACATTCACTGACAACATTCACTCAATGACAACATTCACTCACTGACAGCATTCACTGACAACATTCACTCACTGACAACATTCACTGACAACATTCACTCACTGACAACATTCACTGACAACATTCACTAACTGACAACATTCACTGACAACATTCACTCTCTGACAACATTCACTGACAACATTTACTGATAACATTCACTCTCTGACAACATTCACTGACAACATTCACTCTCTGACAACATTCACTGACAACGTTCACTGACAACATTCACTCACTGACAACATTCACTCACTGACAACATTCACTGACAACATTCACTCACTGACAACATTCACTGACAACATTCACTCACTGACAACATTCACTGACAACATTCACTCACTGACAACATTCACTGACAACATTCACTCAATGACAACATTCACTGATAACATTCACTCACTGACAACATTCACTGACAACACTCACTGACAACATTGACTCACTTACAACACTCACTGACAACATTCACTCACTGACAACATTCACTCACTGACAACATTCACTGACAACATTCACTCACTGACAACATTCACTAACTGACAACATTCACTCACAGACAACATTCACTGACAACATTCACTCACTGACAACATTCACTCACTGACAACATTCACTGACAACATTCACTGACAACATTCACTCACTGACAACATTCACTCTCTGACAACATTCACTGACAACATTCACTGACAACATTCACTGACAACATTCACTCTCTGACAACATTCACTCACTGACCACATTCACTCACTGACAGCATTCACTGACAACATTCACTCACTGACAACATTCACTGACAACATTCACTCACTGACAACATTCACTCACTGACAACATTCACTGACAACATTCACTGACAACATTCACTCACTGACATTCACTGACAACATTCACTCACTGACAACATTCACTGACAACACTCACTGACAACATTCACTGACAACATTCACTGACAACATTCACTCTCTGACAACATTCACTGACAACATTCACTCACTGACAACATTCACTCACTGACAGCATTCACTCACTGACAACATTCACTGACAACATTCACTCACTGACAACATTCACTGACAACATTCACTCACTGACAACATTCACTGACAACACTCACTGAAAACATTGACTCACAACACTCACTGACAACATTCACTCACTGACAACATTCACTGACAACATTCACTGACAACATTCACTCACTGACAACATTCACTGACAACATTCACTCACTGACAACATTCACTCACTGACAACATTCACTCTCTGACAACATTCACTGACAACATTCACTGACAACATTCACTGACAAAATTCACTCACTGACAACATTCACTGACAACATTCACTCACTGACAACATTCACTCACTGACAACATTCACTCACTGACAACATTCACTGACAACACTCACTGACAACATTCACTGACAACATTCACTGACAACATTCACTCACTGACAACATTCACTCACTGACAGCATTCACTGACAACATTCACTCACTGACAACATTCACTGACAACATTCACTCACTGACAACATTCACTCACTGACAACATTCACTGACAACATTCACTCACTGACATTCACTGACAACATTCACTCACTGACAACATTCACTGACAACATTCACTCACTGACAACATTCACTCACTGACAACATTCACTGACAACATTGACTCTCTGACAACATTCACTGACAACATTCACTCACTGACAACATTCACTGACAACATTCACTCACTGACAACATTCACTGATAACATTCACTCACTGACAACATTCACTGACAACATTCACTCACTGACAACATTCACTCTCTGACAACATTCACTGACAACATTCACTGACAACATTCACTGACAACATTCACTCACTGACAACATTCACTGACAACATTCACTCACTGACAACATTCACTCACTGACAACATTCACTGACAACACTCACTGACAACATTCACTGACAACATTCACTGACAACATTCACTCTCTGACAACATTCACTCACTGACAACATTCACTCACTGACAGCATTCACTGACAACATTCACTCACTGACAACATTCACTGACAACATTCACTCACTGACAACATTCACTCACTGACATTCACTGACAACATTCACTCACTGACAACATTCACTGACAACATTCACTCACTGACAACATTCACTCACTGACAACATTCACTGACAACATTGACTCTCTGACAACATTCACTGACAACATTCACTCACTGACAACATTCACTGACAACATTCACTCACTGACAACATTCACTGATAACATTCACTCACTGACAACATTCACTGACAACATTCACTCACTGACAACATTCACTCTCTGACAACATTCACTGACAACATTCACTGACAACATTCACTGACAACATTCACTCACTGACAACATTCACTGACAACATTCACTCACTGACAACATTCACTCACTGACAACATTCACTGACAACACTCACTGACAACATTCACTGACAACATTCACTGACAACATTCACTCTCTGACAACATTCACTCACTGACAACATTCACTCACTGACAGCATTCACTGACAACATTCACTCACTGACAACATTCACTGACAACATTCACTCACTGACAACATTCACTCACTGACAACATTCACTGACAACATTCACTCACTGACATTCACTGACAACATTCACTCACTGACAACATTCACTGACAACATTCACTCACTGACAACATTCACTGACAACATTCACTCACTGACAACATTCACTCACTGACAACATTCACTGACAACATTGACTCTCTGACAACATTCACTGACAACATTCACTCACTGACAACATTCACTGACAACATTCACTCACTGACAACATTCACTGATAACATTCACTCACTGACAACATTCACTGACAACATTCACTCACTGACAACATTCACTCTCTGACAACATTCACTCACTGACAACACTCACTCACTGACAACATTCACTCTCTGACAACATTCACTGACAACATTCACTGACAACATTCACTGACAACATTCACTCACTGACAACATTCACTGACAACATTCACTGACAACATTCACTCACTGACAACATTCACTGACAACATTCACTGACAACACTCACTGACAACATTCACTGACAACATTCACTCTCTGACAACATTCACTCACTGACAACATTCACTCACTGACAGCATTCACTGACAACATTCACTCACTGACAACATTCACTGACAACATTCACTCACTGACAACATTCACTCACTGACAACATTCACTGACAACATTCACTCACTGACATTCACTGACAACATTCACTCACTGACAACATTCACTCACTGACAACATTCACTGACAACATTGACTCTCTGACAACATTCACTGACAACATTCACTCACTGACAACATTCACTGACAACATTCACTCACTGACAACATTCACTGACAACACTCACTGACAACATTCACTGACAACATTCACTCTCTGACAACATTCACTCACTGACAACATTCACTCACTGACAGCAATCACTGACAACATTCACTCACTGACAACATTCACTGACAACATTCACTCACTGACAACATTCACTGACAACATTCACTGACAACATTCACTGACAACATTCACTCTCTGACAACATTCACTGACAACATTCACTCACTGACAACATTCACTGACAACATTCACTAACTGATAACATTCACTGACAACATTCACTCACTGACAACATTCACTCACTGACAACATTCACTGACAACATTCACTCACTGACAACATTCACTGACAACATTCACTCACTGACAACATTCACTCACTGACAACATTCACTCACTGACAACATTCACTGACAACACTCACTGACAACATTCACTGACAACATTCACTGACAACATTCACTCACTGACAACATTCACTCACTGACAGCATTCACTGACAACATTCACTCACTGACAACATTCACTGACAACATTCACTCACTGACAACATTCACTCACTGACAACATTCACTGACAACATTCACTCACTGACATTCACTGACAACATTCACTCACTGACAACATTCACTGACAACATTCACTCACTGACAACATTCACTCACTGACAACATTCACTGACAACATTGACTCTCTGACAACATTCACTGACAACATTCACTCACTGACAACATTCACTGACAACATTCACTCACTGACAACATTCACTGATAACATTCACTCACTGACAACATTCACTGACAACATTCACTCACTGACAACATTCACTCTCTGACAACATTCACTGACAACATTCACTGACAACATTCACTGACAACATTCACTCACTGACAACATTCACTGACAACATTCACTCACTGACAACATTCACTCACTGACAACATTCACTGACAACACTCACTGACAACATTCACTGACAACATTCACTGACAACATTCACTCTCTGACAACATTCACTCACTGACAACATTCACTCACTGACAGCATTCACTGACAACATTCACTCACTGACAACATTCACTGACAACATTCACTCACTGACAACATTCACTCACTGACAACATTCACTGACAACATTCACTCACTGACATTCACTGACAACATTCACTCACTGACAACATTCACTGACAACATTCACTCACTGACAACATTCACTGACAACATTCACTCACTGACAACATTCACTCACTGACAACATTCACTGACAACATTGACTCTCTGACAACATTCACTGACAACATTCACTCACTGACAACATTCACTGACAACATTCACTCACTGACAACATTCACTGATAACATTCACTCACTGACAACATTCACTGACAACATTCACTCACTGACAACATTCACTCTCTGACAACATTCACTCACTGACAACACTCACTCACTGACAACATTCACTCTCTGACAACATTCACTGACAACATTCACTGACAACATTCACTCACTGACAACATTCACTGACAACATTCACTGACAACACTCACTGACAACATTCACTGACAACATTCACTCTCTGACAACATTCACTCACTGACAACATTCACTCACTGACAGCATTCACTGACAACATTCACTCACTGACAACATTCACTGACAACATTCACTCACTGACAACATTCACTCACTGACAACATTCACTGACAACATTCACTCACTGACATTCACTGACAACATTCACTCACTGACAACATTCACTCACTGACAACATTCACTGACAACATTGACTCTCTGACAACATTCACTGACAACATTCACTCACTGACAACATTCACTGACAACATTCACTCACTGACAACATTCACTGATAACATTCACTCACTGACAACATTCACTCACTGACAACATTCACTCTCTGACAACATTCACTCACTGACAACACTCACTGACAACATTCACTCACTGACAACATTCACTCTCTGACAACATTCACTCACTGACAACACTCACTGACAACATTCACTCACTGACAACATTCACTGACAACATTCACTGACAACATTCACTGACAACATTCACTCACTGACAACATTCACTCACTGACAACACTCACTGACAACATTCACTCACTGACAACATTCACTGACAACATTCACTGACAACATTCACTCTCTGACAACATTCACTGACAACATTCACTCACTGACAACATTCACTCACTGACAACATTCACTGACAACATTGACTCTCTGACAACATTCACTGACAACATTCACTAACTGACAACATTCACTCACAGACAACATTCACTGACAACATTCACTCACTGACAACATTCACTCACTGACAACATTCACTGACAACATTCACTGACAACATTCACTGACAACATTCACTCACTGACAACATTCACTCACTGACAACATTCACTGACAACATTCACTGACAACATTCACTCACTGACAACATTCACTGACAACATTCACTCACTGACAACATTCACTGACAACACTCACTGACAACATTCACTGACAACATTCACTCTCTGACAACATTCACTCACTGACAACATTCACTCACTGACAGCAATCACTGACAACATTCACTCACTGACAACATTCACTGACAACATTCACTCACTGACAACATTCACTGACAACATTCACTGACAACATTCACTCACTGACAACATTCACTCTCTGACAACATTCACTCACTGACAACACTCACTGACAACATTCACTGACAACATTCACTGACAACATTCACTCTCTGACAACATTCACTCACTGACAGCATTCACTGACAACATTCACTCACTGACAACATTCACTGACAACATTCACTCACTGACAACATTCACTGACAACATTCACTGACAACATTCACTCACTGACAACATTCACTGACAACATTCACTCTCTGACAACATTCACTCACTGACAATATTCACTGACAACATTCACTCACTGACAGCATTCACTGACAACATTCACTCACTGACAACATTCACTGACAACATTCACTGACAACATTCACTCACTGACAACATTCACTGACAACATTCACTAACTGATAACATTCACTGACAACATTCACTGACAACATTCACTCACTGACAACATTCACTCACTGACAACATTCACTGACAACATTCACTCACTGACAACATTCACTCACTGACAACATTCACTGATAACATTCACTCACTGACAACATTCACTGACAACATTCACTGACAACATTCACTCACTGACAACATTCACTCACTGACAACATTCACTGACAACATTCACTCACTGACAACATTCACTCTCTGACAACATTCACTCACTGACAACACTCACTGACAACATTCACTCACTGACAACATTCACTGACAACATTCACTGACAACATTCACTCTCTGACAACATTCACTGACAACATTCACTCACTGACAACATTCACTCACTGACAACATTCACTGACAACATTGACTCTCTGACAACATTCACTGACAACATTCACTCACTGACAACATTCACTCACTGACAACATTCACTGACAACATTCACTAACTGACAACATTCACTCACAGACAACATTCACTGACAACATTCACTCACTGACAACATTCACTCACTGACAACATTCACTGACAACACTCACTGACAACATTCACTGACAACATTCACTGACAACATTCACTCTCTGACAACATTCACTCACTGACAACATTCACTCACTGACAGCATTCACTGACAACATTCACTCACTGACATCATTCACTGATAACATTCACGCACTGACAACATTCACTGACAACATTCACTGACAACATTCACGCACTGACAACATTCACTGACAATATTCACTGACAACATTCACTCACTGACAGCATTCACTGACAACATTCACTCACTGACAACATTCACTGACAACATTCACTCACTGACAACATTCACTGACAACATTCACTAACTGATAACATTCACTGACAACATTCACTGACAACATTCACTCACTGACAACATTCACTCACTGACAACATTCACTGACAACATTCACTCACTGACAACATTCACTGACAACATTAACTGACAACATTCACTGACAACATTCACTCACTGACAACATTCACTCACTGACAACATTCACTGACAACATTCACTCACTGACAACATTCACTGACAACATTCACTAACTGATAACATTCACTGACAACATTCACTGACAACATTCACTCACTGACAACATTCACTCACTGACAACATTCACTGACAACATTCACTCACTGACAACATTCACTGACAACATTCACTCACTGACAACATTCACTGACAACATTAACTGACAACATTCACTGACAACATTCACTCACTGACAACATTCACTCACTGACAACATTCACTGACAACATTCACTCACTGACAACATTCACTCTCTGACAACATTCACTCACTGACAACACTCACTGACAACATTCACTCACTGACAACATTCACTGACAACATTCACTCACTGACAACATTCACTCACTGACAACATTCACTGACAACATTGACTCTCTGACAACATTCACTCACTGGCAACATTCACTGACAACATTCACTAACTGACAACATTCACTCACAGACAACATTCACTGACAACATTCACTCACTGACAACATTCACTCACTGACAACATTCACTGACAACATTCACTGACAACATTCACTCACTGACAACATTCACTCTCTGACAACATTCACTCACTGACAACATTCACTGACAACATTCACTGACAACATTCACTCACTGACAACATTCACTGACAACATTCACTCACTGACAACATTCACTCACTGACAACATTCACTCACTGACAACATTCACTGACAACACTCACTGACAACATTCACTGACAACATTCACTCACTGACAACATTCACTCACTGACAACATTCACTGACAACATTCACTCACTGACAACATTCACTGATAACATTCACTCACTGACAACATTCACTGACAACATTCACTGACAACATTCACTCACTGACAACATTCACTCACTGACAACATTCACTGACAACATTCACTCACTGACAACATTCACTCTCTGACAACATTCACTCACTGACAACACTCACTGACAACATTCACTCACTGACAACATTCACTGACAACATTCACTGACAACATTCACTCACTGACAACATTCACTGACAACATTCACTCACTGACAACATTCACTCACTGACAACATTCACTGACAACATTGACTCTCTGACTACATTCACTGACAACATTCACTCACTGACAACATTCACTCACTGACAACATTCACTGACAACATTCACTAACATACAACATTCACTCACAGACAACATTCACTGACAACATTCACTCACTGACAACATTCACTCACTGACAACATTCACTCACTGACAACATTCACTGACAACATTCAGTAACAACATTCACTGACAACATTCACTCTCTGACAACATTCACTGACAACATTCACTCACTGACAACATTCACTCACTGACAGCATTCACTGACAACATTCACTCACTGACAACATTCACTGACAACATTCACTCACTGACAACATTCACTGACAACATTCACTCACTGACAATATTCACTGACAACATTCACTCACTGACAACATTCACTCACTGACAGCATTCACTGACAACATTCACTCACTGACAACATTCACTGACAACATTCACTCACTGACAACATTCACTGACAACATTCACTAACTGACAACATTCACTGACAACATTCACTCTCTGACAACATTCACTGACAACATTTACTGATAACATTCACTCTCTGACAACATTCACTGACAACATTCACTCTCTGACAACATTCACTGACAACATTCACTGACAACATTCACTCACTGACAACATTCACTCACTGACAACATTCACTGACAACATTGACTCTCTGACAACATTCACTGACAACATTCACTAACTGACAACATTCACTCACAGACAACATTCACTGACAACATTCACTCACTGACAACATTCACTCACTGACAACATTCACTGACAACATTCACTCACTGACAACATTCACTGACAACATTCACTAACTGATAACATTCACTGACAACATTCACTGACAACATTCACTCACTGACAACATTCACTCACTGACAACATTCACTGACAACATTCACTCACTGACAACATTCACTGATAACATTCACTCACTGACAACATTCACTGACAACATTCACTGACAACATTCACTCACTGACAACATTCACTCACTGACAACATTCACTGACAACATTCACTCACTGACAACATTCACTCTCTGACAACATTCACTCACTGACAACACTCACTGACAACATTCACTCACTGACAACATTCACTGACAACATTCACTGACAACATTCACTCACTGACAACATTCACTGACAACATTCACTCACTGACAACATTCACTCACTGACAACATTCACTTACAACATTGACTCTCTGACAACATTCACTGACAACATTCACTCACTGACAACATTCACTGACAACATTCACTCACTGACAACATTCACTGACAACATTCACTCACTGACAACATTCACTGACAACATTCACTGACAACATTCACTCACTGACAACATTCACTGACAACATTCACTGACAACATTCACTCACTGACAACATTCACTGACAACATTCACTGACAACATTCACTAACTGATAACATTCACTGACAACATTCACTGACAACATTCACTCACTGACAACATTCACTCACTGACAACATTCACTCACTGACAACATTCACTGACAACATTCACTCACTGACAACATTCACTGATAACATTCACTCACTGACAACATTCACTGACAACATTCACTGACAACATTCACTCACTGACAACATTCACTCACTGACAACATTCACTGACAACATTCACTCACTGACATTCACTGACAACATTCACTCACTGACAACATTCACTGACAACATTCACTCACTGACAACATTCACTCACTGACAACATTCACTGACAACATTGACTCTCTGACAACATTCACTGACAACATTCACTCACTGACAACATTCACTGACAACATTCACTGACAACATTCACTAACTGACAACATTCACTCACAGACAACATTCACTGACAACATTCACTCACTGACAACATTCACTGACAACATTCACTCACTGACAACATTCACTCACTGACAACACTCACTGACAACATTCACTGACAACATTCACTGACAACATTCACTCTCTGACAACATTCACTGACAACATTCACTCACTGACAACATTCACTCACTGACAACATTCACTGACAACATTCACTCACTGACAACATTCACTGACAACATTCACTCACTGACAACATTCACTCACTGACAACATTCACTGACAACATTCACTCACTGACAACATTCACTGACAACATTCACTAACTGATAACATTCACTGACAACATTCACTGACAACATTCACTCACTGACAACATTCACTCACTGACAACATTCACTGACAACATTCACTCACTGACAACATTCACTGATAACATTCACTCACTGACAACATTCACTGACAACATTCACTGACAACATTCACTCACTGACAACATTCACTCACTGACAACATTCACTGACAACATTCACTCACTGACAACATTCACTCTCTGACAACATTCACTCACTGACAACACTCACTGACAACATTCACTCACTGACAACATTCACTGACAACATTCACTGACAACATTCACTCACTGACAACATTCACTGACAACATTCACTCACTGACAACATTCACTCACTGACAACATTCACTTACAACATTGACTCTCTGACAACATTCACTGACAACATTCACTCACTGACAACATTCACTGACAACATTCACTCACTGACAACATTCACTGACAACATTCACTCACTGACAACATTCACTGACAACATTCACTGACAACATTCACTCACTGACAACATTCACTGACAACATTCACTGACAACATTCACTCACTGACAACATTCACTGACAACATTCACTGACAACATTCACTAACTGATAACATTCACTGACAACATTCACTGACAACATTCACTCACTGACAACATTCACTCACTGACAACATTCACTCACTGACAACATTCACTGACAACATTCACTCACTGACAACATTCACTGATAACATTCACTCACTGACAACATTCACTGACAACATTCACTGACAACATTCACTCACTGACAACATTCACTCACTGACAACATTCACTGACAACATTCACTCACTGACATTCACTGACAACATTCACTCACTGACAACATTCACTGACAACATTCACTCACTGACAACATTCACTCACTGACAACATTCACTGACAACATTGACTCTCTGACAACATTCACTGACAACATTCACTCACTGACAACATTCACTGACAACATTCACTGACAACATTCACTAACTGACAACATTCACTCACAGACAACATTCACTGACAACATTCACTCACTGACAACATTCACTGACAACATTCACTCACTGACAACATTCACTCACTGACAACACTCACTGACAACATTCACTGACAACATTCACTGACAACATTCACTCTCTGACAACATTCACTGACAACATTCACTCACTGACAACATTCACTCACTGACAGCATTCACTGACAACATTCACTCACTGACAACATTCACTGACAACATTCACTCACTGACAATATTCACTGACAACATTCACTCACTGACAACATTCACTCACTGACAGCATTCACTGACAACATTCACTGACAACATTCACTCACTGACAACATTCACTGACAACATTCACTAACTGACAACATTCACTGACAACATTCACTCTCTGACAACATTCACTGACAACATTTACTGATAACATTCACTCTCTGACAACATTCACTGACAACATTCACTCTCTGACAACATTCACTGACAACATTCACTGACAACATTCACTCACTGACAACATTCACTCACTGACAACATTCACTGACAACATTCACTCACTGACAACATTCACTGACAACATTCACTCACTGACAACATTCACTGACAACATTCACTCACTGACAACATTCACTGACAACATTCACTCACTGACAACATTCACTGACAACACTCACTGACAACATTGACTCACTTACAACACTCACTGACAACATTCACTCACTGACAACATTCACTCACTGACAACATTCACTGACAACATTCACTCACTGACAACATTCACTCACTGACAACATTCACTGACAACATTCACTAACTGATAACATTCACTCACAGACAACATCCACTCACTGACAACATTCACTCACTGACAACATTCACTCACTGACAACATTCACTGACAACACTCACTGACAACATTCACTGACAACATTCACTGACAACATTCACTCTCTGACAACATTCACTGACAACATTCACTCACTGACAACATTCACTCACTGACAGCATTCACTGACAACATTCACTCACTGACAACATTCACTGACAACATTCACTCACTGACAACATTCACTGACAACATTCACTAACTGACAACATTCACTGACAACATTCACTCTCTGACAACATTCACAGACAACATTTACTGATAACATTCACTCTCTGACAACATTCACTGACAACATTCACTCTCTGACAACATTCACTGACAACGTTCACTGACAACATTCACTCACTGACAACATTCACTCACTGACAACATTCACTCACTGACAACATTCACTGACAACATTCACTCACTGACAACATTCACTGACAACATTCACTCACTGACAACATTCACTGACAACATTCACTCACTGACAACATTCACTGACAACATTCACTCAATGACAACATTCACTGATAACATTCACTCACTGACAACATTCACTGACAACACTCACTGACAACATTGACTCACTTACAACACTCACTGACAACATTCACTCACTGACAACATTCACTCACTGACAACATTTACTGACAACATTCACTCACTGACAACATTCACTAACTGACAACATTCACTCACAGACAACATTCACTGACAACATTCACTCACTGACAACATTCACTCACTGACAACATTCACTCACTGACAACATTCACTGACAACATTCACTGACAACATTCACTCACTGACAACATTCACTCTCTGACAACATTCACTGACAACATTCACTGACAACATTCACTGACAACATTCACTCACTGACAACATTCACTGACAACATTCACTCACTGACAACATTCACTCACTGACAACATTCACTGACAACATTCACTGACAACATTCACTGACAACATTCACTCTCTGACAACATTCACTCACTGACCACATTCACTCACTGACAACATTCACTGACAACATTCACTCACTGACAACATTCACTGACAACATTCACTGACAACATTCACTCACTGACAACATTCACTGACAACATTCACTGACAACATTCACTCACTGACAACATTCACTGACAACATTCACTGACAACATTCACTAACTGATAACATTCACTGACAACATTTATTTATTTATTTATTTATCGAGTTTATATAGCGCCAAAGGGTTTGCTCAGCGCTGTACAATAGAGGGGGGACAATACATGAAACAGTACAGTAACATCAAACAGCACACAAGGGGTAAGAGGGCCCTACTCTTTCGAGCTTACAATCTAGGAGGGAGGGGGTAGAGGTACAGGAGGAAATGGCTGTGGGGGATGGAGTGGAAGGAGGAGGGAAGGGCAGCGGCTGTTAGGTGAGGGTGGGGTAGGCTTCCCTGAAGAGGTGGGTTTTCAGGGAGCGCCTGAAGGTGAGGAGGGAAGGTGACAGTCTGATGGGTTGGGGTAGTGAGTTCCAGAGGATGGGGGAGGACCTGGAGAAGTCTTGCAGTCGTGCGTGGGAGGAGGAGACCAGGGAGCAAGATAGAAGGAGGTCCTGTGAAGAGCGAAGGGTACGGGTAGGGTGGTATCTGGGAATCAGGTCGGTGAGGTAGTTAGGGGCAGTGTTGTGAATGGCTTTATAGGTCAGAGTGAGCAGTTTGAATTTAATGCGTTGGGCAATGGGGAGCCAGTGGAGGGAGAGGCAGAGGGGGGTGGCAGAGGTGGAGCGGGTGGTGAGGTGGATGAGTCTGGCAGCTGAGTTCAGGATGGTCTGAAGCGGGGTGAGTTTGCACTGGGGTAGGCCGGTGAGGAGGGAGTTGCAGTAGTCAAGGCGTGAGATAATCAGGGAGTGAACGAGTAGTTTAGTGGTGTCTGGGGTAAGGAAGGAGCGTATCTTGGAGATGTTCCGGAGGTGGAGCCTGCATGAGTTTGTGAGAGATTTGATATGAGGTTGAAAGGAAAGGTTTGAGTCCAGAATGACGCCAAGGACCTTGGCTTGCGGGGCGGGATTGATGGTGGTGTTGTTGGTAGTGATGGAAAGGATGGGGGGGGGGGCACGGGAAGGGGGAAAGACGAGAAGCTCGGTTTTGGAGAGGTTGAGTTTGAGGAAATGGAGCGACATCCAGTCAGAGATGTCGTTTAGGAGGTGAGTGATGCGGGCGGAGAATGTGGGGGTGAGGTGAGGGGTGGATAGGTAGATTTGAGTATCATCAGCATAGAGGTGGTAGTTGAAGCCGTGGGAGTGTATGAGTTTGCCAAGGGAGGAGGTGTAGATGGAGAAGAGAAGGGGTCCAAGGACAGAGCCCTGGGGGACCCCAACAGAGAGGGGGAGGGAAGAGGAGGTGGCGCCGTTGTAGCAAACGCTGAAGGAGCGTTGGGATAGGTAGGAGGAGAACCAGGAGAGAGCGGTGTCTCTGATGCCAAGGGAATCAGACAACATTCACTGACAACATTCACTCACTGACAACATTCACTCACTGACAACATTCACTCACTGACAACATTCACTGACAACATTCACTCACTGACAACATTCACTGATAACATTCACTCACTGACAACATTCACTGACAACATTCACTGACAACATTCACTCACTGACAACATTCACTCACTGACAACATTCACTGACAACATTCACTCACTGACATTCACTGACAACATTCACTCACTGACAACATTCACTGACAACATTCACTCACTGACAACATTCACTCACTGACAACATTCACTGACAACATTGACTCTCTGACAACATTCACTGACAACATTCACTCACTGACAACATTCACTGACAACATTCACTGACAACATTCACTAACTGACAACATTCACTCACAGACAACATTCACTGACAACATTCACTCACTGACAACATTCACTGACAACATTCACTCACTGACAACATTCACTCACTGACAACACTCACTGACAACATTCACTGACAACATTCACTGACAACATTCACTCTCTGACAACATTCACTGACAACATTCACTCACTGACAACATTCACTCACTGACAGCATTCACTGACAACATTCACTCACTGACAACATTCACTGACAACATTCACTCACTGACAATATTCACTGACAACATTCACTCACTGACAACATTCACTCACTGACAGCATTCACTGACAACATTCACTGACAACATTCACTCACTGACAACATTCACTGACAACATTCACTAACTGACAACATTCACTGACAACATTCACTCTCTGACAACATTCACTGACAACATTTACTGATAACATTCACTCTCTGACAACATTCACTGACAACATTCACTCTCTGACAACATTCACTGACAACATTCACTGACAACATTCACTCACTGACAACATTCACTCACTGACAACATTCACTCACTGACAACATTCACTGACAACATTCACTCACTGACAACATTCACTGACAACATTCACTCACTGACAACATTCACTGACAACATTCACTCACTGACAACATTCACTGACAACATTCACTCACTGACAACATTCACTGACAACACTCACTGACAACATTGACTCACTTACAACACTCACTGACAACATTCACTCACTGACAACATTCACTCACTGACAACATTCACTGACAACATTCACTCACTGACAACATTCACTCACTGACAACATTCACTGACAACATTCACTAACTGATAACATTCACTCACAGACAACATTCACTCACTGACAACATTCACTCACTGACAACATTCACTGACAACACTCACTGACAACATTCACTGACAACATTCACTGACAACATTCACTCTCTGACAACATTCACTGACAACATTCACTCACTGACAACATTCACTCACTGACAGCATTCACTGACAACATTCACTCACTGACAACATTCACTGACAACATTCACTCACTGACAACATTCACTGACAACATTCACTAACTGACAACATTCACTGACAACATTCACTCTCTGACAACATTCACAGACAACATTTACTGATAACATTCACTCTCTGACAACATTCACTGACAACATTCACTCTCTGACAACATTCACTGACAACGTTCACTGACAACATTCACTCACTGACAACATTCACTCACTGACAACATTCACTCACTGACAACATTCACTGACAACATTCACTCACTGACAACATTCACTGACAACATTCACTCACTGACAACATTCACTGACAACATTCACTCACTGACAACATTCACTGACAACATTCACTCAATGACAACATTCACTGATAACATTCACTCACTGACAACATTCACTGACAACACTCACTGACAACATTGACTCACTTACAACACTCACTGACAACATTCACTCACTGACAACATTCACTCACTGACAACATTCACTGACAACATTCACTCACTGACAACATTCACTAACTGACAACATTCACTCACAGACAACATTCACTGACAACATTCACTCACTGACAACATTCACTCACTGACAACATTCACTGACAACACTCACTGACAACATTCACTGACAACATTCACTGACAACATTCACTCTCTGACAACATTCACTCACTGACAACATTCACTCACTGACAGCATTCACTGACAACATTCACTCACTGACAACATTCACTGACAACATTCACTCACTGACAACATTCACTGACAACATTCACTCACTGACATTCACTGACAACATTCACTCACTGACAACATTCACTGACAACATTCACTCACTGACAACATTCACTCACTGACAACATTCACTGACAACATTGACTCTCTGACAACATTCACTGACAACATTCACTCACTGACAACATTCACTGACAACATTCACTCACTGACAACATTCACTGATAACATTCACTCACTGACAACATTCACTGACAACATTCACTCACTGACAACATTCACTCTCTGACAACATTCACTGACAACATTCACTGACAACATTCACTGACAACATTCACTCACTGACAACATTCACTGACAACATTCACTCACTGACAACATTCACTCACTGACAACATTCACTGACAACACTCACTGACAACATTCACTGACAACATTCACTGACAACATTCACTCTCTGACAACATTCACTCACTGACAACATTCACTCACTGACAGCATTCACTGACAACATTCACTCACTGACAACATTCACTGACAACATTCACTCACTGACAACATTCACTCACTGACAACATTCACTGACAACATTCACTCACTGACATTCACTGACAACATTCACCCACTGACAACATTCACTGACAACATTCACTCACTGACAACATTCACTCACTGACAACATTCACTGACAACATTGACTCTCTGACAACATTCACTGACAACATTCACTCACTGACAACATTCACTGACAACATTCACTCACTGACAACATTCACTGATAACATTCACTCACTGACAACATTCACTGACAACATTCACTCACTGACAACATTCACTCTCTGACAACATTCACTCACTGACAACACTCACTCACTGACAACATTCACTCTCTGACAACATTCACTGACAACATTCACTGACAACATTCACTGACAACATTCACTCACTGACAACATTCACTGACAACATTCACTGACAACATTCACTCACTGACAACATTCACTGACAACACTCACTGACAACATTCACTGACAACATTCACTGACAACATTCACTCTCTGACAACATTCACTCACTGACAACATTCACTCACTGACAGCATTCACTGACAACATTCACTCACTGACAACATTCACTGACAACATTCACTCACTGACAACATTCACTCACTGACAACATTCACTGACAACATTCACTCACTGACATTCACTGACAACATTCACTCACTGACAACATTCACTCACTGACAACATTCACTGACAACATTGACTCTCTGACAACATTCACTGACAACATTCACTCACTGACAACATTCACTGACAACATTCACTCACTGACAACATTCACTGATAACATTCACTCACTGACAACATTCACTCACTGACAACATTCACTCTCTGACAACATTCACTCACTGACAACACTCACTGACAACATTCACTCACTGACAACATTCACTCTCTGACAACATTTACTCACTGACAACACTCACTGACAACATTCACTCACTGACAACATTCACTGACAACATTCACTGACAACATTCACTGACAACATTCACTCACTGACAACATTCACTCTCTGACAACATTCACTCACTGACAACACTCACTGACAACATTCACTCACTGACAACATTCACTGACAACATTCACTGACAACATTCACTCTCTGACAACATTCACTGACAACATTCACTCACTGACAACATTCACTCACTGACAACATTCACTGACAACATTGACTCTCTGACAACATTCACTGACAACATTCACTAACTGACAACATTCACTCACAGACAACATTCACTGACAACATTCACTCACTGACAACATTCACTCACTGACAACATTCACTCACTGACAACATTCACTGACAACATTCACTGACAACATTCACTGACAACATTCACTCACTGACAACATTCACTCACTGACAACATTCACTGACAACATTCACTGACAACATTCACTCACTGACAACATTCACTGACAACATTCACTCACTGACAACATTCACTGACAACACTCACTGACAACATTCACTGACAACATTCACTCTCTGACAACATTCACTCACTGACAACATTCACTCACTGACAGCAATCACTGACAACATTCACTCACTGACAACATTCACTGACAACATTCACTCACTGACAACATTCACTGACAACATTCACTGACAACATTCACTCACTGACAACATTCACTCTCTGACAACATTCACTCACTGACAACACTCACTGACAACATTCACTGACAACATTCACTCTCTGACAACATTCACTCACTGACAGCATTCACTGACAACATTCACTCACTGACAACATTCACTGACAACATTCACTCACTGACAACATTCACTGACAACATTCACTGACAACATTCACTCACTGACAACATTCACTGACAACATTCACTCTCTGACAACATTCACTCACTGACAATATTCACTGACAACATTCACTCACTGACAGCATTCACTGACAACATTCACTCACTGACAACATTCACTGACAACATTCACTGACAACATTCACTCACTGACAACATTCACTGACAACATTCACTAACTGATAACATTCACTGACAACATTCACTGACAACATTCACTCACTGACAACATTCACTCACTGACAACATTCACTGACAACATTCACTCACTGACAACATTCACTCACTGACAACATTCACTGATAACATTCACTCACAGACAACATTCACTGACAACATTCACTCACTGACAACATTCACTCACTGACAACATTCACTCACTGACAACATTCACTGACAACATTCACTGACAACATTCACTCACTGACAACATTCACTCTCTGACAACATTCACTGACAACATTCACTGACAACATTCACTCACTGACAACATTCACTGACAACATTCACTCACTGACAACATTCACTCACTGACAACATTCACTGACAACACTCACTGACAACATTCACTGACAACATTCACTGACAACATTCACTCTCTGACAACATTCACTCACTGACAGCATTCACTGACAACATTCACTCACTGACAACATTCACTCACTGACAGCATTCACTGACAACATTCACTGACAACATTCACTCACTGACAACATTCACTGACAACACTCACTGACAACATTGACTCACTTACAACACTCACTGACAACATTCACTCACTGACAACATTCACTCACTGACAACATTCACTGACAACATTCACTCACTGACAACATTCACTAACTGACAACATTCACTCACAGACAACATTCACTGACAACATTCACTCACTGACAACATTCACTCACTGACAACATTCACTGACAACACTCACTGACAACATTCACTGACAACATTCACTGACAACATTCACTCTCTGACAACATTCACTCACTGACAACATTCACTCACTGACAGCATTCACTGACAACATTCACTCACTGACAACATTCACTGACAACATTCACTCACTGACAACATTCACTGACAACATTCACTCACTGACATTCACTGACAACATTCACTCACTGACAACATTCACTGACAACATTCACTCACTGACAACATTCACTCACTGACAACATTCACTGACAACATTGACTCTCTGACAACATTCACTGACAACATTCACTCACTGACAACATTCACTGACAACATTCACTCACTGACAACATTCACTGATAACATTCACTCACTGACAACATTCACTGACAACATTCACTCACTGACAACATTCACTCTCTGACAACATTCACTGACAACATTCACTGACAACATTCACTGACAACATTCACTCACTGACAACATTCACTGACAACATTCACTCACTGACAACATTCACTCACTGACAACATTCACTGACAACACTCACTGACAACATTCACTGACAACATTCACTGACAACATTCACTCTCTGACAACATTCACTCACTGACAACATTCACTCACTGACAGCATTCACTGACAACATTCACTCACTGACAACATTCACTGACAACATTCACTCACTGACAACATTCACTCACTGACAACATTCACTGACAACATTCACTCACTGACATTCACTGACAACATTCACTCACTGACAACATTCACTGACAACATTCACTCACTGACAACATTCACTCACTGACAACATTCACTGACAACATTGACTCTCTGACAACATTCACTGACAACATTCACTCACTGACAACATTCACTGACAACATTCACTCACTGACAACATTCACTGATAACATTCACTCACTGACAACATTCACTGACAACATTCACTCACTGACAACATTCACTCTCTGACAACATTCACTCACTGACAACACTCACTCACTGACAACATTCACTCTCTGACAACATTCACTGACAACATTCACTGACAACATTCACTGACAACATTCACTCACTGACAACATTCACTGACAACATTCACTGACAACATTCACTCACTGACAACATTCACTGACAACACTCACTGACAACATTCACTGACAACATTCACTGACAACATTCACTCTCTGACAACATTCACTCACTGACAACATTCACTCACTGACAGCATTCACTGACAACATTCACTCACTGACAACATTCACTGACAACATTCACTCACTGACAACATTCACTCACTGACAACATTCACTGACAACATTCACTCACTGACATTCACTGACAACATTCACTCACTGACAACATTCACTCACTGACAACATTCACTGACAACATTGACTCTCTGACAACATTCACTGACAACATTCACTCACTGACAACATTCACTGACAACATTCACTCACTGACAACATTCACTGATAACATTCACTCACTGACAACATTCACTCACTGACAACATTCACTCTCTGACAACATTCACTCACTGACAACACTCACTGACAACATTCACTCACTGACAACATTCACTCTCTGACAACATTTACTCACTGACAACACTCACTGACAACATTCACTCACTGACAACATTCACTGACAACATTCACTGACAACATTCACTGACAACATTCACTCACTGACAACATTCACTGACAACATTCACTGACAACATTCACTCTCTGACAACATTCACTGACAACATTCACTCACTGACAACATTCACTCACTGACAACATTCACTGACAACATTGACTCTCTGACAACATTCACTGACAACATTCACTAACTGACAACATTCACTCACAGACAACATTCACTGACAACATTCACTCACTGACAACATTCACTCACTGACAACATTCACTCACTGACAACATTCACTGACAACATTCACTGACAACATTCACTGACAACATTCACTCACTGACAACATTCACTCACTGACAACATTCACTGACAACATTCACTGACAACATTCACTCACTGACAACATTCACTGACAACATTCACTCACTGACAACATTCACTGACAACACTCACTGACAACATTCACTGACAACATTCACTCTCTGACAACATTCACTCACTGACAACATTCACTCACTGACAGCAATCACTGACAACATTCACTCACTGACAACATTCACTGACAACATTCACTCACTGACAACATTCACTGACAACATTCACTGACAACATTCACTCACTGACAACATTCACTCTCTGACAACATTCACTCACTGACAACACTCACTGACAACATTCACTGACAACATTCACTCTCTGACAACATTCACTCACTGACAGCATTCACTGACAACATTCACTCACTGACAACATTCACTGACAACATTCACTCACTGACAACATTCACTGACAACATTCACTGACAACATTCTCTCACTGACAACATTCACTGACAACATTCACTCTCTGACAACATTCACTCACTGACAATATTCACTGACAACATTCACTCACTGACAGCATTCACTGACAACATTCACTCACTGACAACATTCACTGACAACATTCACTGACAACATTCACTCACTGACAACATTCACTGACAACATTCACTAACTGATAACATTCACTGACAACATTCACTGACAACATTCACTCACTGACAACATTCACTCACTGACAACATTCACTGACAACATTCACTCACTGACAACATTCACTCACTGACAACATTCACTGATAACATTCACTCACAGACAACATTCACTGACAACATTCACTCACTGACAACATTCACTCACTGACAACATTCACTCACTGACAACATTCACTGACAACATTCACTGACAACATTCACTCACTGACAACATTCACTCTCTGACAACATTCACTGACAACATTCACTGACAACATTCACTGACAACATTCACTCACTGACAACATTCACTGACAACATTCACTCACTGACAACATTCACTCACTGACAACATTCACTGACAACACTCACTGACAACATTCACTGACAACATTCACTGACAACATTCACTCTCTGACAACATTCACTCACTGACAGCATTCACTGACAACATTCACTCACTGACAACATTCACTCACTGACAGCATTCACTGACAACATTCACTGACAACATTCACTCACTGACAACATTCACTGACAACATTCACTGACAACATTCACTCTCTGACAACATTCACTGACAACATTCACTCACTGACAACATTCACTCACTGACAGCATTCACTGACAACATTCACTCACTGACAACATTCACTGACAACATTCACTCACTGACAACATTCACTGATAACATTCACTCACTGACAACATTCACTGACAACATTCACTGACAACATTCACTGTCAACATTCACTCACTGACAACATTCACTCACTGACAACATTCACTGACAACATTCACTGACAACATTCACTCACTGACAACATTCACTGACAACATTCACTCACTGACAACATTCACTGACAACACTCACTGACAACATTCACTGACAACATTCACTCTCTGACAACATTCACTCACTGACAACATTCACTCACTGACAGCATTCACTGACAACATTCACTCACTGACAACATTCACTGACAACATTCACTCACTGACAACATTCACTGACAACATTCACTGACAACATTCACTCACTGACAACATTCACTGACAACATTCACTCTCTGACAACATTCACTCACTGACAATATTCACTGACAACATTCACTCACTGACAGCATTCACTGACAACATTCACTCACTGACAACATTCACTGACAACATTCACTCACTGACAACATTCACTGACAACATTAACTGACAACATTCACTGACAACATTCACTCACTGACAACATTCACTCACTGACAACATTCACTGACAACATTCACTGACAACATTCACTCACTGAGAACATTCACTCTCTGACAACATTCACTCACTGACAACACTCACTGACAACATTCACTCACTGACAACATTCACTGACAACATTCACTCACTGACAACATTCACTCACTGACAACATTCACTGACAACATTGACTCTCTGACAACATTCACTCACTGGAAACATTCACTGACAACATTCACTAACTGACAACATTCACTCACAGACAACATTCACTGACAACATTCACTCACTGACAACATTCACTCACTGACAACATTCACTCACTGACAACATTCACTGACAACATTCACTGACAACATTCACTCACTGACAACATTCACTCTCTGACAACATTCACTCACTGACAACATTCACTGACAACATTCACTGACAACATTCACTCACTGACAACATTCACTGACAACATTCACTCACTGACAACATTCACTCACTGACAACATTCACTCACTGATAACATTCACTGACAACATTCACTGACAACATTCACTCACTGACAACATTCACTCAATGACACCATTCACTGACAACATTCACTCACTGACAACATTCACGGACAACATTCACTCACTGACAACATTCACTGACAACATTAACTGACAACATTCACTGACAACATTCACTCACTGACAACATTCACTCACTGACAACATTCACTGACAACATTCACTCACTGACAACATTCACTCTCTGACAACATTCACTCACTGACAACACTCACTGACAACATTCACTCACTGACAACATTCACTGACAACATTCACTCACTGACAACATTCACTGACAACATTCACTCACTGACAACATTCACTCACTGACAACATTCACTGACAACATTGACTCTCTGACAACATTCACTGACAACATTCACTCACTGACAACATTCACTCACTGACAACATTCACTGACAACATTCACTAACTGACAACATTCACTCACAGACAACATTCACTCACTGACAACATTCACTCACTGACAACATTCATTCACTGACAACATTCACTCACTGACAACATTCACTCACTGACAACATTCACTGACAACATTCACTGACAACATTCACTCACTGACATTCACTGACAACATTCACTCACTGACAACATTCACTGACAACATTCACTCACTGACAACATTCACTCACTGACAACATTCACTGACAACATTGACTCTCTGACAACATTCACTGACAACATTCACTAACTGACAACATTCACTCACAGACAACATTCACTGACAACATTCACTCACTGACAACATTCACTCACTGACAACATTCACTGACAACATTAACTCACTGACAACATTCACTGATAACATTCACTCACTGACAACATTCACTGACAACATTCACTGACAACATTCACTCACTGACAACATTCACTCACTCACAACATTCACTGACAACATTCACTCACTGACAACATTCACTCTCTGACAACATTCACTCACTGACAACACTCACTGACAACATTCACTCACTGACAACATTCACTGACAACATTCACTGACAACATTCACTCACTGACAACATTCACTCACTGACAACATTCACTCACTGACAACATTCACTGACAACATTGACCCTCTGACAACATTCACTGACAACATTCACTCACTGACAATATTCACTCACTGACAACATTCACTGACAACATTCACTGACAACATTCACTCACTGACAACATTCACTGACAACATTCACTGACAACATTCACTAACTGATAACATTCACTGACAACATTCACTGACAACATTCACTCACTGACAACATTCACTCACTGACAACATTCACTCACTGACAACATTCACTGACAACATTCACTCACTGACAACATTCACTGATAACATTCACTCACTGACAACATTCACTGACAACATTCACTGACAACATTCACTCACTGACAACATTCACTCACTGACAACATTCACTGACAACATTCACTCACTGACAACATTCACTGACAACATTCACTAACTGACAACATTCACTGACAACATTCACTCTCTGACAACATTCACTGACAACATTTACTGATAAAATTCACTCTCTGACAACATTCACTGACAACATTCACTCTCTGACAACATTCACTGACAACGTTCACTGACAACATTCACTCACTGACAACATTCACTCACTGACAACATTCACTGACAACATTCACTCACTGACAACATTCACTGACAACATTCACTCACTGACAACATTCACTGACAACATTCACTCACTGACAACATTCACTGACAACATTCACTCACTGACAACATTCACTGACAACATTCACTCACTGACAACATTCACTGACAACATTCACTCACTGACAACACTCACTGACAACATTCACTCACTGACAACATTCACTGACAACATTCACTCACTGACAACACTCACTGACAACATTGACTCACTTACAACACTCACTGACAACATTCACTCACTGACAACATTCACTGACAACATTCACTCACTGACAACATTCACTCACTGACAACATTCACTGACAACATTCACTCACTGATAACATTCACTAACTGACAACATTCACTCACGGACAACATTCACTGACAACATTCACTCACTGACAACATTCACTCACTGACAACATTCACTGACAAAATTCACTGACAACATTCACTCACTGACAACATTCACTCACTGACAACATTCACTGACAACATTCACTCACTGACAACATTCACTCACTGACAACATTCACTCACTGACAACATTCACTGACAACACTCACTGACAACATTCACTGACAACATTCACTGACAACATTCACTCTCTGACAACATTCACTCACTGACAGCATTCACTGACAACATTCACTCACTGACAACATTCACTCACTGACAGCATTCACTGACAACATTCACTGACAACATTCACTCACTGACAACATTCACTGACAACACTCACTGAAAACATTCACTGACAACATTCACTGACAACATTCACTCTCTGACAACATTCACTGACAACATTCACTCACTGACAACATTCACTCACTGACAGCATTCACTGACAACATTCACTCACTGACAACATTCACTGACAACATTCACTCACTGACAACATTCACTGACAACATTCACTCACTGACAACATTCACTGACAACATTCACTCACTGACATTCACTGACAACATTCACTCACTGACAACATTCACTGACAACATTCACTCACTGACAACATTCACTCACTGACAACATTCACTCTCTGACAACATTCACTGACAACATTCACTAACTGACAACATTCACTCACAGACAACATTCACTGACAACATTCACTCACTGACAACATTCACTTACTGACAACATTCACTGACAACATTCACTCACTGACAACATTCACTGACAACATTCACTAACTGACAACATTCACTGACAACATTCACTCACTGACAACATTCACTCACTGACAACATTCACTGACAACATTCACTCACTGACAACATTCACTGATAACATTCACTCACTGACAACATTCACTGACAACATTCACTGACAACATTCACTCACTGACAACATTCACTCACTGACAACATTCACTGACAACATTCACTGACAACATTCACTCACTGACAACATTCACTGACAACATTCACTCACTGACAACATTCACTGACAACACTCACTGACAACATTCACTGACAACATTCACTCTCTGACAACATTCACTCACTGACAACATTCACTCACTGACAGCATTCACTGACAACATTCACTCACTGACAACATTCACTGACAACATTCACTCACTGACAACATTCACTGACAACATTCACTGACAACATTCACTCACTGACAACATTCACTGACAACATTCACTCTCTGACAACATTCACTCACTGACAATATTCACTGACAACATTCACTCACTGACAGCATTCACTGACAACATTCACTCACTGACAACATTCACTGACAACATTCACTCACTGACAACATTCACTGACAACATTAACTGACAACATTCACTGACAACATTCACTCACTGACAACATTCACTCACTGACAACATTCACTGACAACATTCACTCACTGAGAACATTCACTCTCTGACAACATTCACTCACTGACAACACTCACTGACAACATTCACTCACTGACAACATTCAATGACAACATTCACTCACTGACAACATTCACTCACTGACAACATTCACTGACAACATTGACTCTCTGACAACATTCACTCACTGGAAACATTCACTGACAACATTCACTAACTGACAACATTCACTCACAGACAACATTCACTGACAACATTCACTCACTGACAACATTCACTCACTGACAACATTCACTGACAACATTCACTGACAACATTCACTCACTGACAACATTCACTCTCTGACAACATTCACTCACTGACAACATTCACTGACAACATTCACTCACTGACAACATTCACTGACAACATTCACTCACTGACAACATTCACTCACTGACAACATTCACTCACTGACAACATTCACTGACAACATTCACTGACAACATTCACTCACTGACAACATTCACTCACTGACAACATTCACTGACAACATTCACTCACTGACAACATTCACTGACAACATTAACTGACAACATTCACTGACAACATTCACTCACTGACAACATTCACTCACTGACAACATTCACTGACAACATTCACTCACTGACAACATTCACTCTCTGACAACATTCACTCACTGACAACACTCACTGACAACATTCACTCACTGACAACATTCACTGACAACATTCACTCACTGACAACATTCACTGACAACATTCACTCACTGACAACATTCACTCACTGACAACATTCACTGACAACATTGACTCTCTGACAACATTCACTGACAACATTCACTCACTGACAACATTCACTCACTGACAACATTCACTGACAACATTAACTAACTGACAACATTCACTCACAGACAACATTCACTCACTGACAACATTCACTCACTGACAACATTCATTCACTGACAACATTCACTCACTGACAACATTCACTCACTGACAACATTCACTGACAACATTCACTGACAACATTCACTCACTGACATTCACTGACAACATTCACTCACTGACAACATTCACTGACAACATTCACTCACTGACAACATTCACTCACTGACAACATTCACTGACAACATTCACTCACTGACAACATTCACTGATAACATTCACTCACTGACAACATTCACTGACAACATTCACTGACAACATTCACTCACTGACAACATTCACTCACTCACAACATTCACTGACAACATTCACTCACTGACAACATTCACTCTCTGACAACATTCACTCACTGACAACACTCACTGACAACATTCACTCACTGACAACATTCACTGACAACATTCACTGACAACATTCACTCACTGACAACATTCACTGACAACATTCACTCACTGACAACATTCACTCACTGACAACATTCACTGACAACATTGACCCTCTGACAACATTCACTGACAACATTCACTCACTGACAACATTCACTGACAACATTCACTAACTGACAACATTCACTCACAGACAACATTCACTGACAACATTCACTCACTGACAACATTCACTCACTGACAACATTCACTCACTGACAACATTCACTGACAACATTCACTCACTGACAAAATTCACTGACAACATTCACTCACTGACAACATTCACTGACAACATTCACTCACTGACAACATTCACTGACAACATTCACTCACTGACAACATTCACTGACAACATTCACTCACTGACAACATTCACTGACAACACTCACTGACAACATTGACTCACTTACAACACTCACTGACAACATTCACTCACTGACAACATTCACTGACAACATTCACTCACTGACAACATTCACTCACTGACAACATTCACTGACAACATTCACTCACTGACAACATTCACTAACTGACAACATTCACTCACAGACAACATTCACTGACAACATTCACTCACTGACAACATTCACTCACTGACAACATTCACTCACTGACAACATTCACTGACAACATTCACTGACAACATTCACTCACTGACAACATTCACTCTCTGACAACATTCACTGACAACATTCACTGACAACATTCACTCACTGACAACATTCACTCACTGACAACATTCACTGACAACACTCACTGACAACATTCACTGACAACATTCACTGACAACATTCACTCTCTGACAACATTCACTCACTGACAACATTCACTCACTGACAGCATTCACTGACAACATTCACTCACTGACAACATTCACTGACAACATTCACTCACTGACAACATTCACTCACTGACAACATTCACTGACAACATTCACTGACAACATTCACTCACTGACATTCACTGACAACATTCACTCACTGACAACATTCACTGACAACACTCACTGACAACATTCACTGACAACATTCACTGACAACATTCACTCTCTGACAACATTCACTGACAACATTCACTCACTGACAACATTCACTCACTGACAGCATTCACTCACTGACAACATTCACTGACAACATTCACTCACTGACAACATTCACTGACAACATTCACTCACTGACAACATTCACTGACAACACTCACTGACAAAATTGACTCACAACACTCACTGACAACATTCACTCACTGACAACATTCACTGACAACATTAACTGACAACATTCACTGACAACATTCACTCACTGACAACATTCACTCACTGACAACATTCACTGACAACATTCACTCACTGACAACATTCACTGACAACATTCACTAACTGATAACATTCACTGACAACATTCACTGACAACATTCACTCACTGACAACATTCACTCACTGACAACATTCACTGACAACATTCACTCACTGACAACATTCACTGACAACATTCACTCACTGACAACATTCACTGACAACATTAACTGACAACATTCACTGACAACATTCACTCACTGACAACATTCACTCACTGACAACATTCACTGACAACATTCACTCACTGACAACATTCACTCTCTGACAACATTCACTCACTGACAACACTCACTGACAACATTCACTCACTGACAACATTCACTGACAACATTCACTCACTGACAACATTCACTCTCTGACAACATTCACTGACAACATTGACTCTCTGACAACATTCACTCACTGGCAACATTCACTGACAACATTCACTAACTGACAACATTCACTCACAGACAACATTCACTGACAACATTCACTCACTGACAACATTCACTCACTGACAACATTCACTGACAACATTCACTGACAACATTCACTCACTGACAACATTCACTCTCTGACAACATTCACTCACTGACAACATTCACTGACAACATTCACTGACAACATTCACTCACTGACAACATTCACTGACAACATTCACTCACTGACAACATTCACTCACTGACAACATTCACTCACTGACAACATTCACTGACAACACTCACTGACAACATTCACTGACAACATTCACTCACTGACAACATTCACTCACTGACAACATTCACTGACAACATTCACTCACTGACAACATTCACTGATAACATTCACTCACTGACAACATTCACTGACAACATTCACTGACAACATTCACTCACTGACAACATTCACTCACTGACAACATTCACTGACAACATTCACTCACTGACAACATTCACTCTCTGACAACATTCACTCACTGACAACACTCACTGACAACATTCACTCACTGACAACATTCACTGACAACATTCACTGACAACATTCACTCACTGACAACATTCACTGACAACATTCACTCACTGACAACATTCACTCACTGACAACATTCACTGACAACATTGACTCTCTGACTACATTCACTGACAACATTCACTCACTGACAACATTCACTCACTGACAACATTCACTGACAACATTCACTAACATACAACATTCACTCACAGACAACATTCACTGACAACATTCACTCACTGACAACATTCACTCACTGACAACATTCACTCACTGACAACATTCACTGACAACATTCAGTAACAACATTCACTGACAACATTCACTCTCTGACAACATTCACTGACAACATTCACTCACTGACAACATTCACTCACTGACAGCATTCACTGACAACATTCACTCACTGACAACATTCACTGACAACATTCACTGACAACATTCACTCACTGACAACATTCACTGACAACATTCACTCACTGACAATATTCACTGACAACATTCACTCACTGACAACATTCACTCACTGACAGCATTCACTGACAACATTCACTCACTGACAACATTCACTGACAACATTCACTCACTGACAACATTCACTGACAACATTCACTAACTGACAACATTCACTGACAACATTCACTCTCTGACAACATTCACTGACAACATTTACTGATAACATTCACTCTCTGACAACATTCACTGACAACATTCACTCTCTGACAACATTCACTGACAACATTCACTGACAACATTCACTCACTGACAACATTCACTCACTGACAACATTCACTGACAACATTGACTCTCTGACAACATTCACTGACAACATTCACTAACTGACAACATTCACTCACAGACAACATTCACTGACAACATTCACTCACTGACAACATTCACTCACTGACAACATTCACTGACAACATTCACTCACTGACAACATTCACTGACAACATTCACTAACTGATAACATTCACTGACAACATTCACTGACAACATTCACTCACTGACAACATTCACTCACTGACAACATTCACTGACAACATTCACTCACTGACAACATTCACTGATAACATTCACTCACTGACAACATTCACTGACAACATTCACTGACAACATTCACTCACTGACAACATTCACTCACTGACAACATTCACTGACAACATTCACTCACTGACAACATTCACTCTCTGACAACATTCACTCACTGACAACACTCACTGACAACATTCACTCACTGACAACATTCACTGACAACATTCACTGACAACATTCACTCACTGACAACATTCACTGACAACATTCACTCACTGACAACATTCACTCACTGACAACATTCACTTACAACATTGACTCTCTGACAACATTCACTGACAACATTCACTCACTGACAACATTCACTGACAACATTCACTCACTGACAACATTCACTGACAACATTCACTCACTGACAACATTCACTGACAACATTCACTGACAACATTCACTCACTGACAACATTCACTGACAACATTCACTGACAACATTCACTCACTGACAACATTCACTGACAACATTCACTGACAACATTCACTAACTGATAACATTCACTGACAACATTCACTGACAACATTCACTCACTGACAACATTCACTCACTGACAACATTCACTCACTGACAACATTCACTGACAACATTCACTCACTGACAACATTCACTGATAACATTCACTCACTGACAACATTCACTGACAACATTCACTCACTGACAACATTCACTCACTGACAACATTCACTGACAACATTCACTCACTGACATTCACTGACAACATTCACTCACTGACAACATTCACTGACAACATTCACTCACTGACAACATTCACTCACTGACAACATTCACTGACAACATTGACTCTCTGACAACATTCACTGACAACATTCACTCACTGACAACATTCACTGACAACATTCACTGACAACATTCACTAACTGACAACATTCACTCACAGACAACATTCACTGACAACATTCACTCACTGACAACATTCACTGACAACATTCACTCACTGACAACATTCACTCACTGACAACACTCACTGACAACATTCACTGACAACATTCACTGACAACATTCACTCTCTGACAACATTCACTGACAACATTCACTCACTGACAACATTCACTCACTGACAGCATTCACTGACAACATTCACTCACTGACAACATTCACTGACAACATTCACTCACTGACAATATTCACTGACAACATTCACTCACTGACAACATTCACTCACTGACAGCATTCACTGACAACATTCACTGACAACATTCACTCACTGACAACATTCACTGACAACATTCACTAACTGACAACATTCACTGACAACATTCACTCTCTGACAACATTCACTGACAACATTTACTGATAACATTCACTCTCTGACAACATTCACTGACAACATTCACTCTCTGACAACATTCACTGACAACATTCACTCACTGACAACATTCACTCACTGACAACATTCACTGACAACATTGACCCTCTGACAACATTCACTGACAACATTCACTCACTGACAACATTCACTGACAACATTCACTAACTGACAACATTCACTCACAGACAACATTCACTGACAACATTCACTCACTGACAACATTCACTCACTGACAACATTCACTCACTGACAACATTCACTGACAACATTCACTCACTGACAAAATTCACTGACAACATTCACTCACTGACAACATTCACTGACAACATTCACTCACTGACAACATTCACTGACAACATTCACTCACTGACAACATTCACTGACAACATTCACTCACTGACAACATTCACTGACAACACTCACTGACAACATTGACTCACTTACAACACTCACTGACAACATTCACTCACTGACAACATTCACTGACAACATTCACTCACTGACAACATTCACTCACTGACAACATTCACTGACAACATTCACTCACTGACAACATTCACTAACTGACAACATTCACTCACAGACAACATTCACTGACAACATTCACTCACTGACAACATTCACTCACTGACAACATTCACTCACTGACAACATTCACTGACAACATTCACTGACAACATTCACTCACTGACAACATTCACTCTCTGACAACATTCACTGACAACATTCACTGACAACATTCACTCACTGACAACATTCACTCACTGACAACATTCACTGACAACACTCACTGACAACATTCACTGACAACATTCACTGACAACATTCACTCTCTGACAACATTCACTCACTGACAACATTCACTCACTGACAGCATTCACTGACAACATTCACTCACTGACAACATTCACTGACAACATTCACTCACTGACAACATTCACTCACTGACAACATTCACTGACAACATTCACTGACAACATTCACTCACTGACATTCACTGACAACATTCACTCACTGACAACATTCACTGACAACACTCACTGACAACATTCACTGACAACATTCACTGACAACATTCACTCTCTGACAACATTCACTGACAACATTCACTCACTGACAACATTCACTCACTGACAGCATTCACTCACTGACAACATTCACTGACAACATTCACTCACTGACAACATTCACTGACAACATTCACTCACTGACAACATTCACTGACAACACTCACTGACAAAATTGACTCACAACACTCACTGACAACATTCACTCACTGACAACATTCACTGACAACATTAACTGACAACATTCACTGACAACATTCACTCACTGACAACATTCACTCACTGACAACATTCACTGACAACATTCACTCACTGACAACATTCACTGACAACATTCACTAACTGATAACATTCACTGACAACATTCACTGACAACATTCACTCACTGACAACATTCACTCACTGACAACATTCACTGACAACATTCACTCACTGACAACATTCACTGACAACATTCACTCACTGACAACATTCACTGACAACATTAACTGACAACATTCACTGACAACATTCACTCACTGACAACATTCACTCACTGACAACATTCACTGACAACATTCACTCACTGACAACATTCACTCTCTGACAACATTCACTCACTGACAACACTCACTGACAACATTCACTCACTGACAACATTCACTGACAACATTCACTCACTGACAACATTCACTCTCTGACAACATTCACTGACAACATTGACTCTCTGACAACATTCACTCACTGGCAACATTCACTGACAACATTCACTAACTGACAACATTCACTCACAGACAACATTCACTGACAACATTCACTCACTGACAACATTCACTCACTGACAACATTCACTGACAACATTCACTGACAACATTCACTCACTGACAACATTCACTCTCTGACAACATTCACTCACTGACAACATTCACTGACAACATTCACTGACAACATTCACTCACTGACAACATTCACTGACAACATTCACTCACTGACAACATTCACTCACTGACAACATTCACTCACTGACAACATTCACTGACAACACTCACTGACAACATTCACTGACAACATTCACTCACTGACAACATTCACTCACTGACAACATTCACTGACAACATTCACTCACTGACAACATTCACTGATAACATTCACTCACTGACAACATTCACTGACAACATTCACTGACAACATTCACTCACTGACAACATTCACTCACTGACAACATTCACTGACAACATTCACTCACTGACAACATTCACTCTCTGACAACATTCACTCACTGACAACACTCACTGACAACATTCACTCACTGACAACATTCACTGACAACATTCACTGACAACATTCACTCACTGACAACATTCACTGACAACATTCACTCACTGACAACATTCACTCACTGACAACATTCACTGACAACATTGACTCTCTGACTACATTCACTGACAACATTCACTCACTGACAACATTCACTCACTGACAACATTCACTGACAACATTCACTAACATACAACATTCACTCACAGACAACATTCACTGACAACATTCACTCACTGACAACATTCACTCACTGACAACATTCACTCACTGACAACATTCACTGACAACATTCAGTAACAACATTCACTGACAACATTCACTCTCTGACAACATTCACTGACAACATTCACTCACTGACAACATTCACTCACTGACAGCATTCACTGACAACATTCACTCACTGACAACATTCACTGACAACATTCACTGACAACATTCACTCACTGACAACATTCACTGACAACATTCACTCACTGACAATATTCACTGACAACATTCACTCACTGACAACATTCACTCACTGACAGCATTCACTGACAACATTCACTCACTGACAACATTCACTGACAACATTCACTCACTGACAACATTCACTGACAACATTCACTAACTGACAACATTCACTGACAACATTCACTCTCTGACAACATTCACTGACAACATTTACTGATAACATTCACTCTCTGACAACATTCACTGACAACATTCACTCTCTGACAACATTCACTGACAACATTCACTGACAACATTCACTCACTGACAACATTCACTCACTGACAACATTCACTGACAACATTGACTCTCTGACAACATTCACTGACAACATTCACTGACTGACAACATTCACTCACAGACAACATTCACTGACAACATTCACTCACTGACAACATTCACTCACTGACAACATTCACTGACAACATTCACTCACTGACAACATTCACTGACAACATTCACTAACTGATAACATTCACTGACAACATTCACTGACAACATTCACTCACTGACAACATTCACTCACTGACAACATTCACTGACAACATTCACTCACTGACAACATTCACTGATAACATTCACTCACTGACAACATTCACTGACAACATTCACTGACAACATTCACTCACTGACAACATTCACTCACTGACAACATTCACTGACAACATTCACTCACTGACAACATTCACTCTCTGACAACATTCACTCACTGACAACACTCACTGACAACATTCACTCACTGACAACATTCACTGACAACATTCACTGACAACATTCACTCACTGACAACATTCACTGACAACATTCACTCACTGACAACATTCACTCACTGACAACATTCACTTACAACATTGACTCTCTGACAACATTCACTGACAACATTCACTCACTGACAACATTCACTGACAACATTCACTCACTGACAACATTCACTGACAACATTCACTCACTGACAACATTCACTGACAACATTCACTGACAACATTCACTCACTGACAACATTCACTGACAACATTCACTGACAACATTCACTCACTGACAACATTCACTGACAACATTCACTGACAACATTCACTAACTGATAACATTCACTGACAACATTCACTGACAACATTCACTCACTGACAACATTCACTCACTGACAACATTCACTCACTGACAACATTCACTGACAACATTCACTCACTGACAACATTCACTGATAACATTCACTCACTGACAACATTCACTGACAACATTCACTCACTGACAACATTCACTCACTGACAACATTCACTGACAACATTCACTCACTGACATTCACTGACAACATTCACTCACTGACAACATTCACTGACAACATTCACTCACTGACAACATTCACTCACTGACAACATTCACTGACAACATTGACTCTCTGACAACATTCACTGACAACATTCACTCACTGACAACATTCACTGACAACATTCACTGACAACATTCACTAACTGACAACATTCACTCACAGACAACATTCACTGACAACATTCACTCACTGACAACATTCACTGACAACATTCACTCACTGACAACATTCACTCACTGACAACACTCACTGACAACATTCACTGACAACATTCACTGACAACATTCACTCTCTGACAACATTCACTGACAACATTCACTCACTGACAACATTCACTCACTGACAGCATTCACTGACAACATTCACTCACTGACAACATTCACTGACAACATTCACTCACTGACAATATTCACTGACAACATTCACTCACTGACAACATTCACTCACTGACAGCATTCACTGACAACATTCACTGACAACATTCACTCACTGACAACATTCACTGACAACATTCACTAACTGACAACATTCACTGACAACATTCACTCTCTGACAACATTCACTGACAACATTTACTGATAACATTCACTCTCTGACAACATTCACTGACAACATTCACTCTCTGACAACATTCACTGACAACATTCACTGACAACATTCACTCACTGACAACATTCACTCACTGACAACATTCACTGACAACATTCACTCACTGACAACATTCACTGACAACATTCACTCACTGACAACATTCACTGACAACATTCACTCACTGACAACATTCACTGACAACATTCACTCACTGACAACATTCACTGACAACACTCACTGACAACATTGACTCACTTACAACACTCACTGACAACATTCACTCACTGACAACATTCACTGACAACATTCACTCACTGACAACATTCACTCACTGACAACATTCACTGACAACATTCACTAACTGATAACATTCACTCACAGACAACATTCACTCACTGACAACATTCACTCACTGACAACATTCACTCACTGACAACATTCACTGACAACACTCACTGACAACATTCACTGACAACATTCACTGACAACATTCACTCTCTGACAACATTCACTGACAACATTCACTCACTGACAACATTCACTCACTGACAGCATTCACTGACAACATTCACTCACTGACAACATTCACTGACAACATTCACTCACTGACAACATTCACTGACAACATTCACTAACTGACAACATTCACTGACAACATTCACTCTCTGACAACATTCACAGACAACATTTACTGATAACATTCACTCTCTGACAACATTCACTGACAACATTCACTCTCTGACAACATTCACTGACAACGTTCACTGACAACATTCACTCACTGACAACATTCACTCACTGACAACATTCACTCACTGACAACATTCACTGACAACATTCACTCACTGACAACATTCACTGACAACATTCACTCACTGACAACATTCACTGACAACATTCACTCACTGACAACATTCACTGACAACATTCACTCAATGACAACATTCACTGATAACATTCACTCACTGACAACATTCACTGACAACACTCACTGACAACATTGACTCACTTACAACACTCACTGACAACATTCACTCACTGACAACATTCACTCACTGACAACATTTACTGACAACATTCACTCACTGACAACATTCACTAACTGACAACATTCACTCACAGACAACATTCACTGACAACATTCACTCACTGACAACATTCACTCACTGACAACATTCACTCTCTGACAACATTCACTGACAACATTCACTGACAACATTCACTGACAACATTCACTCACTGACAACATTCACTGACAACATTCACTCACTGACAACATTCACTCACTGACAACATTCACTGACAACATTCACTGACAACATTCACTCTCTGACAACATTCACTCACTGACCACATTCACTCACTGACAACATTCACTGACAACATTCACTCACTGACAACATTCACTGACAACATTCACTGACAACATTCACTCACTGACAACATTCACTGACAACATTCACTGACAACATTCACTCACTGACAACATTCACTGACAACATTCACTGACAACATTCACTAACTGATAACATTCACTGACAACATTCACTGACAACATTCACTCACTGACAACATTCACTCACTGACAACATTCACTCACTGACAACATTCACTGACAACATTCACTCACTGACAACATTCACTGATAACATTCACTCACTGACAACATTCACTGACAACATTCACTGACAACATTCACTCACTGACAACATTCACTCACTGACAACATTCACTGACAACATTCACTCACTGACATTCACTGACAACATTCACTCACTGACAACATTCACTGACAACATTCACTCACTGACAACATTCACTCACTGACAACATTCACTGACAACATTGACTCTCTGACAACATTCACTGACAACATTCACTCACTGACAACATTCACTGACAACATTCACTGACAACATTCACTAACTGACAACATTCACTCACAGACAACATTCACTGACAACATTCACTCACTGACAACATTCACTGACAACATTCACTCACTGACAACATTCACTCACTGACAACACTCACTGACAACATTCACTGACAACATTCACTGACAACATTCACTCTCTGACAACATTCACTGACAACATTCACTCACTGACAACATTCACTCACTGACAGCATTCACTGACAACATTCACTCACTGACAGCATTCACTGACAACATTCACTGACAACATTCACTCACTGACAACATTCACTGACAACATTCACTAACTGACAACATTCACTCTCTGACAACATTCACTGACAACATTTACTGATAACATTCACTCTCTGACAACATTCACTGACAACATTCACTCTCTGACAACATTCACTGACAACATTCACTGACAACATTCACTCACTGACAACATTCACTCACTGACAACATTCACTCACTGACAACATTCACTGACAACATTCACTCACTGACAACATTCACTGACAACATTCACTCACTGACAACATTCACTCACTGACAACATTCACTGACAACATTCACTCACTGACAACATTCACTGACAACATTCACTCACTGACAACATTCACTGACAACACTCACTGACAACATTGACTCACTTACAACACTCACTGACAACATTCACTCACTGACAACATTCACTCACTGACAACATTCACTGACAACATTCACTCACTGACAACATTCACTCACTGACAACATTCACTGACAACATTCACTAACTGATAACATTCACTCACAGACAACATTCACTCACTGACAACATTCACTCACTGACAACATTCACTCACTGACAACATTCACTGACAACACTCACTGACAACATTCACTGACAACATTCACTGACAACATTCACTCTCTGACAACATTCACTGACAACATTCACTCACTGACAACATTCACTCACTGACAGCATTCACTGACAACATTCACTCACTGACAACATTCACTGACAACATTCACTCACTGACAACATTCACTGACAACATTCACTAACTGACAACATTCACTGACAACATTCACTCTCTGACAACATTCACAGACAACATTTACTGATAACATTCACTCTCTGACAACATTCACTGACAACATTCACTCTCTGACAACATTCACTGACAACGTTCACTGACAACATTCACTCACTGACAACATTCACTCACTGACAACATTCACTCACTGACAACATTCACTGACAACATTCACTCACTGACAACATTCACTGACAACATTCACTCACTGACAACATTCACTGACAACATTCACTCACTGACAACATTCACTGACAACATTCACTCAATGACAACATTCACTGATAACATTCACTCACTGACAACATTCACTGACAACACTCACTGACAACATTGACTCACTTACAACACTCACTGACAACATTCACTCACTGACAACATTCACTCACTGACAACATTCACTGACAACATTCACTCACTGACAACATTCACTAACTGACAACATTCACTCACAGACAACATTCACTGACAACATTCACTCACTGACAACATTCACTCACTGACAACATTCACTGACAACACTCACTGACAACATTCACTGACAACATTCACTGACAACATTCACTCTCTGACAACATTCACTCACTGACAACATTCACTCACTGACAGCATTCACTGACAACATTCACTCACTGACAACATTCACTGACAACATTCACTCACTGACAACATTCACTGACAACATTCACTCACTGACATTCACTGACAACATTCACTCACTGACAACATTCACTGACAACATTCACTCACTGACAACATTCACTCACTGACAACATTCACTGACAACATTGACTCTCTGACAACATTCACTGACAACATTCACTCACTGACAACATTCACTGACAACATTCACTCACTGACAACATTCACTGATAACATTCACTCACTGACAACATTCACTGACAACATTCACTCACTGACAACATTCACTCTCTGACAACATTCACTGACAACATTCACTGACAACATTCACTGACAACATTCACTCACTGACAACATTCACTGACAACATTCACTCACTGACAACATTCACTCACTGACAACATTCACTGACAACACTCACTGACAACATTCACTGACAACATTCACTGACAACATTCACTCTCTGACAACATTCACTCACTGACAACATTCACTCACTGACAGCATTCACTGACAACATTCACTCACTGACAACATTCACTGACAACATTCACTCACTGACAACATTCACTCACTGACAACATTCACTGACAACATTCACTCACTGACATTCACTGACAACATTCACTCACTGACAACATTCACTGACAACATTCACTCACTGACAACATTCACTCACTGACAACATTCACTGACAACATTGACTCTCTGACAACATTCACTGACAACATTCACTCACTGACAACATTCACTGACAACATTCACTCACTGACAACATTCACTGATAACATTCACTCACTGACAACATTCACTGACAACATTCACTCACTGACAACATTCACTCTCTGACAACATTCACTCACTGACAACACTCACTCACTGACAACATTCACTCTCTGACAACATTCACTGACAACATTCACTGACAACATTCACTGACAACATTCACTCACTGACAACATTCACTGACAACATTCACTGACAACATTCACTCACTGACAACATTCACTGACAACACTCACTGACAACATTCACTGACAACATTCACTGACAACATTCACTCTCTGACAACATTCACTCACTGACAACATTCACTCACTGACAGCATTCACTGACAACATTCACTCACTGACAACATTCACTGACAACATTCACTCACTGACAACATTCACTCACTGACAACATTCACTGACAACATTCACTCACTGACATTCACTGACAACATTCACTCACTGACAACATTCACTCACTGACAACATTCACTGACAACATTGACTCTCTGACAACATTCACTGACAACATTCACTCACTGACAACATTCACTGACAACATTCACTCACTGACAACATTCACTGATAACATTCACTCACTGACAACATTCACTCACTGACAACATTCACTCTCTGACAACATTCACTCACTGACAACACTCACTGACAACATTCACTCACTGACAACATTCACTCTCTGACAACATTCACTCACTGACAACACTCACTGACAACATTCACTCACTGACAACATTCACTGACAACATTCACTGACAACATTCACTGACAACATTCACTCACTGACAACATTCACTCTCTGACAACATTCACTCACTGACAACACTCACTGACAACATTCACTCACTGACAACATTCACTGACAACATTCACTGACAACATTCACTCTCTGACAACATTCACTGACAACATTCACTCACTGACAACATTCACTCACTGACAACATTCACTGACAACATTGACTCTCTGACAACATTCACTGACAACATTCACTAACTGACAACATTCACTCACAGACAACATTCACTGACAACATTCACTCACTGACAACATTCACTCACTGACAACATTCACTGACAACATTCACTGACAACATTCACTCACTGACAACATTCACTCACTGACAACATTCACTGACAACATTCACTGACAACATTCACTCACTGACAACATTCACTGACAACATTCACTCACTGACAACATTCACTGACAACACTCACTGACAACATTCACTGACAACATTCACTCTCTGACAACATTCACTCACTGACAGCAATCACTGACAACATTCACTCACTGACAACATTCACTGACAACATTCACTCACTGACAACATTCACTGACAACATTCACTGACAACATTCACTGACAACATTCACTCACTGACAACATTCACTCTCTGACAACATTCACTCACTGACAACACTCACTGACAACATTCACTGACAACATTCACTGACAACATTCACTCTCTGACAACATTCACTCACTGACAGCATTCACTGACAACATTCACTCACTGACAACATTCACTGACAACATTCACTCACTGACAACATTCACTGACAACATTCACTGACAACATTCACTCACTGACAACATTCACTGACAACATTCACTCTCTGACAACATTCACTCACTGACAATATTCACTGACAACATTCACTCACTGACAGCATTCACTGACAACATTCACTCACTGACAACATTCACTGACAACATTCACTGACAACATTCACTCACTGACAACATTCACTGACAACATTCACTAACTGATAACATTCACTGACAACATTCACTGACAACATTCACTCACTGACAACATTCACTCACTGACAACATTCACTGACAACATTCACTCACTGACAACATTCACTGATAACATTCACTCACAGACAACATTCACTGACAACATTCACTCACTGACAACATTCACTCACTGACAACATTCACTGACAACATTCACTGACAACATTCACTCACTGACAACATTCACTCTCTGACAACATTCACTGACAACATTCACTGACAACATTCACTGACAACATTCACTCACTGACAACATTCACTGACAACATTCACTCACTGACAACATTCACTCACTGACAACATTCACTGACAACACTCACTGACAACATTCACTGACAACATTCACTGACAACATTCACTCTCTGACAACATTCACTCACTGACAGCATTCACTGACAACATTCACTCACTGACAACATTCACTCACTGACAGCATTCACTGACAACATTCACTGACAACATTCACTGACAACATTCACTGACAACATTCACTCACTGACAACATTCACTGACAACATTCACTCACTGACAACATTCACTGATAACATTCACTCACTGACAACATTCACTGACAACATTCACTGACAACATTCACTGTCAACATTCACTCACTGACAACATTCACTCACTGACAACATTCACTGACAACATTCACTGACAACATTCACTCACTGACAACATTCACTGACAACATTCACTCACTGACAACATTCACTGACAACACTCACTGACAACATTCACTGACAACATTCACTCTCTGACAACATTCACTCACTGACAACATTCACTCACTGACAGCATTCACTGACAACATTCACTCACTGACAACATTCACTGACAACATTCACTCACTGACAACATTCACTGACAACATTCACTGACAACATTCACTCACTGACAACATTCACTGACAACATTCACTCTCTGACAACATTCACTCACTGACAATATTCACTGACAACATTCACTCACTGACAGCATTCACTGACAACATTCACTCACTGACAACATTCACTGACAACATTCACTCACTGACAACATTCACTGACAACATTAACTGACAACATTCACTGACAACATTCACTCACTGACAACATTCACTCACTGACAACATTCACTCACTGAGAACATTCACTCTCTGACAACATTCACTCACTGACAACACTCACTGACAACATTCACTCACTGACAACATTCACTGACAACATTCACTCACTGACAACATTCACTCACTGACAACATTCACTGACAACATTGACTCTCTGACAACATTCACTCACTGGAAACATTCACTGACAACATTCACTGACTGACAACATTCACTCACAGACAACATTCACTGACAACATTCACTCACTGACAACATTCACTCACTGACAACATTCACTCACTGACAACATTCACTGACAACATTCACTCACTGACAACATTCACTCTCTGACAACATTCACTGACAACATTCACTCACTGACAACATTCACTCACTGACAACATTCACTCACTGATAACATTCACTGACAACATTCACTGACAACATTCACTCACTGACAACATTCACTCACTGACAACATTCACTGACAACATTCACTCACTGACAACATTCACGGACAACATTCACTCACTGACAACATTCACTGACAACATTAACTGACAACATTCACTGACAACATTCACTCACTGACAACATTCACTCACTGACAACATTCACTGACAACATTCACTCACTGACAACATTCACTCTCTGACAACATTCACTCACTGACAACACTCACTGACAACATTCACTCACTGACAACATTCACTGACAACATTCACTCACTGACAACATTCACTGACAACATTCACTCACTGACAACATTCACTCACTGACAACATTCACTGACAACATTGACTCTCTGACAACATTCACTGACAACATTCACTCACTGACAACATTCACTCACTGACAACATTCACTGACAACATTCACTAACTGACAACATTCACTCACAGACAACATTCACTCACTGACAACATTCACTCACTGACAACATTCATTCACTGACAACATTCACTCACTGACAACATTCACTCACTGACAACATTCACTGACAACATTCACTGACAACATTCACTCACTGACATTCACTGACAACATTCACTCACTGACAACATTCACTGACAACATTCACTCACTGACAACATTCACTCACTGACAACATTCACTGACAACATTGACTCTCTGACAACATTCACTGACAACATTCACTAACTGACAACATTCACTCACAGACAACATTCACTGACAACATTCACTCACTGACAACATTCACTCACTGACAACATTTACTGACAACATTGACTAACTGACAACATTCACTGACAACATTCACTCACTGACAACATTCACTCACTGACAACATTCACTGACAACATTAACTCACTGACAACATTCACTGATAACATTCACTCACTGACAACATTCACTGACAACATTCACTGACAACATTCACTCACTGACAACATTCACTCACTCACAACATTCACTGACAACATTCACTCACTGACAACATTCACTCTCTGACAACATTCACTCACTGACAACACTCACTGACAACATTCACTCACTGACAACATTCACTGACAACATTCACTGACAACATTCACTCACTGACAACATTCACTGACAACATTCACTCACTGACAACATTCACTCACTGACAACATTCACTGACAACATTGACCCTCTGACAACATTCACTGACAACATTCACTCACTGACAATATTCACTCACTGACAACATTCACTGACAACATTCACTGACAACATTCACTCACTGACAACATTCACTGACAACATTCACTGACAACATTCACTAACTGGTAACATTCACTGACAACATTCACTGACAACATTCACTCACTGACAACATTCACTCACTGACAACATTCACTCACTGACAACATTCACTGATAACATTCACTCACTGACAACATTCACTGACAACATTCACTGACAACATTCACTCACTGACAACATTCACTCACTGACAACATTCACTGACAACATTCACTCACTGACAACATTCACTGACAACATTCACTAACTGACAACATTCACTGACAACATTCACTCTCTGACAACATTCACTGACAACATTTACTGATAAAATTCACTCTCTGACAACATTCACTGACAACATTCACTCTCTGACAACATTCACTGACAACGTTCACTGACAACATTCACTCACTGACAACATTCACTCACTGACAACATTCACTGACAACATTCACTCACTGACAACATTCACTGACAACATTCACTCACTGACAACATTCACTGACAACATTCACTCACTGACAACATTCACTGACAACATTCACTCACTGACAACATTCACTCACTGACAACATTCACTGACAACATTCACTCACTGACAACACTCACTGACAACATTCACTCACTGACAACATTCACTGACAACATTCACTCACTGACAACACTCACTGACAACATTGACTCACTTACAACACTCACTGACAACATTCACTCACTGACAACATTCACTGACAACATTCACTCACTGACAACATTCACTCACTGACAACATTCACTGACAACATTCACTCACTGATAACATTCACTAACTGACAACATTCACTCACGGACAACATTCACTGACAACATTCACTCACTGACAACATTCACTCACTGACAACATTCACTCACTGACAACATTCACTGACAACATTCACTGACAACATTCACTCACTGACAACATTCACTCACTGACAACATTCACTGACAACATTCACTCACTGACAACATTCACTCACTGACAACATTCACTCACTGACAACATTCACTGACAACACTCACTGACAACATTCACTGACAACATTCACTGACAACATTCACTCTCTGACAACATTCACTCACTGACAGCATTCACTGACAACATTCACTCACTGACAACATTCACTCACTGACAGCATTCACTGACAACATTCACTGACAACATTCACTCACTGACAACATTCACTGACAACACTCACTGAAAACATTCACTGACAACATTCACTGACAACATTCACTCTCTGACAACATTCACTGACAACATTCACTCACTGACAACATTCACTCACTGACAGCATTCACTGACAACATTCACTCACTGACAACATTCACTGACAACATTCACTCACTGACAACATTCACTGACAACATTCACTCACTGACAACATTCACTGACAACATTCACTCACTGACATTCACTGACAACATTCACTCACTGACAACATTCACTGACAACATTCACTCACTGACAACATTCACTCACTGACAACATTCACTGACAACATTGACTCTCTGACAACATTCACTGACAACATTCACTAACTGACAACATTCACTCACAGACAACATTCACTGACAACATTCACTCACTGACAACATTCACTTACTGACAACATTCACTGACAACATTCACTCACTGACAACATTCACTGACAACATTCACTAACTGACAACATTCACTGACAACATTCACTCACTGACAACATTCACTCACTGACAACATTCACTGACAACATTCACTCACTGACAACATTCACTGATAACATTCACTCACTGACAACATTCACTGACAACATTCACTGACAACATTCACTCACTGACAACATTCACTCACTGACAACATTCACTGACAACATTCACTCACTGACAACATTCACTGACAACATTCACTCACTGACAACATTCACTGACAACACTCACTGACAACATTCACTGACAACATTCACTCTCTGACAACATTCACTCACTGACAACATTCACTCACTGACAGCATTCACTGACAACATTCACTCACTGACAACATTCACTGACAACATTCACTCACTGACAACATTCACTGACAACATTCACTGACAACATTCACTCACTGACAACATTCACTGACAACATTCACTCTCTGACAACATTCACTCACTGACAATATTCACTGACAACATTTACTCACTGACAGCATTCACTGACAACATTCACTCACTGACAACATTCACTGACAACATTCACTCACTGACAACATTCACTGACAACATTAACTGACAACATTCACTGACAACATTCACTCACTGACAACATTCACTCACTGACAACATTCACTGACAACATTCACTCACTGAGAACATTCACTCTCTGACAACATTCACTCACTGACAACACTCACTGACAACATTCACTCACTGACAACATTCAATGACAACATTCACTCACTGACAACATTCACTCACTGACAACATTCACTGACAACATTGACTCTCTGACAACATTCACTCACTGGAAACATTCACTGACAACATTCACTAACTGACAACATTCACTCACAGACAACATTCACTGACAACATTCACTCACTGACAACATTCACTCACTGACAACATTCACTCACTGACAACATTCACTGACAACATTCACTGACAACATTCACTCACTGACAACATTCACTCTCTGACAACATTCACTCACTGACAACATTCACTGACAACATTCACTGACAACATTCACTCACTGACAACATTCACTGACAACATTCACTCACTGACAACATTCACTCACTGACAACATTCACTCACTGATAACATTCACTGACAACATTCACTGACAACATTCACTCACTGACAACATTCACTCACTGACAACATTCACTGACAACATTAACTGACAACATTCACTCACTGACAACATTCACTCACTGACAACATTCACTGACAACATTCACTCACTGACAACATTCACTCACTGACAACATTCACTGACAACATTGACCCTCTGACAACATTCACTGACAACATTCACTCACTGACAATATTCACTCACTGACAACATTCACTGACAACATTCACTGACAACATTCACTCACTGACAACATTCACTGACAACATTCACTGACAACATTCACTAACTGATAACATTCACTGACAACATTCACTGACAACATTCACTCACTGACAACATTCACTCACTGACAACATTCACTCACTGACAACATTCACTGACAACATTCACTCACTGACAACATTCACTGATAACATTCACTCACTGACAACATTCACTGACAACATTCACTGACAACATTCACTCACTGACAACATTCACTCACTGACAACATTCACTGACAACATTCACTCACTGACAACATTCACTGACAACATTCACTAACTGACAACATTCACTGACAACATTCACTCTCTGACAACATTCACTGACAACATTTACTGATAAAATTCACTCTCTGACAACATTCACTGACAACATTCACTCTCTGACAACATTCACTGACAACGTTCACTGACAACATTCACTCACTGACAACATTCACTCACTGACAACATTCACTGACAACATTCACTCACTGACAACATTCACTGACAACATTCACTCACTGACAACATTCACTGACAACATTCACTCACTGACAACATTCACTGACAACATTCACTCACTGACAACATTCACTGACAACATTCACTCACTGACAACATTCACTGACAACATTCACTCACTGACAACACTCACTGACAACATTCACTCACTGACAACATTCACTGACAACATTCACTCACTGACAACACTCACTGACAACATTGACTCACTTACAACACTCACTGACAACATTCACTCACTGACAACATTCACTGACAACATTCACTCACTGACAACATTCACTCACTGACAACATTCACTGACAACATTCACTCACTGATAACATTCACTAACTGACAACATTCACTCATGGACAACATTCACTGACAACATTCACTCACTGACAACATTCACTCACTGACAACATTCACTGACAACATTCACTGACAACATTCACTCACTGACAACATTCACTCACTGACAACATTCACTGACAACATTCACTCACTGACAACATTCACTCACTGACAACATTCACTCACTGACAACATTCACTGACAACACTCACTGACAACATTCACTGACAACATTCACTGACAACATTCACTCTCTGACAACATTCACTCACTGACAGCATTCACTGACAACATTCACTCACTGACAACATTCACTCACTGACAGCATTCACTGACAACATTCACTGACAACATTCACTCACTGACAACATTCACTGACAACACTCACTGAAAACATTCACTGACAACATTCACTGACAACATTCACTCTCTGACAACATTCACTGACAACATTCACTCACTGACAACATTCACTCACTGACAGCATTCACTGACAACATTCACTCACTGACAACATTCACTGACAACATTCACTCACTGACAACATTCACTGACAACATTCACTCACTGACAACATTCACTGACAACATTCACTCACTGACATTCACTGACAACATTCACTCACTGACAACATTCACTGACAACATTGACTCTCTGACAACATTCACTGACAACATTCACTAACTGACAACATTCACTCACAGACAACATTCACTGACAACATTCACTCACTGACAACATTCACTTACTGACAACATTCACTGACAACATTCACTCACTGACAACATTCACTGACAACATTCACTAACTGACAACATTCACTGACAACATTCACTCACTGACAACATTCACTCACTGACAACATTCACTGACAACATTCACTCACTGACAACATTCATTGATAACATTCACTCACTGACAACATTCACTGACAACATTCACTGACAACATTCACTCACTGACAACATTCACTCACTGACAACATTCACTGACAACATTCACTGACAACATTCACTCACTGACAACATTCACTGACAACATTCACTCACTGACAACATTCACTGACAACACTCACTGACAACATTCACTGACAACATTCACTCTCTGACAACATTCACTCACTGACAACATTCACTCACTGACAGCATTCACTGACAACATTCACTCACTGACAACATTCACTGACAACATTCACTCACTGACAACATTCACTGACAACATTCACTGACAACATTCACTCACTGACAACATTCACTGACAACATTCACTCTCTGACAACATTCACTCACTGACAATATTCACTGACAACATTCACTCACTGACAGCATTCACTGACAACATTCACTCACTGACAACATTCACTGACAACATTCACTCACTGACAACATTCACTGACAACATTAACTGACAACATTCACTGACAACATTCACTCACTGACAACATTCACTCACTGACAACATTCACTGACAACATTCACTCACTGAGAACATTCACTCTCTGACAACATTCACTCACTGACAACACTCACTGACAACATTCACTCACTGACAACATTCACTGACAACATTCACTCACTGACAACATTCACTCACTGACAACATTCACTGACAACATTGACTCTCTGACAACATTCACTCACTGGAAACATTCACTGACAACATTCACTAACTGACAACATTCACTCACAGACAACATTCACTGACAACATTCACTCACTGACAACATTCACTCACTGACAACATTCACTCACTGACAACATTCACTGACAACATTCACTGACAACATTCACTCACTGACAACATTCACTCTCTGACAACATTCACTCACTGACAACATTCACTGACAACATTCACTGACAACTTTCACTCACTGACAACATTCACTGACAACATTCACTCACTGACAACATTCACTCACTGACAACATTCACTCACTGATAACATTCACTGACAACATTCACTCACTGACAACATTCACTCACTGACAACATTCACTGACAACATTCACTCACTGACAACATTCACTGACAACATTCACTCACTGACAACATTCACTGACAACATTAACTGACAACATTCACTGACAACATTCACTCACTGACAACATTCACTCACTGACAACATTCACTGACAACATTCACTCACTGACAACATTCACTCTCTGACAACATTCACTCACTGACAACACTCACTGACAACATTCACTCACTGACAACATTCACTGACAACATTCACTCACTGACAACATTCACTGACAACATTCACTCACTGACAACATTCACTCACTGACAACATTCACTGACAACATTGACTCTCTGACAACATTCACTGACAACATTCACTCACTGACAACATTCACTCACTGACAACATTCACTGACAACATTCACTAACTGACAACATTCACTCACAGACAACATTCACTCACTGACAACATTCATTCACTGACAACATTCACTCACTGACAACATTCACTCACTGACAACATTCACTGACAACATTCACTGACAACATTCACTCACTGACATTCACTGACAACATTCACTCACTGACAACATTCACTGACAACATTCACTCACTGACAACATTCACTCACTGACAACATTCACTGACAACATTGACTCTCTGACAACATTCACTGACAACATTCACTAACTGACAACATTCACTCACAGACAACATTCACTGACAACATTCACTCACTGACAACATTCACTCACTGACAACATTTACTGACAACATTCACTAACTGACAACATTCACTGACAACATTCACTCACTGACAACATTCACTCACTGACAACATTCACTGACAACATTCACTCACTGACAACATTCACTGATAACATTCACTCACTGACAACATTCACTGACAACATTCACTGACAACATTCACTCACTGACAACATTCACTCACTCACAACATTCACTGACAACATTCACTCACTGACAACATTCACTCTCTGACAACATTCACTCACTGACAACACTCACTGACAACATTCACTCACTGACAACATTCACTGACAACATTCACTGACAACATTCACTCACTGACAACATTCACTGACAACATTCACTCACTGACAACATTCACTCACTGACAACATTCACTGACAACATTGACCCTCTGACAACATTATCTGACAACATTCACTCACTGACAACATTCACTCACTGACAACATTCACTGACAACATTCACTAACTGACAACATTCACTCACAGACAACATTCACTGACAACATTCACTCACTGACAACATTCACTCACTGACAACATTCACTGACAACATTCACTCACTGACAAAATTCACTGACAACATTCACTCACTGACAACATTCACTGACAACATTCACTCACTGACAACATTCACTGACAACATTCACTCACTGACAACATTCACTGACAACACTCACTGACAACATTGACTCACTTACAACACTCACTGACAACATTCACTCACTGACAACATTCACTGACAACATTCACTCACTGACAACATTCACTCACTGACAACATTCACTGACAACATTCACTCACTGACAACATTCACTAACTGACAACATTCACTCACAGACAACATTCACTGACAACATTCACTCACTGACAACATTCACTCACTGACAACATTCACTCACTGACAACATTCACTGACAACATTCACTGACAACATTCACTCACTGACAACATTCACTCTCTGACAACATTCACTGACAACATTCACTGACAACATTCACTCACTGACAACATTCACTCACTGACAACATTCACTCACTGACAACATTCACTGACAACACTCACTGACAACATTCACTGACAACATTCACTGACAACATTCACTCACTGACAACATTCACTCACTGACAGCATTCACTGACAACATTCACTCACTGACAACATTCACTGACAACATTCACTCACTGACAACATTCACTGATAACATTCACTCACTGACAACATTCACTGACAACATTCACTGACAACATTCACTGTCAACATTCACTCACTGACAACATTCACTCACTGACAACATTCACTGACAACATTCACTGACAACATTCACTCACTGACAACATTCACTGACAACATTCACTCACTGACAACATTCACTGACAACACTCACTGACAACATTCACTGACAACATTCACTCTCTGACAACATTCACTCACTGACAACATTCACTCACTGACAGCATTCACTGACAACATTCACTCACTGACAACATTCACTGACAACATTCACTCACTGACAACATTCACTGACAACATTCACTGACAACATTCACTCACTGACAACATTCACTGACAACATTCACTCTCTGACAACATTCACTCACTGACAATATTCACTGACAACATTCACTCACTGACAACATTCACTCACTGACAACATTCACTGACAACATTCACTCACTGAGAACATTCACTCTCTGACAACATTCACTCACTGACAACACTCACTGACAACATTCACTCACTGACAACATTCACTGACAACATTCACTCACTGACAACATTCACTCACTGACAACATTCACTGACAACATTGACTCTCTGACAACATTCACTCACTGGAAACATTCACTGACAACATTCACTAACTGACAACATTCACTCACAGACAACATTCACTGACAACATTCACTCACTGACAACATTCACTCACTGACAACATTCACTCACTGACAACATTCACTGACAACATTCACTCACTGACAACATTCACTCTCTGACAACATTCACTCACTGACAACATTCACTGACAACATTCACTGACAACATTCACTCACTGACAACATTCACTGACAACATTCACTCACTGACAACATTCACTCACTGACAACATTCACTCACTGATAACATTCACTGACAACATTCACTGACAACATTCACTCACTGACAACATTCACTCACTGACAACATTCACTGACAACATTCACTCACTGACAACATTCACGGACAACATTCACTCACTGACAACATTCACTGACAACATTAACTGACAACATTCACTGACAACATTCACTCACTGACAACATTCACTCACTGACAACATTCACTGACAACATTCACTCACTGACAACATTCACTCTCTGACAACATTCACTCACTGACAACACTCACTGACAACATTCACTCACTGACAACATTCACTGACAACATTCACTCACTGACAACATTCACTGACAACATTCACTCACTGACAACATTCACTCACTGACAACATTCACTGACAACATTGACTCTCTGACAACATTCACTGACAACATTCACTCACTGACAACATTCACTGACAACATTCACTAACTGACAACATTCACTCACAGACAACATTCACTCACTGACAACATTCACTCACTGACAACATTCATTCACTGACAACATTCACTCACTGACAACATTCACTCACTGACAACATTCACTGACAACATTCACTGACAACATTCACTCACTGACATTCACTGACAACATTCACTCACTGACAACATTCACTGACAACATTCACTCACTGACAACATTCACTCACTGACAACATTCACTGACAACATTGACTCTCTGACAACATTCACTGACAACATTCACTAACTGACAACATTCACTCACAGACAACATTCACTGACAACATTCACTCACTGACAACATTCACTCACTGACAACATTTACTGACAACATTCACTAACTGACAACATTCACTGACAACATTCACTCACTGACAACATTCACTCACTGACAACATTCACTGACAACATTCACTCACTGACAACATTCACTGATAACATTCACTCACTGACAACATTCACTGACAACATTCACTGACAACATTCACTCACTGACAACATTCACTCACTCACAACATTCACTGACAACATTCACTCACTGACAACATTCACTCTCTGACAACATTCACTCACTGACAACACTCACTGACAACATTCACTCACTGACAACATTCACTGACAACATTCACTCACTGACAACATTCACTGACAACATTCACTCACTGACAACATTCACTCACTGACAACATTCACTGACAACATTGACCCTCTGACAACATTCACTGACAACATTCACTCACTGACAATATTCACTCACTGACAACATTCACTGACAACATTCACTGACAACATTCACTCACTGACAACATTCACTGACAACATTCACTGACAACATTCACTAACTGATAACATTCACTGACAACATTCACTGACAACATTCACTCACTGACAACATTCACTCACTGACAACATTCACTCACTGACAACATTCACTGACAACATTCACTCACTGACAACATTCACTGATAACATTCACTCACTGACAACATTCACTGACAACATTCACTGACAACATTCACTCACTGACAACATTCACTCACTGACAACATTCACTGACAACATTCACTCACTGACAACATTCACTGACAACATTCACTAACTGACAACATTCACTGACAACATTCACTCTCTGACAACATTCACTGACAACATTTACTGATAAAATTCACTCTCTGACAACATTCACTGACAACATTCACTCTCTGACAACATTCACTGACAACGTTCACTGACAACATTCACTCACTGACAACATTCACTCACTGACAACATTCACTGACAACATTCACTCACTGACAACATTCACTGACAACATTCACTCACTGACAACATTCACTGACAACATTCACTCACTGACAACATTCACTGACAACATTCACTCACTGACAACATTCACTGACAACATTCACTCACTGACACCATTCACTGACAACATTCACTCACTGACAACACTCACTGACAACATTCACTCACTGACAACATTCACTGACAACATTCACTCACTGACAACACTCACTGACAACATTGACTCACTTACAACACTCACTGACAACATTCACTCACTGACAACATTCACTGACAACATTCACTCACTGACAACATTCACTCACTGACAACATTCACTGACAACATTCACTCACTGATAACATTCACTAACTGACAACATTCACTCATGGACAACATTCACTGACAACATTCACTCACTGACAACATTCACTCACTGACAACATTCACTCACTGACAACATTCACTGACAACATTCACTGACAACATTCACTCACTGACAACATTCACTCACTGACAACATTCACTGACAACATTCACTCACTGACAACATTCACTCACTGACAACATTCACTCACTGACAACATTCACTGACAACACTCACTGACAACATTCACTGACAACATTCACTGACAACATTCACTCTCTGACAACATTCACTCACTGACAGCATTCACTGACAACATTCACTCACTGACAACATTCACTCACTGACAGCATTCACTGACAACATTCACTGACAACATTCACTCACTGACAACATTCACTGACAACACTCACTGAAAACATTCACTGACAACATTCACTGACAACATTCACTCTCTGACAACATTCACTGACAACATTCACTCACTGACAACATTCACTCACTGACAGCATTCACTGACAACATTCACTCACTGACAACATTCACTGACAACATTCACTCACTGACAACATTCACTGACAACATTCACTCACTGACAACATTCACTGACAACATTCACTCACTGACAACATTCACTCACTGACAACATTCACTCACTGACAACATTCACTGACAACACTCACTGACAACATTCACTGACAACATTCACTGACAACATTCACTCTCTGACAACATTCACTCACTGACAGCATTCACTGACAACATTCACTCACTGACAACATTCACTCACTGACAGCATTCACTGACAACATTCACTGACAACATTCACTCACTGACAACATTCACTGACAACACTCACTGAAAACATTCACTGACAACATTCACTGACAACATTCACTCTCTGACAACATTCACTGACAACATTCACTCACTGACAACATTCACTCACTGACAACATTCACTGACAACATTCACTCACTGACAACATTCACTGATAACATTCACTCACTGACAACATTCACTGACAACATTCACTGACAACATTCACTGTCAACATTCACTCACTGACAACATTCACTCACTGACAACATTCACTGACAACATTCACTGACAACATTCACTCACTGACAACATTCACTGACAACATTCACTCACTGACAACATTCACTGACAACACTCACTGACAACATTCACTGACAACATTCACTCTCTGACAACATTCACTCACTGACAACATTCACTCACTGACAGCATTCACTGACAACATTCACTCACTGACAACATTCACTGACAACATTCACTCACTGACAACATTCACTGACAACATTCACTGACAACATTCACTCACTGACAACATTCACTGACAACATTCACTCTCTGACAACATTCACTCACTGACAATATTCACTGACAACATTCACTCACTGACAGCATTCACTGACAACATTCACTCACTGACAACATTCACTGACAACATTCACTCACTGACAACATTCACTGACAACATTAACTGACAACATTCACTGACAACATTCACTCACTGACAACATTCACTCACTGACAACATTCACTGACAACATTCACTCACTGAGAACATTCACTCTCTGACAACATTCACTCACTGACAACACTCACTGACAACATTCACTCACTGACAACATTCACTGACAACATTCACTCACTGACAACATTCACTCACTGACAACATTCACTGACAACATTGACTCTCTGACAACATTCACTCACTGGAAACATTCACTGACAACATTCACTAACTGACAACATTCACTCACAGACAACATTCACTGACAACATTCACTCACTGACAACATTCACTCACTGACAACATTCACTCACTGACAACATTCACTGACAACATTCACTGACAACATTCACTCACTGACAACATTCACTCTCTGACAACATTCACTCACTGACAACATTCACTGACAACATTCACTGACAACATTCACTCACTGACAACATTCACTCACTGACAACATTCACTCACTGATAACATTCACTGACAACATTCACTGACAACATTCACTCACTGACAACATTCACTCACTGACAACATTCACTCACTGATAACATTCACTGACAACATTCACTGACAACATTCACTCACTGACAACATTCACTCACTGACAACATTCACTGACAACATTCACTCACTGACAACATTCACGGACAACATTCACTCACTGACAACATTCACTGACAACATTAACTGACAACATTCACTGACAACATTCACTCACTGACAACATTCACTCACTGACAACATTCACTGACAACATTCACTCACTGACAACATTCACTCTCTGACAACATTCACTCACTGACAACACTCACTGACAACATTCACTCACTGACAACATTCACTGACAACATTCACTCACTGACAACATTCACTGACAACATTCACTCACTGACAACATTCACTCACTGACAACATTCACTGACAACATTGACTCTCTGACAACATTCACTGACAACATTCACTCACTGACAACATTCACTGACAACATTCACTAACTGACAACATTCACTCACAGACAACATTCACTCACTGACAACATTCATTCACTGACAACATTCACTCACTGACAACATTCACTCACTGACAACATTCACTGACAACATTCACTGACAACATTCACTCACTGACATTCACTGACAACATTCACTCACTGACAACATTCACTGACAACATTCACTCACTGACAACATTCACTCACTGACAACATTCACTGACAACATTGACTCTCTGACAACATTCACTGACAACATTCACTAACTGACAACATTCACTCACAGACAACATTCACTGACAACATTCACTCACTGACAACATTCACTCACTGACAACATTTACTGACAACATTCACTAACTGACAACATTCACTGACAACATTCACTCACTGACAACATTCACTCACTGACAACATTCACTGACAACATTCACTCACTGACAACATTCACTGATAACATTCACTCACTGACAACATTCACTGACAACATTCACTGACAACATTCACTCACTGACAACATTCACTCACTCACAACATTCACTGACAACATTCACTCACTGACAACATTCACTCTCTGACAACATTCACTCACTGACAACACTCACTGACAACATTCACTCACTGACAACATTCACTGACAACATTCACTGACAACATTCACTCACTGACAACATTCACTGACAACATTCACTCACTGACAACATTCACTCACTGACAACATTCACTGACAACATTGACCCTCTGACAACATTATCTGACAACATTCACTCACTGACAACATTCACTCACTGACAACATTCACTGACAACATTCACTAACTGACAACATTCACTCACAGACAACATTCACTGACAACATTCACTCACTGACAACATTCACTCACTGACAACATTCACTGACAACATTCACTCACTGACAAAATTCACTGACAACATTCACTCACTGACAACATTCACTGACAACATTCACTCACTGACAACATTCACTGACAACATTCACTCACTGACAACATTCACTGACAACACTCACTGACAACATTGACTCACTTACAACACTCACTGACAACATTCACTCACTGACAACATTCACTGACAACATTCACTCACTGACAACATTCACTCACTGACAACATTCACTGACAACATTCACTCACTGACAACATTCACTAACTGACAACATTCACTCACAGACAACATTCACTGACAACATTCACTCACTGACAACATTCACTCACTGACAACATTCACTCACTGACAACATTCACTGACAACATTCACTGACAACATTCACTCACTGACAACATTCACTCTCTGACAACATTCACTGACAACATTCACTGACAACATTCACTCACTGACAACATTCACTCACTGACAACATTCACTCACTGACAACATTCACTGACAACACTCACTGACAACATTCACTGACAACATTCACTGACAACATTCACTCACTGACAACATTCACTCACTGACAGCATTCACTGACAACATTCACTCACTGACAACATTCACTGACAACATTCACTCACTGACAACATTCACTGATAACATTCACTCACTGACAACATTCACTGACAACATTCACTGACAACATTCACTGTCAACATTCACTCACTGACAACATTCACTCACTGACAACATTCACTGACAACATTCACTGACAACATTCACTCACTGACAACATTCACTGACAACATTCACTCACTGACAACATTCACTGACAACACTCACTGACAACATTCACTGACAACATTCACTCTCTGACAACATTCACTCACTGACAACATTCACTCACTGACAGCATTCACTGACAACATTCACTCACTGACAACATTCACTGACAACATTCACTCACTGACAACATTCACTGACAACATTCACTGACAACATTCACTCACTGACAACATTCACTGACAACATTCACTCTCTGACAACATTCACTCACTGACAATATTCACTGACAACATTCACTCACTGACAACATTCACTCACTGACAACATTCACTGACAACATTCACTCACTGAGAACATTCACTCTCTGACAACATTCACTCACTGACAACACTCACTGACAACATTCACTCACTGACAACATTCACTGACAACATTCACTCACTGACAACATTCACTCACTGACAACATTCACTGACAACATTGACTCTCTGACAACATTCACTCACTGGAAACATTCACTGACAACATTCACTAACTGACAACATTCACTCACAGACAACATTCACTGACAACATTCACTCACTGACAACATTCACTCACTGACAACATTCACTCACTGACAACATTCACTGACAACATTCACTGACAACATTCACTCACTGACAACATTCACTCTCTGACAACATTCACTCACTGACAACATTCACTGACAACATTCACTGACAACATTCACTCACTGACAACATTCACTGACAACATTCACTCACTGACAACATTCACTCACTGACAACATTCACTCACTGATAACATTCACTGACAACATTCACTGACAACATTCACTCACTGACAACATTCACTCACTGACAACATTCACTGACAACATTCACTCACTGACAACATTCACGGACAACATTCACTCACTGACAACATTCACTGACAACATTAACTGACAACATTCACTGACAACATTCACTCACTGACAACATTCACTCACTGACAACATTCACTGACAACATTCACTCACTGACAACATTCACTCTCTGACAACATTCACTCACTGACAACACTCACTGACAACATTCACTCACTGACAACATTCACTGACAACATTCACTCACTGACAACATTCACTGACAACATTCACTCACTGACAACATTCACTCACTGACAACATTCACTGACAACATTGACTCTCTGACAACATTCACTGACAACATTCACTCACTGACAACATTCACTCACTGACAACATTCACTGACAACATTCACTAACTGACAACATTCACTCACAGACAACATTCACTCACTGACAACATTCACTCACTGACAACATTCATTCACTGACAACATTCACTCACTGACAACATTCACTCACTGACAACATTCACTGACAACATTCACTGACAACATTCACTCACTGACATTCACTGACAACATTCACTCACTGACAACATTCACTGACAACATTCACTCACTGACAACATTCACTCACTGACAACATTCACTGACAACATTGACTCTCTGACAACATTCACTGACAACATTCACTAACTGACAACATTCACTCACAGACAACATTCACTGACAACATTCACTCACTGACAACATTCACTCACTGACAACATTTACTGACAACATTCACTAACTGACAACATTCACTGACAACATTCACTCACTGACAACATTCACTCACTGACAACATTCACTGACAACATTCACTCACTGACAACATTCACTGATAACATTCACTCACTGACAACATTCACTGACAACATTCACTGACAACATTCACTCACTGACAACATTCACTCACTCACAACATTCACTGACAACATTCACTCACTGACAACATTCACTCTCTGACAACATTCACTCACTGACAACACTCACTGACAACATTCACTCACTGACAACATTCACTGACAACATTCACTCACTGACAACATTCACTGACAACATTCACTCACTGACAACATTCACTCACTGACAACATTCACTGACAACATTGACCCTCTGACAACATTCACTGACAACATTCACTCACTGACAATATTCACTCACTGACAACATTCACTGACAACATTCACTGACAACATTCACTCACTGACAACATTCACTGACAACATTCACTGACAACATTCACTAACTGATAACATTCACTGACAACATTCACTGACAACATTCACTCACTGACAACATTCACTCACTGACAACATTCACTCACTGACAACATTCACTGACAACATTCACTCACTGACAACATTCACTGATAACATTCACTCACTGACAACATTCACTGACAACATTCACTGACAACATTCACTCACTGACAACATTCACTCACTGACAACATTCACTGACAACATTCACTCACTGACAACATTCACTGACAACATTCACTAACTGACAACATTCACTGACAACATTCACTCTCTGACAACATTCACTGACAACATTTACTGATAAAATTCACTCTCTGACAACATTCACTGACAACATTCACTCTCTGACAACATTCACTGACAACGTTCACTGACAACATTCACTCACTGACAACATTCACTCACTGACAACATTCACTGACAACATTCACTCACTGACAACATTCACTGACAACATTCACTCACTGACAACATTCACTGACAACATTCACTCACTGACAACATTCACTGACAACATTCACTGACAACATTCACTCACTGACACCATTCACTGACAACATTCACTCACTGACAACACTCACTGACAACATTCACTCACTGACAACATTCACTGACAACATTCACTCACTGACAACACTCACTGACAACATTGACTCACTTACAACACTCACTGACAACATTCACTCACTGACAACATTCACTGACAACATTCACTCACTGACAACATTCACTCACTGACAACATTCACTGACAACATTCACTCACTGATAACATTCACTAACTGACAACATTCACTCACGGACAACATTCACTGACAACATTCACTCACTGACAACATTCACTCACTGACAACATTCACTCACTGACAACATTCACTGACAACATTCACTGACAACATTCACTCACTGACAACATTCACTCACTGACAACATTCACTGACAACATTCACTCACTGACAACATTCACTCACTGACAACATTCACTCACTGACAACATTCACTGACAACACTCACTGACAACATTCACTGACAACATTCACTGACAACATTCACTCTCTGACAACATTCACTCACTGACAGCATTCACTGACAACATTCACTCACTGACAACATTCACTCACTGACAGCATTCACTGACAACATTCACTGACAACATTCACTCACTGACAACATTCACTGACAACACTCACTGAAAACATTCACTGACAACATTCACTGACAACATTCACTCTCTGACAACATTCACTGACAACATTCACTCACTGACAACATTCACTCACTGACAGCATTCACTGACAACATTCACTCACTGACAACATTCACTGACAACATTCACTCACTGACAACATTCACTGACAACATTCACTCACTGACAACATTCACTGACAACATTCACTCACTGACAACATTCACTCACTGACAACATTCACTCACTGACAACATTCACTGACAACACTCACTGACAACATTCACTGACAACATTCACTGACAACATTCACTCTCTGACAACATTCACTCACTGACAGCATTCACTGACAACATTCACTCACTGACAACATTCACTCACTGACAGCATTCACTGACAACATTCACTGACAACATTCACTCACTGACAACATTCACTGACAACACTCACTGAAAACATTCACTGACAACATTCACTGACAACATTCACTCTCTGACAACATTCACTGACAACATTCACTCACTGACAACATTCACTCACTGACAACATTCACTGACAACATTCACTCACTGACAACATTCACTGATAACATTCACTCACTGACAACATTCACTGACAACATTCACTGACAACATTCACTGTCAACATTCACTCACTGACAACATTCACTCACTGACAACATTCACTGACAACATTCACTGACAACATTCACTCACTGACAACATTCACTGACAACATTCACTCACTGACAACATTCACTGACAACACTCACTGACAACATTCACTGACAACATTCACTCTCTGACAACATTCACTCACTGACAACATTCACTCACTGACAGCATTCACTGACAACATTCACTCACTGACAACATTCACTGACAACATTCACTCACTGACAACATTCACTGACAACATTCACTGACAACATTCACTCACTGACAACATTCACTGACAACATTCACTCTCTGACAACATTCACTCACTGACAATATTCACTGACAACATTCACTCACTGACAGCATTCACTGACAACATTCACTCACTGACAACATTCACTGACAACATTCACTCACTGACAACATTCACTGACAACATTAACTGACAACATTCACTGACAACATTCACTCACTGACAACATTCACTCACTGACAACATTCACTGACAACATTCACTCACTGAGAACATTCACTCTCTGACAACATTCACTCACTGACAACACTCACTGACAACATTCACTCACTGACAACATTCACTGACAACATTCACTCACTGACAACATTCACTCACTGACAACATTCACTGACAACATTGACTCTCTGACAACATTCACTCACTGGAAACATTCACTGACAACATTCACTAACTGACAACATTCACTCACAGACAACATTCACTGACAACATTCACTCACTGACAACATTCACTCACTGACAACATTCACTCACTGACAACATTCACTGACAACATTCACTGACAACATTCACTCACTGACAACATTCACTCTCTGACAACATTCACTCACTGACAACATTCACTGACAACATTCACTGACAACATTCACTCACTGACAACATTCACTCACTGACAACATTCACTCACTGATAACATTCACTGACAACATTCACTGACAACATTCACTCACTGACAACATTCACTCACTGACAACATTCACTCACTGATAACATTCACTGACAACATTCACTGACAACATTCACTCACTGACAACATTCACTCACTGACAACATTCACTGACAACATTCACTCACTGACAACATTCACGGACAACATTCACTCACTGACAACATTCACTGACAACATTAACTGACAACATTCACTGACAACATTCACTCACTGACAACATTCACTCACTGACAACATTCACTGACAACATTCACTCACTGACAACATTCACTCTCTGACAACATTCACTCACTGACAACACTCACTGACAACATTCACTCACTGACAACATTCACTGACAACATTCACTCACTGACAACATTCACTGACAACATTCACTCACTGACAACATTCACTCACTGACAACATTCACTGACAACATTGACTCTCTGACAACATTCACTGACAACATTCACTCACTGACAACATTCACTCACTGACAACATTCACTGACAACATTCACTAACTGACAACATTCACTCACAGACAACATTCACTCACTGACAACATTCACTCACTGACAACATTCATTCACTGACAACATTCACTCACTGACAACATTCACTCACTGACAACATTCACTGACAACATTCACTCACTGACATTCACTGACAACATTCACTCACTGACAACATTCACTGACAACATTCACTCACTGACAACATTCACTCACTGACAACATTCACTGACAACATTGACTCTCTGACAACATTCACTGACAACATTCACTAACTGACAACATTCACTCACAGACAACATTCACTGACAACATTCACTCACTGACAACATTCACTCACTGACAACATTTACTGACAACATTCACTAACTGACAACATTCACTGACAACATTCACTCACTGACAACATTCACTCACTGACAACATTCACTGACAACATTCACTCACTGACAACATTCACTGATAACATTCACTCACTGACAACATTCACTGACAACATTCACTGACAACATTCACTCACTGACAACATTCACTCACTCACAACATTCACTGACAACATTCACTCACTGACAACATTCACTCTCTGACAACATTCACTCACTGACAACACTCACTGACAACATTCACTCACTGACAACATTCACTGACTACATTCACTCACTGACAACATTCACTGACAACATTCACTCACTGACAACATTCACTCACTGACAACATTCACTGACAACATTGACCCTCTGACAACATTCACTGACAACATTCACTCACTGACAATATTCACTCACTGACAACATTCACTGACAACATTCACTGACAACATTCACTCACTGACAACATTCACTGACAACATTCACTGACAACATTCACTAACTGATAACATTCACTGACAACATTCACTGACAACATTCACTCACTGACAACATTCACTCACTGACAACATTCACTCACTGACAACATTCACTGACAACATTCACTCACTGACAACATTCACTGATAACATTCACTCACTGACAACATTCACTGACAACATTCACTGACAACATTCACTCACTGACAACATTCACTCACTGACAACATTCACTGACAACATTCACTCACTGACAACATTCACTCACTGACAACACTCACTGACAACATTCACTCACTGACAACATTCACTGACAACATTCACTCACTGACAACATTCACTGACAACATTCACTCACTGACAACATTCACTCACTGACAACATTCACTGACAACATTGACTCTCTGACAACATTCACTGACAACATTCACTCACTGACAACATTCACTCACTGACAACATTCACTGACAACATTCACTAACTGACAACATTCACTCACAGACAACATTCACTCACTGACAACATTCACTCACTGACAACATTCATTCACTGACAACATTCACTCACTGACAACATTCACTCACTGACAACATTCACTGACAACATTCACTGACAACATTCACTCACTGACATTCACTGACAACATTCACTCACTGACAACATTCACTGACAACATTCACTCACTGACAACATTCACTCACTGACAACATTCACTGACAACATTGACTCTCTGACAACATTCACTGACAACATTCACTAACTGACAACATTCACTCACAGACAACATTCACTGACAACATTCACTCACTGACAACATTCACTCACTGACAACATTTACTGACAACATTCACTAACTGACAACATTCACTGACAACATTCACTCACTGACAACATTCACTCACTGACAACATTCACTGACAACATTCACTCACTGACAACATTCACTGATAACATTCACTCACTGACAACATTCACTGACAACATTCACTGACAACATTCACTCACTGACAACATTCACTCACTCACAACATTCACTGACAACATTCACTCACTGACAACATTCACTCTCTGACAACATTCACTCACTGACAACACTCACTGACAACATTCACTCACTGACAACATTCACTGACAACATTCACTGACAACATTCACTCACTGACAACATTCACTGACAACATTCACTCACTGACAACATTCACTCACTGACAACATTCACTGACAACATTGACCCTCTGACAACATTCACTGACAACATTCACTCACTGACAACATTCACTCACTGACAACATTCACTGACAACATTCACTAACTGACAACATTCACTCACAGACAACATTCACTGACAACATTCACTCACTGACAACATTCACTCACTGACAACATTCACTGACAACATTCACTCACTGACAAAATTCACTGACAACATTCACTCACTGACAACATTCACTGACAACATTCACTCACTGACAACATTCACTGACAACATTCACTCACTGACAACATTCACTGACAACACTCACTGACAACATTGACTCACTTACAACACTCACTGACAACATTCACTCACTGACAACATTCACTGACAACATTCACTCACTGACAACATTCACTCACTGACAACATTCACTGACAACATTCACTCACTGACAACATTCACTAACTGACAACATTCACTCACAGACAACATTCACTGACAACATTCACTCACTGACAACATTCACTCACTGACAACATTCACTCACTGACAACATTCACTGACAACATTCACTGACAACATTCACTCACTGACAACATTCACTGACAACATTCACTGACAACATTCACTCACTGACAACATTCACTCACTGACAACATTCACTCACTGACAACATTCACTGACAACACTCACTGACAACATTCACTGACAACATTCACTGACAACATTCACTCACTGACAACATTCACTCACTGACAGCATTCACTGACAACATTCACTCACTGACAACATTCACTGACAACATTCACTCACTGACAACATTCACTGATAACATTCACTCACTGACAACATTCACTGACAACATTCACTGACAACATTCACTGTCAACATTCACTCACTGACAACATTCACTCACTGACAACATTCACTGACAACATTCACTGACAACATTCACTCACTGACAACATTCACTGACAACATTCACTCACTGACAACATTCACTGACAACACTCACTGACAACATTCACTGACAACATTCACTCTCTGACAACATTCACTCACTGACAACATTCACTCACTGACAGCATTCACTGACAACATTCACTCACTGACAACATTCACTGACAACATTCACTCACTGACAACATTCACTGACAACATTCACTGACAACATTCACTCACTGACAACATTCACTGACAACATTCACTCTCTGACAACATTCACTCACTGACAATATTCACTGACAACATTCACTCACTGACAGCATTCACTGACAACATTCACTCACTGACAACATTCACTGACAACATTCACTCACTGACAACATTCACTGACAACATTAACTGACAACATTCACTGACAACATTCACTCACTGACAACATTCACTCACTGACAACATTCACTGACAACATTCACTCACTGAGAACATTCACTCTCTGACAACATTCACTCACTGACAACACTCACTGACAACATTCACTCACTGACAACATTCACTGACAACATTCACTCACTGACAACATTCACTCACTGACAACATTCACTGACAACATTGACTCTCTGACAACATTCACTCACTGGAAACATTCACTGACAACATTCACTAACTGACAACATTCACTCACAGACAACATTCACTGACAACATTCACTCACTGACAACATTCACTCACTGACAACATTCACTCACTGACAACATTCACTGACAACATTCACTGACAACATTCACTCACTGACAACATTCACTCTCTGACAACATTCACTCACTGACAACATTCACTGACAACATTCACTGACAACATTCACTCACTGACAACATTCACTGACAACATTCACTCACTGACAACATTCACTCACTGACAACATTCACTCACTGATAACATTAACTGACAACATTCACTGACAACATTCACTCACTGACAACATTCACTCACTGACAACATTCACTGACAACATTCACTCACTGACAACATTCACTCTCTGACAACATTCACTCACTGACAACACTCACTGACAACATTCACTCACTGACAACATTCACTGACAACATTCACTCACTGACAACATTCACTGACAACATTCACTCACTGACAACATTCACTCACTGACAACATTCACTGACAACATTGACTCTCTGACAACATTCACTGACAACATTCACTCACTGACAACATTCACTCACTGACAACATTCACTGACAACATTCACTAACTGACAACATTCACTCACAGACAACATTCACTCACTGACAACATTCACTCACTGACAACATTCATTCACTGACAACATTCACTCACTGACAACATTCACTCACTGACAACATTCACTGACAACATTCACTGACAACATTCACTCACTGACATTCACTGACAACATTCACTCACTGACAACATTCACTGACAACATTCACTCACTGACAACATTCACTCACTGACAACATTCACTGACAACATTGACTCTCTGACAACATTCACTGACAACATTCACTAACTGACAACATTCACTCACAGACAACATTCACTGACAACATTCACTCACTGACAACATTCACTCACTGACAACATTTACTGACAACATTCACTAACTGACAACATTCACTGACAACATTCACTCACTGACAACATTCACTCACTGACAACATTCACTGACAACATTCACTCACTGACAACATTCACTGATAACATTCACTCACTGACAACATTCACTGACAACATTCACTGACAACATTCACTCACTGACAACATTCACTCACTCACAACATTCACTGACAACATTCACTCACTGACAACATTCACTCTCTGACAACATTCACTCACTGACAACACTCACTGACAACATTCACTCACTGACAACATTCACTGACAACATTCACTCACTGACAACATTCACTGACAACATTCACTCACTGACAACATTCACTCACTGACAACATTCACTGACAACATTGACCCTCTGACAACATTCACTGACAACATTCACTCACTGACAATATTCACTCACTGACAACATTCACTGACAACATTCACTGACAACATTCACTCACTGACAACATTCACTGACAACATTCACTGACAACATTCACTAACTGATAACATTCACTGACAACATTCACTGACAACATTCACTCACTGACAACATTCACTCACTGACAACATTCACTCACTGACAACATTCACTGACAACATTCACTCACTGACAACATTCACTGATAACATTCACTCACTGACAACATTCACTGACAACATTCACTGACAACATTCACTCACTGACAACATTCACTCACTGACAACATTCACTGACAACATTCACTCACTGACAACATTCACTGACAACATTCACTAACTGACAACATTCACTGACAACATTCACTCTCTGACAACATTCACTGACAACATTTACTGATAAAATTCACTCTCTGACAACATTCACTGACAACATTCACTCTCTGACAACATTCACTGACAACGTTCACTGACAACATTCACTCACTGACAACATTCACTCACTGACAACATTCACTGACAACATTCACTCACTGACAACATTCACTGACAACATTCACTCACTGACAACATTCACTGACAACATTCACTCACTGACAACATTCACTGACAACATTCACTCACTGACAACATTCACTGACAACATTCACTCACTGACACCATTCACTGACAACATTCACTCACTGACAACACTCACTGACAACATTCACTCACTGACAACATTCACTGACAACATTCACTCACTGACAACACTCACTGACAACATTGACTCACTTACAACACTCACTGACAACATTCACTCACTGACAACATTCACTGACAACATTCACTCACTGACAACATTCACTCACTGACAACATTCACTGACAACATTCACTCACTGATAACATTCACTAACTGACAACATTCACTCACGGACAACATTCACTGACAACATTCACTCACTGACAACATTCACTCACTGACAACATTCACTCACTGACAACATTCACTGACAACATTCACTGACAACATTCACTCACTGACAACATTCACTCACTGACAACATTCACTGACAACACTCACTGACAACATTCACTGACAACATTCACTCTCTGACAACATTCACTCACTGACAACATTCACTCACTGACAACATTCACTGACAACACTCACTGACAACATTCACTGACAACATTCACTCTCTGACAACATTCACTCACTGACAGCATTCACTGACAACATTCACTCACTGACAACATTCACTCACTGACAGCATTCACTGACAACATTCACTGACAACATTCACTCACTGACAACATTCACTGACAACACTCACTGAAAACATTCACTGACAACATTCACTGACAACATTCACTCTCTGACAACATTCACTGACAACATTCACTCACTGACAACATTCACTCACTGACAGCATTCACTGACAACATTCACTCACTGACAACATTCACTGACAACATTCACTCACTGACAACATTCACTGACAACATTCACTCACTGACAACATTCACTGACAACATTCACTCACTGACAACATTCACTCACTGACAACATTCACTGACAACATTGACTCTCTGACAACATTCACTGACAACATTCACTAACTGACAACATTCACTCACAGACAACATTCACTGACAACATTCACTCACTGACAACATTCACTTACTGACAACATTCACTGACAACATTCACTGACAACATTCACTGACAACATTCACTCACTGACAACATTCACTCACTGACAACATTCACTGACAACATTCACTGACAACATTCACTCACTGACAACATTCACTGACAACATTCACTCACTGACAACATTCACTGACAACACTCACTGACAACATTCACTGACAACATTCACTCTCTGACAACATTCACTCACTGACAACATTCACTCACTGACAGCATTCACTGACAACATTCACTCACTGACAACATTCACTGACAACATTCACTCACTGACAACATTCACTGACAACATTCACTGACAACATTCACTCACTGACAACATTCACTGACAACATTCACTCTCTGACAACATTCACTCACTGACAATATTCACTGACAACATTTACTCACTGACAGCATTCACTGACAACATTCACTCACTGACAACATTCACTGACAACATTCACTCACTGACAACATTCACTGACAACATTAACTGACAACATTCACTGACAACATTCACTCACTGACAACATTCACTCACTGACAACATTCACTGACAACATTCACTCACTGAGAACATTCACTCTCTGACAACATTCACTCACTGACAACACTCACTGACAACATTCACTCACTGACAACATTCAATGACAACATTCACTCACTGACAACATTCACTCACTGACAACATTCACTGACAACATTGACTCTCTGACAACATTCACTCACTGGAAACATTCACTGACAACATTCACTAACTGACAACATTCACTCACAGACAACATTCACTGACAACATTCACTCACTGACAACATTCACTCACTGACAACATTCACTCACTGACAACATTCACTGACAACATTCACTGACAACATTCACTCACTGACAACATTCACTCTCTGACAACATTCACTCACTGACAACATTCACTGACAACATTCACTGACAACATTCACTCACTGACAACATTCACTGACAACATTCACTCACTGACAACATTCACTCACTGACAACATTCACTCACTGATAACATTCACTGACAACATTCACTGACAACATTCACTCACTGACAACATTCACTCACTGACAACATTCACTGACAACATTCACTCACTGACAACATTCACTGACAACATTCACTCACTGACAACATTCACTGACAACATTAACTGACAACATTCACTCACTGACAACATTCACTCACTGACAACATTCACTGACAACATTCACTCACTGACAACATTCACTCTCTGACAACATTCACTCACTGACAACACTCACTGACAACATTCACTCACTGACAACATTCACTGACAACATTCACTCACTGACAACATTCACTGACAACATTCACTCACTGACAACATTCACTCACTGACAACATTCACTGACAACATTGACTCTCTGACAACATTCACTGACAACATTCACTCACTGACAACATTCACTCACTGACAACATTCACTGACAACATTCACTAACTGACAACATTCACTCACAGACAACATTCACTCACTGACAACATTCACTCACTGACAACATTCATTCACTGACAACATTCACTCACTGACAACATTCACTCACTGACAACATTCACTGACAACATTCACTGACAACATTCACTCACTGACATTCACTGACAACATTCACTCACTGACAACATTCACTGACAACATTCACTCACTGACAACATTCACTCACTGACAACATTCACTGACAACATTCACTCACTGACAACATTCACTGATAACATTCACTCACTGACAACATTCACTGACAACATTCACTGACAACATTCACTCACTGACAACATTCACTCACTCACAACATTCACTGACAACATTCACTCACTGACAACATTCACTCTCTGAAAACATTCACTCACTGACAACACTCACTGACAACATTCACTCACTGACAACATTCACTGACAACATTCACTGACAACATTCACTCACTGACAACATTCACTGACAACATTCACTCACTGACAACATTCACTCACTGACAACATTCACTGACAACATTGACCCTCTGACAACATTCACTGACAACATTCACTCACTGACAACATTCACTGACAACATTCACTAACTGACAACATTCACTCACAGACAACATTCACTGACAACATTCACTCACTGACAACATTCACTCACTGACAACATTCACTCACTGACAACATTCACTGACAACATTCACTCACTGACAAAATTCACTGACAACATTCACTCACTGACAACATTCACTGACAACATTCACTCACTGACAACATTCACTGACAACATTCACTCACTGACAACATTCACTGACAACATTCACTCACTGACAACATTCACTGACAACACTCACTGACAACATTGACTCACTTACAACACTCACTGACAACATTCACTCACTGACAACATTCACTGACAACATTCACTCACTGACAACATTCACTCACTGACAACATTCACTGACAACATTCACTCACTGACAACATTCACTAACTGACAACATTCACTCACAGACAACATTCACTGACAACATTCACTCACTGACAACATTCACTCACTGACAACATTCACTCACTGACAACATTCACTGACAACATTCACTGACAACATTCACTCACTGACAACATTCACTCTCTGACAACATTCACTGACAACATTCACTGACAACATTCACTCACTGACAACATTCACTGACAACACTCACTGACAACATTCACTGACAACATTCACTCTCTGACAACATTCACTCACTGACAACATTCACTCACTGACAGCATTCACTGACAACATTCACTCACTGACAACATTCACTGACAACATTCACTCACTGACAACATTCACTCACTGACAACATTCACTGACAACATTCACTGACAACATTCACTCACTGACATTCACTGACAACATTCACTCACTGACAACATTCACTGACAACACTCACTGACAACATTCACTGACAACATTCACTCTCTGACAACATTCACTGACAACATTCACTCACTGACAACATTCACTCACTGACAGCATTCACTCACTGACAACATTCACTGACAACATTCACTCACTGACAACATTCACTGACAACATTCACTCACTGACAACATTCACTGACAACACTCACTGACAAAATTGACTCACAACACTCACTGACAACATTCACTCATTGACAACATTCACTGACAACATTCACTCACTGACAACATTCACTCACTGACAACATTCACTGACAACATTCACTCACTGACAACATTCACTCACAGACAACATTCACTGACAACATCCACTCACTGACAACATTCACTCACTGACAACATTCACTCACTGACAACATTCACTGACAACATTCACTGACAACATTCACTCACTGACAACATTCACTCTCTGACAACATTCACTGACAACATTCACTGACAACATTCACTCACTGACAACATTCACTGACAACATTCACTCACTGACAACATTCACTCACTGACAACATTCACTCACTGACAACATTCACTGACAACACTCACTGACAACATTCACTGACAACATTCACTGACAACATTCACTCTCTGACAACATTCACTCACTGACAATATTCACTCACTGACAGCATTCACTGACAACATTCACTCACTGACAACATTCACTGACAACATTCACTCACTGACAACATTCACTGACAACATTCACTCACTGACAACATTCACTCACTGACAACATTCACTGACAACATTCACTCACTGACATTCACTGACAACATTCACTCACTGACAACATTCACTGACAACATTCACTCACTGACAACATTCACTCACTGACAACATTCACTGACAACATTGACTCTCTGACAACATTCACTCACTGACAACATTCACTGACAACATTCACTGACAACATTCACTCACTGACAACATTCACTCACTGACAACATTCACTGACAACATTCACTGACAACATTCACTCACTGACAACATTCACTGACAACATTCACTCACTGACAACATTCACTGACAACATTCACTGACAACATTCACTCTCTGACAACATTCACTCACTGACAACATTCACTCACTGACAGCATTCACTGACAACATTCACTCACTGACAACATTCACTGACAACATTCACTCACTGACAACATTCACTGACAACATTCACTCACTGACAACATTCACTGACAACATTCACTCTCTGACAACATTCACTCACTGACAATATTCACTGACAACATTCACTCACTGACAGCATTCACTGACAACATTCACTCACTGACAACATTCACTGACAACATTCACTAACTAATAACATTCACTGACAACATTCACTGACAACATTCACTCACTGACAACATTCACTCACTGACAACATTCACTGACAACATTCACTCACTGACAACATTCACTCACTGACAACATTCACTGACAACATTCACTCACTGACAACATTAACTGACAACATTCACTGACAACATTCACTCACTGACAACATTCACTCACTGACAACTTTCACTGACAACATTCACTCTCTGACAACATTCACTCTCTGACAACATTCACTCACTGACAACACTCACTGACAACATTCACTCACTGACAACATTCACTGACAACATTCACTCACTGACAACATTCACTGACAACATTCACTCACTGACAACATTCACTCACTGACAACATTCACTGACAACATTGACTCTCTGACAACATTCACTGACAACATTCACTCACTGACAACATTCACTCACTGACAACATTCACTGACAACATTCACTAACTGACAACATTCACTCACTGACAACATTCACTCACTGACAACATTCACTGACAACATTCACTCACTGACAACATTCACTCTCTGACAACATTCACTCACTGACAACACTCACTGACAACATTCACTCACTGACAACATTCACTGACAACATTCACTCACTGACAACATTCACTGACAACATCCACTCACTGACAACATTCACTGACAACATTGACTCTCTGACAACATTCACTGACAACATTCACTCACTGACAACATTCACTCACTGACAACATTCACTGACAACATTCACTAACTGACAACATTCACTCACAGACAACATTCACTGACAACATTCACTCACTGACAACATTTACACACTGACAACATTCACTCACTGACAACATTCACTGACAACATTCACTCACTGACAACATTCACTGACAACACTCACTGACAACATTGACTCACTTACAACATTCACTCACTGACAACATTCACTCACTGACAACATTCACTGACAACATTCACTGACAACATTCACTCACTGACAACATTCACTCTCTGACAACATTCACTGACAACATTCACTGACAACATTCACTCACTGACAACATTCACTGACAACATTCACTCACTGACAACATTCACTCACTGACAACATTCACTCACTGACAACATTCACTGACAACACTCACTGAAAACATTCACTGACAACATTCACTGACAACATTCACTCTCTGACAACATTCACTCACTGACAGCATTCACTGACAACATTCACTCACTGACAACATTCACTCACTGACAGCATTCACTGACAACATTCACTCACTGACAACATTCACTGACAACATTCACTCACTGACAACATTCACTGACAACACTCACTGAAAACATTCACTGACAACATTCACTGACAACATTCACTCTCTGACAACATTCACTGACAACATTCACTCACTGACAACATTCACTCACTGACAGCATTCACTCACTGACAACATTCACTGACAACATTCACTCACTGACAACATTCACTGACAACATTCACTCACTGACAACATTCACTGACAACATTCACTCACTGACAGCATTCACTGACAACACTCACTGACAACATTGACTCACTGACAACATTCACTGACAACATTCACTCACTGACAACACTCACTGACAACACTCACTGACAACATTGACTCACTTACAACACTCACTGACAACATTCACTCACTGACAACATTCACTGACAACATTCACTCACTGACAACATTCACTGACAACATTCACTCACTGACAACATTCACTGACAACATTCACTCACTGACAACACTCACTGACAACATTCACTCACTGACAACATTCACTGACAACATTCACTCACTGACAACACTCACTGACAACATTGACTCACTTACAACACTCACTGACAACATTGACTCACTGACAACATTCACTGACAACATTCACTCACTGACAACATTCACTCACTGACAACATTCACTGACAACATTCACTCACTGATAACATTCACTAACTGACAACATTCACTCACAGACAACATTCACTGACAACATTCACTCACTGACAACATTCACTCACTGACAACATTCACTCACTGACAACATTCACTGACAACATTCACTGACAACATTCACTCACTGACAACATTCACTCACTGACAACATTCACTGACAACATTCACTCACTGACAACATTCACTCACTGACAACATTCACTGACAACACTCACTGACAACATTCACTGACAACATTCACTGACAACATTCACTCTCTGACAACATTCACTCACTGACAGCATTCACTGACAACATTCACTCACTGACAACATTCACTCACTGACAGCATTCACTGACAACATTCACTGACAACGTTCACTCACTGACAACATTCACTGACAACACTCACTGAAAACATTCACTGACAACATTCACTGACAACATTCACTCTCTGACAACATTCACTGACAACATTCACTCACTGACAACATTCACTCACTGACAACATTCACTGACAACATTCACTGACAACATTCACTCACTGACAACATTCACTCTCTGACAACATTCACTCACTGACAACATTCACTGACAACATTCACTGACAACATTCACTCACTGACAACATTCACTGACAACATTCACTCACTGACAACATTCACTCACTGACAACATTCACTCACTGACAACATTCACTGACAACATTCACTGACAACATTCACTCACTGACAACATTCACTCTCTGACAACATTCACTGACAACATTCACTGACAACATTCACTCACTGACAACATTCACTCACTGACAACATTCACTGACAACACTCACTGACAACATTCACTGACAACATTCACTGACAACATTCACTCTCTGACAACATTCACTCACTGACAACATTCACTCACTGACAGCATTCACTGACAACATTCACTCACTGACAACATTCACTGACAACATTCACTCACTGACAACATTCACTCACTGACAACATTCACTGACAACATTCACTGACAACATTCACTCACTGACATTCACTGACAACATTCACTCACTGACAACATTCACTGACAACACTCACTGACAACATTCACTGACAACATTCACTCTCTGACAACATTCACTGACAACATTCACTCACTGACAACATTCACTCACTGACAGCATTCACTCACTGACAACATTCACTGACAACATTCACTCACTGACAACATTCACTGACAACATTCACTCACTGACAACATTCACTGACAACACTCACTGACAAAATTGACTCACAACACTCACTGACAACATTCACTCATTGACAACATTCACTGACAACATTCACTCACTGACAACATTCACTCACTGACAACATTCACTGACAACATTCACTCACTGACAACATTCACTCACAGACAACATTCACTGACAACATCCACTCACTGACAACATTCACTCACTGACAACATTCACTCACTGACAACATTCACTGACAACATTCACTGACAACATTCACTCACTGACAACATTCACTCTCTGACAACATTCACTGACAACATTCACTGACAACATTCACTCACTGACAACATTCACTCTCTGACAACATTCACTGACAACATTCACTCACTGACAACATTCACTGACAACACTCACTGACAACATTCACTGACAACATTCACTGACAACATTCACTCTCTGACAACATTCACTCACTGACAACATTCACTCACTGACAGCATTCACTGACAACATTCACTCACTGACAACATTCACTGACAACATTCACTCACTGACAACATTCACTGACAACATTCACTCACTGACAACATTCACTGACAACATTCACTCTCTGACAACATTCACTCACTGACAATATTCACTGACAACATTCACTCACTGACAGCATTCACTGACAACATTCACTCACTGACAACATTCACTGACAACATTCACTAACTAATAACATTCACTGACAACATTCACTGACAACATTCACTCACTGACAACATTCACTCACTGACAACATTCACTGACAACATTCACTCACTGACAACATTCACTCACTGACAACATTCACTGACAACATTCACTCACTGACAACATTCACTCACTGACAACATTCACTGACAACATTCACTCACTGACAACATTAACTGACAACATTCACTGACAACATTCACTCACTGACAACATTCACTCACTGACAACTTTCACTGACAACATTCACTCTCTGACAACATTCACTCTCTGACAACATTCACTCACTGACAACACTCACTGACAACATTCACTCACTGACAACATTCACTGACAACATTCACTCACTGACAACATTCACTGACAACATTCACTCACTGACAACATTCACTCACTGACAACATTCACTGACAACATTGACTCTCTGACAACATTCACTGACAACATTCACTCACTGACAACATTCACTCACTGACAACATTCACTGACAACATTCACTAACTGACAACATTCACTCACTGACAACATTCACTCACTGACAACATTCACTGACAACATTCACTCACTGACAACATTCACTCTCTGACAACATTCACTCACTGACAACACTCACTGACAACATTCACTCACTGACAACATTCACTGACAACATTCACTCACTGACAACATTCACTGACAACATTCACTCACTGACAACATTCACTGACAACATTGACTCTCTGACAACATTCACTGACAACATTCACTCACTGACAACATTCACTCACTGACAACATTCACTGACAACATTCACTAACTGACAACATTCACTCACAGACAACATTCACTGACAACATTCACTCACTGACAACATTTACACACTGACAACATTCACTCACTGACAACATTCACTGACAACATTCACTCACTGACAACATTCACTGACAACACTCACTGACAACATTGACTCACTTACAACATTCACTCACTGACAACATTCACTCACTGACAACATTCACTGACAACATTCACTGACAACATTCACTCACTGACAACATTCACTCACTGACAACATTCACTGACAACATTCACTCACTGACAACATTCACTCACTGACAACATTCACTCACTGACAACATTCACTGACAACACTCACTGAAAACATTCACTGACAACATTCACTGACAACATTCACTCTCTGACAACATTCACTGACAACATTCACTCACTGACAACATTCACTCACTGACAGCATTCACTCACTGACAACATTCACTGACAACATTCACTCACTGACAACATTCACTGACAACATTCACTCACTGACAACATTCACTGACAACATTCACTCACTGACAACATTCACTGACAACACTCACTGACAACATTGACTCACTGACAACATTCACTGACAACATTCACTCACTGACAACACTCACTGACAACACTCACTGACAACATTGACTCACTTACAACACTCACTGACAACATTCACTCACTGACAACATTCACTGACAACATTCACTCACTGACAACATTCACTGACAACATTCACTCACTGACAACATTCACTGACAACATTCACTCACTGACAACACTCACTGACAACATTCACTCACTGACAACATTCACTGACAACATTCACTCACTGACAACACTCACTGACAACATTGACTCACTTACAACACTCACTGACAACATTCACTCACTGACAACATTCACTGACAACATTCACTCACTGACAACATTCACTCACTGACAACATTCACTGACAACATTCACTCACTGATAACATTCACTAACTGACAACATTCACTCACAGACAACATTCACTGACAACATTCACTCACTGACAACATTCACTCACTGACAACATTCACTCACTGACAACATTCACTGACAACATTCACTGACAACATTCACTCACTGACAACATTCACTCACTGACAACATTCACTGACAACATTCACTCACTGACAACATTCACTCACTGACAACATTCACTGACAACATTCACTCACTGATAACATTCACTAACTGACAACATTCACTCACAGACAACATTCACTGACAACATTCACTCACTGACAACATTCACTCACTGACAACATTCACTCACTGACAACATTCACTGACAACACTCACTGACAACATTCACTGACAACATTCACTCACTGACAACATTCACTGACAACATTCACTCACTGACAACACTCACTGACAACACTCACTGACAACATTGACTCACTTACAACACTCACTGACAACATTCACTCACTGACAACATTCACTGACAACATTCACTCACTGACAACATTCACTCACTGACAACATTCACTGACAACATTCACTCACTGATAACATTCACTAACTGACAACATTCACTCACTGACAACATTCACTCACTGACAACATTCACTGACAACATTCACTCACTGATAACATTCACTAACTGACAACATTCACTCACTGACAACATTCACTCACTGACAACATTCACTGACAACATTCACTCACTGACAACATTCACTCACTGACAACATTCACTCACTGACAACATTCACTGACAACATTCACTGACAACATTCACTCACTGACAACATTCACTCTCTGACAACATTCACTGACAACATTCACTGACAACATTCACTCACTGACAACATTCACTGACAACACTCACTGACAACATTCACTGACAACATTCACTGACAACATTCACTCTCTGACAACATTCACTCACTGACAGCATTCACTGACAACATTCACTCACTGACAACATTCACTCACTGACAGCATTCACTGACAACATTCACTGACAACATTCACTCACTGACAACATTCACTGACAACACTCACTGAAAACATTCACTGACAACATTCACTGACAACATTCACTCTCTGACAACATTCACTGACAACATTCACTCACTGACAACATTCACTCACTGACAGCATTCACTCACTGACAACATTCACTGACAACATTCACTCACTGACAACATTCACTGACAACATTCACTCACTGACAACATTCACTGACAACATTCACTCACTGACATTCACTGACAACATTCACTCACTGACAACATTCACTGACAACATTCACTCACTGACAACATTCACTCACTGACAACATTCACTGACAACATTGACTCTCTGACAACATTCACTGACAACATTCACTAACTGACAACATTCACTCACAGACAACATTCACTGACATCATTCACTCACTGACAACATTCACTCACTGACAACATTCACTGACAACATTCACTGACAACATTCACTCACTGACAACATTCACTCTCTGACAACATTCACTGACAACATTCACTGACAACATTCACTCACTGACAACATTCACTCACTGACAACATTCACTCACTGACAACATTCACTGACAACACTCACTGACAACATTCACTGACAACATTCACTGACAACATTCACTCTCTGACAACATTCACTCACTGACAACATTCACTCACTGACAGCATTCACTGACAACATTCACTCACTGACAACATTCACTGACAACATTCACTCACTGACAACATTCACTCACTGACAACATTCACTGACAACATTCACTGACAACATTCACTCACTGACATTCACTGACAACATTCACTCACTGACAACATTCACTGACAACACTCACTGACAACATTCACTGACAACATTCACTGACAACATTCACTCTCTGACAACATTCACTGACAACATTCACTCACTGACAACATTCACTCACTGACAGCATTCACTCACTGACAACATTCACTGACAACATTCACTCACTGACAACATTCACTGACAACATTCACTCACTGACAACATTCACTGACAACACTCACTGACAAAATTGACTCACAACACTCACTGACAACATTCACTCACTGACAACATTCACTGACAACATTCACTCACTGACAACATTCACTCACTGACAACATTCACTGACAACATTCACTCACTGACAACATTCACTCACAGACAACATTCACTGACAACATCCACTCACTGACAACATTCACTCACTGACAACATTCACTCACTGACAACATTCACTGACAACATTCACTGACAACATTCACTCACTGACAACATTCACTCTCTGACAACATTCACTGACAACATTCACTGACAACATTCACTCACTGACAACATTCACTGACAACATTCACTCACTGACAACATTCACTCACTGACAACATTCACTCACTGACAACATTCACTGACAACACTCACTGACAACATTCACTGACAACATTCACTGACAACATTCACTCTCTGACAACATTCACTCACTGACAATATTCACTCACTGACAGCATTCACTGACAACATTCACTCACTGACAACATTCACTGACAACATTCACTCACTGACAACATTCACTGACAACATTCACTCACTGACAACATTCACTCACTGACAACATTCACTGACAACATTCACTCACTGACATTCACTGACAACATTCACTCACTGACAACATTCACTGACAACATTCACTCACTGACAACATTCACTGACAACATTGACTCTCTGACAACATTCACTCACTGACAATATTCACTGACAACATTCACTGACAACATTCACTCACTGACAACATTCACTCACTGACAACATTCACTGACAACATTCACTGACAACATTCACTCACTGACAACATTCACTGACAACATTCACTCACTGACAACATTCACTGACAACATTCACTGACAACATTCACTGACAACATTCACTCTCTGACAACATTCACTCACTGACAACATTCACTCACTGACAACATTCACTCACTGACAGCATTCACTGACAACATTCACTCACTGACAACATTCACTGACAACATTCACTCACTGACAACATTCACTGACAACATTCACTCACTGACAACATTCACTGACAACATTCACTCTCTGACAACATTCACTCACTGACAATATTCACTGACAACATTCACTCACTGACAGCATTCACTGACAACATTCACTCACTGACAACATTCACTGACAACATTCACTAACTAATAACATTCACTGACAACATTCACTGACAACATTCACTCACTGACAACATTCACTGACAACATTCACTCACTGACAACATTCACTCACTGACAACATTCACTGACAACATTCACTCACTGACAACATTCACTCAACTGACAACATTCACTGACAACATTCACTCACTGACAACATTAACTGACAACATTCACTGACAACATTCACTCACTGACAACATTCACTCACTGACAACTTTCACTGACAACATTCACTCTCTGACAACATTCACTCTCTGACAACATTCACTCACTGACAACACTCACTGACAACATTCACTCACTGACAACATTCACTGACAACATTCACTCACTGACAACATTCACTGACAACATTCACTCACTGACAACATTCACTCACTGACAACATTCACTGACAACATTGACTCTCTGACAACATTCACTGACAACATTCACTCACTGACAACATTCACTCACTGACAACATTCACTGACAACATTCACTAACTGACAACATTCACTCACTGACAACATTCACTCACTGACAACATTCACTGACAACATTCACTCACTGACAACATTCACTCTCTGACAACATTCACTCACTGACAACACTCACTGACAACATTCACTCACTGACAACATTCACTGACAACATTCACTCACTGACAACATTCACTGACAACATTCACTCACTGACAACATTCACTGACAACATTGACTCTCTGACAACATTCACTGACAACATTCACTCACTGACAACATTCACTCACTGACAACATTCACTGACAACATTCACTAACTGACAACATTCACTCACAGACAACATTCACTGACAACATTCACTCACTGACAACATTCACACACTGACAACATTCACTCACTGACAACATTCACTGCATTCACTGACAACATTCACTCACTGACAACATTCACTGACAACACTCACTGACAACATTGACTCACTTACAACATTCACTCACTGACAACATTCACTCACTGACAACATTCACTGACAACATTCACTCACTGACAACATTCACTCTCTGACAACATTCACTGACAACATTCACTGACAACATTCACTCACTGACAACATTCACTGACAACATTCACTCACTGACAACATTCACTCACTGACAACATTCACTCACTGACAACATTCACTGACAACACTCACTGAAAACATTCACTGACAACATTCACTGACAACATTCACTCTCTGACAACATTCACTCACTGACAGCATTCACTGACAACATTCACTCACTGACAACATTCACTCACTGACAGCATTCACTGACAACATTCACTCACTGACAACATTCACTGACAACATTCACTCACTGACAACATTCACTGACAACACTCACTGAAAACATTCACTGACAACATTCACTGACAACATTCACTCTCTGACAACATTCACTGACAACATTCACTGACAACATTCACTGACAACATTCACTCACTGACAACATTCACTCACTGACAACATTCACTGACAACATTCACTGACAACATTCACTCACTGACAACATTCACTCACTGACAACATTCACTGACAACATTCACTCTCTGACAACATTCACTCACTGACAACATTCACTCACTGACAACATTCACTGACAACATTCACTCACTGACAACATTCACTCACTGACAACATTCACTGACAACATTCACTCACTGATAACATTCACTAACTGACAACATTCACTCACTGACAACATTCACTCACTGACAACATTCACTGACAACATTCACTCACTGATAACATTCACTAACTGACAACATTCACTCACTGACAACATTCACTCACTGACAACATTCACTGACAACATTCACTCACTGACAACATTCACTCACTGACAACATTCACTCACTGACAACATTCACTGACAACATTCACTGACAACATTCACTCACTGACAACATTCACTCTCTGACAACATTCACTGACAACATTCACTGACAACATTCACTGACAACATTCACTCACTGACAACATTCACTGACAACATTCACTCACTGACAACATTCACTCACTGACAACATTCACTGACAACACTCACTGACAACATTCACTGACAACATTCACTGACAACATTCACTCTCTGACAACATTCACTCACTGACAGCATTCACTGACAACATTCACTCACTGACAACATTCACTCACTGACAGCATTCACTGACAACATTCACTGACAACATTCACTCACTGACAACATTCACTGACAACACTCACTGAAAACATTCACTGACAACATTCACTGACAACATTCACTCTCTGACAACATTCACTGACAACATTCACTCACTGACAACATTCACTCACTGACAGCATTCACTGACAGCATTCACTCACTGACAACATTCACTGACAACATTCACTCACTGACAACATTCACTGACAACATTCACTCACTGACAACATTCACTGACAACATTCACTCACTGACATTCACTGACAACATTCACTCACTGACAACATTCACTGACAACATTCACTCACTGACAACATTCACTCACTGACAACATTCACTGACAACATTGACTCTCTGACAACATTCACTGACAACATTCACTAACTGACAACATTCACTGACAACATTCACTCACTGACAACATTCACTCACTGACAACATTCACTGACAACATTCACTCACTGACAACATTCACTGATAACATTCACTCACTGACAACATTCACTGACAACATTCACTGTCAACATTCACTCACTGACAACATTCACTCACTGACAACATTCACTGACAACATTCACTGACAACATTCACTCACTGACAACATTCACTGACAACATTCACTCACTGACAACATTCACTGACAACACTCACTGACAACATTCACTGACAACATTCACTCTCTGACAACATTCACTCACTGACAACATTCACTCACTGACAGCATTCACTGACAACATTCACTCACTGACAACATTCACTGACAACATTCACTCACTGACAACATTCACTGACAACATTCACTGACAACATTCACTCACTGACAACATTCACTGACAACATTCACTCTCTGACAACATTCACTCACTGACAATATTCACTGACAACATTCACTCACTGACAGCATTCACTGACAACATTCACTCACTGACAACATTCACTGACAACATTCACTCACTGACAACATTCACTGACAACATTAACTGACAACATTCACTGACAACATTCACTCACTGACAACATTCACTCACTGACAACATTCACTGACAACATTCACTCACTGAGAACATTCACTCTCTGACAACATTCACTCACTGACAACACTCACTGACAACATTCACTCACTGACAACATTCACTGACAACATTCACTCACTGACAACATTCACTCACTGACAACATTCACTGACAACATTGACTCTCTGACAACATTCACTCACTGGAAACATTCACTGACAACATTCACTGACAACATTCACTCACTGACAACATTCACTCACTGACAACATTCACTGACAACATTCACTCACTGACAACATTCACTCACTGACAACATTCACTGACAACATTCACTCACTGACAACATTCACTGACAACATTCACTAACTGACAACATTCACTCACTGACAACATTCACTGACAACATTCACTCACTGACAACATTCACTGATAACATTCACTCACTGACAACATTCACTGACAACATTCACTCACTGACAACATTCACTGACAACATTCACTCACTGACAACATTCACTGACAACATTCACTCACTGACAACACTCACTGACAACATTCACTCACTGACAACATTCACTGACAACATTCACTCACTGACAACACTCACTGACAACACTCACTGACAACATTGACTCACTTACAACACTCACTGACAACATTCACTCACTGACAACATTCACTGACAACATTCACTCACTGACAACATTCACTCACTGACAACATTCACTGACAACATTCACTCACTGATAACATTCACTAACTGACAACATTCACTCACAGACAACATTCACTGACAACATTCACTCACTGACAACATTCACTCACTGACAACATTCACTCACTGACAACATTCACTGACAACATTCACTGACAACATTCACTCACTGACAACATTCACTCTCTGACAACATTCACTGACAACATTCACTGACAACATTCACTGACAACATTCACTCACTGACAACATTCACTCACTGACAACATTCACTCACTGACAACATTCACTCACTGACAACATTCACTGACAACATTCACTCACTGACAACATTCACTGATAACATTCACTCACTGACAACATTCACTGACAACATTCACTGACAACATTCACTCACTGACAACATTCACTCACTGACAACATTCACTGACAACATTCACTCACTGACAACATTCACTGACAACATTGACTCTCTGACAACATTCACTGACAACATTCACTAACTGACAACATTCACTCACAGACAACATTCACTGACAACATTCACTCACTGACAACATTCACTCACTGACAACATTCACTCACTGACAACATTCACTGACAACATTCACTGACAACATTCACTCACTGACAACATTCACTCACTGACAACATTCACTGACAACATTCACTCACTGACAACATTCACTGACAACATTCACTCACTGACAACATTCACTGACAACATTCACTAACTGACAACATTCACTGACAACATTCACTCTCTGACAACATTCACTGACAACATTTACTGATAAAATTCACTCTCTGACAACATTCACTGACAACATTCACTCTCTGACAACATTCACTGACAACGTTCACTGACAACATTCACTCACTGACAACATTCACTCACTGACAACATTCACTGACAACATTCACTCACTGACAACATTCACTGACAACATTCACTCACTGACAACATTCACTGACAACACTCACTCACTGACAACATTCACTGACAACATTCACTCACTGACAACATTCACTGACAACATTCACTCACTGACAACATTCACTGACAACATTCACTCACTGACAACACTCACTGACAACATTCACTCACTGACAACATTCACTGACAACATTCACTCACTGACAACACTCACTGACAACACTCACTGACAACATTGACTCACTTACAACACTCACTGACAACATTCACTCACTGACAACATTCACTGACAACATTCACTCACTGACAACATTCACTCACTGACAACATTCACTGACAACATTCACTCACTGATAACATTCACTAACTGACAACATTCACTCACAGACAACATTCACTGACAACATTCACTCACTGACAACATTCACTCACTGACAACATTCACTCACTGACAACATTCACTGAAAACATTCACTGACAACATTCACTCTCTGACAACATTCACTGACAACATTCACTGACAACATTCACTGACAACATTCACTCACTGACAACATTCACTGACAACATTCACTGACAACATTCACTCACTGACAACATTCACTCACTGACAACATTCACTGACAACATTCACTGACAACATTCACTCACTGACAACATTCACTCACTGACAACATTCACTGACAACACTCACTGACAACATTCACTGACAACATTCACTGACAACATTCACTCTCTGACAACATTCACTCACTGACAGCATTCACTGACAACATTCACTCACTGACAACATTCACTCACTGACAGCATTCACTGACAACATTCACTCACTGACAACATTCACTGACAACATTCACTCACTGACAACATTCACTGACAACACTCACTGAAAACATTCACTGACAACATTCACTGACAACATTCACTCTCTGACAACATTCACTGACAACATTCACTCACTGACAACATTCACTCACTGACAGCATTCACTGACAACATTCACTCACTGACAACATTCACTGACAACATTCACTCACTGACAACATTCACTGACAATATTCACTCACTGACAACATTCACTGACAACATTCACTCACTGACATTCACTGACAACATTCACTCACTGACAACATTCACTGACAACATTCACTCACTGACAACATTCACTCACTGACAACATTCACTGACAACATTGACTCTCTGACAACATTCACTGACAACATTCACTAACTGACAACATTCACTCACAGACAACATTCACTGACAACATTCACTCACTGACAACATTCACTCACTGACAACATTCACTGACAACATTCACTCACTGACAACATTCACTGACAACATTCACTAACTGACAACATTCACTCACTGACAACATTCACTGACAACATTCACTCACTGACAACATTCACTGATAACATTCACTCACTGACAACATTCACTGACAACATTCACTGACAACATTCACTGTCAACATTCACTCACTGACAACATTCACTCACTGACAACATTCACTGACAACATTCACTCACTGACAACATTCACTGACAACACTCACTGACAACATTCACTGACAACACTCACTGACAACATTCACTGACAACATTCACTCTCTGACAACATTCACTCACTGACAACATTCACTCACTGACAGCATTCACTGACAACATTCACTCACTGACAACATTCACTGACAACATTCACTCACTGACAACATTCACTGACAACATTCACTGACAACATTCACTGACAACATTCACTCTCTGACAACATTCACTCACTGACAACATTCACTCACTGACAACATTCACTGACAACATTCACTGACAACATTCACTCACTGACAACATTCACTCTCTGACAACATTCACTGACAACATTCACTGACAACATTCACTCACTGACAACATTCACTGACAACACTCACTGACAACATTCACTGACAACATTCACTGACAACATTCACTCTCTGACAACATTCACTCACTGACAGCATTCACTGACAACATTCACTCACTGACAACATTCACTCACTGACAGCATTCACTGACAACATTCACTGACAACATTCACTCACTGACAACATTCACTGACAACACTCACTGAAAACATTCACTGACAACATTCACTGACAACATTCACTCTCTGACAACATTCACTGACAACATTCACTCACTGACAACATTCACTCACTGACAGCATTCACTCACTGACAACATTCACTGACAACATTCACTCACTGACAACATTCACTGACAACATTCACTCACTGACAACATTCACTGACAACATTCACTCACTGACATTCACTGACAACATTCACTCACTGACAACATTCACTGACAACATTCACTCACTGACAACATTCACTCACTGACAACATTCACTGACAACATTGACTCTCTGACAACATTCACTGACAACATTCACTAACTGACAACATTCACTCACAGACAACATTCACTGACATCATTCACTCACTGACAACATTCACTCACTGACAACATTCACTGACAACATTCACTGACAACATTCACTCACTGACAACATTCACTCTCTGACAACATTCACTGACAACATTCACTGACAACATTCACTCACTGACAACATTCACTCACTGACAACATTCACTCACTGACAACATTCACTGACAACACTCACTGACAACATTCACTGACAACATTCACTGACAACATTCACTCTCTGACAACATTCACTCACTGACAACATTCACTCACTGACAGCATTCACTGACAACATTCACTCACTGACAACATTCACTGACAACATTCACTCACTGACAACATTCACTCACTGACAACATTCACTGACAACATTCACTGACAACATTCACTCACTGACATTCACTGACAACATTCACTCACTGACAACATTCACTGACAACACTCACTGACAACATTCACTGACAACATTCACTGACAACATTCACTCTCTGACAACATTCACTGACAACATTCACTCACTGACAACATTCACTCACTGACAGCATTCACTCACTGACAACATTCACTGACAACATTCACTCACTGACAACATTCACTGACAAC